>NC_135538.1:126688510-127356010 GCF_045843805.1 Urocitellus parryii | reverse complement strand
GGAGAGCTATGCTTTAACAAAAATGAACAAGTTAGATAAATATATGCCAATATGAATGGAGATCTGAAATTCATGTATTCGTTAATTCAACAAATGTTTGTTGAGTGTGCCAGTCATTGTGTTGACTATGCCAGGCACTCTTCTATTTTCCAGTACACTGGGGAACAAAACAAAGTTCTTGAGTTTCTGCAGTTACTTTTTAGAGGGAAAGACAGAAAATAAACAAACTAAGAATCAAATATGAAATAGTGTAAAAGATACCATGAAGAGAAATAAGGCAGGATATGGAGGATGGAAAGTGATGGGGTCTTATTAGGTAATCAGGGGAGGTTTCTCTGGTAAGGTAACCAAATGGCTACTGCAGTTTTGAGTCTCAAATCTGAATATCAATGACGTTTATTTCAGAAAAATTAAAACATGTTCACACAAAAATCAGCACAAAGCACTATTCATAACAGTCAAGCTTGGAAACAACTGAATATCCTTGAATGGCAAGTTGTTATATAGACTATGGTATATTCATACCATGGAACACTAAAAGTGAATGAACTATTGAAACAATTTAAATGGATCTCAAACAAATTGTGCCAAGTAAAAAAATAAATTTCAAAAGGTTACATACAATCTGTATTATTCCACTCATAACATTCTTTCTTTCTTTTGACATGTCAAAATTATAGAGCTAGGGAACAGACTAGTAGTTGCTAGGGTTTACAGAGGGGAAGGAAAGAAGTATCTGAGGCTTTAGCTTTAGCACCAGAGAACCTTGCAATGGAACAGTTCTGTCTTGATTGTGGTGTTGGTTGTGTGCTATTTACATATACAATAAAATTATATGGAACTAAACACACAAACACATGAGTGCATATGAAAATGGTGATAAATAAATATCAGTAGATTATATCCATATCAATTTCCTTGTTGTGGCCTACACCTATAGTTCTAGTTACTCAGGAAGCTGAGGGAAGATCTCTTGAGTTCAGAAGGTCAATACCAACCTGGGCAACATTGTGAGACCCTGTTTCAAGAAAAAACAAAACAACTAACCCTAACCTTAACCCCAACCCTAACCCTAACCCTAACCTTAACCCCAGCCCTAGGATCTTCATTTTTGATGTTTTGTGATGACATGCCTCAAAGGGTTGCCTTTCTACATATTATTTAGGACATTTGGTGGACTTTAAATCTGTAGACTTGAGGTCTTTAGTTCTGAAAAATAATTTTATATCTATTGTCTTTATCTCCTTTCCTTCATTTTCTCCTCTTTTCTGGAGGCCCCAGTAGAATGAGGGTATATCTTTTATTCTATACTGTTATTTTCTTATTGATCCTCTTCCATTTCTCATTCTTCATCCTACTTTCTAAGAGATTTCTCCAACTTTATTTTGAAATTTACAAAAATAATTCTGCCATTATAATATTAATTTTAAGAGTTTCCTTGTCTTTTCTTGTTTCATTAGTGCAATATCTTCTTTCTTCTCCTTGAGGATTTAATTGTAATTTTTTAAAAAGACATTCAAATTCTTGCATTTGTATGTTTCCTCTTAGATCCTCCCGACCTGTTTGTATTCATCCTTGTCTTTATTGTAGAAATATTTCCAGAAAGATCTGGTTGTCCTTGATTGTCATTCATATTTAACATTATGAATGAAAAATCTGATGCTGAGTGTTCTGTAGATCTGGGCCAAAATTTTGGACTGGAGATTCTTCAGATATCACATTGATACCTGGCCATTTCTTCGGAGGACCTTTATAAATGTCTGTGTCTGTTGTTATCTCTAGTACTAGTTTCCAGTAGCATGCACCTCAGCAGAATGAACTTGTTTGTCTAGTTCTGCAAGTTTGGTGAAGGGATCTGGGGATGTTGGCTCTCTGTTGATATTTCCTTCTGCCATTATGGTTTTTCACATCAGCTCTTCTCCCTCTTTCAACTCCCAATCAGACCAACTCCTGTTACATTTACAGCCAGTCTTCCTGCTCAAGGCCCCAGACCCCTACTCATCCTGCCATTGTTGTCTACATCGGCTTTCTCACATGGTCCATATCTCTGGATCACTTCCCTGCACAACTCGCTTGATTTGCCATGCAGCATATCGGAACCGAGCCCGTGCTTTGTGTCCTTTCACATCACGGATGAAGGGGACTTTCATGCCTAGTCTGGAGTCAGTGCCATGTTGTTGGGATCTTCACGCTTCTGTACACTGGGCATGGGAGGAAGTGAGGGGAGAGAAACTTTAAATTCTAGTCCGGATTAGGAGGAAGACCTCCCGAGTTGCTCAAAATTTCTGATTTTACTAAGAAAGAGGATTCAGTTCACTTATAACGACTCGTATTTTTATTTCTTAGGTTAAACTATTTTTTTTAAATGTAGTAGTTTGCACTGTGTGGACATTCATTACAATTGAAGAATATTATGATTTCAGAAAAACTTGCGGGTGTGTCAGGATGGCCGAGTGGTCTAAGGCGCCAGACTCAAGCTCTGCTTCCTCCTGTTGAGGATTCTGGTCTCCGAATGGAGGCGTGGGTTCGAATCCCACTTCTGACACAGCTTCTTTTATTTATTTGAGGTCCATAATTTCAGCCATTTCTTCACTCTTATTCTATTTTTTTTTCCTGTTTAATATTAACTAAAATGACGGACCTTTACTGAGATCTGTCCTCTTCCTTTTCCTGTTTGTTTATTAATCACAAAGCTCGTTTTGTCCTGTTCTCTGGCCAGTTCATTAAAGTCACATTTACTAAATTCGCTCTAACCTGGGGACATCAAGGGGGAGTAGGAGGTACGAAATTAGTGTGATGGGAACAGAAAAGCTCATTACATATATTCGGTGATTAAAGACTGATTCAGAATCCACTGATTACTGGGACTGCATATCACATATCCTTTTCTCATTGTCAGAGCTCATCAATATCTAAAGACTTGGAATTCAAAAGGCGAAATTACACTGTTTGAGACCAGAGAAAGAAAAGCAAAATTCAAACAATATGAAAGGTTCCACCGAGATTTGAACTCGGATCGCTGGATTCAGAGTCCAGAGTGCTAACCATTACACCATGGAACCCTTCCTGACAAGCTCCGGACACACTGTCCATCTGAGGTCTCTTTGTACTCTTGAAAAAAATGAACTATATCAAATAAATTGAAAATGAAATATCACTTTAAATAAAAGCTCTATATTTGCGTCCTAATTAATGTAAAAGAATTTTTACAAGGGTATTTTTTTTTCCGGATAGAAAATATCCCCACTTTCCAGCGGCCGGGCGTTAGAAACGCCAAACGTAGGTTGGGAGGGGGAGGGGAGGAGTCACACACTGTTTCCACGCTGCTTCTTCCCAGGTTTCTTTCCCTCCATCTCAGGAGCAGGGCGGGATTTGATTCAAGAATATTGTTACCTCGGGAGACTAATTTCCTTTCATTTCCGACCCCTGAAAGGGAAAACTTGATTTTAGCCCCATCGATTGAAAGGGAGCAATGACATATATAACATCGCCCTTTTTCCGCGTCACTGACTCATTTTATGGGTATCTGAAAACATCTAGAGCTAACTCCGTCTATCTTAGTGCTTCCCCTCAGCTGTAATCATGAGTCTGAACTTTTAAAATCTATCTTTCCAAAGTGCCGTAATTACAGGACAGAACCTTCACTCTTCTTTAATATAGCCCAAGGTCTGGTACATTAAAGTTCAGTGTTTGTTCCATGAATGCATAGATGAAAGGATGAGTGAATGAATGAACCAATGAAGGGCGGATGGATGGACAAACGAATGAATACTCAGTAGGGTAGCCCAGCCTCAGATTTTTTTGGAGAATTTATTTTTGCCTTCATTCCATAGGCTAATTCTGACAAGTCTAAAGGGAGTTAAATCCCCCTTCTCCCCTTCCTCTTCTTTTTCCTTTTCGTTCTTGGCTTTCCAGGTCCCAGCCCCAAGTGGATACCCAGGAACCCTGGAATCATTTTCTGGCATTCATTCTTTTGTTATGTCTTCATCCAAGCAAGGTGCCTGTTATAAAATAGTCAATTAATAGAGATGGAATTGAATAGAGTTTTGGGAAATAGTGTAGTGTGAAATCCAAAGACTTCTGGATAGGTGATTATAAAGTCCTCTCAGGTGCGTACTCCCTCCCTTTGTAAACATAAACTCTCCATACTATCTGCTGGAATGTCCTAGCCTTAAAAGATGGTTTGTATCTCAGATCTAGTTAAGGTCTTTCTTCTCTAGCTCTGGTGCCACCCTTTTTACTTCACAAACCACCACCTTGTTTAAGAAAGAAGGAAAGAAAGAAAAGGAGGGGAGGCTAACTAGCTGGGGATATAGCTCAGTGATGGAGTGCTTGTTTAGTATGCACATAGGCAGATCCCTAGCACCAAAGGGGTGAGGGTGTTCATTAGTTTAAATATGACACCAGAACCTCAAAAGCCTACTTTTGAACTGTAGGTTTTAAATTTCCCTCTAAAGAAGGAAAAAGGGAGTAAGTCTAGATGACTATTCTCTCTTTCACCTTTGGAACATTTATCTTCTGGAAAGAACAATGAGTAGAGACCTGGAAAATAGAGGGAATGGGTGGATTTATTTATTCTTGAGTTTGAGGTTAAGAAGGCTTAACTATTTTCTTGAAATTGCCCATAATTGGCTCACAGATACTGCAAAATGAATGCAAACACATGAAAGTCACCAAGGAGAATGAGTAGGGGAAGAGATATCTGAGTTCCACAATCTAGAAACAGTTGTTTCCTGGTAATCTAAGTAAGAATGGTTTGCAGTTACCTGGTAGTAGAGCTCAGTCCACGAAAAGCATACTTGCTCTTGGTATAATCAATGATCTGGAACCTAACTCAGCAGGAGCGTCCTGTTAGAGGGACTTAATAACACATAATACACCTAAAACTTAAGATCTCATTGTTTTCCATCCAGGCTCCTCATCTCTGTATGATTTGCACATTTCTCAAATTGGAAAGACATTGTTTCGTGTATTTATTTACAAAAACTTACCATAAGTACTAATTTTCATGATGTGGGAAAGAGAAAAATGATTCCGCTTTTGACAAAATTTATAATGTATGGGAAAAAGCAGACAATTACAGAAAACTTTTCAAGAAGTATGGTTAGTGCTAAAATAAGTGATGGATTGAGTGATAACAGAGTGTACCCAAAGCATACCGAGAGGAATACCCAATTAAGAATAGGTAGTATGATTAGAAGCTGCCAAAAAAAAAAAAAAAAGAATGATTGAGCCCAGATCTGATTTGTGTTCCCAGCATGCTCTTTCTTCTTTGCTGCACTAATCAGATTGAGTTTTTTTAAATTTCTTTATGAATTTATTAATTCACTTATTGAATTTGTGAAATAAATATAAACTCATTTTAACAACTCAAACAAATTGTTAGAGTCTGTAAACAAGTCTGGATGGTGCCTGGCATTTTGCCAGAGGGAGTGGTTTGTGAAGTAATGCCTGCGAGCCATTAAGTGTGGAGATTTCTTATTGGTTGATCTAGTTTATGTTAATTAAGATAAGCTGTGTGGAATGTATAAATACCTCTGTTGTTCTACAATAAAGGGCTCCCACTCCTGCTGTATCAGTCTACACAAGTTGTTCCTCACCTGGTTATTTTGCTGCAGGCGGACTGTGGCAACAAATGTTGAAAATAAAATTTATAATCTCTTTTCCTCTCTCCTGATAACATCACTGGTAACAATCTGAACTGTGCCCTTTCTATACATTGTTCTTTTGTATTATTGTGTAGCACTCTTTTTTTTCTGGTAACAAGATATCTCAGATGTCATTCATAGTGTTTTTGTTTGTTTGTTTGTTTGTTTTTTTATAGCAATGTGTCATTTTAGGGCCATCATTAAAGGCTTATTTTCTCCATTAGGCTCCAAGGCAGGAATCATCTTTCCTATCCCCCTCATCATCCTCAGCTGCTAAATGTAATCCTGAAACTTGTGGGAGGGAGAATTCAAGCTAGGCTTCCAGGAGAAAGCAATTTCTAGGGTGAGGCCTAGAGGATGAAGAAAAGCGATGAGGATGGAGGAAAAGCTAGCAGTGGCCCCAGAAAGAAAGAGACGCACCGGGAGACTTGAGCCCCCCTAGCTAGTGGAATGTAAAGGGGCAGTAGGAAGGCGAAGAATGGGGTCTTTTGCAGAGTCGCCTCAACTCAGATCAGGGTAATCCGGGTTCAGATTATGAAATGATTATATATCATCGCTGTGGCAATGCTAAGAATAGGGTCTTCTCCGGGATCTGACAGATTTTTTTTTTCCTTCAGTGGTGTAGGCAGGACCCGTCTCAAGGTGAAAGCGGATTCAGGGAGACTGAGGATCATCTCTTTATTTAATAATAGAATAAGGAAGTATTGAGGTTTATGCAGGCCTAGATAAGTAACTGATACATAGTAGGTGCAAAATAATACTTTTAAAATAAACAAATGAATTAAATAAAAGTCTGTTATACTTGGATAGTTTTGGGTGATGAAGTACAATAATGATTAAGGGATATTACACAATAGGTACTCAGTAAGTATTCGTTAAATGAAATAATTAGTTGAAGCCCTATTATGTATCAGCTTTAGAGACAATAAATATGTGTGACCTCTGGCCTGGGAAAACAGGTGATGGAAGGAGAGGAACCTGCCTAAATAGGGAAGCTGTGAGAACTGTCTATTGGCTATGAAAAAAGATAAAACGGACCAGTGTCCTTGGGATTCGTACCCACGTCCTTAATGGGGTGGAATCATTCGTATAGGGACTTAGCTCGGCTAGTACTTCCTCCTTACCGAGTTCCTGAAATATTTTGCCTATTTCCAGTATTTTCTCGGCTACCTTTTCCCACTCTCTTTTGCTAATTAGTGGCAGGCCCTCCCTTTCGCTCCCCATCACAACCCGGGAACTCCCTTTCTCCCAACAGCATTTCGAGGTGACTCCTGACCCCACGGCGCGGGAGGAGCGGGAGGGAGGCTCTCGGCAATCTCCCAAACCGGAGGAAGGTGTTACACTCACTGAGGTTGGACCCGGTTAAATAAGCTCTCGGATTTCGAGCGTAAGCAAGTCTGGGGTCGTTGGTTTGAACCGGTTGCTGCTAGAGAAAAATAAGAAAGAATCGTGAGACCTTTTAAAAAATCTGTCCTCTTTCATTCGCTGCAGGGGAAAAAGCGCCTCCACGCAACCACACAAAGAACGCAAAAGAGTGCAGTCTTGCTATTTAAGTCTTGTTTTCCATTTAGAAGGTGTCGCAGCTACCTGATCTTGGAGTGAAAACCCCTGGCCAAACAGTGAGACAAATAATCCAGGGCCCGGTTCAGGACATGTGTGAAATCTGGACTCAGTTGCCCTTACAGTCCTTAGAGTCTCCGCAGAAAGATTCGCAGGGAAAGGGATTGAACTTGGATGTCGGTCCCTGCCTTTTCTGCCTGCCTTTGTCATACAAACCGTTTTAGACACTAATTAAACCACAGTTTCACATTACTTTGGAAAACTATGATTCGGAACATTTATAGTAGTTTTTTCCAGTAATATTGGTAAATTATCCGTGTGAGCGTATAGCAAGGTTGCCTCCTTAGCGCAGTAGGCAGCGCGTCAGTCTCATAATCTGAAGGTCCTGAGTTCGAACCTCAGAGGGGGCAACGCAAGCTGTTTTTTCTTCTGCCTAACATAAAGGAAGGAAACCAGTGAAGGAAGCTCCATAACTTCCTCCCCCTTTTTTCCTCTCTACCTTTTTCCGTAGGAAAATGTATTATACGTCTTTTCTTAAAAGCAAGACGTAGGCTTTAATGAGTTTGAAGGGGTAGTGTGCTGTTTTCCTGAGAAATGTGATGTTACGTTAAAAAACGGAGACTTTCACTAAGGATATTCCAAAATTCATTCTTTCTTTTTTTTTCCTTTTCTTTTTTCTCATAGCAGTTGGAGATGGAGGTAGGAGAGTTGAAAATGCCTTTCAGGTATTTTTTGTTACAAAAACACTAAGGTCAAGAAACTCACGGGGCCAAGAGTGTGAAGAGAGGGATGAGAGGATGGAAGGCTGTTATACTGGAATTGTGAAAGGTGTTGCATACTATGAAATATGTTGCATTAATTATTGATTTTTTAAAAAAAACTAATCCTCTGGAATTGTTTATCACCAGGTCACCACTGATGACCATTCTCTCTCTCTCTCTCTCTCTCTCTCTCTCTCTCTCACACACACACACACACACACACACACACACAAACACACACACACTTTACCAAAGCAAAACAACACAAAACTTTTCCCTCAGTCTTCTTGCATTGAACCGTTTTTCCTGCCCCGTTGCTGGTGGCTGGAGTTCTAAATTATTCAAATTATAAGATGCAGAAATGGTAAAAGAGAAACAAGAACAGGTGAAGTAGATAAACTGGTATTTAAGATAAGCACCCAATTCAATAATGAACAATATCAATATTGAGTATCCTGCTTTCAACATCTCAGTTTATGTAGCAGGAAGTATTCAATAGATTTTCATTCCACACTTAGTATGCACTGTTCAAGCCTGTGTTTCCTATGGCTCAGTTCTTTCAATGGGCACAGTGGTGCAAGCCTGTAATTCCAGCGACTTGGAAGCCTGAGGCAGGTCACATTCAAAACTAGCCTCAGCAACCTAGAGATACTCTGTCTCAAAATAAAAAAAAAAAAAATATATATATATATAGGGCTGAGGATGTGGCTTAGTGGTTATTCGCCCTTCCCATACCAACTCACCCAAACGCCCCTGCAAAAAAATATCTTCTCGCTCAGCTTCAAATTCGTCTTCCTATATGCTGTTCTGTGATGTTGGGGCTGGGTGTCTACAAATTACTTTTTTCAACTCTGGAAGACTGAAGGAAAAAGAAGGGACTGCTTTTTTGATTTTTGCTCTTCGTGTCAAGTTGTTCTAACAATGGCAATTGACTCCCTCCCAACTTTCATTCTCTTTATGGATTCCCAGAACATCCCATTATTGAAATACTAGCAGCAGAGGTAACAGCAGCTGGCCAGTAATTTATCTTCAGAAGGCCCAACCTCTTCCTTTTTGTTCCCCCAGCCCTGAGAATGAATAGTTACTTCCTGCAGTTATTATGTCTGAGTTACCACACTGTATCCAGTTGAAATGCCTAGTGTTATTTCTTTTCTTTTTGGTACCAGGTATTGATACCAGGGGTGTAACCACTGAGCTACATTCCCAGCCCTTTTTTCTTTTGAGACAGGGTCTTGCTAAGTTCCTTAGGGCCTTGATAAATTGCTAAGGCTGGCTTTGAACTTGCTATTCTCCTGCCTTAGCCTCCTGAGTCCCTGGGATTACAGGCACGTGATACCATATCCCCAGTTTAGTGTTATTTCTTAACTGGACCCAGTCTGCTAATAAGTTGTTGGAGGTATAAGACTGTGCAAAAGCTCCTGCTCTCATGGGTTTACATTTTAACGGAAAAATGGGGAATGACAGATAATGAACTCTTAACCAAATATATGTCAGTAATACATGTTAGGAAGAAAAATGAAATCAGTGGGAAAAAGAATACAGAATAAAGGGGTAGGGAATATTTGATAATAAAGAGTGACTAGGGAGGTCTTTCTGATAAGGAGACATTTGAGCAGAGAACCAGAGGAAGTGAGTAGGTGAGCTATGAGGCTATCAGGGGGAATAGAATTGCAGGCCAGGGGATAACAGGTAAAAAGGGCTTGGCAAGAAACTTGTTGGAATGTTCAAGGAATAGCAAGAAGACAGGTATGGTTTAAGGTCAGTGAATGAGCAAGGAGGAACCTGACAGGAGAAAAGGTTATTAGTGTAAGTGTAGTTCATGTAGAGTTTTAGGTCATAATAACAATGAGAGAGTTTATTTCAGAGATGAAAAAAAGAAATTAAATTAGTAAACTAACATAAAGCAATTAAATAAAGAAATTCAGAAGAAATTGTAGAAGTCAACCAGATCTAAATTTATTTAGGTTTTATACAGTTGTGACTTTAAACTGACTAGATGACTCTCTGTGGCCTTCTTGACTTTCACACTGAGGAAGCAAGCTGCCATGTTGTAGAAGCCCATGTGGCAAGCAATTTAGGGTGGCTTTCAGCCAATATCTAGAAGGAACTGAGTGTCCTTGAGTCAATAGCTTTTGAAGGACTTAATTCTACCAATAACCATGTGAGCTTGGAAGTTGATCCTTTCCCAGTTGAGTCGTCAGATGATACCTTAGTCCTACCTGTCAGACACCTTGTGAGGACCTTGAAGGAGAGGATGCAGCTTAGTCAGACTCAGGTTCCTTCCTCTCAGAAATTGTATCTTCTGTGGACTATCATTGAAGATGTTACTTCCTTCCAACATTCTCCTTGTTTTTGTTTGATCTTTCAGGGCTGGCTTACTGGTCAGAATTAGCAGCAGCTTCCTTGGGTTTCCACAAGGATTATCAAGAACACTGCAAATGCTCTAGACTTCCCAAAGAACTCTCAAAAGATCTTAAGTGCCATTTCCTAGTCTCCTTTATTTCTGCCTTTCCCAGTAACAAGCCTATGTGGGAAATGAGCTACTGAGAAGAATGAATCACATTGACACCTCCTGCTTTCCCAGACCCCAGGGGTGGTGTGGGTCCAGGTCTTCTTCTTTCTTCATGTTCCTCAGTCTCTCTTCACCATTCCTTCCCATTACCTCATAGTCACTAGGCCAAATCTGCATGATTTTCTACTGCACAGTGGTCTAATTTATGTTTTTGCATAATCCTTTGCCTTACATCCATTCTTTACAGGACACCACTGTGCTATTTTTTTAAAATCATGTGTAATAATTTTAAAGTGTAATCATGTTGTTCCTTCCTGCTTAAAATCCTTATAGGCTTCATATTGCTTCTAGGGTGAAGTCTGAACTGTGCACTGCTATCGTAATCTTGGAGCCAATTACTGGTCTGCCTCTGCCTTCCTGACCACTTTTCCTTACACCTCCATCAGTACTTTCTCAAGCTCTATGCATTCAAGCTGCTCATGTTATCTTTCAGTCCTCTGAAAATTCTGTTTTTTGATTTTCCAGGAATGCTGGAGTCAAACCTTTGTCCAATTGAGGGGTTATCCCCACAATTCTCAGGTGAAACATCACTTTTTGGGAAAAGTTTTCTCTAATCCCTTGAAAGAGGTCATCTTCCCTTATAAATAGTCTTTTTGGGGTGAGGTGGGGTGCATAATTTAGTCTCACTTTAATTTTCTACCTCTCTATTCCCTTTATCCTGATATAAATCTATTAACATTTTCCATTTTATCTTATAGAGGTAATCTTGTAGATTATCTCAACCTTTTTTTTTAAACAGTAGCACAAGTAAATACTTAATTGAAAACTTACTATGTGGTAATTATTGTGTCAAACTCGGCCTTTGAATAAGAAGAAATTTCAGTTGCAGGATTTAAAGGAAGAAAGTAGATTAGAGATTAAAAATTTTGTTTAAGGCTGCACAACCAAAACAATTAAGTACTAATTTACAGTATTTTATTATTCTACACTAATAAAAGTAATAGTAATAACACCTAAATTTTATTGTACCATTAGCATGTTCCAGATATTATTCTCAGAGTTTGCTTACATTATCTCATTTAATTTGGAAACTCAGGTCATGAATTTATACTGTTTCTCTCAACATCTTGTAAATATTTCTTGAGAGTATTCATCACAATGGCTATTGAGATACCTTGGTACAGGGCTGGGGTTGTGGCTCAGTGGTAGAGTGTTTGACTGACATGTATGAGACCCTGGGTTCAGTTCTCAGCATCGCTTGTTGTGTCTAACTACAATTAAAGGTTCTTGAGAAACAAAACTAAGCCTTTTGATGGCCACCTCTCCCTTCAAACGTGTGAACCAGATAGGGTTAAAGACGGTCCCTATTCACTGCTGTGAACTCAGGGGAAAGCAGAACACCTTCCTCAAAATAAATTCTCAATACCTATTTGTCCTGTTCTATTTTTTGTGGCAAGCATTCTGAAAATCTTGGGGAGAATGGGGCATAACCTTTGAACATGGACAAGACTGTTGTGATTACTTCTCTACTTATGTAATGCTTTTAGAAATAATAGTTAGGGTTGCATTACATAATTCCACAAATTAGGGAAGAAATAGTTGTGAGACATATTCAAAGAGGCAAATATAGAGTTTAGAATAAAGAAAAGACAAATAGAATTAAAAAAAAAAACAAAAAACAAAAAAAACCAGTGTTTCCAGGCAGTTTCACACTAGGAAATATAGAAAAGCCCTTCACTTGTGGGGCCTGGGTAGCTCAGTTGGTAGAGCATCAGACTTTTAATCTGAGGGTCCAGGGTTCAAGTCCCTGTTCGGGCGCTTTCCTGTACTGACCTTTTTGAACATCAAATTTTGACAAAATCTTTGGAAAAACAGTTCAAAACTTCCATAATGTTCTATGGAAGGTTCCATAGGTGGCGAAAATGAGAGAAAACAAAAACTTTAGGGCTAATTAACCAATTATCTACAGTGTTGACTAAAGAAAGCTAGGCAACTACATGGAACCCCTGCTAGAAAAGGCTCAAGACCTTGTGAAGGAAACTAAACTTTGAGGAGTACCATGGAGTACATGGCTTTGCACCAGAACTGAGTTTCTTTGACTGTTAATTCCTTTTTACTATAACAAAGAAATAAAACAAAGCCAGAGTGAAGTTACTACATCCTTATTGTAAAGGATGTGTTTAATCATTTGTGGAAGTTAAGTAGAAGTGAGCTACTCAAGAGTTGAATGGAAAATGAGTAGATGAAGAGAATTTTTCTGGACATCCAAGTTCAATAAAGTAACAAGATAAAAATTAAGTATTACTAATACTATTTATCTGACCAGTGGTATTATAACCTTATTTAGGAAAATGACACACTATATAATCTGAACTGTATGTTTCCATCTCAACCCAGGGTCAAATACATGGGACAACACAACTTTTAGTTGTTTTGATTTGGCTTCACTTTTAACTAGTGAATGTTCCAGGCTATCATTGCTTGATGTAGTCATTAATATTACTTTATTTCTGTTACTCTGATTATAGCTGCACAGAACAACTTTCTATTATTTGCAGAGTTTATTTTACATAGGAAGTAACAGGCTGATCCACCACTGGTATAGGTATATATGTTCATGTTCTGACTTGTAACATCTTTGACATTTGGTTATTGTGAGTCATTCTTGGAAGTCTGAAATGTTCATGGTGAATTAAAATATAGTTTCTGATTCTGCAAAGGAGAGGAACAAATTCTGAATGGTAACTGTTCCAACAATGATTAAGCATTCTCTGAGGAGCTGCCTGAAAAGGTTGAGGCCTTTCCGAAATCCTTAACTGCTCCCTTTATCTGCAGCATATGCAAATTGCTGGAACCAAAGGCTGAAGATTCAAATGACACTTTTAAGATGTTTCCTATTAGATGCCTACTAAAGTCTGCATCAGAATAAATTGAGAGACCTATCCTGAAAAATATACCACCAAGGTCCAGACAATTTGGAGAAGCTGCCCAAGGCGAGAGGTATTGTCTACAAGATGAATTTCATTGTGTGTGATTCCTGAGGGGACTACTGGAAATAATACAAATGTAACGGATTGCAGTAAGATAGTTACAAGGAATATGAAAAGAAAACAATAACATTTAAAATGCTAATTAATTATTGACTGAAAATAATTATTGACTGATTCAAGATATTCTTGTTGTTTACAAGATACCATACTATGGGGCTGGAGATGTGGCTCAGCGGTAGTGCGCTCGCCTGGCATGCGTGCGGCCCGGGTTCGATCCTCAGCACCACATACCAACAAAGATGTTGTGTCTGCCGAGAACTAAAAAATAAATATTAAAAATTCTCTCTCTCTCTCCTCTCTCACTCTCTCTAAAAAAAAAAAAAAAAAAAAAAAAAAAAAAAAAAAAGATACCATACTAGGTGCTGGAAATTTGGGCTGGGAAAAACAGACTCAGAAATGACTCTAGTGGAATTAACAATCTAGGAGAGTGTGTGAGAAATAGAAAAAAATGGTATTAAAGAAATAAAAAGACAAGGCAACTTTATAAAGTTTCTATGAAGAAAATAGAACAGGTTGAGGTAGTGTGATGGGAGGTCAGTGAGTGAGGATTGGAATAGTGTATTAGTCTTCTAGGGCTGCCTGAACAAATTACTACAAACTGGAAAGCTTATAACAACAGAGGCTGATAGTCAAAAATGAAGGTATTGGCAGGGTTGTGCTCCCTCTGCAGGTTCTAGGGAAGAATCCTTTATTGGTTACTGAACATCCTTAATGCTTCTTGTGGCAGCACAAAGTCAGTCTGCGCTTGTCTTCAGGTTACTGACTTTCTTCCCTCTGTGTGTCTGTCTTCACATGGTCTTCTTGTAAGGACAATATTTAGGAGCTGTACTAGTCTACCATGACCTAATTTTAACTTATGTAATCATATCTGTAAATACATCACTTCCAAATAAGGCCGCACAGTAAGGTCTCGAAAGCCAGGAATTTTTTTTTCCCCAAGCCAAACTGTATGCAGCTTTATGAAAAATGCTTTTCACAAAATTATGGAATTTCAGGCAGGATATGGGCAGATAATTGGTAACAGTATACAACAATTTTTAAATTCTCTTCTTGGATGGGCTATCAAAATCAGAAAGCTACGATAAAATCCAGTCGTTTGGCATCACCCTTCTGTAGCTGGTCTGTTTTGGTATCTCCATTTTCAGCAGGTTATTTCCATCCTTGCCTGCATCAGCTTTCCCTGTTTCCCCTTTGGGTACCTTCTCCCCTTGTTTGTGGGACCTTTTTAGGAGGGATGCGGCAGCGCAAGTTTGGTAGGGTCATTCTTGTCTCTTCTTCAACTACATCAGGCATTCTTTTTATTTTATTTTATTTCAGTTGCAGATGAACACAATAACTTTATTTTATTTATTTATTTTTATGTGGTGCTGAGAATCAAACCCAGTGTCTCATGCATGCTAGGCAAGCACTGTACCACTGAGCTACAACACCAGCCTACATCCAGCATTTTTGAAGAACATTATTTAATTAGGTATAGATGGAAAAACTAGGACTAGATTATATAAGGAGGTCATGGCAAGGCAATTTCATGTATGTAAAAAATATAAGAATTGCTGGGAAAATTGAATATCCAGTTTTTATCTATTTGTCCACTCTTTTTTTTTTCCCCCAGTGAAATAAGTTGCATGGTAAAATGCTGCCCAAGAAGGAACTGAAATCAGAGGAACTTGGGGACAAAACAGCTTGTCCTTTGAGTGGAGAATGATAACCAATACATTACATATCAAAGACAATTGTAGAGCCAGGCGCAGGAAGCTGAGGCAGGAGGATTCCAAATTCAAATCCAGCCTCAGCAAAAGCAAGGCACTAAGCAACTCAGTGAAACCCTGTCTCTAAATAAAATACAAAATAGGGCTGAGGATGTGGCTCAGTGATTGAGAACCACTGAGTTCAATCCCTAATAACACCCCCTCCCCCCAAAAAAGATAACTATAGAATACCCACCAGAACTAGGGAAACAAACAAAAAGAAGAAAGTTGAGACTTTATTTCTTTGATCACATAAATCCAGTCCAATGGTCTGGATTTATAGAAGTAGATGCATACTCAACTATAGCAGCAACTTTATTTCTTTCTCCCTGTCTCCCTGCCCCAGAATTGTTCTTTATTTGCTCATTATAACTACTCAGGCAGCCTTGGGTGACTTTCCAATGTGGTTTCATGAAAGCATTATAGCCAGAGATGCCTCCATGCCTTTCTCCCCAGTTTTATGATTTCTTGTCTTTGGCCAGTCTTCAGACATATCTTTCTTACAAAGCAACATTTTAAGGTCTTTAGAAAATAAAAAATGTACAAGATAAACCTTTTATATGAGGGAGGGCACAGGCCTGCAAGGAAATAGATATGTGTGTACAAACCATTACAATATAGTGAAGTGCAACAATATGGGGCAGATCTTTGAAGAATATCAAGGCATAGATATGTAGGGAAGAACTACCCACTAAGATAACCAAGAAGACTCAGTGGAGAAAAGGTGAAGAGAAACAAAAACTGATGGATGGGGTGCAAAGACAGGATAGTCAATGGTATTGTAGAAAGGTTAACCAGGTTGAAGTCTGAAATGCATATATTGGGCTTATTGATTTGAAGGCCAGTATCGATTGTGTTGAAGGTAGTTCAGTTAAGTAATGGGGGAAGAAAGCCAGAAAATTCTAATCTGAAGAGTTAATGGGCAGTGAGGAATTGGAAACTGGACAGAGTGTGGTGCCTCAGCATATACCAAATGATCTCCATCCAGGAGCACCTGTACTTGGCCAAGCAATCCTCCACAAAGTACAGGGTGAAGGAAATACTGAAGACCTAGCTCCTATCCCAACAAGTTCTGAATTCATCTACTTTTTTCTTGCTTTCTGTTCCATGATGATATTCCCCAGGGTTACAGAGCCACTCTTTAAATACACTGCATTGAAAACTGAGTTGGCCAGATATAAGTCTTTTATTTCATTCTTTCTTTTTTTGCCCCAAGATGGTGAATATGCAAACTCTTGAATTATTTGGAATCTTCCTTTGAACTTAGTTCCCAAAGGAAAATTCAAATCAAGTGTCAAATTTCTTCTGCCATCCTGCCAGCACACTGAAAGATAAAGATATTTTATTCCTTTTAAATGCATTACATTTCTTAAAGTCTGGTCTCTACCACAAAATGTTTTCATTCATTCATTCCTTTTTTTTTTTCCTTTTTTTTTTTCTCTTTCTGCAAAAAGAGTTCTTTCACTGGAAATGAATCAGTGGCCACTCTATCATCCCCAACCTTTTTTATTTTATAGACTTATTATTTTTATTGGTGCATTATGATTATACTTAATAGTAAGATTCATTGTGGTATATATGTACATGCTCACAACATAATTTGGTCAATTTCAGTCCCCAGTACCTCCTTCCTGGCTTCCTGTACTCTTCTGATTTCCCTTCTATTTCCATAAAACTCATGTTTGCCCCTAGCTTCTATTTTTGTGAAAATAAGCAGGAAACTTGAGACTTTGGCTTACTCCACTCAACACCACGTTCTCCAGTTTTTTGCAAATAACAATTTCATTCTTCTTTACTGAACATTGTGTATAGTTTATCCAATTTTCTATTTTCATTTCTTGAATACAACGAAGCAGGACTGCGCTTAGTAAAAGTAAGCTGCCCCCTCTGAGGTTCGAACTCAGGACCTTCAGATTATGAGACTGACGCGCTGCCTACTGCGCTAAGGAGGCAGATAGGAACGCATCCTCATCATATTCTTTTTTTTCTTTTTTCTTTCTTCCTTCTTTTTTTTTTTTTTCCCCCTTTATGCTAGCAAGAGCCACAACCCCACGGCCCCTCATCATATACTTTTAACCTATACAGATGAAGAAATTCGCTATTGATCCTGCTGTTTTTCACCCCCTCACTTGAAACTGATAGCCGCCTATTCTCATGTCAGGTGAGAAATTTCCCGCTCAAAAGACTGTATATTTTTCTCTATGGAAGAGGAAACCTGTCTGCTTCCTTCCTCATTATCTCTCTCTCCTATACTGGATCCTTCCCACTGGGAAACATTCAAGTGTTTGCTATCTTAAACAACAAACATTTCCTTTGACTACCAGTTACCGCTCTATCTCATTTATTCCCTCACAAGTCAAATTTGTAAAGTAGTCTGTCCTAATTTTAAGAAAACACCACCCCAAGTTTCATTGACTTTTTAACTGAAACTTCCTGTGTCTCTCAGGAAGTCCACAAGAGTTCTTACACATTTGGGACTTCATAGTTTAAAGGATACAGTGTTGTTGATGCAGATTCTTAGGAATCTGCTAGCGAGTAAGAGCGGTAGTAATAAGAGCAGGAAGAGGTGAAAAGCTTGATTTACTTGCTTCCTGGGTTTGCCAAGAGATCGCTCTGGTTTAGCACTCAAATTCCCATCTTCTAGGGTATCTATCCAGGGAATTTGAAAAGTCTACTTTTTCAGTTTTCAGCATAAAGGTAGAAAAAAATTCTTGTGATAATTGGTCTCTCCCTACCCTGACCCAGGGAAAGCAACACTGACTTTTAATATAAAATGGGTATGGTTTAGCTTATCTGTCCTCTGTTAGTTGTTGCCTTTGTTTTTCCCTTGGTCACTGATAATGACAACTTTAATTTTCCGGTCACAATAATGGGCCATTCAGTGTTGCATTACTCCCTGTCATGTGACTTAAATGTGAGACTTCAGTGTTTGTACTAGTAAGCGTGAGCAGTTAGGGTTCATTTATACCTGTGTCTGTGGATAAACTATTGTGCTAGCTTCTATCAAGATGGTGCTGGTTTAATTTCTTACACATTCTGTAAGAGTTTCATAAAATGAAAATTAGAACAATTATCATGTAAATGCCAGCATGACCAACACATCTTTGAAAAAGTCTAAATGATTGTCTCATTTTAATAATAGATGGAAGGACACATACAACTGGACTTGTGGAATAGATCACCCAAACAGAGCATACTGCACAATATGCAAGAAAGAGTATGGATGTGAAAATGCATAGGGAGAGTAAAATTCACAGGATGAGACAGGCAAGAACTTTGGAATTAACCAAAGGTTTCTTCATCTTTCAAAATAATCAATGCTCAATTGAAAATGGCATTAGTCAACATACAAGGAAAGAACATACTTCTTTTTTTTTTTTAATGGTTTCTTTATACTCATTTTGTGATTCAAAAGTTTCAAGCCATGGGTGAAAAGAAAATTTTAACAACCATTTGTTGATCCCTTGCAGTGTACAGCTAATTATGTCAGATGACCTTGCTCTCTACAACATATCAATTGATGTAAAATTAGGCCAACAACAAGAACAAAATGTTTCTCCTAGTTCTCACTTTGATTTAGAACATGGCCTTGAAAATTATCTTCCTGATTTGTATGAACATTTAATGAAATAACAGGGCCTGGGGATGTGGCTCAAGCGGTAGCGCGCTCTCCTGGTATGCGTGCGGCCCGGGTTCGATCCTCAGCACCACATACCAACAAAGATGTTGTGTCCGCCGAGAACTAAAAAATAAATATCAAAAATTCTCTCTCTCAAAAAAAAAAAATGAAATAACAGAAAACAATGGATATCTTGGTCAAATACAAGCTCATCTATTTGAGTATTTGGCAGACAGTGCAAATGCAAATTTTGGCAAATTCCATTTAGACAAGAAACTTCTTACCAAAGAAGATGAAAAGATTGACATGCTAAATGTCCTGTACACAATATTGCTAAAAACAATTGTTATATGCTAACTTATGATATTGAGACTTTCCAGATTTATTGAGGTGTAGAATCACTTTTTAATTTTTTAAAATTATTTTTATTTTTAGCTTTTTCAAAATATGCAGAGGAACTTAGATGTTTGACCCTATGGAAATGGAAGAAGATAGTCTCTATAAACATGTGTCTGCAACATGGCTATCATTGTTTCCAGTCATAACAAAGATGTTAAACTACTGGCTTGCTGTAAAATCATATTTTCAATGTGTGTGGCAAGAGAAATGTCCTCCTCTGATATGGAAACACTTTGAGGGTGAGAATAGAAAGGACTATAGTAAATCTTAAATTTATACTTTCATGTTTGATGTCAAAGAACAAAATTTCCAAAAATTTAGTTTAAAAATTGAATTGTCTTCCTGAATTGACAAATTGGTGGCATCCCATCTATGAAACAGAAAGGTGCTCCAAAGAATTAATCAGGAGGTAGACTTCATAGGCATAGAAAGCTGAAGAAAGTAGAAACAAGGAATAAAAAGTGCATTAGTCATTTCAATTTTTATGTTAAAGCAGAGAACATTCCTTATTATGCTAGCTTAGGTAGACTGGTCATCTTTCTATTGTTGCTACAAATTTCCAATGTTTTGTTCATTTGTTTGCTTGCTTGTTTAACTGGATCTTTGTAAAGCTGAGTTTGATTACTTAGCCCAAGTGACTCCAGTATGATTTGGTCTGTCTGTTGGGGCAGGGATTAGCTTATTTCCAAATACTCACTTCCCATACATTTTATTTAGTAGTATATGTCATATAGATTGTGACAAAAACACACATTGGAGAAAAAAAAAAGATTTTTTTTTCTTTTTTGAAATAAGGCTGTTTCAGAATAACAAAAACAAAACAAACTAAGAAACAAACAAACAAACAAACAAAAAACAGGGCAGACAGGTTAAACAAGACATATTTATTCGGAATCCAGGTTTTATTTTACAAGTTCAAATCTGTGCTTTAAAACTACAGTCCCTAAGAAAGAGTGGTTTAACTTATGATGACATTCAATACTCAATGTTCTCTGTAGTATTTAAATATTATAGGGCATTTTAGACATGAGAATAATATGATGAGAACCTGGTTGTTAAACAGCTGGTCTACCAAAAGTGAATTTGTAGATACAAAGTGGATGTATATTTTGGAGGAGTCTAAAAACCTGAACTTGCTGGTAAACAAAATCCTGAATATTTAATGCTTAAACATTTTTTTGAGAAGATATTTAGCTTGATTTTATCATACAAGGAATCTGAGTTTTATGGGCTTGATAAGAGCAGAACTGCAAGTCAGAATGAATTTTACCTTTTCAGCTTTAACACTACATTTTAAAAAAAAAAAGGCCTGGTCTAACTGTTGCAAGCAGTTCACAGTAATGATATTGGAAAAAAGGAAACAGGAAGGAAGGGTAAAGATATCCTACTGAATCATGTACCTCTAAAACATGTATCTGTTTTTTTTCTTTTTTTTTTCTTAAGTGACATATGAACACAATATCTTTATTTCGTTGATTTATATTTATGTGGTCTGAGGATTGAACCCAGTGCCTCACACAAGTCTGAGAGGCAAGGGCTCTGCCCCTGAGCCACAACCCCAGGTGTTTTTTTTTTTTTTTTTTTAACTAAATATAGGTAACATGTGCATAAGTAGCTATTGCATTTATGTTCTTTTGCATTGTTATTGTATTATTTAACATTCTTCTTTGTATTTGTTTTTCGTACATATTTTAAGGGTTTTCTTACGTATCTTGAGAGTCCAAAAAAGAGAGAGAGAGAGAAGGGGTGGGGGTTGGAAGGAAAATCAGAATTTTGGGGTCCCACTGTAGAACTAACAGCGTTACAGACTGAATTTTAACGAGATCTTCAGGTGATTTCCTGTACACAATGATTTTTAGAAGCACGCTCAACATGCCCCCTTATTAAATTTACTGCCTTTTCTCCTCCTTTTTTTTTTTTTCCGCAAAGATTCCGAGGACAATATTCATTAATTCATTCTCATTTCTGCCAGTGGTTTCTGCATCTCTTCAGCCGGGCCCAGCTTGCAGCCGCAGTCTCCAGGATCTTTGTGCCGCCTCACTCCCCCGCCGGGCGCGGTGGCGCGCGCCTGTAATCCCAGTTTCCCGGGAGGCTGAGGTCGGTGGATCGTGGGTGCCCGGGGGTTCGGGGCTGCGGCGCTTTGTGGAGCGGGCGTCCGCACCGGACCCGGCACCAACATGGTGCTCCCGGGGGAGCCCAGGGGTACCAGGTTGTCTAAGGAGGGGGGACCCGGCCCAGGCCGGACACGGAGCAGGTCAAACTCCCCGTGTTGGGCGGCGGTGGGACCGCGCCTGTGAGCAATGCCTGCAATTCCGCCCAGGACATCCCAAGAGACCCGATCTCTTTTCTTCTCTTTTATTTCTTGTTTCAATTTTTCTTTTTAAAAATCCCTAACGTATTAGATGAATTCTAGATAGGGAAGAGGGGTGGGAGGGAAAGGGGGGGGATTAGCAAGGATGGTGGAATGTGATGGACATCATTATACAAAGTACATATATGAAGACTTGATTTGGGTGTCAACATACTTTATATACAAACAGAGATATGAAAAATTGTGGCATATATGTGTAATAAGAATTGTAATGCAAAAAAGTACATGTATAAAGTCATAAATTGGCATGAACATACTTTATATACAGAGATATGAAAAATTGTGGCATATATGTGTAATAAGAATTGTAATGCATTCCACTGCTGTCGTGTATTTACAAAAAATAAAATAAATAAAAGATAAAAAAATAAAATAAAATAAAGATAAAAATCCCCAACGTGATGTTTGCATACGCAGGGCCACGTGACTTCATGATTAAGGACGTGTGGGTACTACTCTAATTAGGCTCCATCTCCAGATTTTGCATGTACTACATCTATCAGAATGGTTAAAATAAAAATAGTTTCAATACTAAATACTGATGAGGCTGAATACATTTTGGTGGAAATATGAAATGGTATATCTACTCTAGGAAACCGGGGGCAGTTTCTTAAAAAAATTAAACACGCAAGTACCATACCACCCAATAACTGCATTTCTGGGCGTTTATTCTGGAGAAATGAAAATTTATGTTTACACAAAGGCTGTACACAAATGTTTATGGAAGCATTATTCATGATAGTAAAAAACTGAAAACAACCCAAATGTCCTTCAGTGAAACTGTAAATTCATACTGTAAAATGCTACTAAACAATAAAAAGGAATGAAACAGTAATGACTCAATAACCTGCATGAATCTCTGGAGAATAAGGGTGAATGAAACAACAACAACAACAACAATTTCAATAGGTTATATGTATATGCTCTAGTTTGGGAGTATTTTGTCACTCAAAAGTTCATGTGTTGGAAGATTGGTCTCTAGTGTGATAATGTTGGGAGGTGGTGGAACCTCCAAGAGTGGAGCCTAATCATGAACTGAAATTGATTTCCGTGTTTGAGTTTGTCGGTATGAACTCAACTAGTATGTGTAACTATAAAGCTCTAATTAAAAAATTGCACACACAAACAAAAAAAAAGTGGAGCCTAAGCAAAGTAATTAGGTCATTGGAGGCCTTGCCCTGACAAGAGATTGTTACTTCTCATGGGACCTGGGTTATCCAGTGATGTTTTATAGAAGAATCAGATTGGCCCCTGATCTTGCAAAGTCTCTGACTTCCTGTCTCCTCAAGTAAGATTTCCCTCATCATGTTCTCTTTATGATGCCATCTGTCATGATGTGATCTAGCCAAGGAGACCCTCACCAGAGGTAGAACAAGATGGGGATGGCCAATCTAGGATTTTTAGATTGCAGAACTGTGAGCTAAATAAACTTATTTTATGATAAGGGATCTTAGTCTCTGGTGTTTCATTATAGCAATGGAAAATTAACAAATATGATATGAGTGTATTTACATAACATTCTTAAATGGCAAAATTATCAAAATAAAAAAAAAGATTAGTGGTTGTTAAAGATGTAGGCCTCATGAGGCAGGAGAGAAATGAATGTGGCTGTAAAAGAGCAACAGGAGGGATTTTTGTGATTATGCTAATGTTCTATACCTTGACTTTATCAATATTAAGATGCAAATGTTCTGTATCTTGCCTTTATCAATATCAATATCCTGATAGTCATATTGTTCTATAGTTTTGCAAGGTGTTACCATGGGGAGCAACTAGGTGGAAGGAACATGTTATGTCACTGTATTATTTCTCATAACAGCATGCAAATTTATAGTTATCTTAAAAATTTTAAATTTAATTTAAAAAATGAAAGTGAGGACCCTGAGAAGCAATCATTTCTAAAAAGTCCTAGAAAGGAATGGGGGAACTGAAATGGAGTCCAAGAAAATATGTAGATAAATGAGAGAGAAGAGATTAATCTCAAGGTCTAAATTGCTTCATGAAGGAATGGTTGTCAATAGGTTTGCCTTCTGTGCAAATTAAGTGTAAGGAAAATGAGCAAACAAACAAAAAGCCCATACATTTGAAAGTAGGAAGTTGGTGGTAATGATCTCCTGGGAATGAGAGACAGACCTCAGCTAAAGCAATTGATAAGGCAAGAAGTGGATTAAAACACTGTTCTTGGAATAAGTTTGGAGGGTGGATGGAAGGAAAGCGTGTGGAGAGGATACATGAGGCAAGACCGGAGAGCCTGTGTTTCGCTTTTGTTTAAAGACAAAGATTTAGCCATTCTGTAGTGAAAAGACCCCCGATTCCCTGTCCAAGGAGAATCACACGAAACACTGGCTGCAAAAAGCAAGAGGGATTTATTGGGGGACACAGGCGCCTGCGGGTGCCCAGCAGAACCTCAGCCGGAGCTTTGGTGAGCTGGCACACCGGGCTTGGGGATACAGAGATTTTTATAGGGAAAAGGGGCAGTTTTCATGCACGATAAACAATAGGTTTCTTATTGGTTAATTTTAAACCCAGCATATAGATTACCTAAAGGGCAAAGTTGTTTTTCACTGTATGTTACTAAAAAAGAACCACATAAAAGCTACATATTTGCACTCTGGTCCTCCTGTTCCTGCTCATTCAGGCATGCCTAGGGACCTGGTCCTTTGTCCTTTCCCAACCGGTTACACCTAACTAATTATCTGAAAAATACCTCTGGTGCCTGCGTAGGTTTGTGACATGCCTTGGTGGTTTTGCAACTAGGCCTGATGTTGTTGGGCTGGGGTCTTTCAGTAGTTTGAAGTGAGACAGGTAAGGTCAAGAGAGATCAAATGTAATTAATATCCCTCATGTTAAACTTCTCTCTTCCATATCTCTTTGGACTACCGGTGCCTTTGTGTTAGAAGCTGTCAGAATAAACTTAAAAGGGGAGAAAATGTTTGTCAAGTTCTTTGGAGCATCTGAAATTGGCTTATAGATGTTGAGATAACTCCATGGAAATAAAGAAGACGTAGAATTGGTGCAAAAAGAATGTAGAATAAGTGAATCAGAGCTCAAATCAAAAAAATACAATAAACATAAAGATGGACCAATGCATTTCCTTCAGCACATTTGTCACGTTTCTTTCTATCTAGTAAGGTGTAGGAGCCTACGCCTTAGCTTCTCCTATTGAATCATTTTAAGAAGAATTTTGCCCTTTACTTTGGTTCAAGGGAGTATTCCTATATTTGTGGAAAGGTCAATATTCAATTATAATGTTTAAAGAAAAGTAACGGGCGGCTTTGCCGAAACCCGGGATCGAACCAGGGACCTTTAGATCTTCAGTCTAACGCTCTCCCAACTGAGCTATTTCGGCTCCGCCCACAAAGCCTCAAAATAAAATATAATAACTTTAATCACTATGTCTTTGCTAACAGAAATATGTTTAAGAAGCACCATGACAGACATTCTGAGGGAGCCTAAGATAAATTTAAAAACGGGTTCTGTTTTGGAACGGCTGTTTTGCGAGGAGACAACTTCAAAGTATTGTCATAAGAACTGCTGTAGAGATAGTTAAATGCTACAATTTATTCCCGGTTCAATGCACGCATCAAAGTGCAGGAAGCCTAACTGTTGAGCTATACGCCTTCTGAATTAAGTCTTCGGTGGTGCCACACTTTTGCACAATCCAGATTTTATCGGTTGTTGTGGGATTTGAAATTAGTGAGAAGGAAAAATTGTTCTAGTATCCTGGGGGAAAAAAACCCTAGAACTATGCATGTGTAGGGTTCTCTCTTCACATAAGAATTTTGGGAGGCTGCCACCATCTTCCCTGGTGGTCTAGTGGTTAGGATTCGGCGCTCTCACCGCCGCGGCCCGGGTTCGATTCCCGGTCAGGGAAGCCTGGTGTTTTTCTTCTCACTCAGGGTAAAGAAATGTCTCATGACAGTAAACGTAACTTGTATGTTAACCATACGTTATCCTTTTAGGCATTTTCTACCTGGAAACACTATTTAGGTGTCACATTTCAAAATGTCAAAAATCAATGATTTAAAAACTTTTGGTAACTATACTTTTTTTTTTTTAAACTAGTTCAATTGAATGGCTTACTGAGAAATTTCGGAGATAATTGAATTAACTGGAGAAATTGAGATTAACGTAATACGTAGAAAAGACAGTATGAAGACAATAGAGAATAAATGGGAAGTCATTCCTCTGAGGTTTGATTTAGAACTTGCTATATTTACTACTGAGGGCATCAAGTTTAAAGCTGGAATTCCTCTACGTGTATGGCAATTGTTGACAAGGTCTCCTCCATGTACATAAGTGGGTCTTAGACATTTTCCCGGGTTGTTCGACCCAGGGGAGTTGATTTTAAATTTTAAAGAGAGGACCCATCAGAGTTCTCTGTTCAATTCCCAAGACTCTGTGAGTGGTTCCAAATTTCATGTTCTAACCAACAAGCCAAAGAAGTTGGGCTGAATCTGTCGGACGTTTGACCGAAACAGGGCCAGCGAGAGGGAGGCCGTCCTTGTATCCTGGAGAGCACACCCTCAGTGGGTAGAGGTGGTACTAAGATTCTCTCCAGGGACCAGGAAGAGGGATACTTACATCTCACTTAACTTGTTCAGGTTCGGTGTGCCGCCTGCCTTTAGTCTTTCCTGGGGTGCGCTCTTGGGCTCTTGCGCTCTTGGGCTCCAGGTTTCTCCGACTCTTGGTGTCAAAGATCAGCCGCAGCTCCCAGGCGCCCCCTACCGCCCACCGCCTATAAGAGGGGTCGGTGGAAATTGTGGGAGAAGTCTTCCGTTCCCTTCTTTTTTTTCCTGTCTTTTCATCCTTAGCTCATCCAGGAATGAAGTCTTTCCTCCCTCCAGGAGGAGCCTGGAGGAGGGGAAGAAGGGTTCCAAGGGTTCTCTGGTTGCAGGTCCAATCTGGCCCTGCCCGAGGCACCCCAAAGTGTTTTTCTTTAATTAGGTTTCTAGGTACTCTTGTTTTCATTCCCTACCCCACTCCTCAATGCATTCGTAAATTCCTCCATGTAGACCTTTCCAGATCTACACTAATTTGACTCTCTGAGGTGTGTGACCCCAGCTTTCTCAATCACGACACGTGAAATTACATAATCAGTATTACCTGTTAGTTCTGTGGGTCCTCTAACTGAAATAAAACCAGCAAAAAAGGCATCTTGTAGGTGTCAGTGTTTTTCCTGAATACCCAATATTGAGGCAAACGGAATGAGCCAATGGATTCCTGATGTCCACTGGTTTATGTACTTTTTCCTCAAATTATTTTATGTTTTTCTCCTTTTAGTTTATCATGCAAAAAATGCAAACACTCAGACAGAAAATGAGGGCCTGGATTGATGCCTTTGATGGAGCAAGATGATGAAGAATTGAATCAATCAACACCTAGATGGAGGGTACTCTTGCTCTGTGTTCCTGAAGGTTAAAGTTGTCAAGGTGGTCAATCTCCCTTAAGTTATGGTCATCTTGCCCTTAAAGATCTAAAAGTGGTAAAAGAGTACATAGTGATGAGCATAATAGTGGCAAGGAGACTACAGTTGTTGTAAGGGAGGAACACAGAGATAGAAGAATTCATGTAGAAAGCTCAGATTTACACACCAGGTGAGAAAAGAGGCTCTCTTGGCTTGCTTGGAATATATAGAAGGACAGAGGAAAGTGAGACTTTAGGGAGGAAGAAGAATAGGGGTTAACTATGTTGCTTCTGCTTTCTTGGGAATCCTTTTTCTTAGTCATTATCTCAGTTTCTCTAGGATATAGATTTGATAATTTCTAAAAGTTGTATAACTACAGATGTGAGATATTACTGAATCAGAAAACTTAAGGAGAAGATCTGTATCTCATAAAGCAGTGAGATATTTCTAGATGCTGAACTTAAAGACTATACCGATGTGGCCACAAGCCAAGGTATGCCAATTACCAACAGAAGCTGAAGAGGCAAGAATGATGATTTTTCTCCTCTAGTCTCCTCAGGGAGCTGGACTCTGCCTATGCCTTGATTTTAGTTGGAGGTACGGATTGGATTTCTGGCCTCCAGAACTGTGAGAGAACAACTTACTGTTGTTCTAAGGCACACAGTTTGTGGTAGTTTGTTACAGTCACTTTGGGAGACAAATACCGAGGCACCATGCAGTAAATTCCAGATGAGCAATTCTTGAGTATAGTTCTCATTGAGATCTTGGATAAAAATCCAAGTTCTTTGGATCTTGGTTCAAATCCCACAGCTTCTGGATCTTGGTTCCAATCCCACAGCTGCCAAGGTTTTTTCCCTCCTTCTGCCCAATATTGGCTTTCTTGGAGATAAATGGAAAAACAAACAGAAAATTCAACGTTGCTTAACTTCCTTTATTGAGATTTTATTTGTCATAATTCGCATAATGTGTTTTTATTTTAGAACTTCCTTGACAGAGTCAAAACTTTTGGGTTGAGAGTCACCCATGCCATCTACATTAAGAAGAGAAACACGGGGTCGACTTTGTCGAAGTATTGCTTTATGGCGGCAACCTCTTATCATTTCCAAATGAACCACCCTTTTGCCTTGGGGTATTTAAGTGGAGACCACGCGCCGCTAGATCTTTGCCTCTCAGTTTCTTAGCGTTCTCTGGTTCAAACCCACTACCAGCCTCTGCAGAGTCTAGTCCGACGTCACCTTTCATTGCTACAAGCAACCCATAGTGTTTCTTGGATGCTTATGTTAGTGACAAAGGCGTGAGCATCTTGGATCCGCTGGTTTCCTCTTGCACTACTCTCAGCTGTATAGAAGCAAAGCGTGGTCGGGCAGGTAGGTGGCTGAAGGCCAGTTTCTCTGTTGATATTGGAAGCAACACCTAAGAAAGGGGCACAGAGAAAAGACCTAATTTTGTAATAGGAAAATTAGAAAGAGAACACGTATGCAAACGGTAGCGTGGCCGAGCGGTCTAAGGCGCTGGATTAAGGCTCCAGTCTCTTCGGGGGCGTGGGTTCGAATCCCACCGCTGCCAAGTTTTTTCTCTTTCCTCTCTTTTCTGTTCATTAAAGGTATGTGTAAACAAAAACGGTCTTTGCCGCCAGGTTATGCAAGGGCCACTCATGATGTCCACAGAACCATCTTCTTCCGTTTCTGAGAAGCCAATGTAATTTAAGTGCTGTGGGATATAATTAATGAGTGACTATGGGATGTATATCTAGCTCGATGCATGAGAACTATCAATTATGAATGAACATCAGGTACTTTACATCCTGATCCCCAAGTTTCATCTGATTGTGGATTAGGAGAATCCCACCAAAAAAAAAAGGACAATGATCACTCTTCTAGAAGAGAAGATACATTGAAAGAGGATTCCAAGCTACTAGACTTCCAGTGACTTGGGGAGATACAAAATCATTCACAATATCACCAATAGCTGTTGGCTCAAATAGGGTTAAAATGTACTCCAGAAAACTTAGTTACTGCTTTGATTGTTAAACTCACACAAAACTGTAAACACTTTGGTCTTAAAAATAATGTTGTTCTATTGTTACACCCCAGCTATGGAAGTTCAGTAAGTCAAACTCCTTAACTTCTAAAACCCATTATAATATCTGGGGGGTTTGCTTCACTGAAATTGTTATATACTTACAGAAATATCTCATGCTACCCATTGTTTTCTTAACAGGCTAACTGTATTCTTACCATCCCTACAAGATTTAATAAGCCACCACCCTGCATAATGTATTCATAAAAGGGCTAATTCTCTTGATAAAAACTGTGATGATTCAGTGAGCCTTCTCTCTAAGGCAAAATTTGACGCTTTTACATTTTCCTTAGTGGGTATACCTGGACTAGCTGTTGGGGCTTACAGAACCATTATAAAACTGAACTGTGCTATGGTAAATAATATTAATCATACCTCTATGGCAATTAATATGCTTCATGAAGAACCAAAACAACATTGTCAAACCATACTTGACCATTGGGCTACAATTGATTATTTGCTATTATTACATCATAAAGGATGTTCAGGAGTTTAATAATGTGTTGCTTTAACTTAGGTGATAACAATAATTCTATTTTAAGAAGTTAGATTACTTTAATGATGTCATTGATAAGGTCCGACAAGATGATGGAGGTTTAGACTTATTGGATTGGCTAACTTCATGGTTACCCAACTTAGGTCAAACAATTATTCATAGGTGGATGTTTACTAATACTGAGATTGTTATGTTGTGCTTGCTGTTGTCAATGCCTACCCTATTTTTTTGCTTCCACCAGCATTAAGAACAAAACAAATATTATTCATTGAAAGGCCTTAAAAAAGGGGCTTTGTGTTTGGGATTGGGGTCCCTGATAACTTCATTGCTGTGGCATGCTAGGGGCTATAATTTCTGTGTAAAGGCATAGGATGCCCAGTTGCTATGGTAATGCCCTCCATGCTAGAGTCTTATCAGTTTCGACCTTAATCTTAGGCACATAACTCCTGGGAATAAAAGAACTTGCTTGTTTGATAACTACAATGATTAACAAAGCCCCAGAGCTCCTAGAGCTGCTCGCCTAACAGTAACTTTGGACAATGGCCCTTCTTGAGAACTGCACAAATCTCCTAACATTACATATTGTAACTGTAAAACGTAACTGCAGTATAAGCAACATTGCTGATACTCTAAACAATAATATGGTTATGGTACTAATGACCTAATATAACCTATTGGTATAAATAAACATGGCCGGTTGGACAAAGAGGCACTCTGCCACCTTCCCTGTTTCTACACCTTGTCTGTGTCTCTGTCTCCTCTTTATTATTATTCTTTACACCAGGCAACTCTGCTCGTGTGACTTCTGGGTATGTCATCTGCTCTGAGGAGTTTCTCTGCATACATCGTGAGTCCTCATTCTCCAGGGCTTAGCTTGGAAATTGTTTCATGTTGGAAGCCTTCCCTGATCTTGTCCTCTTCCTCTATCAGTTCCAGATTTACAATTAGGTAGGATAAAGAGAGGAAGGGAACAGCACAGAGGGACCTTGTCTTTATGGGATTTAGAGTTTTGCAGGGTTTTCATGGGGTTCACAAGAATTAGATAATTTCTTGTCCAAATACGGTGTAATCTGTACTTTAAAAATGAGATAGCTTTCTACGTGTAGGCTTTGAGTGATGTTCCACATTTTTTTTTTAAAGAGAGAGTGAGAGATATATATAGAGAATTTTTAATATTTATTTTTTAGTTCTCAGCGGACACAACATCTTTGTTGGTAGGTGGTGCTGAGGATCGAACCCGGGCCGCACGCATGCCAGGCGAGCGCACTACCGCTTGAGCCACATCCCCAGCCCCAACGTTCCACATTTAAGAGAATGAAGAGGTTAGAGAATAATGCCTTTAATGATATCATTGATAAGGTGATGATGGAGATTTATACTTATTGGATTGGCTAACTTCTTGGTTACTCAACTTTACTTAGATCAAACAATTATTCATGGGTGGGGTTTACTAATATTGAGATTTTTATGTTGTGCTTGCTGTTATCAATGCCCACCCTATTTTAATAATAATAAACTTCTATCTATTATTGACATTGTAGTTATCAATAATAGATGGAAGGTTAATCACCAAATGATTCCCAGTGATTACTGTTGAGAGACAATTTTCCAGGGGTCTCTCTGTTTCTGCATATACTGTGAATGAGTCTCTACTGTTTTTACTCATCAACAACCAGTTTTCTGATTCTCCATGCACACCAAGTGGGTATTCAACAATTCAATTCAATTCTGACACTCCTGGGAGTTAGTGCAGGCCCTACAGGTTAAAGGCTGTCCTCTACTTCAGACACCAGTGGTTAAGTCTCAGTTATCTTGTACTTCTGACTAACTGGTTATAAATTGGGGTTACCCATGACTCCCTCTTTAGGTTTGATAACTTGCTGGGACAGACTTCAGAACTCAGGAACACACTTTTTATTTTATTTATCAGTCTATTATAATGGATTCAACTCAGGAAAAGCCAAGAGGAAGAGATGCCAAAGTGTGTGTAGATACTCAAGAGATTCCATGCCCTCTCTGAGTGAGGCGTTTTCCCAGAACCTCAATTCCTTCATCAACCTGGAAACTCTTTGAACCCTGTCATTTAGTGATTATGAAGGCTTCATCACCATAGCCATTGATGGACTATTAAGTTTAGTTCCTCTTACTCCCTGGGGAGGTGAGCATTAGGAGTGAGAGTTCCATACTTCTAATCAAGATTTGGTCTTTCTGGTAATCAGCCCTTGAAGTTATCTAGAGGTCCACTGAGCATCATCTCATTAGAACAAAAGAGGCTCCTATCACTTAGGAAATTCAGCATGATGGAGAATTCTAGGGGAGAGTTCTCCAAAGAAAAATCACAATAATTTACACACTTGACAATTTAGAAAGGAGCATTTAGGAATTTCACAGTTCTTTTGGAGAATTAGAGAGTAATATGCAATAGTGATATAAAGCTAATAAGATGAAATACAAGGCAATTAATGAATCCAACATAATCCAATACACACACACACACACACATATAGTATAGTATATGTTTTTGTATAAAAAGTACATTGCATTGAGAGGATGGAAGATAGCTTGGGGTCAGGAATTGGAGACAATATACCACAGATTGATTAACTACCATTGTTTTGAACTATATTTCAAAGAAATTTTTAAAGAACAACCTTTGAAAACAGAGATAGCATCTCATCTGAAGGGAAAACTAGGCATGCTCGCTCAGTTCCTTAACCTCAAGAGTTTCTCTCTTGAACTGCTATTTATTCTGCATGCAGACACCTACATGGGCCCATCTGATTAACTCTGTGGGAACTGCTTCTTAAGGAATCTGTTAGAAGGCTGATAAATTTTGATCCTATCATTGCTGGGTCTCTGACTCAGGAATCTTTTGTGTTTTACCAGAAACCATGAAACAGTGGTTGTCTATTTTGAAATAAGTATAGTAAAATATCAGATTGTCCATAGTTCTTGATAGTTACATGTCAATAGGTAGAGAAAAGGAGACAAAGAGTACTGTTTACATTTTACTCTGATATTTAGATTATTATCACATGTGTACGTTGCCATTCAAATTTAAGAATTGCAATGCTTTGAAAGGATAGATGTAGGGTGCTTCGAGCACACAGTAGGCCTCAGCTAAAATAATATATTTTGTTAGGAACCGTCCATAGGTTGCATGTGGGTCACCATGCATGGAAGCCTAGTGGATGGAGACATCTGGTGTCTGGGGATGACCAGCGAACATTTTCTCTGGTCAATTGCTCAGGGACAATGTGAATCTCTCTCTCTCTCTCTCTCTTTTTTTTATTGGTTGTTCAAAACATTACAAAGCTCTTGACATATCATATTTCATACATTAGATTCAAGTGGGTTATGAACTCCCATTTTTACCCCAAATACAGATGACAATGTGAATCTCTATCCCACTCTGCTGTGGCCCACAGAGCACGTGAGATAGGTATGACCTGCCAAGATGTCAATCAACCTGCTTACTGCAAGATTTTATTAACCAAGACCCCGCCCTTGAAACCTTATCCCTGCCTTAGATGTATCCCCTTAAATAAACCACAGGAGCCATTCTTTCTTTGTTTAGTTCCAGAGCCCATGTGGACTAGATCTATCAGGGGCTTCACCTTTTGTAAATTTATTTCTGAATATTTGTGTTTGGTTATTCACTGATTATTTGAGACTTTAAGTTTTAGGGTGGCTTAGATTCCCCTAAGCAGGAAAAAGAACCCCCCAATGAGATGCTTGCCATAGACCCAGACAATATTTCTATTGCTATTTCTTTGTTTATGTTTCTAGACACTTTTTTTTTTCCTATTTTGCAATTTGAGAATTGTCTTCTGGTACTACTAGCAACTGGTTTCCATATTCCACACTTTCAATACAATGTATTTTTTTCATACTAAAACATATACTATATGTATTCATATATATGTATATGTATTCATATATATATATAACAAATTGGATTACATTTGATTCATTAATTGCCTTGTATTTCATCTTATTAGTTTTATTTCACTATTACATACTACTCCCTAATTCTCCAAAAGAACTGTGAAATTCCTAAATGCTCCTTTCTAAATGGTCAGGTATATAAGTTATTGTGATTTTTCTCTGGAGAACTTTCCCCCAAAATTCTCCATCATGCTGAGGTCTAGACTGGTTCCTGGGTATCTAGAATCAGGGGCTTACTTTGCCTCCTTCTTAAGGTCTACTGTAAAGTTTATATAAACCACAGGAAGCATTCTTTCTTTGTCTAGTTCTAGAGCCCGTGTAGACTAGATCTATCAGGAGTTTCATCTTTTGTAAATTTATTTCTGAATTTGTGTTTTGTTATTCATTAATTATTTGAGACTTTAAGTTTTAGGGTGGCTTAGATTTGGATGAATTTTATGATAAAATATAATTGTGATGTAATTTTTGAGAACTTTCATGATTAAAAATGTTTAATGATTATTCATACTTTATTATTCATTTAGTTAGATTCACAAACCTAAGTTGAAAATAATTTCTATTACAATGTCAAAGGCATTGTCTATTAACATCAGTGCTTTTTTTTTTTTTTTTTTTTTTTGGTGGTTGTAGGCAAGTACTCTACCAGTAAGCTATACCTCCAGTCCTTAAGTGCTATTTTTTATTACTATGATTCTATACTCTATTTTCTTTTCCCTTGTATTTGATTTTTTTAGTTTTTTTTCTGACTGAAAACTTTGGGTTTTTGTTTTATTCCACAGTATTCTGTAATTTTTCATTGATGTATTTTCATTGACTCCCTCATCCCATTGTATTCACTAAAACAGGGCTTGCTCCATTTTATTTTGCTTTTTCAAATGAGTCCAAGTTGGAGAGGTGACACTCAACCATAAAAAGTCCAAGTTCGCTTTGATTTTTTTCCACCCATTAGGTCAAAGAGGACGCTGCCACTGAGCCTCAGAGTTAGTACTCAAAAATGTGGGCTGAACTGGGGTTATAGTTGCTCAGTGGTAGAGTGCTGACCTAGCATGAAGGAAACAAATAAACAAAAAATCCCAGCACTGAAAACAAAAGTGGAATTAGTTTAAATGAGATAATTAAAGGATTAATTAGCAGTGATTAAAGGAAATGAGACTTTTTGAGGATGGGCAATATTGCCACAATACTAACAGAAGCAAAATTCTCTAAGAACTTTCTGTACCTCTTTATTTACGTACATTTTAAACAGTTACTTCAAGATATTTAAAAATTTTAAACAATACAAGAAAAATATGAAGTGAACAGTCATGACACTAAATTCAATTATTTATAAAATCTTTTTTTTTTTTTAAAGAGAGAGTGAGAGAGGAGAGAGAGAGAATTTTTATTATTTATTTTTTAGTTCTCGGCGGACACAACATCTTTGTTGGTATGTGGTGCTGAGGATGGAACCCGGGCCACACGCATGCCAGGCGAGCGCGCTACCGCTTGAGCCACATCCCCAGCCCTCAATTATTTATAAAATCTTAAAAGCCAATCTGGGAACTGAATTCCCTTGTGACTCTAGGGCTCTAGTTAAACATTTGTTTTTCCTGTTGATATTATTTCTATTTTATTCTTTCAACTTTATGAAAATTAGCAATTTTTGAGGCTGCTGATGAGAGAGGATGATGTTTGAGAAATCCAGTCAGCTTTTCACAGGGAACTGGCTTCTGCTCAACTTCCCTCTTTCCCAAGGTAAACCAACAGGTGCCCAGTCTTCTCCATGTGACTTTTATCCCATACTTCTCCTCAGGGTTGTCTTTAACCAGAATAGGTCCAGGTTCTAGGTTGGTAAGAATACCAGTGTGAAGGACACAGCTTGCAAGGCTGTTTTCCCTCTGATCTGGGAAAATGAAGTCCTCCTTCACAGAAGATGACCCTGGGGTCTGGATATTAGACCAAATGAACACATGAGGAGAGCTCTGAAGTGCATGTGCTGAGAGTTCCCCACAACTTTGTGGACTGAGCACTGGAATGAAGAGCTTTCTGGAAATGTCTTCTTATGATTAATTGTGACACCCTATTGATTATTAAGGGGATCCCCAATATCTCTGAACTGGAAGATAACTGTCATTTCTCAAAGATTAGACATGGAAACTTGCAGGTAGATTTACTGCTTGAATGTCTTGCCTGGTCTTGGTGATGATGTTTCCGGTGGGCTGATAACCAGCTTTCTACTATTGTGTCAAACCGAGGTGTTACTCAAGAAGTGATGACGCTGTGGACAGTAAGCTTGCTGGGCACCTGTTGAGTGTGGGTGATGGGCCTCTTTGGAGCTCATAGTGATTTTTGGGTCCTCCAGTGGTTGTTGGTGGAATAACAGAGGAGCTTTGTGTTTTTTTTTTTTTTTAATTTTTTTTTGTGGGGGGGGAGGTATCAATAGGTGAATGAAGGGCAGTTGGTAACCACATGATGCTGGTTGCCTTTGGGTTGTGGAATAGGCTCCAATTTGTAACCATGCCTGTAGAAAAGAAACAAAAGCTGCCCTGCAAGGCTGTGGCCATTGCTCCTTTCAGCGCCTTCAAGTTTTTTCATTTCTTTTAAAAAAATTTTTTATCATAATTTATTTGTTAGTTTAAAAGCTTCGCTCATTGCCTGAGAACTACATGATAGTTGGAATTACAGTTTAACTGGGATCAGTCTTGAAATAGAATTCAGTCTTTTGGAACCTCTGCCTAATACTTAACAAAAGTATTGGCTGTTTCTTTCTAATTTAGCATTCAGTCTGAATGGGACAGCCCATACATCCATATTCTTCTAAATGTATAGGTTAAATTAAGATAAATCCAATTTACAAATACTTGTAAGTTGTCTGCTGACCAAAGGAGAGATCAACAGCATAAATTGTTGAATTCTTTCCAGACACAGTGTTTTAGTCAGCTTTTGTGGGGCTGTGATAAAAGGACCCAACGAGAACAACTGTAGAAGAGGAAAGGTTTATTGGCGGCTCCCAGTTTCAGAGGTCTCAATTGATAAACAGCAGGCCCCATTCCTGGGGCTTGAGGTGAGGCAGGACATCATGGCAGAGGGGTTCGGCAGATAGAGAGAGGGAGGGAGGGGGTGTGGGGGGGGGAAGAGAGAGAGAGACAGAGTTCACTTGCCAAAGGCATGCCCCCAATGCCTCACTTCCCCCAGCCACACTCTACTACCTGCTTTCAATTACCTCTCAACTAATCTCACGAAGTGATAAATTCACTGATTGGATTAAAGCTTTTAGGACCTAATCATTTCCCCTCTAAACCCTCTCCCATTGTCTCACATGTGAGCTTTTATGGGACACCTCACATCCAAACCTTAACACACAGGCAGAAGACAAAAGTGGTTCAAAGTCAATTGTGCCAAATAATTAAAGTTATTCCTAATATTTTAAATATTCATCTGTTTTAATCAATTTTCTTCTTTTATTTATTCTTTTTACTTATACATGACAGTAGAAATGTATTTTGATGTACATACATACATGGATAATAACTTCCTATTTTTGTGGTTGTACATGATGTGGAGTTACACTGGTCATATATTCATATATGTACTTAGGAAAATTATATCAGATTTATTCTACTCTGTTTTCCATACCCATCCCTCCTCCATTCCCCCCACTCCCGATCTCCAATCTGGTGGAAACCACCCTATTGTGAGTCAGCATCTGTATATCAGACAGAACATTTGGCCTTTGGTTTTTGGGGATTGGCTTATTTCACTTAACATGATAGTCTCCAGTTCCATCCATTTACCTGCAAATGCCATAATTGCATTCTTCTTTATTTGCTGAGTAATATTCCATTGTGTATATGTACTACTAGAGTTTTTTCACTGTTAATAGATAATAAAATACTTTAATACTTATATGATTTCCCTTCTTTTCTTCTGTTAATGTGGTAAATTACCTTGATTTTTGAATGTTATTAGAATAACTGACTTGTTCAAAATACATCATCTTAAAAAATGTATATATATTACTGAATTCTGTTTGTTAATATTTTAACATTTTCTCATTATATTCATTAATACTTATGGCCTGTAACTTTAATTTTGTTTTAATTTCCTTGTTGGGGTTTGTTATCAATTTAGGTAGGCTTTATAAATGAGTTTGTTTAAGGTTGAGTCATTTTTTTCTTACATGTTTGGCAGAATTAATTGGTGAAACCACCTGTGCCTGGAGTTTTCTTTCTAGAAATGTATTTTATAGATTCTATTTAAATAATTGATATCAGATCATTCAGATTTTATATTTCTTTCCTAGGTTGATCTTGACCTTGTGATCCTCCTTCCTCCATTTCCTAAGTCTCTGGAATTAGATGTGTGATGATAGCTTTTTTTTTTTTTTTTTTGTTGTTGTTGTTTAAGAAAAGTCGTATCACTTATATTATGGGCCAGGCTATATGGGCAATGACCAAACAGACTCCATTTTACCCTGAGACTCCATATCATGTAAGAAACGCTTCTCCCGTGGGAGAGCCCTACCTCTGTACCCATTAATAGTTACCTGCATAACATACTTGGCAACACAAAATAGTAATTCTTATACAATGTAAAATTATTCTCTTTGCTTTCCATTTTTCTTGGGCATTGTACCTTGTCAGAGATTAATTGTCTAGATGTTGGTAACCATTCACTAACTTGTACTCAACTAGGGTCATTTTGACCCACTTCCCTTCTGCTTGCTTGCTGCTATGACAATCTGGAAAGTCTTGTGGGTGTAATGCCAGATTCGTGGGACCCCAGTAGACTTCCAGGAGCTGAATCCGATGCAATCACCCAAGAGTCTTTATTGCAAGCTCGAGCCTGGACTCACAACCATTTCTGATGCAGCGGTCCCAGGGAGTGAGTCCCGGTCCTTTGTTAAGTGATATTTTATAGGTTTTGGGGGGATACTCTATGTGTCACAATATCACACAGCAAATCATTCTCTACCGCGGGATAATCAAGCAACAACTCTTAACATTGATTAGCATATTCACTGGCGGGAACAAGTTGGGTAGGGGTGATTGGTTAGTACAAGAGGAGGATTCCTTTGAACTGATTGGTTTAAGCCATGAGGGGTGTAGTGCTAAGCTACATGGTTTCCCAACATGTTATCAACAACCATAAACTACTGAGGGGTCATCTGGCATCCCAGATATTTTCCCTGTCTCATGCTGATTGGTGGTTGCTACGGGGTTGCTATGGGTCCTCATCTAGCCTGAGTCAGGGATACCTGGTGCCACAGATCTTTCCTGTTATTTTTTTTTTTTTTTATTGGTTGTTCAACTTTCCTGTTATTTGTAGACAAACAACTCAGCAGGGTGGGTATGTGCTTAGGAGTGCTCTGTGGGTTTTTCCCAGGACAAGGGTCACGCCCCCTTCCTTAGGACAGGCTTTGAGGTAGAAGCTGGTTTCTCAAAAATGGAGTCACATCAGTTTCTCATGGGAAATACCAATGTACCCATTGCATTGCCGTACTAACTGCCCAATCCAGCTGTATCTGTATCCAGCTGTATCTGTATCCAATCCAATCTGTATCTGCTTGCTTATAGCTACTTCAATCCAGATGTAGTTTTTGTCTTTAAGTATCCTAAAACGCTCAGGCTTGGGGCTGTTCCTTGCAGAGACAGCCAGCTGGCCAGCTGAATAAAGACTCTTCAATTTGGACAAAACTGGGACTTGGTGTGTTTTCTGAGTGACCTGGCCCATGACATTTGGAGGCCCCCAGGGGGATCTACTTTTCTCTCATCTCAGAGATTGCTCAGGACGACCCAGGGAGGTGCAGTGGTGGAGAAGGTCTCTGAGAGACATTCCTCAGTCCTGGGCCATCCCTCTATCAATTCCTACCCACCTAAAACTACCAAGAGTCATCTGTGTTTCCCCAGAAAAGGTAAGTTTGATCTGTGCAGATCTTCGACTGAAGAGGCTCGAGGGAAACCTGGACACAGCATTATTTCCCCGGATCCATGTCTAGCAAGACATTGCTTAGTCCTCTGATCTGGTTTTTACTCAGTCCTCTGATCTGATTCTTGTTTTTACTCAGCCTCTGGTCTGAGTCTGGTTTTATGTCAGTTGAATTTGTCTTTGGTGCCTTACCTGTTGTGTGTTTTATTGTCTGTCTTGTGTTTTTGTCTTGTCTTGATTGTTGTTTGTTATTGTTTGTCCTCTTTGTGTTTTGTGTTAATTTCTATGTCAGTTTGTTTCTAATATTAAAAAATGGTTAAAAAGGTTTTAACTGTGCTCACTAAAGCTTGCATTAAAATGTAAATGGCTCCAACAGGACTAAAAAAAAAATGTCAAAAGTAAAAGCTAAAGGTAAAAGAAGCATTCTAGAGATTGCCTTTATTTAGGAACTGGGCCAGATGGCCAAGGGGGTAGACCATGTCAGTTCCTATAGAAGGCAGATTAGGACTAAAGTATTTTATAAAATTATTATTTCTAAATTGTATAACAAATAGCACAATTTTGTCTAGGAAATTTGGCTTTTATCTCTCAGTATTTGCAAGCATGAATAACTCCTAACTATTAACATTGGTCCAAAGATTTTTCAATGTCAGGCTAAAATTTAGTGGACACTATCCAAGAAACCAGAAAAACCAGTTTAGAGTCCTGGGGGGACTCTCCCAGGGAGACCAATGGAGCTGCCTCTTTGGAAAGTTCCTTCAGGGAGGAATAAGGCCCAGTCATTTATCTATGTTCCCTTAACTCTTTTTAGCTTTGATGAACAGGACCACCTCAGGAAGAAGGCCAGGAAGGCTTTTAAAATTCAATAATTGTTAAATTCACAATTTTGATCTGACATGAGTAGGTTAATATGTTTTTCTGATTATACTCTGCTTTGTTCTAAGTCCAATTTACAAGGGTTAACTCTCAATCTAATAGGTTTTTAAAAAATAACCTACAAAGCTTTTGTTTGTCTGTTTGTTTTGTGTAGGTGCACTGGTGTACTATCCATCTACATGTATTGCTATGTCTACATATATTTGGTACCAAAAATTGACATATGAGGTCATCAATGAAAATTTAAAAAAATGGATCCAAATACTTTTGGCTCATTTGATTTAAAAAGTTCAATTTAAAAATTGGATAAATAAATAAAAGTAAAAATGCCTTTAAAGTTACTAATGTACAGTTTTGTTTCTAGGAGGTCAAGCAGTTGTTAATAAAATGTTAATGTCTACAAAAAGTCTAATATCCATTGTCTCTAGGATTTTTCTTCAACAGAAAAAAAATGACTAATGCTGTTCAATACACTTGTCTGACATCTTGTTATTATTATTTTTTTAAATAAGTAAATTAGATCTGACATGTATGAAATTAATCATGGATGTGTTCGTTAGAGACATCTGATTGGTTTACAAAATTTAAATGTTACCTGTTAAATATAATATCAAGTACTCTTAACTCCTTAAACTCCATAAGGTAAAATACTTAAACACTATTTGTATGTTCATAAATTGGTAAATTAAAAAGGAGTTTAAAATTACTTTGTGTTATCACAAAAACAAGGTTACTAAAAGTTAAAAGTCCCAACAGGTATAATTCTATATACAAGAGATCAAGAGGTTTCAACTGCATTTCAATTAGAGTACTATAAATAACAAAGTATTTCATCTTATTAAAATGGATTAATTTATCTAAATTCAGAAATTTATAAGGGTTATTTCAAGGTATAAACAGAAAGAGGGATCAACAGATTAAAAATTATTAAAAGGTTCTAAATATAAAAATACATTTAATAAAAGGCAAAAACATTGAAGTAAAAGGCAACAATTTCGCTGATCAGAGGGCAAAGGAATCTGCCTTAATACCTGTGGGGCCACTCACCCTTTTTCTGGTCAAACTTGATAGAAAGCCACCACACAAGCCTTGTTACTCTGATTCAGATGTGGAACAATTTAGCCTATTAAAGGTCACCCAAAATCCACAAGGGTGGTCCATCCTGCCAGATGGAAAAATCTTTTTGCCTGAAATTCTGGGACATATTTTCATCCAGAAGCTTCACTGAGGTTCCTACCTGGGGGAAACAAAACTTATGGAAGTTTTAAAAGAAAGATATTATTTCCCAAAGATGTCCCCCTGGGTCCATCAGGTGATCTCCCGATGCACTCCTGTCTCCAAGTAAATTCCAAAAGAACCCCACATAACCATAATGGTACCCACTTCCGAGGATCTTTTCCAGGAGAACACTGGAAAGTGGACTCTACTGAGGTAAACCCTAGACCATATGGATACAGGTACCTGCTTGTTTTCATAAACACTTATTCAGGATGGACCGAGGCTTTCCCAACCAGGTCAGAGACAGTCCAAATTACCATTAAAAAGTTAATTTATGACATTATTCCTAGATTTGGAGTACCTTTATCTATAGGATTGGATAATGGTCTGGCCTTCACTGCTAAAGTCACAAAATTGGTTACAAAGGCTCTAGAAATAAATTGGAAACTTCTCTGTGCTTATAGACCCAAAGTTCAGGACAGGTAGAAAGAATGAATAGGACCTTAAATGAAACTTTAACAAAATTAATCATAGAGACTGGCGAAAACTGGGTAGATCTCCTTCCCTTTGAGCTTTTACATGTGCGCTGCACCCCTTATAAAGAGGGAATCACCCCCTTTGAAGTGATGTTTGGCCAACCATCCCCTTGGTTCCAATGTTAAGTGATGACATTGCTCAGAAACTTGCTAATGAACGAACATCTTCTCAGTTTTTTACAGGCCCTGTACCCCATCCAAGATCACATAAAACAAGTCTTTGGATAGGGCATATCTCCTGTGGCTCAATCCCATGATCAAAAATCTCAACATACTCTACAGCCAGGGGGCTTGGTCTACAAAAAGACACTCGCATGCTTCGCTAGAACCTTGCTGAACAAGCCCGTGGACAGTGCTCTTCACCACCCTGACCGCCATCAAAATAGCAGGAAAATCTGCCTGGATTCATTGGACTCACATCAAACCGGCTCCCTTACAGGACCAGAGTGATCAACCGGAAAGACAGACTGTTCTCAAAACCTTAGATCTGCTAAAGATAAGATTACAAAAAATTTGATCTTCTCTTTGCAAATTCTCTATTTCAGTTGATAAAAGCCAACCCTAACCCTCATGCCCCACAACAGTTCAGATGGGAATTATGAGATACTCAGAGTGGTTCTCTTATTAAGTCTGTAACCATAGTTAACCAACAATTACTCACTTTTAAACTGGATATATGTGGTTTTACTAAGTATATGGTCCAAAACATTTGTTTGCACTGGTTCTGTAGAGACCTAAGGGGAGTCCAATTCTATATATGTCCAGATGAACAAAATGCCAATTGTGAAGGACCTAACAGCTACCATTGTAGAAACTGGGGATGTGAGACTATAGGCCCCTGGAAAACAGAGGTAGACTCAAATCTTCACATTATCTATGAAAATTCCCCCCCAAATTGTGATACACATTTTATTAAATGTCCTCCCTTTTACCTTCAAATAAAATCCCACTCCACTTCCTGGCCTGAAGGTAAGACATGGGGGCTCAGAATACACAAATCAGGACCTGACCCTGGGATAGAGTTTACCATACAACAGTACACGGAAAGGTCTCTTAAGCTAAAACCATTAAGCCCAAGTGTTAGAGTCTGTAAACAAGTCAAGATGGCGCCCGGCATTTTGCCAGAAGGAGTGGTTTGTGAAGTAACGCCAGCGAGCCATTAAGTGTGGAGATTCCTTATTGGTTGACTGCTGTATCTAGTTTATGTTAATTAAGATAAGCTGTGTGGAATGTATAAATACCCCTTCTGTCCTACAATAAAGGGCTCCCACTCCTGCTGTATCAATGTACACGAGTTGCTCGTCGTGTCCCCCCCCCCCTATTTTGCTGCAGCCGGACTGCAGCACCCAAGTGCTCCTCTATATCCAACCTCAAACCTTCCAATTTTAAAGCTACCCAAATTCATGCATGCTGTACCTCCAAAGAGTCCCCAAAATCTTAAACCTATTCCCTTTACCCCTTTATGCTACACCCATAAAATAATAGCAGACAGTTCCAATCCGGTCTCTCAGAACCCCTTACTTAATACCTTAGACACAGTGTTCTTATTCCTGAACTCTATTTCTCCCAATTTGACTTCTGAATGCTGGCTCTGCCTAAACCCAGAACCACCTTATTGTGTAGAAATAGGAGCCAAAGTTTTCATTCAGGATTTACAAAATCTCACTACTCTAGATGATACCATCTGTCCTTGGGGTCACTCCCCCAAACTCACCCTAGGGGACTTACAAGATAAGGATTCATGTTTAAAAACCCCATCATATGACTTATACACTTCACCCTATCAGAACGCCTGTTCTGAAGTATACAATCTGACAGGGGTATCCTTGAACTACCTTAAAGTGCCCCCAGGAACTTGGTTTGCATGTCTGACAGGATTGACACCTTGCTTACCACAAAGCTTGTTTGATGCTAGAACAGAGTTTTGTGTAGCTGTTCATATTATGTCCCAAGTTTATTACTATAGCAGAACTGCAGGTTTTGAATATTTTGAAGCACTAATGTCAAATAGATACAAGAGAGAAGCCCCCATACTTGTCCCTTTCCTAGTAGCTACTGGATTTGCTGGGTATACCACTATTGGAGCCATTGCCCTAATTTTACAGGATCAGAACTTCAAGCTTCTTAGTTCTCAGATAAACTGAGACTTAGCATAGTTAGAAAAATCAGTGTCTAGGTTAGAAGAATTCCTTAACTCATTGGCCGAAGTAGCCTTACAAAACAGATGTGGTTTAGATCTCCTATTTCTGAAACAATGAGTACTCTACATGGCCCTTGGAGAAAACTGCTGTTTCTATACAAATCATTCAGGGGTCATTAAAGACAGTCTTGCCCAGATGAGGAAAGGATTACAGGAAAGAGAAGAATTAGGTACTAAACAGGAAAGTTGGTATAAAAGTTGGTTTCCTTGGTTGCCATGGCTAACCACTCTTATTTGCACCATAGCTGGCCTCCTCCGCATCTTATTCTGATTCTCCTGGTTGGGCCCTGAATATTAAATTTCATCAGCAGATATGTCCAAGACAGAGTTCAGGCTGTTTGCCTTATGCTTTTGCACAGCCAATATGAACAGATAATGGATACAGAAGACAACCAAGATCTAACAATTGACAATAAGTTTTTATTGTTCTACATAAAATCAGTGAGGAATGTGATGAGACAGAAAGAAGTCTTGACTATAGTGACTCCATTTTGTGAAACAGCCACACAAAATAGAAAGGTCATGACTGGGGCAAGTTGTTTTCCCTTTTGTTGTGGAAACCCTCAAGAACATAGAACTATCTAAGCACAATCTCCTGTTTCTGTAACTGAGGTAACAGGGCTTATTTTGATTGGCTAAGCTTCACGCCACCTGACTGCAATCTCCACTTCTGTAACTTGGCTTGCTTACATTGGCTAAACCCCCAAATGTCCCTTTTATGGTTTTTTGGCTTAAATATGAGGCCAGACTGAAGGGATGTGTGTCACTCTGACCATTTTGCTTTTAGAGAGTACAGTGTCCACCGCTGGCCAGCAATAAAAGCTTTATTGGCATAAAACTGTGTGGTCTGAGAGTTATTTGAGGGTCTTGTTGTAACATTCATCTCAGTATAACATTTATAATTAGAAAAAAAGGGGGGGTTTGCTAGAAAAATATACTTGAAAAATCTTTTCATCAGAAAGTGAGAAAGCAAGAAAGCTTGGAAGACTGCTATAGCCATGTAATAAGAGCTCAGAAGATAAACTCTACAGACTTGTACTGATGGGTATGAAGTAGTCTTACTTCATATGAACATGTGCACATGGAATGCCAGTACCTATCACCCCCTCTGTGAAGGCAATGGAGTCAGGGTCACTCTGTGTGAATTGGGCTTACAACTAAAAGACTATCCAAACATAGAAATACCTTTTTTGGGATCCAGAACACTGGAGGGAAAGGTGAACAAGGGAGGCAAGAGAATGAGTGCACCCCAACCCCTGCTTTTATTTAGGGGAAAGATATTCAATAAAGAATTCCACCCAAACAAGGCAAGGAATTGTGTTACAGCAAACATGGGGACATAGCCCAGTTCTATTGGGTGAAGTCCACTCCCAGAGCTGCACTTCCTTGTGGAGCCAAGGTGAGGCCCACCTGCCTTGCACTGCTTTGGATGCCAGTTCCACACCCCCATTACTCAAGGCTAAGGCAGCTGCTCAGCTCCTGTTCAGGGCACCCCCTACAAGTACTATCAGCCTGCTTTCTTCACTTGTCTCCCAGAAAGTTGAGCATCAGGACTTTAGGCAAGACTAGAACAAATTTTCTGTGAGAAATCTAACCAGGGGAATGTAAAGATACATAAGGAATTTCTCAGCAGGTGACCCACCCACATAACCTACAGTGAAGATCAACAAATCCAAGTCATGCCATATGAGATTCCCATCAAATCTAACTGGAATTTGACAAAATCCCCTAGATATAGCTACTAATTTATAGGACATACAGCGGTATAAGAACATGTTAAATGCCACCAAAGGAGTGTAATAATTAAACTCCAAACTGTAGGAAATGCTTTAGCACAAATAATTTAAGTCATTACATAAACTGCAAGGGAATAAAGAAAGAGTTTGTGGGAAAATTTATGTATTAAAAGACTCAAGACACACACTGACTAAATACACGTATAGACCTTATTGAATATTGATTTTCAAAAAAGTAAAAAAAAAATGGAGACATTAGAGAATATTTGAACACTGAATGATGATACTGACAAAATAGGTTATTTTAAGTCTGATAACAACTATATCATTTTTTTGTTTTGTTTTTATGCTGGAAATTGAACCCAGGGCCTTGAACATGCTACCCAAGAATTCTACCATCGAACTACACACTCTGCATTTTTAATGTTAATTTTTTATTTTTATTTTTGCAGAATTGGATTGAACCCAATGATGCTCTGCAGAGATACATCCCCAGCCTCCACTTTAAACTTTTTTTTTTTTTTGGCGATGAAAGTTCTCACTAAATTACCCAGATTAGCCTCAAACTTGTGGTCTTCCTGTCTCAGTCTCCCTGGTTGTTGGAATTAGAGGTGTGATGTTAGTTTTTTTTTTTTTAAGAAAACTCCTTATAACTCATAAATATTTTGATAAAATGCAATTTATGATATCTGTTTCACAATAATCTTGAACAGGGGTCAGGGGAAGTGATATAAACAAAGATTAACCCTGAGTTAATAAATATTGAAGCTGTGTACATGGAGTTAATTTTTCTATTTTCTCTATTTTTGCATGGGTTGGACATTTTGTAAAATAAACTTATTCCTTAAATAAGGGAGACTATAAAACTGATGGGAAGCTCTGATGACATGATTTGGACTTGGTGATCTTCACTGTAGGTTATGTGGCTGGGTCACCTGCTGAGAAACTCCTTATGTATTTTTAGGAGATACATTCCCTTGGTTAGATTTCTCACAGAAAATTTATTCTAATCTTGCCCAAAGCCTGACCCTCAACTTTCTGGGGGACAAGCACATGTTCATTCAATGCTCCTTTTTCAATTAATTCCTGCCCTCAGTTGCACAGCCCACATCTTTTGTTTTGCCTTTTTCAGAAAATAAGGTTCCAGTCTTCTGTGTATAACACTTATAATTAGAAAAAAAAAGGGGGGGGGTTTCCTAGAAAAAATATACTTGAAAAAAAAAAAGGGTGAGGACCTAGGACTCAGCTTGCTTCCTAAATAGTTCACAATTAATTTTCATTTTAGTCCCTTCATTCTTACTTTCAGGGTTACCTGGTGTCACCCATTCTTGAACCTTTTAAGGATTTTAAAAAAATTAACCTTTAATTAATTAATATGTCGTGCTGAGGATCGAACCTAGGGCCTCATTCATGCTAGGAAAGTGCTATATCACTGAGCCACAACCCTAGCCCCAACTTTTTAAGGATTCTATGATGAAAAATAGACTTGTTCTTGTCTCTTGCAATAAAATTTGGCTTTGTGGATTTGATTAACATTACTACTTATCCACTTTTCAGTTTCCCCAATTTTGTACTTACCTCTTCCATCATTATTCCTGTGCATAAAAGTGTTTTTATTTTTTAAAAGAAATTCTTATTTTAAAGTATTTTTAGTTGTAGAGGGATACAATGCCTTTATTTATTTTTTAATGTGGTACAGAGGATTGAACCCACTGCCTTACACTTGCTAGGTAAGTGTTCACTGAGCTACAACCCAAGACCCTAAAATAAATCCTTTACTGTAGCATCAGTGCAGTTTTTAGAGGGAGCAAAAGCAGAAATATATATTCAATATATACCAAGCTTATCACCCTTTTAAAATTAAGTGTTTATTCTCCACTTCTGTGAAGGTAAAGATCTCATACATTCAATGTTTTTAGTGAAAATTTTCTTTACATTTAGGATGTAATTAGGTTAAAAAATGGAGTTTTACTTGGTGATTTTTGTTTTGGTAACTCTTCAGTATTAGAACTATGGATACATTAGGGTTTTAAGCAACAGGATTTTTTTTTTTTTTGTGTGTGTGTGTGGTACTAGGGATTGAACCCATGGACACTCAACCACTGGGCCACATCCCCAGCACTTTTAAATTATCATTATTTTTAAAAACTTTTGAGACAGGGTTTTGCTAAGTTGTTGCTTAGGGCCTTGCTAAATTGCTGAGGCTGGGCTTGAACATGTAATCCTCCCACCTCAGCCTCCCAAGCCGCTGGGATTACAGGCATATGCTGCTCCCAGCTAACACTAATGGGTTTTATTATCTATTATTTATTATCTGACTCATAAATTCCTTAAAAAGTATGCCTACCAAACTTAATACTTTATGGCAATCTATTCCAGTTCTCTTTTAAATGTACAGAAATGTCTTTTTGTAGTTTCTACCCATGAATTGTAGTTCTATGTCCTTGGATAATTGCAGAACACAATTAACCCATTGTTTACAAAGTAGTCCTTCAAAAACCGCAAAACAAATCAAAAACTTCTTTTTCTACCCAGTAAAATACCTGAAATCTTTTCAAATGCTTTCTCACTAGATTCATTTTAAATGTTCTAGAAACATCAAAATATTCCTGGATGTCAAATTAGTAATTTGAAATTTCTTACACTAAGACAGATTTAATCAGGGGTTTTAAAAGTTAGTATCAGGATCATAGTAATATTTTGGGGTGACAATGGTCATGTTGAAAATGGACTGAAGAAGGTAGAGTTTAGAAGCAATCTGTTTTGGGTTCCATATAGAGGTTTCTTAACTTTCATAACAGAATGTTAATTTGTCACCTCCTCCAGCAAGCTGTGTCTGAAGGTTTTGACTCTCCAACTAGCTAAGCTATCTAAACAAAACATCAACATTTCAGGATGGTCTAGAACTTAAACTGGAATTTCTAGCTTGATAGATTCTGATAAAACACTAACTAAAGAAGTGATATTAAGGGATATACTATATGGTTCTCAAGCAGGGCTGAGGATTCTGATTTCAAAGTCCAAACGCACAACAAAGGAATATTTTCCAAAAGGATATATATGCATCATAAATGATCAAAACTTTATACTCTAGAAGAGAACATTTCATCATTAAGCATCAAAGCACAACTACCTCCATATGTGCACACATGGGGGAAGAGTGTGGTCTGTGAAATTTGTTGGTCATCAAATAAAAGGTTCTCTTATAAAAAATTATGGAAAATCACTGCCAATTTCCAGACACATTACATTAAGTTCTGTTCTTAAATCATGTTTTATCATCTGAAAGCCAGATATACAGTTTTATGCTTTATAGAAACAATTTTAACTGAATACATCCTAAATGTTTTCATCAACAAACAATATAAGAAGTGGCCATATAAAACTATTGCTAATTTTCTGTAGATACTGAATCTGAGAAATAATGCTTTCATTTATAACTTTTGTATGATAAACCATAGTTCACATTGGAATTTGTTACTAGAAAATTTTATCTCTTGAATTCCTTGTCTATTTTACTAGATATGTAACCATTTTCCAAAACATTCTCTGTGAAACAAAATAATCCATGAAGATGCTCCCCTAAACAAAAATTCTATGGCTAATTATTTTTGGAAAGCAATGCTTTTACAGGTTCCTAGTGGACAATGTTTTTATAGATTCAGAATGGACATCAACATATTATAGGCCTTCAGAAATTTTTTTTAATTAGTGTGTTTTAATTATACAGAAAAATGGGTTAGGCCCTGAAAAATCTTTAAGGGAACAACAACAAAATGACAAAACACACAACCTTACCTAATCAGAATTTCCTAAATTTATTATTTTTAAGAACAATAACTTCTAAAACACTTTCAAGAAATTCTGAGAAATGCTGGGTAACCCATTGTTCATCTCTTTCTTTTAAACTACTGTGTGGAGGATGAAACCCAGGCCTGGAACACACTAACTAAGCATGCTGCCGCTGACAGTGTTCATCTCTTTACCAGTGAGAGAACTTAGGCTAAGTTCTCAATGATGTTAATAAAAACAAACAATTTTTAACTTCTATTTTAATAGCCTTATTATGTCTTAGTATTTCATTCTGTCTGCAACAAAGGACACCTAAAGTGATAATATTTAGAAGAGAAAGGGAAGGATATGAACACAGAGAATCTTGAAATATATATAAAAATATATTTGTAAGAGTATTTCATATGCTATGCAAATGAACATAGTAATATTTAAGAAATAAAATTAGAAAAATTTTGTTGTATTTATAAGACTTCACACTCTTTCCTAAGTAAATTGCTACTTAACACTGTATTGCTGATTTATCTGTAATTCCTAAATCTACCCATTCTCTCACTTCCATTTTCACTCTGAAGCTTAGGAATCCTGATATACAATACAGAGAAGTACCAGTTTTAAGTTTAATACCTTGGCAAAAAAATAATCAATGCTTATCAATTAAAAATGTTTTGTGTTGAACTGAGGTAAAACTTCATGCCAAAAGATTTGGTGTATGCATATGGGAATTGCCTAGGTAAGTCTAAACACTTGGGAGGATAATTTGTGCAGAATTTATTAGTCATATGATCCCGGACAAGTTCATTTCTTTTGCTGCTGGGGTTGAACCTAGGGCCTTGCACATGCCAATCAAGTGCCCTACCCCTGAGCTATATCTCTGGCTTTTTTTTTTTTTTACTTTTAGATGAGTCTCACTTAATTGCTCAGACTGTCCTTGAATTGGGGATCCTCCTGCTTCAGCCTCTCAAGTAGCTGGGATTACAGGCGTTGTGCCACCTTGACTGGCTTTAAACAAGTTTCTTAATCTTTCTATACCTCAAATTCTTCTTTTTATAGGAACATTGTATGGCTTAAACAAATTATTTATCGTTATCTAGAAGTGTTTGACAGTGAGTGCCAGGCATGGTGGTGCATGGCTGTAATTCAAGTGGCTCAGGAGGCTGAGGATTGTGAGTTCAAAGGCAGCCTCAGCAACTTAGCAAGACTGGAAGCAACTCAGCTAGAACCTGTCTCTCTCTTTATATATAGGGTTTGGGATGTGTATCAGTGGTTAAGTGCCCCTGAGTTCAAACCCCTATATCCCCTCCCCCCCAAAAAAGTTTGATAAACCCTTGAAAGTGACTGTGCTCACTGAAAAACAAACAAACAATATATATATATATATATATATATATATATATGTATAATTGTTTTTAAGAACACTAACTTATAAAACACTTTCAAGAAATTTTGAGAAATGCTGGGTAACCCATTGTTCATCTCTTTCTTTTATAAATTTAGTGAATAGGTAAGATAAAGAAAGGATAAAGCCTCTGGGGGGGTGGGCGTGTCTCACAATTAGCAGTCAGGAAAACCCTATGTAGGAGAACAAGAAGGACCAGTCTAAGAGTTGGTAAGGAAATGGAAAGTTGTAAACAACAGAATCATTATAATCTGGCATGAATGGTCAAAATACTGATTACTGAGAAGGTCTGGGAAATGTTTACTGGAGAGAGGGATTTCCCATTCTCATCAAGCTCATGGCTTCTCCATACTCAAATGTTTTCTTTTCTTATGTCCAGTAAGATTGGAGCTCACCCTGAAAGCTTTGCCACACTCCTCACATTCATAAGGTTTCTCTCCAGTATGAAGTCGCTTATGTCCAGTTAAAGCTGAGTACTGACGGAAAGATGTGCCACACTCATAGCATGTATATGGCTTTTCACCAGTGTGGATTCTTTTGTGTTGCTTCAGTACTGAATTATGATGAAAGGCCTTTCCACAAATCTCACATGTGTAGGGTCTCTCTCCAGTGTGAATTCTCTGATGATTGGTCAAGTTTGACTTTCCACTGAAAGCTTTGCCACATTCCAAACATTTATAAGGTTTCTCTCCAGTGTGGATTCTTTGATGGATGGTAAGGCAGTGCCTATCCTGGAAAGTTTTCCCACAATCTCCACATGGATAGGGCTTCTTCCCTGTGTGTTCTAGTTCATGAGCCCTGCGATTACAGTTATGACGGAAGGCTTTTCCACACTTCTCACACTTGTAAGGTTTCTCCTCATTGTGGATTCTTCTATGCTTCCTGAAATCTGCCTTGATACTAAAGGCTTTTCCACACTGAGGGCACCCAAAATGTTTCTCCTGAGTGTGGACTCTTCTGTGTTTGCTTAGGTCTGAGCTTTGACTGAAGGCCCTCCCACACTTGTTGCACTCATAAGGTCGCTCCCCAGTGTGGACTCTTTTGTGTTTGGTGAGATCTGAACTCCCCCTGAAAGCCTTCCCACACTCCTCACATTCATATGGTTTCTCCCCAGTATGGATTCTGCCATGGGCAATAAGGGAATGCTTAAACTGGAAGTCCTTTCCACAGTCATTACATTTGTAAGGCTTCTCCCCAGTGTGGACTATCTGATGCACACTGAGACGTGTCCTGGTCTTGAAGGCCTTCCCACAGTCCTGGCACTCATAAAGCTTCTCTTCACTGTGGATTTTTTTATGTCTGCAAAGAGCTGATCTGCTGTTGAAGGCTTTCCCACAGTGTGTACAGTTAAAAGGTTTCTCCCCTGTGTGGATTATGTGGTGTACAGAAAATTGATTTCTGGTCTTGAAAGCTTTCCCACACTCTTTACAGACATGGGATTTCTCACCAGAATGAATTTGATCATGGAGAATTAGGTCTGAATGCCAGCTGAATTTTTTGTCACATTTCGCATATTCATAAAGTTTTTGCTTTGTAAACACTCTATTATATGAAATATGTTTTGAGTTTGAATTAAAGATTTTTTTAAGTACCTTCTGGTTCTTTTCCTTTTTGAAGGTCACTTCCGTAGAGCCTTCTCTCACTTCTCTCAGTTCTCCCCTTACGAATGTTTCCCATTGATTTTCTAGTTTGACATCCTGCATACAAACCTCTCTAACCTCAGGATCCTGGGAAACAATATTTAGAAGACTGTTACATTTCACCCAGAAGACTTCTCTGTTTTCAAATACCTCTTGTTCTGAAGGTGCCTTCTCACTCCCAGGCCATATCCTGCCTGTTGGTACTTAACAGAGAAAATAAGAAAATAAGATAGGAGAGGTGAAGCAATGTGAATCTGTTTGAAGAGTAAATGACATAAAAAAATAAAAACAAATTAAAAAATTTTCATAAACACAAAAAAAGAGCAAATAACTTTCATGCTAGAAAAGTTACTACCATTGTGTCAAAGGTCAGGACATTATATGACCATTTTGTCACATTAAAGGGAAGAGACTGAAAGCTTCTCTATCATTCACCTGGGTAGGCTGAAACATTGAGAAGTATGAAGATATTTTAAACTTGGCAAACTTTATATAAAATCTTTACAAAAATACTCATCTTCTACAATCTCCTAGTTTAGTGAGCAGCAACTTCATACACCTAGCCACACTTCATACACAAGCCAGAAAACTGAAAATCATCTTTATTTCCTTCTCCCTCCCCTCATATTTACTCAGCTAACATTTTACAAATTCTAATTATGAGGTGATCTGCTAAAGGGGTGCTGAAATCCTGATGCAGTCCCCTTTAAAAGAAGTATCTGCTTTGATCCTAAGAGTGGGTTCTGGATGGCCATATTTCTGCTGTGTGACTGTCCATTTGGGTGGGAAGGATTAGAGCTGGGTAACACTTTGATCCAAACCAAGCTAGATTCTCTCTGGAATTGTGATCTGAGTGCAGGTAAGATCAGGCTCTGAGAGAAGTGGTGGCAGGAAAGTATATGACACAGGGGAGGGAATGTTCTGCCATTTGCTCTGAGGGGCAAAAAAGATCAATTTGGCAGAAAAGAATGAAGAGAAACAGTTGGAGAGATAGGCCTGATTTAGGTGCCATGGCATACCCTGAATAAAGAGTTTATGTTCTTTTGCTTAGAGTAAATTTTTATTCTTGGCAATCAAACAATCCAAAATCAATCTCCTTTCTCCATTTCCACCTGTGCATTCTCACTAGCTATCTGTAATACCCCTCAAATGTCCTTTAGTCTGGTTCCCATTTAACATATACTCCACATTCCTTCCAAACCATTCTTTCTAATAATGTCACTCAACTTAAAATACTTCAAATGGTACTCCAGAGTCACCCAGAAAGAAAGGAAGTAAAGCATACAGACAAGAGCCCTAGCTGGGCTCAGATTCTAGTACTGATACCTAATAAATGTGTGAACTTGGAAGGATAACTTCAATTCTCTTGAGTCAATAACTTTATCTATAAAATGGGATCATCTGTCCATAATTACATGAGTTAATGTATATAAAACACTTGCCATACTGATGTACTTAACCAATGTTAGTTACAAAGTTCAAGGCATGTAGCTTATCAAACACTCATAGAAAATCCTTCAAACCATGATCTTGCTTTTTTCTACTGCTCCTGAACTTTCTCTACAAATTACCCTAAGTTCTTTGCTCTGGTCATACTCTACTAGTCCAAGTTTATTTGTTTTATTCCACAATACTTTCTCACATGTTATTCCCTCTGCCTCAACTGCTTCTCTCCTCCTTCAACTTATTGCTCTCTGAGCCCTGCAATAACTCATATACAAAGAGGAAAGCAATTTTCTGAGCTTTTTAAAAGGGCTAAACTGCAAATGGTTATTAGATAGATTGGAGGGGACCAATTAGATAATGAAAGAATACTACCCATGTTTGTTGCTTTTGTTTTCTTTTTCTTGAGTTGTAAATGGATTTCATTTCTGGGGCCTTCAGGATGGATGAACTACCACTAAGAACATGCTATAATCATTTTGTACATGGAAGACAATACGGAACTAAAAGCTTCATCATCACTCACCTGGGAAGGAGCAGCTCAGGAACCTCCCGTACTGTAGATCCTGAACACATGGCTCAGCTTCTCGCTCCAGATGGGAGATCAAAGGAGGTTTAGGAAATGAAAATCCTGGTTGCAGAGAAGGAATGAGACTGTGTAGAACAACAAGGAGCTGTTCTTACACTTGGCCCTGATCCCTCTGTTTGTGTAAGGAACAGGAAAGAAATACCTACTTAGGTAGAGAAAAGGGTTTCTTTAGCATTCTGGAAACAGGTACAAGGATTTGTTTGGAAACTGTCTTAGAAAAGTCTTAGAAGGCTACTATTTTAGGCTCCTAGAAGGCAGTTCACAACTAGGAGCTGAACACATGCCATTTAATGGAAAAACTAGGGAGCTGAAGAAGCAAGAACCTAAGGAAAAGAGAAACTAGGTATCTCCCTTTCACCCAGACAGAGTACCATTCCAAAGAATTAGAAAACAATAACAAAAATGCCTAAAATGTTACCTGTTGTACAACAAAGGTAAAACAAAACTTTTATTTTTAGGCAAGATCCTGATAGTTAAGAAAGAGGACTCTAACTTTCAATATGCGAGCCTATACACAACAAAATGAGCATTTTTTTTTTTTTAAGGATGGAGAAAGCACTAAGCCAAGTGCAGAAAAGGTTCTTACCAAGGGATACCATGTTTCCATAATTTTCCAACATCACATCTTTGTAGAGATGCCTTTGAAAATAGGTCAGACTCTGCCACTCCTTACTAGTGAAGTTCACAGCTATATCCTCAAATGTTAGCGATGCCTGAAACAATAAGTTCCTGTTGTCCAAGAGAAAACCCCACAGTTTCCTCAGGAAACAGAGACAGAAGAAAGGAATTTATAGGGAGAAGGTTTATAGAAGTGAAAGACTGTTACTTGCCGCAGTCTGGCTGGGCACAAATCACCAGCCACTGAAGCAAGAACAGACTTTATTTTTTTACTGCAAGAAAAAAACCTCACACAAGCTCCTGGGGAATCCTCCCGAAAGCCAGGAGGCTCCTGCAGGAACTCCCCACCGGAAATATCTCCCCGGGAAATCCCTCCTCCTGCACTTCGCCAACCAATGGGAATTCCCGGGGAATCCCTGTGAGAACTAAAAATAGCGCTAGAACTCAAAAGTAGCGGCAGAGGCGGATATTAACGCCTTGCCTGTCAATCAATACTGTTGGCAAAATGCCAGGGGCCATACAGACTGGGCTGTGGCTCTCAGCAGTTACTGGTCGATATTTAGAAATGAAGTGAAAGGGAACACAGGCTTTTAATAATTGAAAAACAACAAAAGAGGAAACAATCTACAAGTGGTTTGTTCTCCAACAAAATGTTCCTTATGAGAGGGAGCATCTTGGTTTGAGATTTGTGTAACCATATAATGTAGTGAAAATAAGGCCAGGGGCTGGGGGTGTGGCTCAAGCGGTAGCGCGCTTGCGTGGCATGCGTGTGGCCTGGTTGGATCCTCAGCACCACATACAAACAAAGATGTTGTGTCCGCCAAAAACCAAAAAAAAAAATATTAAAAAATTATCTCTCTCTCTCTTTTTTTTTTTTTAAAAGAAAGAAAATAAGGCCATATTTAGGAGGTATTGAAATAGTTTCAGGAAGGATGAAAGGTGCCTCAGCTCACTTGGGACCAGCTCATCAGTGTGGCATCTGTTTCTAGTAGGTTTTCTTGACTTCCATCTTTAGTGAAGACAGGATATTGAGAAGCTGGTAGAACTGAGGGAAGAGAAATATGCAAGAGACAGTTTAGCATAACAAAACCTGCTTTAATCTCTTCTTCACCAAATGCAGAAGCACAGCAGCTCTAACCTAGGGGTCAAGCCTACTGTCATATGATATTCTCTTCTCTACTATTTCTCTAGGCTTAGCTTTCAGTGTTGAGCTATCAGCACTGGCATGGCAGCCAAGCCAGCTTTAAGTACATTCTCTCCCTCTCTCACTTACTACATAATTTTTTTCTGGTTTGTCTTTGTCTTACCCCTCCTCAAATAGATCAGGTAAAAAGGCTTAAATTACTGATTCTCAGCTTGTACAATAACATTTCTTTCTGTATCTGAATACTGAGGTCATTTCCTCCAAAAGACTTGTGGGGAGAGAAGGGACATATGGGGGAACAGGAGATGTTGAACAGTAATATCCAGTAACAGGTCAAGTTTGTTTCTACAGGTAACCAAATGGCTGGTCTAACTTGTTAGTTTATTAGAATAAAAAATTTCCTTGTTTTGCCAGAGAGAAATCACTTTTTTGCTGATACTGAACCCTTTTCTTACTAATTTCCTACTACTAAGCCATCTTTCCCACATGAATGTGGTATTGCATGCTTGGCATTTTTTTTTCAGTATTTTTTAGTTGTTGACAGACATTTATTTATTTGTTTATATGTAGTACTGAGAATTGAATCCAGTGCCTCACACATGCTAGGCAAGTACTCTGCCACTCAGCCACAACCCCAGCCTCACACTTGGCATTTTAAAAGGTAAAAGATTATATAAACCTAAGAGAAATGATAGTATTTTTAAGATGAAAAAGGAAAGCTTATCAAAATGTCCAAGAGTCTAGGTATAATCTATATGAATTTGGCAAGAAGTACAGCTTCATATTATTAATTAATGGGGTCTTGCTTTATTTCTTGAAGGTCATTTCAACCTTTCGTAGCTTCAATGTTTAAGGTGACTTACGTTTCTTAACAGTTTATCCCTAAATTAAAGTCTGAATGAATTCTTTTTGCTATTAACAAACCAGCAATGTTGAAGCCATCTGTTGCTAAGAATCTAGGATCACCTTTGGTCTTAGGCATCCAAAATTATTATTCAAATTTGACCAGAACTCTCACAGAAATTTCCTAAGAACACCCACTTTGGTCTAGGTTACTCTTGAGCTTTTGACCAAGACTGAGGCCATGTCTTAATCATGGTGGTTCCAGTCACTTTTTCCACTGTCTCTCTATAAAATTGCCAAGTTATTCTGCCTCAGCCCCAAGCTCACCTAGATAGTACAGAGCTCATAGCAAATATATATTTTGCCTATAATGTTATATAGAAGTTCTTTTCCTTATAACATCAACAAACTTAAAGCTCTCAATTGGCTTTTTTTATCAACATTTTATTATGAATGTTTCCAAATATCCAGAAAAGTTGAAAAATGTAAATATCCATATATCAACCATTTATATTCTATGATTAACATTTTGCAGCATTTGCTTTTTTATCACATATCTATTCCTCTATCTGTACTTTAATCTGTTTTGATACATTTCAAAGGAAGTTGCAAACATCAGTAACTTCACCTCTAAGTGCTCTAGCATATATATTACTAACTGGAGTCAATATTTAATTTTTTTAGATAGAATTTACATGTAATGAAATATACAAGCCTTAAGTGTACCACTGGATGAATTTTGACAAAAGCATACCCCTATATAACTCAAATTCTCCTCCACATACATATTGGGCTAGTTTCTCTGTTTTTTTTTTTTTTTTTTTTAAATCCATATCTCTCGCCGTGCACAAAAGTTAACTCAAAATGGATCAAGGAGCTTGATATTAAATCAGAGACACGGCATCTGATAGAAGAAAAAGTTGGTTATGATCTACACACTCTGGGATCGGGCTCCAAATTCCTCAATAGGACACCCATAGCGCTAGAATTAACAAATAGAATCAACAAATGGGACTTACTCAAACTAAAAAGTTTTTTCTCAGCAAAAGAAACAATAAGAGAGATAAACAGGGAGCCTACATCCTGGGAACAAATCTTTACTCCACACACTTCAGATAGAGCCCTAATAACCAGAATATACAAAGAACTCAAAAAATTAGACAATAAGATAACAAATAACCCAATCAATAAATGGGCCAAGGACCTGAACAGACACTTCTCAGAGGAGGACATACAATCAAGCAACAAGTACATGAAAAAATGCTCACCATCACTAGCAGTCAGAGAAATGCAAATCAAAACTACCCTAAGATACCATCTCACTCCAGTAAGACTGGCAGCCATTAGGAAGTCAAACAACAATAAGTGCTGGAGAGGATGCGGGGAAAAGGGCACTCTTGTTCATTGCTGGTGGGACTGCAAATTGGTGCAGCCAATCTGGAAAGCAGTATGGAGATTTCTCGGAAAGCTGGGAATGGAACCACCATTTGACCCAGCTATTCCCCTTCTCGGTCTATTCCCTAAAGCCCTAACAAGAGCATGCTACAGGGACACTGCTACATCGATGTTCATAGCAGCTCAATTCACGATAGCAAGACTGTGGAACCAGCCTAGATGCCCTTCAATAGATGAATGGATAAAAAAAATGTGGCATTTATATACTATGGAGTATTATTCTGCATTAAAAAATGACAAAATCATAGAATTTGGAGGGAAATGGATGGCATTAGAGCAGATTATGCTAAGTGAAGCTAGTCAATATTTAAAAAACAAATTCCAAATGACTCCTTTGATATAAGGGGAGTAAACAAGGACAGGGTAGGGACGAAGAGCTTGAGAAGAAGATTTACATTAAACAGGGATGAGAGGTGGGAGGGAAAGGGAGTGAGAAGGGAAATTGCATGGAAATGGAAGGCGATCCTCAGGGTTATACAAAATGTCATATAAGAGGAAAGGAGGGGTAAGACAAGTTAATACAAATGGAAGAAATGATTTACAGTAGAAGGGGTAGAGAGAGAAAAGGGGAGGGGAGGGGAGGGGAGGGGGGATAGTAGAGAATAGGACAGACAGCAGAATACATCAGAATCTAGAAAGGCAATATGTCAATCAATGGAAGGGGAAACTGATGTGATACAGCAATCTGTATACGGGGTAAAAGCAGGAGTTCATAATCCACTTGAATCAAACCGTGTAATATGATGTATTAAGAACTATGTAATGTTATGAACGACCAATAAAAAAAAATAAAAAAAAATAAAAAAAATAAAGCAATTTCCCAAAGATTAAAAAAAAAAATAAAATAAAGAGAGAGTGAGAGAGGAGGGGGGGAGAGAGAGAGAGAGAGAGAGAGAGAGAGAGAGAGAGAGAGAGAATTTCCATTATTCATTTTTTAGTATTTGGCGGACACAACATCTTTGTTGGTATGCGGTGCTGAGGATCGAACCCAGGCCGAGAGCGCTACCGCTTGAGCCACATCCCCAGCCCTTGGGCTAGTTTCTCAACTCATAGTGATGCTTAAGCTTTAATTTTTAGCTTTAGAATTTGAAAGGTCAGTTTCTCCTCTCTAGTTAAAGGAGGACTGGAAGACTCAGGTCATGAGTATATTTTATTTATTTTTTAAATATATTCTTTTAATTATTGATGGAAACAGTACCTTTATTTTATTTATTTATTATTATGTGGTGCTGAGTATTGAACCCAGTGCCTCACACATGTGAGGCAAGCATTCCACCACTGAGCTACACCCTAGCCCATGAGTATATTTTATTTAAAAAAATGAAACAAAATGGGTGGGGGTTGTACCTCAGTGGTAGAGTGCTTGCCTAGCTTGTGTGAGGCACTGAGTTGAATCCTCAGCACCACATAAAAATAAATAAATAAAATAAAGATATTGTATCCATCTACAACTAAATAAAAATTTAAAAAATGAGCACCTAAGTTTGGTAATATCTATTATTTTCTACTTCTAAATTTATAATATATTCTACTATTAATTTTCATTTGATTTCTTATATACAGAGTACTTCTCTTATACATATACATATTAGTTTCTTCTTACATATAAAAATATATTTTCCTTTTTCTTTTTCAGGTAATATATACTAAAAAGCTTACTTTTGAGTGTGCCTAGTACTCTATTCAAAAGTTTATGGCTTTCTGGGCCCAATTTTGACTCTAAAATATCATGTCCCAGCAATTATCTCCATGAACTCCTTTCATACAGATCTTCACATATCATCAAAGCAGAACTTTGATTTTTTTGGTACTGGGGATTGAACCCAGGGGCAATCGACCACTGAGTCACATTCCTAGCTCTTTTTTTGTATTTTGTTAGAGACAGGGTCTCACTGGATTGCTTAGTGCCTTGCTTTTTGCTGAGGCTGGCTTTGAACATCCAATCCTCCTGCCTCAGCTTCCTGAGAATGCTGGGATTAGAGAATGTACCACATGCCCAACATCAAAGCACACTTCTAATGCTCAGACTCCCATTAGTCCATTTTCCTTCACTTGCCTCAGAGGTTCATGGGACAACATTTATTCTTTCTTTTGCCACTGCTCTTTTATTTCTCAAGTATTTATACTATAATTAAATTTTTCAGGGTTCTTAAAACATATATAAAGAAATAAAATTTAATATATTTTCCAATTGTATATGTTGACAAAACTGTATTTGGCTAGAAGTTACTAAATTATACTACAAAGTTTTTTTTTCTACTTTTTATATGTGTAAATATTTATGTACAAACATGTGTACCATTTATCATATATATTGTTATACAGTAAATGAGTGGATGCATTCGACTTCTTTGATAAATTTCTTTATAGAAAATTTTCACAAAAAATTTGTATCTTTTTTTAATGGTGCCAGGGATGGAACCCAGGGCTTTGTGCTTGCTAGGCAAACACTCTTAACACTGAGTTACATTCCCAGCCATTTTTATAAATCTTTGTTTTTTTGCCTCCCAAGCCCCTGTCCAAATGTGATTTAAGATTAGGGCAGAAACTGAATAACTAAATTATTCTAAATACTGATCCAAACCCAATACAGAAACATGAGAAAGCATTCTATAAATGCTCAATAATGAATAGATTTTTGGATCTGGGAGGACCCATTCTATGTCCCTACTCTATTCTCAGCTGCATGACTCCTGTTACAATAGCTGTGCACCTCACCTTTTTTCTGAAGGAGCTGGGTATTGCTGGGAATGCAAAGTAGCTGGCATGGTGATCCTGGACTCTCATCTGAGAGCACAACCTATTGCAGAATGAAAAATGAATTCAGAGAGGTTATAAGAAAAACACATGGGAAGATACATCCAACCATTAAGGTTTTATCTGTAGAAAACACCTCCCAGAAATACCAAAAGAGGGAAGAAAATCAAGGACTCAGTTCCCAATATACATTATGAAAAACAAAAATGGCACCCAGTTATTCTCTAAAACTGAAAAACTAATAATCAGCAAGTAAAACAGGAAAAACAATGTCAATAAGGAGAGACCTTCACAAGGTCAGTCTAGGCCCAACACACTTTCACTGCTTTCCTTCTTTCTTGGACTCACTTCTCTTTTCTCCTTGTGATGTATATCGTAGCCTCCCCTCTTCTTACCTGCTGCATCTTTTTACTTAGCTTTCTTTTATAGTCTTCTACCACTGTCCTTATTTTCTTCTTGATGATCAGATCTAGTTTCCAAACAAATAGTAATGAAATGGCTTCTGTATTTGCCAGTCTCCTTTTGGGGACACAAATCTTGGTGGTACCAGCAAAAGGAAACTCCTTGACTTACAGTGCAGCTGCTATCTGACTTGATGTTTTAAACATTGCTCTGGATTTCAGGTTCATCATCAACAAAAGTCAGGTGTGAATTCACATCTTGCTTTTCTACATATTTGGTGAAGGAGAGCAAAAAGAGAGGAGAGTGACCACGAGAAGGGGAAAAAAACAGAATCACTGAGGACTTGGTGCATCTGTGGAGATGAGGGAGCACAGAAAGACAAATTGAAAGTGTTAATATTCCTACAATAAAATCTCCATTGCTAACACCTTGGCCTGAGCAACCATTATTATCATTCCTTCTCTCCATTACTTCAATAGCTTCCTAACCAGTCTCCTTGCTTCTATCCTTGCCTTCCTTTTGTCTCTTCTTAATACAGCTGTCTGAACATTCCAGTTACAACTTAAGTTGGTCATTTCATCTCTGCTCAAGACTCTCCAATTTTACTGAAATGAAAGCTGAAGTCTTTTGGCACAGGGCATTAACTCTTCTGCTCCCCCAAGATAAAAGCTTCAAGTCTTTTAGCAGTCTTTAGGATGTGACCATTATCTCTGACATCCTCTTCTACTATTCTCCCCTTCATTGAATCCCATTCAGCCACAATGACCTTTATTTATTTTTTATTCCCCCCACCCCCATTCCAGGCACATTTCCATCTTAGGCCTTTCTACTAGCTGTTCTGTTCGCTTCAAGCTATTGCCAAATGTTGCTTATATGTCATCTTCCCAGGGAGGTCTACTTTACCTTATTTAAAATTGCAACCTACTTTCTCCTTCTAGTCCTGAAATACTTTACCTTGCTTTATGTTAATTCTTCTCTAGGCACTTTATCACTTTCCAATATGGTGCATTAGTTCTTCATATATCACAACCATCATTTATTGTAGTACTACTCGCGCTAAAATGCAGGCTCCTAGACTCGATGAGGATAGGGAGTTTTATCTGACTTGTTCACTTTTGTAATCCTAAAACAGTATCTGCATTTGTAAATGCTGGATTAAAAATTGGCTGAATGAATGGATATATGAATGGATGCTAGAGATATGAATATAAACAAGAGGTCAGGATACCTTGGGAGCTAGAGTAAGAGGAAGTGAGAAAGAAATCGGCGAGAAATGCCAAGACTAAAGGAGGAAACCTGCAATGCACCCTCATCTGACAGCAAAGCACCGCCCGCTCCGGCCGGCGACCTCAGGTGACCCCAGAGCGGGCTGGCGTATTTAAGGAAGGCTGGGAGCGGCTCCCGCTCTTTCCCACTAGCCCATTAGCCAGTTAGGGCACCTGCGGTGGCAGCTCCGGAGCTCCTGGACTGAAGACTCCGTCCCACGCTGCACAAAAGCCAGACCTTACCGCGGATACTCTCCGCAACAAATGAGAAACACAAACACACACTAGCTCCACTTCCTACTCGGCCCGGATCATCACTTCCGGCGATTTTCTAGGAAACGCCTAGACTCTCTGGTTGAGCGGTTTCCTAGAAATTCTCAGTCCTCGCGGTTCCTATTTCGAGGACCTTACTCAAGTTTGTGGAGGGTGGAGGGTCAGGGTAGCATTGACTCACCGTCAGGGAGGGAAATCAAGATGGGAATGGACAGAAATTTTATGGCAAATATATGAAAAAAGTCAATTAAGGACACAAATAATTGTCTTTTCCCCAAACAACAGTTTCTCTAAGACGATTTCAAGCTCACACAAATGTGGAGAAAAAAGTATAAGCAACCCACATAAACTCATCACTCAGAGCTAGTTAAGATTTTGCTGCACTGTTTCATGTATTGTTACCATTTTTCTGTTGAAATATTTAAAGCAAAACCTAGACATGTTATTTCAACTTCATCTCTTAAACGACGTGGACATTTTCTTACAGAATTACAAGACCATTATTCCATGTAGGAAAATAATCCCTGGTTATCACCTAATATGGGCTCCATATTGAATTTCTCTAAATATATCTTCTTTTTTGACTCAGGATCTAAAATCTACACGTTTAATATGGTTATATCTCTTTATTCTTTTGCCTATAATTATTATTATTTTTTCCAATGCTGGGAATCAAACCTGGGGCCTCACACATTCTTAGTTCTCTTTTTAAATCTAGATTTAAAGTAGTTCCTTCCTTCCATCCTTTTCCCCCCAATATAATCAACTCACTGAACAAATTGGGTCAATGTTAAGTCGGTGCCAGGGACTTGGTGGCGACTTAGTGGCAACTTAGAACAAAGCAGCCGGCAGGAAAAGAACATCAATCAGATGCCTGCGGAAACGCCTGTCAATCAGCCAGATCTCCTGACTAACGCCTGTCAATCAACAGGACCTCCCTGGCCAATCCTGGAGTTCAGCCAACTCCCCTGACCAACTTCAAGGGGGCAAGGGACCCTAGAAACACCTTTTCCTGTCCCACGCCCTTCCCTTCCTGCTGTAAGCCCCATAAAATTCCAGTCCGGTCGAGCTTCCACTCGGTTTCTCTTCAGACCCTTCTCCTGTCCCCTCTGTGGGTCTGATCGAGTTCCCCAGGAGTGATATCTCAATAAAGCCTGTTCAGCGGCCCTTTTAAATCTGCCTCCTTTGGTCACTGCCTGCCTCGCCTGATCTGACAGTCAGTTATCCTAAATGTCTCATTACTGGCTTTGTTAATTTGTGTTCTCATTCAATTAATTTCTCTAGCCATGTATTTCCTGTAAGGCAGATGTTAGCTCTAAAGGTTTAATTAAAGTTAGATTTAAGTTTTTTGGTAAGGATTCTTCTCAGGTAGTGCTATGTACTTTTTGCCACATTTACTTCACTCTTTGTCATGCTAAATTGATCAACCTTTCATTTGATGGTTTCATCCATTGATAATTTTTGCCAGAATTAACCATTTCATTAGGAATTATAAAACTGTGATTTGGGGCTGGGGTAGTAGCTCAGTGGTAGAGCGCTTGTCTTGCATGCATGAAGCACTGGCTAGCACCACATAAAAATAAATAAATAAAATAGAGATTGTGTTCATCTTCAACTGAAAAATAAAAATAAAAAAATTGTGATTTTCCTAGTCTAACATTCACCCCCCCCACACACACTTACTAGCCTGAATTTCTCTGTAAAGAAGGCCTTACTTTAGGGGTTGGGGTTGTGGCTCAGAGGCAGAGCACTCACCTAGCATGTGCGAGGTCTTGGGTTCGGTCCTCAGCACTACATAGAAATAAAGAGATAAAATAAAGATATTGTGTCCAACTACAACTAAAAGATAAATATGTTTAAAAAAAAGAAGGACTTACTTTAAACCAGTTTAATAATCTAGTGAGATAAATTTATTTACACTATTTGTTCTTGGTTAACCCCAATTGTTGTTAAGATTTCCTAAAATAATTAATACTGAAATTTTGCCAGGAGTCCATGTCAAGCTTTTCAGCCTGTTAATTATACTGTTCACCTTTTTTTTTTTTTTTTTTTTTTTACTTTTTGAAAATTTGGATATTTGATAGTCTTGGGAATCTGTTCCATTCCTCAGAAATGGCCTTCAGAGGGTCCTGTGGCCAATCTGATTTTAGGACTCTTCAGGCTAGGCATGAAGACCTGAACTCATTTAAGGCAAGTATCTTCCTCATATTATTATTTGTCCTACATTCCCAATTTGAAAGTTATGATTATTGGTGGAGAAATAAAAGCTTATGTGGTATTAAGTAATTTTATAGGTCCCATGGCCATTATTAAAATTATCAAGTACACTTTCAGGGGCTTTTGGAAATATAGCAAATATATCAGGCAGACCAAGGAATAATAGAAGGAATACTCAACACCTAGATTAAGACATAAAATATTACAAATACAATTAAATTCTTTGGGTATCCTACCTCCTTCTTTCCCAGATTTACTGTTATTCTGATTTTGATGTTGTTATACCCATCCATATTTGTATTTTTTTAGTACATACATGGGTAGCCACAAATATCATGGTATGTAATTTTTGTATTTTACAAATTCTGTAAAATTAGTTTCCCTCCATACATATTTTTTAACCTTGGAAGACTTGATTTGATTTGGGTTCAATATTTTTGGCAAAAATTGGGTATATTGTGTACTTTGTAATCAACTTTGTGGTTTCAAGGTTTATCTTTTTTTTAATACATATACATGTTTTTGTTGTAGGTGGACACAATACCTTTATTTTATTTTTATGTGGTGCTGAGGATTGAACCTAGGGCCTCATGTGTGCCAGGCAAGTGCTCTATCACTGAGCCACAGCCTCAGCCCCTCAAGATTTATCTTTAATGAAAAAAGTAGTTCTAACTCATTTTTAACTGCCATAGATCTTTTCCATTTTTTTCTTAATACTCTTATTATTTAAACTCAACTAAGAACTTTAGCAAGTATTTGCTTTTTTTGTCTTTTTTTATATTTTTTTATTGATTGTTCAAAACATTACAAAGCTCATGATATATCATCTTTCATACATTTGATTCAATTGGGTTATGAACTCCCACTTTTACCCCAAATACAAATTGCAGAATCACATCGGTTACATACTTACATTTTTACATAATGGCATATTAGTGACTGTTGTATTCTGCTACCTAGCAAGTATTTGCTCTTTTTTTTTGTCTTTTTAAAAAATATTTTTAGGTGGGCTGGGTATGTGGCTCAGTGGTAGAGTGCCTCTGAGTTCAAACCCTGCTACCAAATAAATAAATAAATAAATAAAAATATTTTTAGTAGTAGATGGACACAATACCTTCATTTTATTTATTTTTATATGGTGCTAAGGATCAAACTCAGTGCCTCCCATATGCCAGGCAAGTGCTCTACCATTGAGCTTAACAGCTCCAGCCTTTTTTTTTTGGTCTTTGATTTGATATAGATTCAATTATGCTTATATTCATTGTGAGGTTTTTTTTTTTTTGGTAGTGCTGGGGATTGAATCCAGGGCTTTGAGCATGCTAGGCAAGCACTCTACCTACTGAGCTATTTCCCCCACCTGGTTGTTGTTGTGGTTTTTTTTTTTTTTTTTTTTTTTTTTTTTAAATAATTGTTTTCTTGGAATGTCTTCTTCTAAAGGATGATTTCCCAGAACTTTTATGGTAGAAAGTTAGCTTATTTATTTAATTAATTTACTTTTTGGTGCTGAGCATTGAACTGAAGGCTTTAACATGTGCTAGGCAAACACTCTACCCCTGAGTCACCTAGCCACATTTCTCATCTAACATAGGAAAGAACAATCCAAAAAGCATTTGCTATGTAGAGTTTAAATGTATATAACTAAGGGTAGAAGCCAATCTTAAAAGCTTACATACTGTATGACTTCAGTTACATTACATTCTGGAAAAGGCACACTAAGGAGACAATGAAAAGGGGTTGGGCAACAGAGGATAAATAGGCACAGCACAGAGGATTTTTAGGGCATTGAAAGCACTTTGTATGATACTATAATAGTAGTTACTTATTATTATACATTTGTCCAAACTCATAGAATGTTTAAACCAAAAGTGAACTTTTATGTAAACCATCGATTTTGGGTGATAATGATATGTCAATGCAGGCTGCTCACTTGGAAAAAATGTACCACTCTGGTTGGAGATGTTGATAGTGATGGGCTGGCCTGTGCATGTATGGCAATAAAGGGTTCGTGGGAAATCTCTCTGTGCCTTTAGCTCAATTTTTCGGTGAACCTAAAACTGCTTTAAAATATACCATCTATTAAAAACATTTACCACTGCCTCAAACTTTGAAATATATCTTTTGGGCTTACTCTTACTACTTATGTATATTGAATATTTCCCGTTCAAATTTCTTCTGCTAAACATTATGTTGAACTATAACATAATGAAGATATATTATTGAAAAATAACATATTAGAAATACATTTTGGAAATAGGACACTTTAAAATGTTTGTGACTCTTTATAATTTTAAAAATTATAACGTTTAAATATAGGTGACACAGATACTGAGAAGAGGCAAATGCTGATATCAGTTAAAACTGCTTTGCAGTAATTTTATTTTCAGACTCATATATAAGTTCATCCATTCAACAAGCACTACAGTAACTGTTCTAAAGGTTTGAAATACATGAGTGGACAAAACAGTTCAAATCTAATTTTAACAGTTCAACCACTAATTCTGATTAACTAGTGCTTCCATTTTATTTATCTTTTCTCTTCGTACACTGAAGAAGATAAACATCATATTCAACCTGATCTGTACCCCAAACATGGCGAGTTTTCCCAACAAACTAAGCTGTGATTCAGACAACAGTTTCAGGGTCTACAGGGACGAATCAAAGAGAAGAGTCCGCCACAGGTCCTAGAAGGGCAAGAGCAGGTTACCATGGAGACCACGGAGTGGAAAGGCTCAGAGCCAAGGTAGTGTGGGAGCTGGGGTGGGGTCCCGGTTTCTTTTATTTCACTTGGAAGTGTGGGGGGCCTTTGGACTCCCTCGGGCCGATTGCCTGGAAGTCCGGACCTGAAAAACCAGCGGAAAACACGAGGCTTCAGGGCAGGTGTGGGACTATGGTGAAGAGCGGCTCGCCCGGCTCGCCAGCCCTGCGGCGGCGGGTGAGATGAGGTGGGGTGTGGTGTCGCGGGTTCCGCCTGCCGACGCATCTTTTTCGTTTCCCTTCTCTTCTGTTTTTCTCTCTTCCATTTGCTCCTCTTTTTAAAAGCCATCCTTTAATATTAAATTTAATTTTTTTTAAAAATTTTTATTTGGCAAACACTTGAATATAGCGCGCTTATTTCTGGGTCAGGTCTTGTGCTTTTATATGGTATGAATGAATTTAATTCTTAAAAATCCAGTGTGTGTGTTGGAGGGGTATCTGTCATTACCCTGGTTTTTACATGCGCACACTTAAACCTAGAGAAGGTAATAAACTTGCCTATGGTGAAAATGCTGGTAAACTGAGGTTAAGTAAACCTATGCGGGCTGGTGCCACCACTCTGCGTTCTTAGTCACAATACTAATCGGCCAGCACCAATCCCAAAATTCTTATTAGAACTGTACTTTTCTTCATTTTAGCCAATATCTTTTCCTTTTGGACTGCTCTAGTCATTTGTCTTTAATTATTGATGTGGTACTTTTCTTCTGATATTTTCTCAAGGAAAGATAATAATGTGAAATGCAGAGCAGAGCCTCTGAACTTTCCTAGTGTTGAAAATCATACTGCCAGTGGACACAAAATGCAGTGTAGTTCCTGCTCCCTGGTTCAAGATGTCAGCTACTCTGGAGAAACTCTTTTTTTTTTTTTTTTTTTTTTGGTGGTTCTGGGGATCAAACCCCAGGGCTTTGTGCATGTGTGAATGAACTATATCCCCAGCCTGAAACCATTTATTTTTTTGATCAGTGTTCACAAGGGGTTTGGCTCACTTGAGGAGCCCTTTCTTCTTCAGAAGGACCAGGATGTCTTCCCTGGAAAGACAGGATTGGATGTGGGTACAGGATTCTCTTACCAGAGAGGAGGTCATAGGAATGAGAGGAGATGGAGAACAAGATCTGAATGGAGAACAGGTAAGAGGAGGCAGTGTCTCTACTGACCAGGGGAGAGAAACAATCAAAGTTATGTCTTTCTTCAGGGATAAAGGAAGTAGGGGCAAAGGTTCTCTGTTGAGATTTTCCCATAACCTCTTTGTTTTGACTGTATTGATTCAACTTTCTAGTTGAATGCTTTTGTAGGAAAGAATATGAATATTCTTCTTATAAGATGAAATAAAAATTTTATTTCCCTTTTCTCTGCAGTCCATTTAATCCTATATGTCGTCCTTTTTGATAACATTTCTACATCTAGACTCTATCCAGTGCCCAGGAAGGGAAGAATGTAGCACATGAGAAGATTTTGGCATCAGCCTTGGATTCACCAGTTATCCAGCATTGGCCTGGGGTTATCCAACCTGAAAATGTCATCCCTATTTCTTGGGTTCTACAAGAAAAGACAGGTGGGGAGCTAGCAGGCATGCTTCTGTTTATGGGAGAGAGTTGTTGCAGTTCAGTGGAAATGAGCTATGGCATAGTACCAAAGGATGATATAAATAACTAACTGATTTCTAGATGTTACACACATTAGAATTTTAAAAATAAAACTAAGCAAACATTGGCCTGAAAGTGACTAAAAGCTACTCCTTAGATGTTTCTGAGGCAGTCCCACCCTGCTTTGGCGCTGGAGACTGGCCACTTTATTTCCTAAGGCAGGGAGTTGGCAATTTCCAGCCTATAGGTCAGATGGAACCAACCACTTCTTTTTGTATGGCCCCTGAATTAAGAGTGTATTTTATGTTTTTAAATGGTTGGAAAAAAGCCACCACAGAATTATAATATTTTAAGACATTGAAAATTATGAAACTTGTAATTTCAGTGTCCATACATTTTACTGGAACACAGCCGTGCTTTTTTTGTTTACATATTGCTTTAGTGCTATAATAATAGAATTAAATTACATGGTGGGCTTATCTGATCAGTTTAGGCAGGGATCCTTTGCTTAGGACCCAACCTAAGGGGGTTGTTTTACTTCTATCCTCATAGGACTTCTTATTGTCAGAATTATTTCAGAGAATTAGACTAAGAGAAATTTTAGTTGGATAATTATTATTTTTTAGAATAGTAAATAAATGATCTACACCCAATGGTTTTTTAAAAGATAAAATAGTAACATGTGTAATAAAATTAAATGTATTACCAAACATTTGATGAAATTCAAAAGCCCCAAACTGTTGATGCAATTGAATGTGTTCTGTAGTCCATCATTTGGTGGACCTTTGAACTAATTAGGACTCACATATCCAAGAGAGGAGACACCAGCTTTCAGTTAAATAACTTTTCTTGTCTTGTACACTTGAAGCAGATGATAAACAATTTATCCATTTATTTATTCATTCACTTAATTCATATGTTCATTTGTAGAGCACTTGCTGAGTGTATTTGGAGTGTCAGATAGCTATATGGGCAGTAAAGATGCAAAATTGAAGGCTATTTGGTTCCTGCCCTAAAGACATTTTAGTCTGGTTGGGAAAACAGAAGAAAATTTGGGAAAAAAGAAGAAAATCTGTGACAACAGTCCACTGTGAAAGAAACATGTACAGGATGCTGTGGGACTGGGGATAGAAAGACTAGATGGTCTTTGTGGCTGAGTATGGATATAGGTTACATAAGAGAGAATGGTTCATAGCTTGGATAACTGAATAGATAGAAATGTGCTATTCACTAAGTTTGGCAACATAGATTGAGGTAATGATTAGTTTGAATCTAAAGATGAATTTGCAAAGATGAACATGCAAAGATGTCCATGTATTCAATACCTGAGTTTTAGTTTAGTAAAGTGATTTAGATTAGAAAAATGGATTTGAGAATCATCTGCTTAAGTTGAAGCTGCTAATGTAAATGAAGTAATGTAGGGAGAAATTGTTGAGTGAGAATGGCAGAGGGGCAAGGATGGATACCTTAAATTCACTTAAGTTTAAGAGGTGAGTAGAAGAAAAGCTACTGTTGAAGAAGACTAAGTAGGAAAACAGAGAAGTAGAAGGAACTTTAAAAAAAATACTTGTTTAGTTGTAGATGGACACAATACTCTATTTTATTTTTTTTCATGTGTTGCTGAGGTTTGAATCTAGTGCCTCACACATGCTCGGCAAATGCTCTAACACTGATCCCCAGCCCCAACCCAGAAAAATAGAAGGAACTTTATGAAACAGCAAGAAAGAAGTCAGAAGGAAAAAGGAAGAGAATGGTCCATGGTGACATATATCACAGAGGTCAAAGAAGGGTGACATTGTACTGGTGGTAGATGAGGTTCTACAAAAGTGTTTTAAGAAGGAGCCCAAAATGTGATTACTGAGTTTGATGCCTTCACTTTGAGAATATTACTATTCAGACCTGAAGAGAGGCTAGATAGATGGTAAATTAGATTTCAGGATTTGTGAAGATGTGAATTTGGAAATGAAAGTGTGGAATAATGTTAGTGTTTGAATGGGTTGTTTAAGTTCCAGAGATAGGAAAATGATTGATTGTGGACCAGTGGACTAACTAACACCTGATAGGTGCCAACTGTGTTAGTCACCTTTTTGTCACTGTGACAAAATACCTGAGAAAATAAATTTAGAAGAGAAAATATTTATCTTGGCTTACAAGATTCAGAAGTTTCAATCCATAGTCACTGGATATCATTGATTCTGGGCCTGTGGTGAGGTAGAACATCATAACAGGCAGGATATGGTAGAGCAAAACTTATTTTATGGTAGTAAGAGAGAAAGAAAGGGTGAGGGAGAAGGAAGAGGGGAAGAAGGAAGAAGAAAGAAGAGAGAGAAAAGGGCCAGGAACTTCCAGGCTGTGCCCCCACTGACCTACTTCCTCTAAATAAACTCTACCTCCTACAATTTCTACTGCTTCCCAATGGTCCATTCAATTAGGAACCCATCAGTGGATTAATCTGTTAATGAAATCAGAACCTTCATGATGCAGTCACTTTCCCAAAACCTCTGAATATTGCTGCTTAGGGGACCAAGGCTTCAACACATGAACCTTGGGGAATATTCCAGATCTAAACTATAACAGTGACAATGAAGTACAAAACAACTAATAAGTGACTCTTAAGGGTTCAGAATGAGCTAGCCATACCAAAATGATGGTGGGGGGAAAAAAGGAAGTTCTTCAAGAAAGCAATTGAGGTTTTAAATTCTGTAAGGCTTTTTGAATAGCGCATGATTCTATTACATACTACTTGGTATCTCTTCAAATTTTAATAGAAGAGGTTATGCCACAGTAGATGTAGAGAGGAAAGTATCTGATTAGAAAAGCAAAGGAAGGAGATTGATGCATTCTAGGATGCAGATAATTCTAGGAGTTTGGTTTATGAAGTCTGAATTTTTATAATGGACACTGTCAAAGATAACATAGCTAGATATAAGTTAAAGGGGTGAAAATGCTTTATTCAGTAATTACTGACAGTAGGGGAAAGGGCTGAACTCCATTCTGACTTGGGTGTTTTAAGCATGTGTGTGGGGTGTAAAGGGGATCAGTGGAGCTAGAAAAATGAAAAACACAAAGGATTAGTCACTGTAAATAAGCTTAGGTCAGCTGTTTTTCAGCTGGTACCATCAAAGTTAGAATTCTCGCCTTATAATGTAGTCTAGGAGACACAGGAAACTCATTCATTTTTTATTTTTTAATTCTTTTGTGGCGCTGGGGATTGAACCCAGAGCCTTGTGCATGCAAGGCAAGCACTCTACCAACTGACTTATATCACTAGCCCAACTTATCCCTGTTGATGATAACATTAGGAAGGAATGGCTCTCTGGTCCTTGAGAGATACTTCTGAGTTGCAAGAGATAAAGTTGTAAATCTTTTTGTGGTAAATGCCCTAAGGGATGTTGGCACCTATCACCAGGTTTTAGCTAGAATAAATAGTAAATTATCCTGGCAGTGTTGAGTTTTCTCAGGCAGGCATTTTAGTAGGGAGACAGGGTCATCATAGAGACATACCTTCTGTTGCTGGAAGCTATGCTAGAGTTTGGTCAATAATTTTATGCAGGGGTAACGACCTTAGTGCTGAGAATTCTGTAGTTCTCAGAAGCAGTCACTTGTAAAAAAAAAAGTAGTGGCCATATGGCCAGTGAGCTCTTTGCTTGAGGGCTACTCCAGGAGAGCATACTTTTTTTCTGCTTTTTCAGAGGAGATGTACTGTGAATTGTGTGTGCGGAGGGATATAGAAAGTAGAGGGTTAGGGTATGGGTAGAAGAGGAAAGGCTTGTTGCAAATGGCAGGAGGACTAGGGACAAAGCCTTAGAGGAAAAGCCTTAAGCGTATATGTGAGGGTTGGTGATCATTTTAGCTTGTAAATGCAGATTGAATGCTCTGATGGAAAATGGGGTAAGAAATTACCAGAGAAGCAAATTGAGTTGAGAGTTATCAGTGGAGTTTTAGTTTTAGTTTTTAGAACACATTTGAATAGGGTTCCTGGATTCAAAGGAAATTTATTGGCAAGAGGGACTTTTATTGAACAATTGGTCCATATTGACTACACTGATTACTTTCGTTTCTCTCAGTATCTTCTACCCCTGAATCTGCCTTAGATCATGAGAACTGCCAAGAAGACAGAGCACAGGAAGAAGTGCCATTGGTCAGCAATCCCCAGGTGAGTTTTGGTTTCCTTTCTTCTGGAGAGTATTATTCTCTGAATAAACCAGTTATAATTTATACCTTCAATCAAAGTGGTCTTTGACCATATAGCTCTAAAATTTAGATGTTTAATCCTCACTTAAAGAAGGTTTATTTGATTATTTAAGCCTGCCTTTTGATTTTATACCAATCCCTCTACTGTTTTCTCTATTGTCTCCTGCCACTCCTTTCATAATCTTAATGAAAGTGATAGCATTTTAACAAAATCTCCTTGTTTATTTTATGAAGTCATTATGGGATTATTCCCAGGATAGCAAGTATTTGTTGTTTCAGAAGCTGGTGATGTTTGAGGACATAGCTGTGTACTTTACCCAGAAGGAATGGATGTGTTTAATTCCTGCTCAGAGGGACCTCTATAGGAATGTGATGCTGGAGAATTATCAGAATTTGCTTTCTCTAGGTAAAGAATTTTATTCACTTACTTTGGTTCTGCTTTACTTTTTCAACTCATCCAGAAAGAATTTTATTTTCTTCAGTGAAAAGTGGATAGTCGAGTTATATGTGTCTTTGCCTTTCAGGGACAGGAAACTGATTCTCTGATTTGGTTTCCTTCTGCCTTGTGATATGTTTGTATACTTTTTTGTTGTAGGGTGGTTTGTTGGGGATATTATGTATCCAGAAAAGTAACATATAAGTTATAAACGTGCAGTTTGCTGAATTTTCAGAGTAAAAACTCTCCCATATAGTCACCCAACATTAAGAAATACAACTTTGTCTGAACTTAAGAAGCATGTCCCTTTGTGTCTGCTTCAGATAGTACTTCTACTCTACCTTCCTACCTCCGCTTAAGTTAACAATTTTACTGACTTCTAACATGATTGATTAATTTTGCCTGTTTTTGAATTTTAGATAAATAGAATTAAACAACATGTCATCTTTTGGGTTTTGCTTCTTACGTTCAACATTATATTTGTAAGATTTATTAATTTGTTGCCAGAGATTGAAGTTACTCATTCTCATTGCTTACATTATTCCATTGTGTGAAAATTTTACTGTAAAGAGAGAGACATTTGAGTTATTTTTAGATTTGATTCTTACAGTGCTGCTGTGAATATGGCTTTTCTTGAAAATATACATGTATTTTTGTTGTTTATAACTAGGAATGAAATTGTAGGGTCATAACATATGCCAAACAAAGTAGTTGTACATATTTATATCCCAGCAGCAATATTAATGCTTGGTACTGTCTTTTCATTTTAGCCATATGGTGGATGTATAATGGTATTGTGTGTGTTTTATTTGCATTTCACTGAGTAATTAAGTTGATCACTTTTTATTTATATTTGTTTTATTGAATACCTATTTTGCCATGTTTATAATTAGTTTCTGTCCTTTTTTTTTCTTGATTTGTAGAGTTGTTTATATGTTTTGATGCTCTGAGGGCATTTTTAGTTCATCTATTACTTTACTCCCAGCCTTTCTATCTCCTCTGATCTTTATTGACCTCTTAACTGCCTGTAAGTTTAGGATTAGGCTTTGGAGTAGTTTTATTTTACTTTCTAGGTAATTGTATCTTGTTATCTCCTTGCAAGGAGCACTTCAATTTCCCAAACCTGTTGTGATCTCCCAGCTTGAACAAAGTCAGGAGTCGTATATTCTTGATCCACAGGGAGCTGGGTTAAGAGTGGCCCCAAGAAGCTCCTGCGTAGGTATGTGAACCATAAAGAATATGAGAGTTTCTACCTTATCTTTTCCTTTGTCTTTTTACCTAAGGACATATCACATAGCTCCTTCCCAGTTATATCTTTCATTTAAAATCTTTAGGAGGAAAAACCAAAAAACCTACACCCTGGTTTCAACCTGTATCTTTAAAAGTATGTGAATCCCTTGCATCCTGGCTGACTGTATTTTTTTACCACTTTAGATAAAACTTTATAATCTCCATTTTGTTCATACTCTTAACCTACAATTCTTAGTGTAATGGGATCTTCAATTCAGTCTTCTTTGATATTCTCCAGCTTTGCTTTCAAAAACATATTTGGCCTATTATAAATTATTTTTCTGAGTGACATCTAAGGACCACCTACATATGAAACAATGGGAATGCTTATCGACAAGATATTACCTGGGGCAAGCTAGAATCTGTACTTTTATGAGCTTCCAATATAATATGCCCATTAAAGTTTGAAAAACATTATTCTAAACTATGAGCTTCTTGGAGAGGCTGTAATCATCACTAGAACATATGCTGTATAATTCATGTTTAATAAATGTTTATTGTAGGAACACAGAAGAAGCCCATAGGTATACTAGTTTCTTAATCTAGGTGTGAGGGCAATGATTAGAATTTATGGATATGATCATTGCAATGACATTGTCCTTATGTTAAGGATAAACCTATTTTGGATTTTGATGAAAAGATTATTCATGGACATAAAATAGGTAAAGTTTATGGTAAAAAAAGTTAGATAAAATAGATACATGACCCAATTATCTGAAAGTTAATAAAATAGCATATATAACTATTTAGTTAATACAGGGTAGCAAAATACTTTCTAAGATAATTAAAAAACAACTCAGTTCTGGTTTGACCAGAGTTGAATCAGAGTTAATCAGGGGAGGTTTCCTGTAGGAAGGGAGTTTAGTGATTTTCTGTAGGAGAGAAGTTTTGAATTATATTTTGAAAGAAAATACTGAAAATAATATAGTAGCTTGAAGAGATTGTGTTCAAAGTGAGATATGTAACATTAGGGTAGGTTGAACTGATTTGTTGAATTTTATTTCATCCTGAGTCCTTATGGTGGTATCATTTGAGATATAACCTATAATTTTAGCTCTACTAAGTTCAATTTGGAGGGTACTCTGAAGGTGTAAATCCCTAATTTTTATAAGCTTAGATTTTTCCATTCACCATTTTGCCTATATGTGGGTGTGTGTATGTGTATGTATATGCAGCACAGGTTGTGAATATGATGAATATGGAATATGTATCTACACACATATACATATATATTTGCTATTACTTACATGTATATGTAAATTAGAAATATATATATATATACATATATATATATTTATATATATAATTTTTTTTCTTTTTTTGTGATAATGGGGATTGAACTCAGGTCCTTATACATGCTATGCAGGCATCTATCACTGAGCTACATCTCCAGCCCTTTTTAAACATTTTATTTTATTTTGAGATAGGTCTCACTAAGTTGCCCACACTAGTCTTGCCATCATCCTACCTCAGCTTCCTGAGTAGCTGGGATTATAGGTATGTGCCACTGTGCCTGGCCTGACCCAGTATTTTTAAAAATTAATTTTGTCTCAATTCTTTCCCCATAGATTCAAACAATATTTTGGTTTGAAATGTTTTATCACAACTCATGGTACTTTTTCCACATAATCAATCTTTTATTTATTTATTTATTTATTTCTACAGCTACACAAGTGCGATACACAAGTGACCCTCCCCACCCCCCCCGCCCTTTCCTTTCTTTTTTAAAGATCCAGGTATTAGAACCAAGATTGGGGATGAAAAATCAACTGAAAAACTTGAAAAACTAATGTTTGAAAATAAGAAGGCACACTGGGTCATGAAAAGTACCCAGAAGAATCAGTGTGGAAAATCCATAGGAGAAACACTGAAAAATAAGAATGAAAATTCTAGGAAGGTGAATAACAAAGCTAAGAAAATTATGATGGATGTGTCAGAACTAAAAGGTAAAGATCTAAAGGAAAGTTTGACTGAAAACTTGGAATATGTCATATGTAAGAGAGTTCCTAATGGGTATAGTTTCTGTGAATGTAGCACAGGTTGTGAAAATAACTGTTGGCAGTCAGACCTTATTCTTCATGAGGAAATGCATGTCAAAGAGAAAGCTTGTGAATGTGATGAATGTGGAAAAGGTTTTAGGGTGTCCTCAGCTCTTACCTTACATAAAAGAATCCACAGTGGTGAGAAGCCTTACACATGTGATGACTGTGGGAAAGCCTTCAGCCAGAGCTCTGCCCTAACCCAACATAAAAGAATCCACAGTGGGGAGAGACCATATATGTGTGACCAGTGCCACAAAGCCTTCAATGGGAGCTCAGATCTTATTAAACACAAGAGAATTCACACTGGAGAGAAACCTTATGAATGTGGGGACTGTGGGAAGTCCTTTAGGAATATCTCGGCCCTCACTGAACATCACCGAATCCATACTGGAGAGAAACCTTTCGAATGTAATGAATGCTGGAAGGCCTTCAGTAGCAGGTCAGCACTTTCTCAGCATAAAGGGATTCACAATGGAGGGAAGCCCTATGAATGCAGTGACTGTGGGAAAACCTTCAAGACAAGGAATTGTCTTACCATGCATCAGAAAATCCACACTGGGGAGAAGCCTTATGAATGTAGTGAATGTGGCAAGGCCTTCCAGTTTAGGCACTGCCTTACCATGCATCAGAGGATCCACACTGGAGAGAAACCCTATGAATGTACAGAGTGTGGGAAGGCCTTTAGTGGTAGTTCAGACCTTACCAAACACAAGAGAATCCACACTGGAGAAAAGCCTTACCAGTGTGCTGAGTGTGGGAAGGCTTTCAGTTGCAGCTCTGACCTTACCAAACATAAAATAATTCACACTGGGGAGAAACCATATAGTTGTAATCAGTGTGGAAAGGCCTTTGGTGGGAAGTCAGACCTTACCAAACATAAACGAATCCACACTGGGGAGAAGCCTTATGAGTGTCAAGAGTGTGGAAAAGCCTTCAGTTATAGCTCAGGCCTTAGACACCACAAGAAAGTCCATAATGGGGAGAAACCCTTTGAATGTAATGAGTGTGGGAAGACCTTTCATCAAAGTTCAGAACTCAATGTACACAAAAGACTCCACACGGGAGAAAAACCATATAAATGTGAAAAGTGTGGGAAAACTTTCAGGGTGAGCTCAGATCTCAATGGGCATAAAATAAGAAAACATACTAAGGAGAAATCCCCTGAGTTTGCAGATGAAAAATCATTGAGTCCAATATGCTTTCCTCAACCTTATGCACATCTACCTCCTTGCAGCAGTTGATACCAAGGAGACCTTACTTTTTGGAGATAAACCCTGATTAATATTGTATCTTGCTTATTGTTATTCTCATTGCTCTTACCTTACCCTACTTTTTCCCCATAGCTTCTAATAACTAGTAATATATTTTATTTATGCTATTTATTTGTATGTATATTATCTTACTACTTTGATAGAGTATAAACTCCATGCAGGCAGGAAACCTTATCTTTTGTTAACTGATGTATTATTATTCTAAGCCACTAGAATCTTGCCTGATAAATGCCAGGAGGTTGTGGGGGTGAAGTGGAGTGGGGGAGAAGGAAAGAAACTCAATAAATAGTTTTGAATGAAATTAATTCCTTGGTTTCCATGATATGCTGTTTCTTGGTTCCCTTTTTGTGTTTCCAGCTGTTTTTTCCCCTTTGTCTTTGTTGACTGCTATTGGTCCCCTCATCCATAAAATGTGGCTGTATATCATTATGCTCTGTTATTTAAGAAAAGTCTTCATTGTCTGCATTGCCTAGTTGCCTGTATATTCTCCCAACCTTCAAAACAATCTTGTTTGACAAAATATTACTCTGTTCTCACCTTTATGTCTATAATGTGTTTAATGTAAATAAACTATACACATGCTATTTCTGTATTAGATTGGGCATTTCAAGGCATTATCATGGAAGGGAAAAAATAAATGTGTTTATGCCATTCTCTTATCTGAAGGTCAAGAAAGAAAGAGGTTCTTTTATCTCAAGAATGTGAGCAAAAAATATCAATACTGTATTTAAAATCTACACTAAATCAATTTTTTTAAAAAAAAATGTAGGTAGTTCCCTGCGTGTACTATTGCATCCTTATAGTATGGACTCTAGACACACTTTACAGAGCAGTCAACAATATTCTTTAGAAATGCAGATTAGGTAATGTACTTAAAATTCTCCAGTGGCTTTTTGTCACTTTTTCCTCCTTTTTAAATGGAACATTTTGTCACAGTTGCTAATTTCTTCCTGAACCATTTGAAAATAAGTTTAAGATATACCACCTATCCCCAAACACTTCAGTATGTCTCTCCTGAGAATAAGCATATTTTTTCAAAATTGTAATGTCACTTTTATTCCTAAAAAATGATTTATAATTCTTATTGAATTATAAATTACAACAAATATCTATATTCAAATTTCCTTGTTGTCCTTAAAAGTCTTTTAAGCTGTTTTTTCCCCCCATCAGAATTCAACCACTACATTTTTTTTAGTTTATTTTGATCTAGAATCATGCTGTCTAATACTGTAGTCAATAGCCACATGTCTGCTGAGCACAAATGAAAATGGCTAGTCTGAATTAAAATGTGTGACAAGTGTAAAATACATAATCAGTTTTGATTTCATGTAGAAAATAAAATTCTTAACTTTAATGTTGATTAATGCTGATATAATAATTTGGATATGTGGGTTGAATAAAATATAATTAAAATCAATTTCAGCAATTTTTACTTTTGGCACTAGAAAACTTAAAATACATATGTAGCTTATAGTTGTTGCTTACATGGTATTTCTGTGGGATATTGTGAATCCAGAACAATGGACTCACTTTCTCTTTTATGACATTAACTTTTTGAAGAATTTAGGCAAGTTATCTTGTTAGAACATCCCATATTCTGAATTATCACTCTTAGAATAAAAATTATGATCTATAAAGTAAAAGGCGCTGCCTGCATTGTTGTTTCTTTTCCTTGCTGCTTTTATTATAGGGAAATTTGCCTGCAAGCAAAGCAAAAGGTACAGAGGCAAAGCAAAGCTCCTTGCCTGAGCTACTAGCTTTATTTATATTCATAGGTTATCTTAGGTCATTGGTATGGTTAGTATATATTGTTAATTGTATCACTAGGCAGGTTACAGAGTTAGCAACATTATGCAGCTTATTCCTCAATTACATACTAAGTTGCAATGTGCAAGGTTAGGAGCTCTTAAGAAAGTTCATCATTGGGGCTGGGATTGTGGCTCAACAGTAGAGGGTTCCCCTAGCACCGGCGGGACCTGGGTTCGATCCTCAGCATCACATAAAGATAAAGACAGTATGTTGTGTCCATCTACACCTAAAAAATAAATATTTTTTTAAAAGAAAGTTCATTGTATATAGTTACTGTTAGTGGATAGGTTTAGGTGCAGTGAAACATTGTGGTTGTCTAATAAGAGAACTGAGTGTCTAGTGTCAGGGCTGATAAGACTCTAGCGTAAAGCCTCTTCATGGAGGGCATTATCATAGCAGTTAGGCATTGCACATGTATTAGTTATCTTACTAGTTCCTGGGAGAAACTGCAGAATATTCCAAGTATGGAAAACAAAATGCTTGTTATCCCTCGGATTTTGCTCACCAGAGGAAATTCACTGTCTTGTACATTGAATCCTTACACTTGCCTATGATTTTTCACATAATCCACACTAACTTTTTTGCTGTTCAGCAAACAAAACACATTACCATTTTTACAATTTCCTAAGAATTTTTCTCCTCATGATTTTTACAAGACTAGTTCCCTTAGGTCTCTGCTCACATATGATACTTAGAGACACTATCCTGGCCATCTATAAATTAGCACTTTTCATCATTCTCCTTACCTTTCTTTATCTTTCTTAGTAATATTTATGACTACCTACATTTTATTGTATATTTGCTTATTGCCTGAGTTATGGATTTAATTATACCTGCCCCCAACTTATACATTGAAGTTATAAAAGTGCCAGTATCTCAGAATGTTACCATGTTTGAAAAAAAGAGTAATTGCTCTTGCAGTCATGATGAGTCACTAGAGTAGGCCCCAATCCAGTATGACTGGCATATTTGTAAGAAGGGGAGATCTGTATATAGACACAGGGAGAGCACTGGTGAAGATGATGGCAGAGTCTAGGGTAATAATACAAGTCAGATTATTTCAGTGATTGCTAGCAAACCTCCAGGAAAGAGGATTGGACTAAAATTTCCCTCATAGCCCCAGAGGAACCAGTTTACTAAAACCTTTATTTCTAATTTCCAGAATTGTGAGAAAAGAAATTTCTGTTTTTTAAGCTGTCCAATTTGTGGTACCTTATTACAGCAGCCCTACGACAATAATCCATACTTCTGCATAATATATATTTTCTGCTATGTGTCTTAAAGTTGGGAAGATTTTTAATTTTTTCAGCCAAGAAAGGCTAGCTATTACTAGGATTGAACCCTTGATAAGATCTCTTTGAGAATAATAACCATTCATTTGGTGGCAGGTTAATCACTTGGGACCTTCTCTACCTTTCAGTGGGCAGAGACTCATCCTTACAGAGATTTATATGTATTCCAGTATAGTTTTGTCTTCCCTGTTGCTAGTAGCTCAGCTAATATCATCACTAAAGAACTTAGAGTTTCTGATATATTGAAATGGTATCTTGCCTTAACATCTTAGCCCTAAAGGATTTGTTCTTGCCATATTATATATTATATAGGAATGGCCAGTCTGTTTCCCCATAACTTTGCCAACAAAATAATTAGCAAAACTTGTAAATTATATGATACTATATTTTAGGAGGAGTACACAGGTGACTGAAATTGGAACTAAGTGGGAAAGCAACTGGAGTAGTGGAGACCTGCTAGCTCTTTGGAAACAAAGGTACACATGAGTTATAAGGGTGCAGGATAGAGTAACTGTTGATATGACTGTAATTCATTGAGGGTGAGGTTTCGGTACTTTTTTTTTTTAAATTGCTAAAGGATACAGAATTGACTAAATATATCCCTGTCAATCACTCTGACATTCTGCTTTATATGACTTTTGTAAGGAAATTAAAAGGAACAGTAGCCAAAAAGACTTATTATAATGGTTAGCATTTATTGAACACTTAGTATCCTAAATATTTCATTTGTTATATTTTGTTTAATCCTCTGTGGGGCAATGAACAGAATATTAAAATATGATCTTGGGATCTCACTCTAGATTGCCTAGGAAGTGAGCTAGTGCATCTAACCTCAGCTTCCCATAGACCAGCACCTTACATTTCCTAATAGGAGGGGCTGAAATTCCCTACAGATAGATAGTCCCCAGATGGTAAGTAGATATCTTCAGATGCTTCCTTCTCTTTGCTAATGTCTAAACCCAGACAGCCAGGCAATCATGTAGTTTGCTTATTATTTTACTGCAAATTGGTATTCAAGGCTATCCTTTGAGAAGGCAGAACAGTTGGGTCAGAACTAGAACACCAACCTACTTCATGTCAAATGCATGGCCTTGGTTCATCTCTGTGGGATTATGAGAGGACTCCACTGGCTCTTGTGCCTGACTCTTGGTTCTAAGTTTCCTCAATAAATTTTATTTCTTGGTTTGTACTATATGATATTGTAGATTTTATCCCAAAACCCCTTGTATCACATCCTTGCAGTAAATTTATGAGTTAGAGATTACCATTTATGTTTTCAAGGTGAGGAATATGAAGCATAGATAAGGTCACATAGCTAATAAGTGGTAGGATTTGAAATTGGGTTGTTTGATTTTTGAGCCAATGATGTTAAAAACTTTGTTGAATAAAAGGGAACTGTCAATTTATAAAGAACTGAATGAGCACTCCACTATTCAAAGAAGCACCAATGGAGAAGGTCAGTTCTCATGCAGAAGTTCCAAGTCTGAGTTGGAGCATGTAACCTGGCTTTTTCTTCAGTGGTGACTTTTGACATTTAGGCTCATGTCATCTCTGGCCAGCTCATGGAAAAAATAATTTGGGAAAAAGTGACAAGTAAGATAACTGGTCTACTGAGAAGCCAGTCTCAGTGCCTTGGCTCAGAGAAGAGGAAAACCAAGACAAAGCATGGAATATGGGTTTGTGTCTTTTAAAGTATGAAAACACTTTCCATAGTAATCAAGACTTTGTTGATGTCCTGAAATTTGACCAACCAGATTAATAGTACCAGTAGCTAAGAAAGGGTCAAGTTGAAGCAGTTCTGGTCAGATGGGGTTGAGTATTTCCTTCCCCTTAGTCCATTGGATTGTTTTTTTAAAAGAATATACTCAGGCTTGCCTTAAGATTAGTTCTAATAGTTATTTCTTTGTCTCACTAATTTTTCTATGTCAATTAGCAAAAGCTGAAAGGACAGAAAGATCATGTACCTTTGATTAATTTCTAGAAAAATCTGGTTCAGGGCCAGAATCAAGAGGATGTATCTCAGGAGGTTATAACCCAACAGATTGCCAATAGGACTTGGGAATTAAAACAGTTTCTAAGATTTTACAGAGAACTGTCAGATGTGTACTTGTTCGCATTCCAATAGAATATTTATTCTACTGTTCAAATTCTCATTAACTTATCCTGTAATTAGAAAGAAGGCAAAAATGTTTTGATGAACCAAATAACACTATATAATTTTTACTGACATGACATGCAAATGCTTGTTTTTCAGATTCCTTTATTATCACTTCAGAGATTTTTAAAATTAAGCTTCCTTGTGTGCTTTCCCAGTCACAGAACCCGAGTCATTGGTATCCAAAGCTAAACCTTGTCCAGATGCTAATGCTTTTGTGCCGCAGTTCGGCTGGCTGGGCAAAATAACCGGGGGTGATGAACAACTTGTGTACGTTGATACAGCAGGAGTGGAAGCCGTTTATTGTAGGACAACAGAGGTATTTATACATTCCACACAGCTTATCTTAATTAACATAAACTAGATACAGCAGTCAACCAATAAGAAATCTCCACACTTAATGGCTCGATGGCATTACTTCACAAACCACTCCCTCTGGCATTTTGCCAGGCGCCATCCAGACTTGTTTACAGACTTTAACACTTTTGAATTAATGTAGATGAAAGAATTAATATAGAAAGAATCCTCTCCCTGAACATGTCCCATGTATTGGGGATTGAACCCAGGGGCACTTAATCACTGAGTCACATTCTCACCTCTTTTTATTGATTTTGAGACAGAGATCTTTAAGTTGCTTTGGGGCCTCATTAAATTGCTGAGGTTGGTTTCAAATTTGCCATCTTCCCTGCCTCAGCCTCCACAGTCACTGGGATTATAGGCAGCTGTGCATACAGTGCCCGGCAATATATAGATTTTTAAAAAATTTCTCTTAGTTTTCTAGTTTCCAAATATAAATAGTTAGCCTTTGGTATCCCTTGGATTCAACCAATGCCAATTGAAAATATTTGGAAGAAACTTGCATTTATACTGAACATAGATTTTTTTCTTGTCATTCCCCAAACAGCACAATGTAACAACTATTTACATAGCATCTACATTACACTAGATATTATAAGTAATCTAAATATGTTTTACAATATAAAAGAATGTGTGTAGGTTATATGTAAATAATATGCCATTTAATTTGAGGGAGTTGAGTATCCACAGATTTTAGTAACTTAAGGAGTCCTGGGGCTGGGGATGTGGCTCAAGTGGTAGCGCCTGGCGTTCGTGCGGCCCGGGTTCGATCCTCAGCACCACATACCAACAAAGATGTTGTGTCTGCCGAGAACTAAAAAATAAATATTAAAAATTCTCTCTCTCTTTCTCTCCTCTCTCACTCTCTCTTTAAAAAAAAAAAAAAAAAAGGAGTCCTGGTGTCAATTCCCCACAGATATTGAGGGATGACTGTACTTAAATATACCTTCAAGAAATGCTGTGAGGATTTGGTAATATTATGCATGTGAAAGAAAAACAATATTATCTTTCCCATTTCCTAAGTCTTAGGTGTTTTGTATGTCTTCAAAGTTAACACAAACTGAAGTTGTTGCTCCAGTATTAATCATTTAATAAGGATCTTATCTATTCTGCAGATCCAATATTTTCATGAAGATTAATAAAAATCTATTTATTTATTAATTCTACAGACATTTACTGTTTTAATTCATGTCAGAAACTGATTAGACATAGCAAAATCAAACACTAATTGTTGAAAAGCTCACCAATGCTTTTTCCTCAAATACAAATACAAACAAGTAACTAAAATAAAATGGGATAATGCCATAATACTGATATAATCAGGATTTTAAGGGAATTAAGAGATAAATTAATGATATTTTGGAGGACTTTTCAGATGATACAAGATTTTTAACTGGGTATGAAAGATTGAGTAGGAGATTTTAAGTAATACATCAAATGTCTTATCAAGATTTGGGATCAGGTGTCATCACAAAGGAAAGTTGAAATCATTTATAATATTCATAGTTTCACCAGTCTATACTTTATTGCCTTCCATAGTCCTAATAACACCATAAAGTTTATATTTCTTCGTGCTTTTCCTGTCCTCTTTTACCATTTATAATTCTTCATTTTTATCAAGGCTAACATGACTGAAAATTTTAAGTTATCTGCAAAAAGGAATTACATTACAAGGAAGATATGATGTTTTCATAATGCAAATTTGAAAGAGAAGATCATAAACTTTAATGACTGTCTTTGAAATATCACAGCAAGGGCATCTTTCACATGAAGAGAGGATTTCCAATCTCTGAAATGGCTGACTTGTAGAGAAGTGAAGCAGTTTACTCTCCAGCCCAGGGATTTCTAAATTTGAATGTATTTGGTAGTAAAGTGAGAAGTGGGGGGAAACCACAGGGTGCTAATTTTTTGTTTTGTCAATGAAGAACATCAAGCTTCCTTCCAAAAATTTACCATGTACTACCACCATCATTCAATACAAGAAAGAGCATTATAAAGCCAAATTGCATAAAGGGTATGGTATTATTAAATGCACCCTTTGTAGTGACTTCATTTAATCATGAGTAAAACTTCTTATTTTCCTAATTTTTCAAGATTTGTGCTGGTAGTGATAGTGGAAAGTCTCTCATGGACTGACTCTAATCTGGAGTCCAACATTAAGGATATTTATCTAAGAATTCTGATTGATATCTATGTTCTTTTCCATATCTTCCAGGAAGGAAAAGAATATAGATATCAAGGACATTCATTATAATCTATAAAATTATGTTAATTTTCTGTTATGAGACACTTGATATCTCCCTATTCCCTACAATAGTGGTTCTTAAACTTCTGCTTCATCATAATCAACTGGGAGCTTATTTAAAAAAATGTAGTTTGCTGAGTCCATCCTCAGATTGTTGACTCTATTTCTGGAATGAGGCTCAAGAATGTGCATTTCTAATAAGTTTCCAGGTGATGCTAATATTTCTGGTCCCAGGACCCCAGTTTCCTCCATGATAAAACCCAAATTCCTTACCAGGTCATATAAGGGTTAGAGTTAAGTTACTCTAATAGAAAGCCCCCAAATACAGAGGCTTAGTTAATATTACAAACAATGGAAGAATTTTTTCCTGTAATGGTCTGAAACTGTTGCTCTGCCAGTTACATACTTATTACATTCTTTCTCATGGGTTCTGTTTCCATTTGCATGGTCCAAGTGAGATACCCTCCACATTCACATTCCAGCGAATAGGAAGGGGAGTGAGGAAGGTGATAGAAGTAGATTCATGTGAAACCCATTACTTTCCTGACATTGTATTGGTGGAGACCAAGCTAAGAGTGCGATTTGCAGCATGGTGGCCATATATCTAGCTAAAACTTCAGGTGGAATATGTATTGGTAGATAGCCTCCACCACAAAGGCTGGTCAGCATTCTCGTGTGAATGAAGAGGAGTGTCATTTCTGATAGAGTAGTATGTCTTGGAAGAATAAAAACTGTCCAGATAACTCTACATGAACATAGATGTCCATGTGAAATTTTTCTTAATATCTTTTGCATAACTCTATTACTGTATTTACTACATTTTATAATTAGTTATTTTATCCCATAGATATTTATGTATTTATGTCTCCATATCATTTCTCTATATTTCCTATTTAAAAAGTTGAACATTGTATCTAGTATAATTCTTAGTACATTGTACATGGCCAATAAATAAATAAATAATAAATTTAAATAAATGCATTGATTAGCTTCTATTGATAAAAGCAATTATTTACTTAGCTTGCAACACTCTGGTCTAATTTTTCCTTTTATTTCATGCTTTTGCTGAACATTTATCTATCACTAGTATTCGCTTCACTGCACTCTTCACATCTTTGTTTCTTAAAGTGTAGATTAGGGGGTTAAGGCTGGGTGTGACAATTGTGTAAAAGAGAGTAAAGAACTTTCCTTGCTCTTGGGATGTGGTATTCTGTGGCTTCATGTACATATAAATGATTGTTCCATAAAAAAGAGTTACTACTGTGAGGTGGGAACCACATGTATTTAGGACCTTTTTCCACCTTCCTGCTAATCTGATCCTTATCACAGCTCGAGTGATAACTCCATATGAAAAGAGAATTAATGATAGAGGTACTAGAAGAAATACTACTCCAAGAGCAAAGACAACAATCTCAATTACTTTTGAATAGACACAAGCCATCTTGATCAATGCTGGCATTTCACAGAAAAAATTATCTACTTTCCGGTTCCCACATCTTGGCAACTTCAAAGTTAAGGTGCAAACAATTAAGGCACTGCCAAGGCCACCCAACCAGGAGGTCAGCACCATCTTCTGGCAAAGCTCAGGGTGCATTATTACTGTGTAGTGAAGAGGTTGACAGACAGCAGCATAGCGATCATAGGCCATCACAGCCAAGAGAAGACATTCTGTGGCTCCCAGGTCAAGGGCAAAGAAGAATTGGAGCACACACCCTCCATATGTAATAGACTTTTTGGGACCCCATAGATTTGCCAGCATCTGGGGGATAATGCTAGTTGTATAACAGAGGTCCAGAAAAGACAAATTAGATAAGAAGAAATACATGGGGGTATGAAGCTGGGTGTCTAGATAAGATACAAGAATGATGGTTGTGTTTCCTACCAGAGTCACAATATAGAAGATGAAGACAATCACAGAGATGATGCTCTCTAGCTGAGGTCGATCAGAAAACCCTAGAAGGATGAAGTCTGTTGTGGAACTTCCATTGCTTGTTTCCATTGCTCCTTATGAAAGCTAGGAGATAATATTATGGTAACCAAAAACAGAGTCAGCCTTAGGTAAAAACTGAAAATCTCTGACATTTGTCATAAGTATCCCCAACTTCCTTATATTCATGCATTTTTTTCTATTTGTAACATCTCTTTTAATATTCAGTGCCCAGAGCCTTTCCATACTTAATTAAATCCAAAGTTGTTCTAACAATATGCTGAACTCAACCAGTGTATTCTAAATCACTACATAAGATTAGTATAAAATACCACCCATGGTACTATGTATTTTAATTAAATAATGAAGCAATAAAGTGAATAATATAATTTAAGAGTGGAGTATATTTTGAGAATACTTTTCCTCCTAAATTATAACACTATCACTTCATTGTGATAAATCTTTCCCTTATCAAAGGAGTTGTGTTTGAGGTAAGAAGTAAAATAACATTTTCTTGGGATAAGCTCTACAATTTGGTAGCAGAATCACTTTCCAAATTTACTGCCTAATGTCTCATTCCAAGCATCATAATCACAATCACAACCAACCTCCTCCTCCCTGTTTTTCCTACTCTCCAACATTTCAGGCTTTATGGTTATTGTATAAACTAGGCTGTTTTTTTTGTTGGTGTATTTTTCATTGCTAGAAAATAAAAATCTTTCTTATTATTAACCTTTTCTTACATGTGCAGAGGCCATTTTTCAAATAGTTTAATGCCTAATATTATACATTCAGAGAAATCTCATGGATTTGTTAGAATTAAAAATTGAACTAATTCCAGAGCCATTTGTCCACCACAAAAGTATAACAACACTTGTCATCAACTCTTATTCACCTGTTCATTCACAGAATTAGCCAGGATGGTAATGGAAACAATTGATAATTCATAAAATAATGTGAGTAGTATTTGTCCTTATGAAATTTATCAATTACATGGTGGATCTTCTGGTTGTTTTGGAACACTTTATATAAAACTAACACTTTTGACTCTAAAAGGAGTACTTAAAAAGGATAAAGGTTCCATCAGTTTCACCATTTCTGAACTAAGTCTCATATCATTAAATAGTTGGAAATTTTAGTTACTAAATTAATTAAAAATATTTTTTTCTGCCAATAATTCCTGACCATAAATTTCAGCCTTATGGTATCTTACCTATGTATATAGTGTCCTCATGGTCGTATAATAAAAATCTTAATTTGTTGCAGTTATATAACTAAGATGAAGATAAATTATTTTGAGTAAATCACTGTTATACAAACCTTATATAGAACATGAAAATGTTGTAATCATGAAGAAACTGTTATTAGCAAGTTGTATGACTTATAGATGTATTTTTAACTGTTATTAGCAAGTAGTATGACTTATAGGTGTATTTTTTCTTAGAACAAAAGTATAAACTAATGACTGTGCAGTTTTTCTGTAATAGGACATCTACCAAGTCAAATATAGTACTTAAGGACACAAATTTTAAAGTCAAAGAGCCTGGCATCAAATCCCAGCTCCACTATTTGGAAACTATGTGTCCTTGGGAAATAATTTTGCTTGTCTGAATACAAAGTTGCTTATATGTGAAATTAATATAATAATATTCCCTTCCTTAATGAAATGTTATAAATGTTAATATTTGTGAAAGTGGTTGGAAATGTGCTGGGTTTACATTTAATTCTAAAAAGACAAAATATACCCATGTCCCCTTACCTCCAAATAACTATTACTCTAGCTACCCCTTACTGCCTTCATTTTTCACACTAGTGATTTTTATCATGATGCTCTAGAGATAAACTGGAATGTTTTAAATTTTTTGTATGACTTCTTAAATGTACAAATACAATGTTGTATACAGAAATATACAAAACCACCATATAATGTATACATTGGGTTGATAAACCTTAGGGACAAGAGGGTTTGATTTCCATGAATGCTTTGATTACAAATTTCATTGGACTCTTGATCTCTTAAATTTGGGATAGTGTTCAAAAAGCCATAAATTATAAAGTTGAAATGGACCTCAGAAGCTTCAAGCCCCCTCCCCCCATAGGAGATCTTTCCACAGAAGATTCATACAACTTTTATTTGCATAACTTCAGTGATAGAAAAGGTCAGTTGCACATGGAACAGCCTCTTTCCTTCAATCAGTGCCTCTTACTTACTTATGTTGAGCTCAAAATTTCCTTTTTGGCAACATCCAACACTGGCTCTTCTTTATTCTGAAAGTAACACAAGTAGTCAATTCAACATAGCTTTGTAAAAAACTGTTTTGTTACAAAATAATAAATAAATACGATCAACTGACAAATAAAAAATAGAAAATGTGAATAGGTTTAGGTGAATAGTCTTGTAACAAGTGCCTAACTCAAGAAATAGAACTTTGCTACCAGGAGCTGTCTTTAACTTTTCCTGGTCATAATTCTTTCCTATTTCCTGAACTATCCACTGTCCTGATGTTTATTACTAATCATCTCTTTGCATGGCTTATTAAAAATTGAATATGTCTTTTAAGTCTCTCTCTCTCTCTCTCTCTCTCTCTCTCTCTCTCTCTCTCTCTGTCTCTCTCTCTCTCTCTCTTTTGAGACTAAGTTGCTTTGGGGCCTCACTAAGGCTGGCTTTGAACTTGACCCATTGGTAACCTGAGCCATTGGGATTGTAGGTGTGCACCACAATGCCCAGCTTTTTTTCTTTTAATATTAGAATCTATTATCAAATATGTTTAGATAATAGATTCTAATATTAAAACCTTAGATTTCTATTACCAAAGCACACTTATCTGTTCCTGATCTTTAATTGCCAAGCTTTGCTGGTTATTCTCCACTGGACACATCATGGTTTAATCCAGTGCCTCAAATTAGTATATTCAAAGTGAGTGCCATACTCCAGAAGTGCAACACTACTGAAGAAAACTGTGAACAGCTATGATCTGCATACATTTTCTAAAATATGCATTAGCTGCTTTTACCAGGTGGAAAACATGACTGGCTCTGCTTAAACTTTGGATAACATAAGGCACAAGATATTCTTATTAGAAATGCTGCCAGGACAGGAATTATACTCTTCGTAATTTAATATTGTAAACTTGAATGCAGGACTCTTCATTTTTTTTGCTTTTTACCATTTTCCATATTGATTTAAGCCTTGCTATCAAATTTTAGATATTATTTTAACTTCCATTTAAAATGAATGTGATATTAAGAATGAGACTTAGAACAATGAAACTGAAGAAACAGATACTAAAAAGAGACACAGTACATTTTAATAGAAACTCAGTTTTCATTTTTTCATGCTGTGGATGTACTTCACTGCCAAGTAGGATAATTTGCATTTACTTAGTTCATTGAATTTCAAGATAAATGAACCAAGTATATTTAAATATAATGTTGATGAACATAATATGAATAGAAAACTGCCTGAATATTTAAAAAATAATATATTAAAAATAATAATACATAATAAATGGATCATTTATAATTAAAGCAGAAGGTGAATTGCTGTAGTCATACCATCAACTTTTAAATTTAATTTTCCTCATCTGTAAAATAGTTATCCTACAGTATCTGCTTTGTAGGATGGTTTTGAGGAGGATAAAATAATAGACTAAGTATAAAATGTTTAGCACAATGCCTGATGCATGGAAAACATTCAAAAACTTCAAAATACACTAACTGCTCTTGTTGAATTTTAATGCTCTCTCTGAGAATGCACCAATATATTACTATCTCATATATGCCTTTCACAGTTTTGCTTTCATATCAGATGGAGGCCTACATTATCTAGGATCTGTCTTTCACCCCTTATCTTTTCCTGCATGTTCTGGTGGAGATATCAGAGAATACTTACCAGAAGCCAAAAAGATTAGATTATATACTTTCATGAGTGGAGAATTCTTAGCTGTCATGCTCTCATGTAGTCCTAATGCACCTATATTTTCATCATGATGATCCTTCATTGCATTAATAATTCAGAAAAACTTTTGTGGAGCATGTTACTGAAGCCCTAAAAAATTGGATTAACCAGTTTTTTTTTTTTGGTGTGCGTTTTTATACTGACACCAGTTTTTTAAATTTTTAAAATAATACCACAATCTCATTTATATTTAAATGCATCAGTTGAATTAAGATTTACAGGGAGTCTCTAATTCAAAGGACGGGGTAAAAATTAATTGTGGAACTGGTGGAAAGACTGATGAATTAGTTTTGGACATATATATATATTTTTGGATACTCAAAACCTTTTATTGTATACTCTTATTTACAGCAATAGGTAGAGTTTTGCTGAATTAAAGAAGAAGGGTACTTTGTTGGTTGATGAATCTAGGAATCTTTAACATGTAGTAGGGAAATATTTATCTATAATTCTGAAGGCCACTCTGTTGGTGAGGTTTAGACCTTGTGGGGATTGATGTCTCACAGAGGTGATTAGGAAATCCATGACTATTGTCATAGGTACATCCAAATAACAGTTTTATGAAAAATTCCCTTAAGACATTAAGCTTTATCTTTTCCTTTTCTTTTTTAGATTTCTTCAAAGGAGATTAATTTCAGGGATGAATTTAACTATTTATATATTATATTAAACTTACATAGAAAATTAAAAATATAATGTAAACCATACTTACAATTAATTGAAATTTATTTTGTTTAATGAGTAAGATATAAATTACATTGGAGAACTTATGTTATTTAAATATTTATGGAATCATCATTAGTTCATGAATGAATTGAAAACAATACATTCAGTTGTGGATATAGCTCAGTGGTAGAGCACTTATCTAGTTTGTGGAAGGTTCTGGGTTCAATCCAGCACTGCAAGACATAAAAGCCATGATCACTCTTTAGTCCACCTTTTAATTCAAGGACAGAAAATTTAGCAATAGCTTAGAGCCACTTATAGTCCTTTATACACTTCTTTTCTTCATACCCAACTCAGGAGAATCGTGATTTTGAATTTTGCGTTCCTTACACACTTGATTTAATAAATAAATAACTAAATAAATACTAAACATGTTCACATTCAAATGTGAATGCCTAAATAATACTGTATTTTAAAGTTAAAGTGTTTTAAAACTCACCCAAAAGATATCATACTTAGTGTATGTTCTTGGACTTTTATTTTTCAGTTAACATTTTTTTCCTTCAACCTATTTAAAAATTTTATGTAGCATGGTTCATATTTCAATGTGTGAATACATTAGAATTATCTATTCATTTGTTGATGGACATTTGTACGGGACAATAATTTTTGGCTTGTTTGAAAGGTGCTATAATGAACAATTTTGTATATGTCTCTTGGGGGCACACAAGCAAGAATGTCTTTGTGTGTGTACCTAAGATAGGAATTGCTTGTTTATGCAATAAGTTAATAATAAACTTTATCAGTAATTTTTCTAAAAACGGTTTTATCAATTTGTCCTACATTCATTACATGTAAATTATCCCTCTATTTACAATTTCTCCAAAACATGTTATTGTAACTTTTAAATTATTGCTAATTAAAATGGTATAAATGTTACCTAATTATGGTTCTGATTTTCATTTTTCTAAAAACCAGTAAGATTGCATATATCTTCTTTTAGTTATTTCAAGTGTAATTTTTCTTTTTTGACTAAACCTTTTTTAGTAATTTCAAATAATTATTTCTCCTTTATTATGATGATATTTTGGACATCTTAACTCCAGATTATGCCAATTTTTATACTGAATCCTTTTCTTATTTATGGACATATTATACTTGTTTTTAATTCTCTGCTGGTCATGTGCCCTGCAAATATTTTCTCTTAGTTTGTTGCTTGAGTTTTTTTTTAAAGGCAGAGAGAGAGAGAGAATTTTAATATTTATTTTTTTAGTTTTTGGCAGACACAACATCTTTGTTTGTATGTGGTGCTGAGGATCGAACCCGGGCGAACCCGGGCCGCATGCATGCCAGGCAAGCGCGCTACCACTTGAGCCACATCCCCAGCCCCTGTTGCTTGAGTTTTGACTTTATTTATTTATTTATTTTTTCTTTCTTTTTTTTTTTTATTGTTGGTCGTTCAAAACATTACATAGTTCTTAATACATCATATTTCACAGTTTGATTCAAGTGGGTTATGAACTCCCAATTTTACCCCGTATACAGATTGCTGTATCACATCAGTTACCCTTCCATTGATTGACAAATTGCCTTTCTAGTGTCTGATGCATTCTGCTGTCTGTCCTATTCTCTACTATCCCCCCTCCCCTCCCCTCCCCTCCCCTCCCCTTTTCTCTCTCTACGCCTTCTACTGTAAATCATTTCTTCGATTTGTATTATCTTGTCTTACCCCTCCTTTCCTCTTATATGTCATTTTGTATAACCCTGAGGATCGCCTTCCATTTCCATGCGGTTTCCCTTCTCACTCCCTTTCCCTCCCACCTCTCATCCCTGTTTAATGAAAATCTTCTTCTCAAACTTTCGTCCCTACCCTGTCCTTGTTTACTCCCCTTATATCAAAGGGGTCATTTGGTATTTATTTTTTAAAGATTGACTAGCTTCACTTAGCATAATCTGCTCTAATGCCATCCATTTCCCTCCAAATTCTATGATTTTGTCATTTCTTAATGCAGAGTAATACTCCATTGTGTATAAATGCCACATTTTTTTTATCCATTCATCTATTGAAGGGCATCTAGGCTGATTCCACAATCTTGCTATTGTGAATTGAGCTGCTATGAACATCGATGTAGCAGTGTCCCTGTAGCATGCTCTTATTAGGTCTTTGGGGAATAGACCGAGAAGGGGAATAGCTGGGTCAAATGGTGGTTCCATTCCCAGCTTTCCAAGAAATCTCCATACTGCTTTCCAAATTGGCTGCACCAATTTGCAGTCCCACCAGCAATGAACAAGAGTGCCCTTTTCCCCGCATCCTCTGCAGCACTTATTGTTGTTTGACTTTCTAATGGCTGCCAATCTTACTGGGGTGAGATGGTATCTTAGGGTAGTTTTGATTTGCATTTCTCTGACTGCTAGCGATGGTGAGCATTTTTTCATGTACTTGTTGCTTGATTGTATGTCCTCCTCTGAGAAGTGTCTGTTCAGGTCCTTGGCCCATTTATTGATTGGGTTATTTGTTATCTTATTGTCTAATTTTTTGAGTTCTTTGTATATTCTGGTTATTAGGGCTCTATCTGAAGTGTGTGGAGTAAAGATTTGTTCCCAGGATGTAGGCTCCCTGTTTATCTCTCTTATTGTTTCTTTTGCTGAGAAAAAACTTTTCAGTTTGAGTAAGTCCCATTTGTTGATTCTAGTTGTTAACTTTTGTGCTATGGGTGTCCTATTGAGGAATTTGGAGCCCGATCACACAGTATGTAGATCATACCCTACTTTTTCTTCTATCAGATGCCGTGTCTCTGATTTAATATCAAGCTCCTTGATCCATTTTGAGTTAACTTTTGTGCATGGCGAGAGATAGGGATTCAGATTCATTTTGATGCAAATGGATTTCCAGTTTTCCCAGCACCATTTGTTGAAGATGCTATCCTTCCTCCATTGCATGCTTTTAGACCCTTTATCAAATATAAGATAGTTGTAGTTTTGTGGGTTGGTTATTGTGTCCTCTATTCTGTACCATTGGTCCACCCGCCTGTTTTGGTACCAGTACCATGCTGTTTTAGTTACTATTGCTCTGTAGTATAGTTTGAAGTCTGGTATCGCTATACCGCCTGATTCACACTTCCTGCTTAGCATTGTTTTTGCTATTCTGGGTCTTTTATTATTCCATATGAATTTCATGATTCTTTTATCTATTTCTACAAGAAATGCTGCTGGGATTTTGATTGGCATTGCATTAAACTTATAGAGAACTTTTGGTAATATCGCCATCTTGATGATGTTGGTTCTGCCTATCCATGAGCAGGGTATATTTTTCCATCTTCTAAGGTCTTCTTCTATATCTTTCTTTAGGGTTCTGTAATTTTCCTTGTATAAATCTTTCACCTCTTTTGTTAGGTTGATTCCCAAGTATTTTATTTTTTGGGGGGATATTGTGAATGGAGTAGTTGTCCTCATTTCTGTTTCAGAGGATTTGTCGCTGATATACAAGAATGCCTTTAATTTATGCGTGTTGATCTTATATCCTGCCACCTTGCTGAATTCATTTATTAGTTCTAATAGCTTCTTTGTAGACCCTTTTGGGTCTGCTAGGTATAGAATCATATCATCTGCAAATAGTGATAATTTAAGTTCTTCTTTTCCTATTTTTATGCCTTTAATTTCTTTTGTCTGTCTAATTGCTCTGGCCAGTGTTTCGAGGACTATGTTGAACAGAAGTGGTGAGAGAGGGCATCCCTGTCTTGTACCAGATCTTAGAGGGAATGCCTTCAATTTTTCTCCATTCAGAATGATGCTGGCCTGTGGCTTATCATAGATTGCTTTTACCATGTTGAGGTATGATCCTGTTATCCCTAATTTTTCTAGCGTTTTGAACATAAAGGGATGCTGTACTTTGTCGAATGCTTTTTCTGCATCTATTGAGATGATCATATGGTTCTTATTTTTAAGTCTATTGATGTGGTGAATAACATTTATTGATTTCCGTATATTAAACCAGCCTTGCATCCCAGGGATGAATCCTACTTGATCATGATGTATAATTTTTTTGATATGTATTTGAATCCGATTCGCCAGAATTTTATTGAGGATTTTTGCGTCAAGGTTCATTAGCGATATTGGTCTGTAGTTTTCCTTCTTTGAAGTGTCTTTGTCTGGTTTCGGAATCAGGGTGATGTTGGCCTCGTAGAATGAATTTGGAAGTTCTCCCTCTTTTTCTATTTCCTGAAATAGCTTGAAAAGTATTGGTGTTAGTTCCTCTTTAAAGGTTTTGTAAAACTCTGCTGTATACCCATCCGGTCCTGGGCTTTTCTTAGTTGGTAGTCTTTTGATGGTTTCTTCTATTTCCTCTATTGTTATTGGTCTGTTTAGGTTGTCTATATCCTCCTGGCTCAATCTGGGCAGATCATAGGACTCAAGGAATTTATCTATGCCTTCACTATCTTCTATTTTATTGGAGTATAAGGATTCAAAGTAATTTCTGATTATCTTCTGTATTTCTGAAGTGTCTGTTGTGATATTGCCTTTTTCATCCCGTATGCTAGTAATTTGGGTTCTCTCTCTTCTTCTCTTCGTTAGCATGGCTAAGGGTCTGTCAATTTTATTTATTTTTTTCAAAGAACCAGCTTTTAGTTTTGTCAATTTTTTCAATTGTTTCTTTTGTTTCAATTTCATTAATTTCAGCTCTGATTTTAATTATTTCTTGCCTTCTACTTCTTTTGCTGTTGTTTTGCTCTTCTTTTTCTAGGATTTTGAGATGAAGTATGAGATCATTTATTTGTTGGTTTTTTCTTTTTTTGAGGAATGAACTCCAAGCAATGAATTTTCCTCTTAGAACTGCTTTCAATGTGTCCCATAGATTCCGATATGTTGTGTCTGTGTTTTCATTTAACTCTAGGAATTTTTTAATTTCCTCCTTGATGTCTTCTAAAACCCATTGATCACTCAGCAACCTATTGTTCATTCTCCAGGTGATGCTTGATTTTTCCTTTCTTCTTTTATCATTGATTTTCAGTTTCATTCCATTATGATCAGATAAGATGCATGGTATTATCTCTACCCCTTTGTATTGTCTAAGAGTTGCCCTGTGACATAGTATATGGTCTATTTTTGAGAAGGTTCCATGTGCTGCTGAGAAAAAAGTGTAGTTACTTGATGTTGGGTGGTATAGTCTATATATGTCAATTAAGTCTAGGTTGTTAATTGTGTTATTGAGTTCTATAGTTTCCTTATTTAACTTTTGTTTGGAAGATCTGTCCAGTGGTGAGAGAGGTGTGTTGAAGTCTCCCATGATTATTGTATGGTGGTCTATTAGACTCTTGAACTTGAGAAGAGTTTGCTTGATGAACACAGCTGCACCATTATTTGGGGCATATATATTTATGATTGTTATGTCTTTTTGGTGTATGGTTCCCTTGAGCAGTATGAAGTGTCCTTCTATATCCCTTTTGATTAGCTTTGGCTTGAAATCTATTTTATTAGATATGAGTATGGACACTCCTGCTTGTTTCCGCGGTCCATATGAGTGATATGATTTTTCCCAACCTTTCACCTTCAGTCTATGTATATCTTTTCCTATCAAATGTGTCTCCTGTAGACAGCATATTGTTGGGTCTTGTTTTTTGATCCATTCTACTAGCCTGTGTCTCTTAATTGGTGAGTTTAAGCCATTAACATTTAGGGTTATTATTGAGATATGGTTTGTTCTTCTATCCATATTTGTTTATTGATGTTACTAAACCTGATTTGTTATCCTCTTTGACTACTTTCCCCCCTTTACTGTCCTACCTCCCATTGTTGGTTTTCAATGTTATTTTCCATTTCCTCTTCCTGTAATATTTTGCCAAGGATTTTTTGAAGAGATGGTTTTCTAGCTGCAAATTCTTTTAACTTTTGTTTATCGTGGAAGGTTTTAATTTCATCTTCTAACCTGAAGCTTAATTTCGCCGGATACAAGATTCTTGGTTGGAGCCCATTGTCTTTCAGTGTTTGAAATATGTTATTCCAGGATCTTCTAGCTTTCAGAGTCTGTGTTGAGAGATCAGCTGTTATCCTGATTGGTTTACCCCTAAATGTAATCTGCTTTCTTTCTCTTGCAGCTTTTAAAATTCTCTCCTTATTCTGTATGTTGGACATCTTCATTATAATGTGTCTAGGTGTGGATCTCTTATGATTTTGCACATTCGGCGTCCTGTAGGCTTCTAGGATTTGGGATTCTGTCTCATTCTTCAATTCTGGGAAGTTTTCTCGTATTATTTCACTGAATAGACTGTTTATTCCTTTGGAATGGAGCTCTGTGCCTTCCTGTATCCCAATGACTCTTAAATTTGGTCTTTTGATATTGTCCCATAATTCTTGGATGTTCTGCTCATGGTTTCTTAGCAGACTTGCTGAGCTGTCTATGTTCTTTTCCAGTTGAAATACTTTGTCTTCATTGTCTGATGTTCTCTCTTCTAAGTGATCTACTCTGCTGGTAGTATTCTCAATTGAGTTTTTAAGTTGGTTTATTGTTTCCTGCATTTCTAGAATTTCTATTTGTTTGTTTTTTATTACCTCTATCTCCCTGTGAAATTGATCTTTTACTTCCTGGATTTGTTTGTCAATGTGATCTTTCATTGTCTGATTTTGCTGTCTCATGTCTTCCTTGAGACTCCAGATCATCTGAAGCATATATATCCCGAACTCTTTATCTGATATTCCATCTGTTGCAGCTATTACCTCTTCTAAAGTTGAGTTGACCTGCATTGCTTGTGGTCCTTTCTTTCCTTGTCTTTTCATACTGCTCGCGTTTCTTTCTGCTTGGAGCAACTGTTTTGTTTTTGAAATTTACCCCCTATTTATTTATGTTGCTCTTGTATAGTTGAAAAGTCTCCCTTGCAGGTGCGGGCGGCGGCTGTGCCCCTACTCCAATTGGGGTGACGTGTCTACCATGCTGGCGTCTCTCTGGGCCTGTTCCGGGAGTGGAAGGCGGCTCTGCTCTGTCCCTATTCCAATTGGGGTGTCGTGACTACCATGCTGGCAGGTCGCTGGGCCTGTTCAGGGCGTGGGCGGTGGGCTTGGCTGGCGGGATTCCACCTAATGGCAGTCCCTAACCTCCCTGCTTGCTAATTAATGGCTTCTCTGAGGCGCCACGCCTTCTGTAGCTGCGGGGCAGGCCGCGCGAGTCAGTTGGCCTGGATCTCCGGGGTCCTGCTGCTGGCTGTTTTGATGTTGCAAGCTGTTGGAGAGTGGTGGTGTATCCTTCAGCTTTCCCGGATGGTGGCCGCTGACTGCCTGGATGGAGTGTCCGCTGTGGGGGATGGGATGGGACTGTACTGCTTCCTTCCCCTTCTGAGATCCCGTGCTCGGCCCAAGGGTCCGTGTGGGCTTGGCTGGCGGGATTCCACCTAATGGCAGTCCCTAACCTCCCTGCTTGCTAATTAATGGCTTCACTGAGGCGCCACGCCTTCTGTAGCCGCAGGGCAGGCCGCGCGAATCAGTTGGCCTGGATCTCCCGGGTCCTGCTGCAGGCTGTTGGGATCCCTGGCACTCTATCACTTTGATTTTTTCTGCCTGCCCCTCCCCAGCGCTGGCTAGCCAGGTTTCGTTTTGGCTGCTACTGGGAGGAGGGGTTGGAGGTCAGGTGTCTCTAGTTTCCCCCTAGTCTTTATGGAGGCTCAGCTTGATACACCCTCTCCCGGCAAGCCTAAGAGAGATTTTATGCGAATTCCCGCTGTCTGGGGGGTGAGCTGAATGACACCAACCTGTTTTGATGTTGAACTCTGAAGGAGAGTGGCTGTGAATCCTTCAGCTTTACCGGATGGTGGCCGCTGACTGCCTCGGTGGAGTGTCCGCTGTGGGGGATGGGACTGTACTGCTTCCTTCCCCTTCTGAGATCCTGTGCTCGGCCCAAGGGTCCGTGTGGGCTTGGCTGGCGGGATTCCACCTAATGGCAGTCCCTAACCTCCCTGCTTGCTAATGAATGGCTTCACTGAGGCGCCACGCCTTCTGTAGCTGCAGGGCAGGCCGCGCGAATCAGTTGGCCTGGATCTCCCGGGTCCTGCTGCAGTTGGGATCCCTGGCACTCTATCACTTTGATTTTTTCTGCTTGCCCCTCCCCCAGCGCTGGCTAGCCAGGTTTCCTTTTGGCTGCTACTGGGAGGAGGGGTTGGAGGTCAGGTGTCTCTAGTTTCCCCCTAGTCTTTATGGAGGCTCAGCTTGATACTCCCTCTGCCGGCAAGCCTAGGAGAGATTTTATGCGAATTCCCGCTGTCTGGGGGGTGAGCTGAATGACACCAACCTGTTTTGATGTTGAACTCTGAAGGAGAGTGGCTGTGAATCCTTCAGCTTTACCGGATGGTGGCCGCTGACTGCCTCGGTGGAGTGTCCGCTGTGGGGGATGGGACTGTACCGCTTCCTTCCCCTTCTGAGATCCCAGCTCGGCCCAAGGGTCCGTGTGGGCTTGGCTGGCGGGATTCCACCTAATGGCAGTCCCTAACCTCCCTGCTTGCTAATGAATGGCTTCACTGAGGCGCCACGCCTTCTGTAGCTGCAGGGCAGGCCGCGCGAATCAGTTGGCCTGGATCTCCCGGGTCCTGCTGCAGGCTGTTGGGATCCCTGGCACTCTATCACTTTGATTTTTTCTGCCTGCCCCTCCCCAGCGCTGGCTAGCCAGGTTTCATTTTGGCTGCTACTGGGAGGAGGGGTTGGAGGTCAGGTGTCTCTAGTTTCCCCCTAGTCTTTATGGAGGCTCAGCTTGATACACCCTCTCCCGGCAAGCCTAGGAGAGATTTTATGCGAATTCCCGCTGTCTGGGGGGTGAGCTGAATGACACCAACCTGTTTTGATGTTGCACTCTGAAGGAGAGTGGCGGTGTATCCTTCAGCTTTACCGGATGGTGGCCGCTGACTGTCTCGGTGGAGTGTCCGCTGTGGGGGATGGGACTGTACCGCTTCCTTCCCCTTCTGAGATCCCAGCTCGGCCCAAGGGTCCGTGTGGGCTTGGCTGGCGGGATTCCACCTAATGGCAGTCCCTAACCTCCCTGCTTGCTAATGAATGGCTTCACTGAGGCGCCACGCCTTCTGTAGCCGCAGGGCAGGCCGCGCGAATCAGTTGGCCTGGATCTCCCGGGTCCTGCTGCAGTTGGGATCCCTGGCACTCTATCACTTTGAGTTTTGACTTTAAAAAGTGTATTTCTTGCTGATCAGAAGTCTTAATTTTAATATTTATGTTTTTTCCCCTAAATTGTGGTGTTAGGGATTAAAGGTAAGTACTCTACCCCTGAGCCACATCCTCAGTCTTTTATAAATTTTTATTTTGAGCCAGGGTCTTGCAGAGTTGACCAGGGTGACCTTCTTTAACTCCAATAACACATTTTCTCTACTAATGCTATCCCAAATTTCCTGTAGGTTTTCTTCATTTTTTTCCTCTTCTTTGGACATATGTTTTCAAGTAGCCTGTCTTTGTGCTCACTCATCTTTTTTGCCTAATCTATTCTTTCATTCATGTTTTTTTTATTGTATTTAAGTGTACTTTTCAGCCCAGGGATTTTCTTTTGGTTCTTAAAAGTTATGTGAACATCTCTGTTAAGTTTCTGAGTTATTTCTATGTGTTTTTTGACGCTCATTTGATTTACCTAAAATAGTGATTTTGAATTCTGGTCTGAGACTATGCATATATCAATTGCCATATGGTTGATTTCTGTGACATATTTTGTCAATTATGTGAGGTCAATTTTCCCTGAAAGTTTTTGAGTCTGGTAGGCACATGTTATTTGCATATTGAAGGATTATGTGTTTATTTCACTCTTTGTAATTTGGCTTTATTTGTGCCTGTCCTTCCAGAAATCCTAAGCAGGTAGATTATTTTCTGTGAGTGGGTTGTCATTTGTGCTATTTTAGTTATAGATAGCACCCTAAGTCCAGGTTTGTCCTAAATACCCTGTTGGTTTGTTGTTGCTGTTTCAACACTAGAGGGCACTCTAAACACAGATTTGTCCCCAAACCCAGTTGCTCTGTTCGGAATAAAACTGAAGTGTCTAAAAATGGTAGTCTATTCACAGGAGCCTCCACTTGGGCATGGGGTAAGCCCAGAGGCTTAATACAGAATCACTGGCCTATGAACAGACCCCAGGATTTTGCCCTGCCCTAGACCTCTCTGTGGAAGAACAAGCATCTTGTTTGTGTTTTCCTTTCCCTCTCTATGTGAACTTTCTCTCTGTGTTGTGCTATTTGGGTTTGGAGGAAAGACAGGGTTGGAAGTTCCATGGCCACCAACACTACAGGCCTGGATGACAGTCCAAACTCAGCCCATTGAGACCAGTACAGCACAGGCGCAGGACCAAAGTTTATGCTGCTATTGGCCATTGCTCCTGGACTCATGGCCTTAGACCACTGCAACCAGCCATAGGTGGTGCTAGGAAGAGCAGGAGTTTGATCTACTGGGGCTGAGTGTCTCTCCTGGGTACAGGGTGGCATCAGAGGCTCTGTCTACAGAGCCTGGGGATAGGAACTATGAGGATCTCTCCTAGTACTAAGCTACAGGTTCATATGCTGTTACACTATATATCAGGTGAAGTTTGGCTCCTTAATAGTTGGAGAAGGTGGTAGAGGTAGTCATTTGGCTACCTGGCTATAATACATTTTCAGTGGCTCAGTCCTCCAATAGTGACCTGAGACTCAGGGTAATGTGGCTCAGCACTGGGTTTCATCATGATGTGCCTGATACTGGATTTCAAGTCTAAGGCCTCAGCTTAACTTCCTTTCCCTCCTCCAAGTGGAAGGCATCTCTCTCGAGCTGCTTGGAGTTTGGGAAGGGTTGATCTTGACAGCGACCCGAGCTGACTAGATGAACTGGGTTCAAAGGAGCTGACTGCAACATTAAACTAAGAAAATGGCAAAGAAATTATGCAACACATGGACATGAATTTCTCAGATGGAGGGTGGGACTGCTCTGCAACCTCAAGGGTCCTCTTCTATGCTGGAAGGCAAGAGAGCTAGTGCACCCAGAATCACTCTCTTTATAGGGAAAAGACATTTGATAGAATATTCTACAACAAATAAGGCAGGGGATAAGGTTTCAAAGGGGGGTGCCCAATCTCTTTGAGTAACGCTCAAGTCCAGAGCTGAAGCACTTCTTTGCCGAGAAAAGGTGAAGGCCACTTACTTCGAAGTGTGATGCCAGTCCGATACCCCCTTTACTCAAGGCTGAGAGGGGATGCTTCTCATGGAAAGGTCAGCCCACCACAGGTTGACCTGTGAAAGTCCTTTCTTTCAGCTTTTTCAATACATCTTTTCTTGTTATTATGCTAAGACCAGGCATTGTGCTCTCTCTCATCTGGCTTTCTTAATTCTTGTGAAGATAGTTTGGTGCATAAATATCAATTTAAATTTGTATCTCTTTAGGACAGATGATCATTGGGAATCTTTTTTTTGTCATTTCAATTTTTTTATTGGTTGTTCAAAACATTACAAAGCTCTTGACATATCATATTTCATACATTAGATTCAAGTGGGTTATGAACTCCCATTTTTACCCCAAATACAGATTGCAGAATCACATCGGTTACACATCCACATTTTTACATACTGCCATATTGGTAACTGTTGTATTCTGCTGCCTTTCCTATCCCCTACTATCCCCCCTCCCCTCCCCTCCCATCTTCTCTCTCTACCCCATCTACTGTAATTCATTGCCCTCCATGTTTGTTATCCCATTCCCCTCACAACCTCTTATATGTAATTTTGTATAACAATGAGGGTCTCCCTCCATTTCCATGCAATTTCCCTTTTCTCTCCCTTTCCCTCCCACCTCATGTCTCTGTTTAATGTTAATCTTTTCTTCCTGCTCTTCCTCCCTGCTCTGTTCTTAGTTGCTCTCATTATATCAAAGAAGACATTTGGTGTTTGTTTTTTAGGGATTGGCTAGCTTCACTAAGCATAATCTGCTCTAGTGCCATCCACTTCCCTGCAAATTCCATGAGTTTGTCATTTTTTAGTGCTGCATAATACTCCATGGTGTTGAAATGCCACATTTTTTTAATCCATTCATCTATTGAAGGGCATCTGGGTTGATTCCACAGTCTAGCAATTGTGAATTGTGCTGCTATGAACATCGATGTGGCAGTATCCCTGTAGTGCGCTCTTTTAAGGTCTTCAGGGAATAGTCTGAGAAGGGCAATAGCTGGGTCTAATGGTGGTTCCATTCCCAGCTTTCCCAGGAATCTCCATACTGCTTTCCAAATTGGCCGCACCAATTTGCAGTCCCACCAGCAATGTACAAGAGTACCCCTTTCCCCACACCCTCGCCAGCACTTGTTGTGTTTGACTTCATAATGGCTGCTAATCTTACTGGAGTGAGATGGTATCTTAGGGTGGTTTTGATTTGCATTTCTCTGACTGCTAGAGATGGTGAGCATTTTTTCATGCACTTGTTGATTGATTGTATATCCTCCTCTGAGAAGTGTCTGTTCAGGTCCTTGGCCCATTTGTTGATTGGGTTATTTGTTATCTTATTGTCTAGTTTTTTGAGTTCTTTGTATATTAGGGCTCTATCTGAAGTGTGAGGAGTAAAAATTTGTTCCCATGATGTAAGCTCTCTATTTACCTCTCTTATTGTTTCTCTTGCTGAGAAAAAACTTTTCACTTTAAGAAAGTCCCATTTGTTGATTCTTGTTATTACCTCTTGGGCTATGGGTGTCCTATTAAGGAATTTGGAGCCCGACCCCACAATATGTAGATCGGAGCCAACTTTTTCTTCTATCAGGCGCAGAGTCTCTGATTTGATATCAAGCTCCTTGATCCATTTTGAGGTAACTTTTGTGCATGGCAAGAGGAGGGGATTCAGTTTCATTTTGTTGCATATGGATTTCCAGTTTTCCCAGCACCATTTGTTGAAGATGCTATCCTTCCTCCATTGCATGCTTTTAGCCCCTTTATCAAATATAAGATAGTTGTAATTTTGTGGATTGTTTTTTTTTCCTAATTTAACTTATTTTCTTTTTTTTATTGGTTGTTCACAACATTATAAAGCTCTTGACATATCATATTTCATACATTAGAATCAAGTGGGTTATAAACTCCCATTTTTACCCCAAATACAGATTGCAGAATCACCTCGGTTACACATCCACATTTTTACATACTACCATATTAGTGACTGTTGTATTCTGCTACCTTTCCTATCCTCTACTATCCCCCCTCGCCTCTCCTCCCATCTTCTCTCTTTACCCCATCTACTGTAATTCATTTCCCTCCATGTTTGTTATCCCATTCCCCTCACAACCTCTTATATGTAATTTTGAATAACAATGAGGGTCTCCCTCCATTTCCATGCAATTTCCCTTTTCTCTCCCTTTCCCTCCCACCTCATGTCTCTGTTTAATGTTAATCTTTTCTTCCTGCTCTTCCTCCCTGCTCTGTTCTTAGTTGCTCTCATTATATCAAAGAAGACATTTGGTGTTTGTTTTTTAGGGATTGGCTAGCTTCACTAAGCATAATCTGCTCTAGTGCCATCCACTTCCCTGCAAATTCCGTGATTTTGTCATTTTTTAGTGCTGCGTAATACTCCATGGTGTATAAATGCCACATTTTTTTTAATCCATTCATCTATTGAAGGGCATCTGGGTTGATTCCACAGTCTAGCAATTGTGAATTGTGCTGCTATGAACATCGATGTGGCAGTATCCCTGTAGTGCGCTCTTTTAAGGTCTTCAGGGAATAGTCTGAGAAGGGCGATCGCTGGGTCAAATGGTGGTTCCATTCCCAGCTTTCCCAGGAATCTCCATACTGCTTTCCAAATTGGCCGCACCCATTTGCAGTCCCACCAGCAATGTACAAGTGTACACTTTTCCACACATCCTCGCCAGCACTCGTTGTTGTTTGACTTCATAATGGCTGCCAATCTTACTGGGGTGAGGTGGTATCTTAGGGTGCTTTTGATTTGCATTTCCTTGACTGCTAGAGATGGTGAGCATTTTTTCATGTACTTGATGATTGATTGTATGTCCTCCTCTGTGAAGTGTTTGTTCATGTCCTTGGCCCAAATTTTGATTGGGTTATTTGTTATCTTATTGTCTAGTTTTTTGAGTTCTTTGTATATTCTGGATATTAGGGCTCTATCTGAAGTGTGAGGAGTAAAAATTTGTTCCCAGGATGTAGGCTCCCTATTTACCTCTCTTACTGTTTCTCTTGCTGAGGAAAAACTTTTCAGTTTAAGAAAGTCCCATTTGTTGATTCTTGTTATTACCTCTTGGGCTATGGGTGTCCTATTAAGGAATTTGGAGCCCGACCCCACAATATGTAGATCGGAGCCAACTTTTTCTTCTATCAGAAGGAGAGTGTCTCTGATTTGATATCTAGCTCCTTGATCCACTTTGAGTTGACTTTTGTGCATGGCGAGAGGAGGGGATTCAGTTTCATTTTGTTGCATATGGATTTCCAGTTTTCCCAACACCATTTGTTGAAGATGCTATCCTTCCTCTATTGCATGTTTTTAGCTCCTTTATCAACTATAAGATAGTTGTAGCTTTGTGGATTAGTCTCTGTGTCCTCTATTCTGTACCATTGGTCCACCCGCCTGTTTTGGTACCAGTACCATGCTGTTTTTATTGCTATTGCTCTGTAATATAGTTTGAAATTTGGTATCGCTATACCACCTGATTCACACTTCCTGCTTAGAATTGCTTTTGCTCTTCTGGGTCTTTTATTTTTCCATATGAATTTTTTGATTGCTTTATCTATTTCTACAAGAAATGCTGTTGGGATTTTGATTGGCATTGCATTAAACCTATAGAGAACTTTTGGTAATATCGCCATTTTGATGATGTTAGTTCTGCCTATCCATGAACAGGGTATATTTTTCCATCTTCTAAGATCTTATTCTACTTCTCTCTTTAGGGTTCTGTAGTTTTCATTGTATAAGTCTTTCACCTCTTTTGTTAGGTTGATTCCCAAGTATTTTATTTTTCTTGAGGATATTGTGAATGGAGTGTTTTTCCTCATTTCCGTTTCAGAAGTTTTGTCCCTGATATACAGAAATGCCTTTTATTTATGCGTGTTGATTTTATATCCTGCCACTTTGCTGAATTCATTTATTAGTTCTAGTAGTTTTTTTGTAGACCCTTTTGGATCTTCTAGGTATAGAATCATGTTTTCTGCAAATAGTGATAATTTAAGTTCTTCTTTTACTATTTTTATGCCTTTAATTTCTTTCGTCTGTCTAATTGCTCTGGCCAGTGTTTCGAGGACTATATTGAATAGAAGTGGTGATAGAGGGCATCCCTGACATGTTCCAGATTTTAGAGGGAATGCCTTCAATTTTTCTCCATTCAGAATGATGCTAGCCTGAGGCTTAGCATAGATAGCTTTCACAATATTGAGGTAGGCTCCTGTTATCCCTAGTTTTTCTAATGTTCTGAACATAAAGGGATGCTGTACTTTGTCGAATGCTTTTTCTGCATCTATTGAGATGATCATATGGTTCTTATCTTTAAGTCTATTGATGTGGTGAATAACATTTATTGATTTCCATATATTGAACCATCCTTGCTTCCCAGGGATGAATCCCACTTGATCATGGTGCACAATTTTTTTGATGTGCCTTTGTATCCGATTCACCAGAATTTTATTGAAGGTTTTTTGCATCTAGGTTCATCAGAGATATTGGTCTGTAGTTTTCTTTCTTTGAGGTGTCTTTGTCTGGTTTCGGTAGCAGGGTGATGTTGGCCTCATAGAATTAATTTGGAAGAGCTCCCTCTTTTTCTGTTTCCTGAAATAACTTGAAAAGTATTGGTATTAATTCTTCTTTAAAGGTTTTGTAAAACTCCGCTGTATACCCATCTGGTCCTGGGCTTTTCTTGGTTGGTAGTCTTTTGATTGCTTCTTCTGTTTCACCCATTGATATTGGTCTGTTCAAATTGACTCAGTCTGGGCAAATCATATGACTTAAGAAATTTATCGATGTCTTCACTATCTTCTATTTTATTGGAATATAGGTTTTCAAAATAATTTCTAAGTGTCTTTTGTATTTCTTTAGCATCTGTTGTGATATTGCCTTTTTCATCCCGTATGTTAGTAATTTGAGTTCTCTCTCTTCTTCTCTTCATTAGCATGGCTAAGGGTCTGTCGATCTTATTTATTTTTTCGAAGAACCAACTTTTAGTTTCGGTAATTTTTTCAATAGTTTCTTTTGTTTCAATTTCGTTGATTTCTGCTCTGATTTTAATTATTTCTTGCCTTCTGCTACATTTGCTGTTGTTTTTCTCTTCCTTTTCTAGGGCTTTGAGATGAAGTGTGAGCTCATTTATTTGTTGGTTTTTCCTTTTTTTGAGGAATGACCTCCAGGCGATGAATTTCCCTCTTAAAACTGCTTTCATTGTGTCCCATAGATTCCAATATGTTATGTCTGTATTTTCATTTATCTCTAAGAATTTTTTGATTTCCTCCTTTATGTCTTCTGTAACCCATTGATAATTCAGTAACATATTGTTCATTTTCCATGTGATGTAGGATTTTTCCTTCCTTCTTTTATCATTGATTTCCAGTTTCATTCCATTATGATCTGATAAAATGCATGGTATTATCTCCACCCCTTTATATTTATTGAGGGTTGCCCTATGGCATAATATATGGTCTATTTTTGAGAAGGATCCATGTGCTGCTGAGAAAAAAGTATATCCACTTGATGATGGTTGATATATTCTATATATGTCAGTTAAGTCTAGGTTATTGATTGTGATTTTGAGTTCTATAGTTTCTTTATTCAACTTTTGTTTGGAGGATCTGTCCAATGATAAGAGAGGTGTGTTGAAGTCCCCCATAATTTTTATGTTGTGGTCTATTTGATTCTTGAACTTGAGGAGGATTTGTTTTATGAACGTCACAGCACCATTATTTGGTGCATAAATATTGATTATTGTTATGTCTTGTTGGTGAATGGTTCCTTTTAACAGTATATAATGTCCTTCCTTATCCCTTTTGATTAACTTAGTCTTGAAGTCGATTTTATTTGATATGAGGATGGCCACCCCTGCTTGGTTACGAGGACCGTGTGCATGGTATATTTTTTCCCAACCTTTCACCTTCAGCCTGTGTATGTCTTTTCCAATCAGATGTGTCTCCTGGAGGCAGCATATTTTTGGATTTGTTTTTTTAATCCATTTTACCAGCCTATCTCGCGTTATTGGAGAGTTTAAGCCATTAACTTTTAGAGTTACTATTGATATATGGTTTGTATTTCTAGCCTTGTTTGATTATTTATCTTTTTTTAAAAAAGTTAGTTTGTTTCTCCATGATTAGCTTTCCCCTCGCCCTCTGTCTTTACTGAGGCAATTCCCACTGATGATTTTGGTTATTGTTTTTCATTTCTTCCTCGTGTAGTGTTTTGCTCAAGACGCTTTGCAATGTTGGTTTTCTGGCTGCAAATTCTTTTAGCTTTTGTTTATCATGAAAGATTTTTATTTCGTTGTCATACCTGCAGCTTAATTTTGCTGAATAAAGAATTCTTGGTTGGCATCCATTGTTTTTCATTGTTTGAAATACATTTTTCCAGGATCTTCTCGCATTCAGGGTCTGTGATGAAAAATATGTTGTTAACCTTATTGGTTTACCCCTGAATGTAATTTGCCTCCTTTCTCTTGTAGCTTTTAATATTTTCTCTTTGTTCTGTATATTGGATGTCTTCATAACAATGTGTCTTGGCGTTGGACTACTGTGATTTTGTGTGCTCACTGTCCTGTATGCATCTACAATTTGTATATCCGTTTCCTTTTTTATTTCTGGAAAGTTTTCTGTAATTATTTCATTCAGCAGGTTACTCATTCCCTTGGCTTGAATCTCTGTGCCTTCCTCTATCCCGATGACTCTTAAGTTTGTTTTTTTTTTATGTTATCCCATATCTCTTGGATGTTTTTCTCGTGATTTTTTTTACCAGCCTTTCTGAGTTAGCTAGACTCTTTTCAAGATGATATATTTTGTCTTCATTATCTGACGTTCTTGCTTCTACTTGCTCCACTCTGTTAGTGATACTCTCAATTGAGTTTTTAATTTGGTTTATCATTTCCTTCATTTCTAGAATTATTGTTTGATTTTTTTATAATCTCTATCTCCTGATAAAGATGCTTAACTTCTTCTTTTATTTGTTTATGTAATTCATTTTCAATGTGTTCTTTCACTGTTTGAATTTGCTGTCTTGTATCCTTTTTAAGGTTCCATTCCATCTGTCTAAGGTATTCCTTGAGTTAAACTTTATATGACCATTTTTCTGATGACTCTAGGTCCTCCTGAATATTTAGGCTTTCCTACATTGTTTGTACTCCTTTTCCTACTTGCTTTTTCATGCTGCTCATGTTACTTCTTGTTCTGTTTGACTGCTGAGTTACTGTTTACTCCTATAAATTTATTTGATGCTTGAGAGGAAAGGTATTAGAAGGGAAGAAGTCACTAAAGCGAATGAGAGTAAGCAGGTAGAATTCAAGGAAGGGGGAATAAGAAAATAGAAAAGAAATGAAAAGACAAAAGAAAAAAATAGAAAATAAAAAAAGAAATAAAAAAATAATAATAAAAAGTGAAAATTAAAATTTATTTTTTATTTTATTTTTTTGGGATTGGTTTATTTCACTTACCATGATATTCTCCAGCTCCCAAAAATGCCCTCTTAATTGCAGTCTTGCTTACTAAGCCTGTTTTCTTTCTTTTTTTATTGTTGGTTGTTCAAAACATTACATATTTCTTGATATATCATATTACACACTTTGATTCAAGTGGGTTATGAACTCCCATTTTTACCCCGTATTGCAGAATCACATCAGTTATATATTGCCATACTAGTGTCTGTTGTATTCTGCTGCCTTTCCTATCCTCTACTATCCCCCCTCCCCTCCCCTCCCCTCCCCTCTTCTCTCTCTACCCCCTCTACTGTAATTCATTTCTTCCCCTTGTATTATTTTTCCCTTTCCCCTCAGTTCTTCTTGTATGTAATTTTGTATAACCCTGAGGGTCTCCTTCCATTTCCATGCAATTTCCCTTCTCTCTCCCTTTCCCTCCCACCTCTCATCCCTGTTTAATGTTAATCTTCTTCTCATGCTGTTCGTCCGTACTCTGTTCTTAGTTACTCTCCTTATATCAAAGAAGACATTTGGCATTTGTTTTTTAGGGATTGGCTGGCTTCACTTAGCATAATCTGCTGTAATGCCATCCATTTCCCTCCAAATTCTATGATTTTGTCATTTTTTTAATGCAGAGTAATACTCCATTGTGCATAAATGCCACATTTTTTTTATCCATTTGTCTATTGAAGGGCATCTAGGTTGGTTTCACAGTCTTGCTATTGTGAATTGTGCTGCTATGAACATCGATGTAGCAGTGTCCCTGTAGCATGCTCTTTTTAGGTCTTTAGGGAATAGACCGAGAAGGGGAATAGCTGGGTCAAATGGTGGTTCCATTCCCAGCTTTCCAAGAAATCTCCATATTGCTTTCCAAATTGGCTGCACCACTTTGCAGTCCCACCAACAATGAACAAGTGTACCTTTTTCCCACATCCTTGCCAGCACTTGTTGTTTTTTGACTTCATAATGGCTGCCAATCTTACTGGAGTGAGATGGTATCTTAGGGTGGTTTTTATTTGCATTTCTCTGACTGCTAGCGATGGTGAGCATTTTTTCATGCACTTGTTGATTGATTGTATGTCCTCCTCTGAGAAGTGTCTGTTCAGGTCCTTTGCCCATTTGTTGATTGGGTTATTTGTTATCTTATTGTTTAATTTTTTTGAGTTCTTTGTATACCCTGGATATTAGAGCTCTATCTGAAGTGTGAGGAGTAAAGATTTGTTCCCAGGATGTAGGCTCCCTATGTACTTCTCTTATTGTTTCTCTTGCTGAGAAAAAAGTTTTTAGTTTGAGTAAGTCCCATTTGGTGGTTCTTGTTTTTAACTCTTGTGCTATGGGTGTCCTATTAAGGACAGACAATTTGTCTACATTGGACATTCTCCTACAACATTCTGGATTTTTCCAAAATCTACCTCCAAAAAGAAAAAAAACTTAGAATTTAGTATAAAAGCAACCTCCAGGACTCTGTTTGTCCCTATAACTGGTATCTATTCTAATTGGTCATTAGTTATGCTATTCATATTATTAAGCATTTTTAATATCACTCAATTCACATTTATGTATATTTTATATAACTTATATAACCATATATATTTAAATAGTACAACATGCAAGTATATATGCAACTTTGGAATATATTTTATTCATTCAATGTTAAGGTATCATATGGTTTTAAAAAAACAAAGTGTTTTTTTTTCCCAATTAAACTCAGGTATAGATCAAGTGGGAGACCCTCTTCCTAACTGCGTAGTATTCTGCCAAAGGTCATATGCAATGTTGGACACCTCGTAAACCAGGCAGTTTCCATGAACTCCCAACATTATTTACTCAGTGGTAAAATGGGGACAAAAGTACTTATTTAATGGGTCATTGAAAGAATGAACTGAGTTAGGGCTGGAGTAGTGGCTCAGGAGTAGAGCACACACCTATCATGTGTGAGGCTCTGGGTTCAATCCTCAGCACCATGTAAATAAAATAAAATAAAATAAAATAAAGGCATTAAAAAAAGGAATGAACTGAATCAAATGGCAAGTGCTATCTGACAAGTGCCCTGCATATGAAGATCATCCTGCAAATTGTGACTCCGTGATCCTGGATCATTCCATCAACACTTTCAACCCATTCTTGTTAATTTCACCCTAAATTCCTAGAATTTGAGTCACTGTGACACAGGATTTAAAAAATTTATTTATTTATATTTATGTGGTGCTGAAGGTCTAACCCAGGACCCTGCACATGTGAGGCAAGTACTCTACTACTGAGCCACAACCCCTATTCCAATGTGGTGAAGATTTGGGCCTACTTTTTCTTCTATTAGTTGCATGGTCTCTGTTGTAGTGTGTAAGTCCTTGATCCATTTTGAGTTGAGTTTCTCAAAGAGTAAGAAATATGGGTTTAATTTTATTTTGTTACATATGGATTTCCAGTTTTCCAAGCACCATTTGTTGAAGAGGCTACAATTTCTTCAATGTATGTTTTTGGAGACTTTGTCAAGTATGAGATAATTTTATTTATGTGAGTTTGTCTGTATGCTTTCTATTCTGTATCATTGATCTACATGTCTGTATTGGTGCCAATACCATACTGTTTTTGTTACTATCACTCTGTAGTAAAATTTAAGGTTATTGATTTCCATATAAACATCACTTTTTTTTTGTACAAGGGATTGAACTCAGGGGCACTCAATCACTGAGCCACAATACCATTTTGTATTTTATTTAGAGACAGGGTCTCACTGAGTTGTTTATTGCCTCCTTGTTGCTGAGGCTGGCTCAAATTCACCATCCTCCTGTCTCAGCCTCTGTAGTCACAGGGATTACAGGTACATGCCACCATGCCCAGCTAAACATTACTTCTTTAGGGATCCCTTTCGTGCCTTGCTCCTTTGTGGCTCCCACCAGCCCCGAGAGTGCTCTGCAGCATTCATCACATGAATCTGTTTTCTGACACCTCTTCTCTCCACAAGGATAAGTATTCTGGCCTTGTATGCCTAATGAGGTGCCTGGCATGGAGACGGAGCTTCCATTGTTATGAGTGATATCCTCATATGTAGTTAAAGGTTCTTCTCAACTGTAAGTAAGTGAGCAGATGACCACATACATGAATGAATACTAAAGATACCACTGCAGAGATTCCATTAACCATGGATGTTGGGGTGCTTGCTTCATCAGAGCTGATCCCTTCCATAGAAACAGACCTTGGTCAGTTAATGCCACTCCAGACAGGCCTGACAGAGCCTGGAAGCCAGGTTCCCAGGTTAACAGAAGAGAACACAGGAGGTATGGAGCAAATGTGTGGCAGTGCTGGGAACAGGAGGGTACCCAAGGGGAAGGAATGTGAGTGGCTTGCCCTCTGGCCCTGGCAGCTCCCCACCTAGTCTTCCCCACTAAGACCATCTGGGAAAGACATGAGTGATCCAGTGCCCTGAGAAGACCAATGCAGGCCTGAACATGGGGGTGGTTTCTTTTTTTGTGATCTTTGTGAAATAAAATACAAAGTACATGAAGTGTATGTGTGGAGATTGATTAATTGTACCATGAGTGTGGCTGACACCCACCTCCCCAACCAGGACCTTCAGCATCCCCAGAACCATGGAATCACATGCATATTCTCCCTGACTTACCCCTAAGGTGGACTTGGCCTTGGCTTTTGTCATTACCATGTCCTCACACCCCAAATAATACTTGTATGTCTCTTGGTTTTGAATGTTTTAAGGATGAAACATACAGCACATTTTGTTTTTTCCATTCATTATTTTGTGAGTCATCATCTGGTTGTATGGAGCCTGTTTACTCACTGTGGCTGCATTAAATCATGTGCCTGAGAGTCTCATAAGCTGTGCATCCTGTTCTGTTGATGGACAGTTGTGCTAAATCTGGCTTGTGTACACTCTGTGTCTTAATGTGAGGCTATTCTTCTGGATGGTTTGAATATCAGTGGGATTTTGGAGGGGAGGAAAAGGGAGAAGACATTGGAAGTAACTATGGTGATGGGTACAGGACAGGTAAATTGTCCGGCAACAGAAGTGAGAGTGGGCCCATGGGCACCATGAAGAAAGGGTACTGCAGAACTATTTTGATGTTTGCTCCTATCTGAGACTGGAGGGGTGTTCTTCACCTAAAAAAAAAAGGTTTGGATACTATGGGTAGCCCTCTGGACTGGGCTAACTGATCCCCTGCAACCCTCTGGGATATAAGCTAGTTCTGTGAACATAGAGGAGCCAGGCAAGACAGTTTATTGCAAAACACTGCCCATGAGGCACAGAGTAAACACCACCAACAGGCCAACAATTGTGTCTCCTTTCCTAGGATGGCTGTTTGGGAGGTTTGGGGATTATCTGTCACACATCCAGGTGCTGGCCTTCTTGGAGATAAGGTAGCCGGAGGCCTGGACTGAAGAGGCTTACACAGCTCACCCCTCCCCTCACCTCAGCTGTCCCAGGAGCCAGGCTGCTCAGTGGAACCCAACTCTTGGAGACTTCTGATAGCCCAGGGCAGAGCTTTGCAAGAAAAACTGTCTGTGGCATCACCCCATATCTTGAATTTCATGCTGGAGACTGTCCTATCCAAAGGTGGCCAGGAGTCTGTCCTGTCCTAGGAGAGTGGGGGCTGAAGGTCCGAACCCCAGTTCTTGGGTTCAGAAGAAAGAAAACTTAGAGTCAGATGCTGAAAACCATAAAAGAGAATTCACTCTCAAGAGTCATCTCTCAACAGAGAACACTCTCAAGGTCATCTCCCAGCAGAGAACAACAGGAACCATTGCTGTCTCTGAATTTATTGGTGTTTTGTGGTTGCCTTGAGAACTGGGTCTACCTTGAACACACTTGGCCAATCAGGTGTTCACCCCCTTCATGTTGGGTGGTGGAGTTTTGACGCTAGTTGACCTTCTCCAGAACTGCTATGGTGGCCTTCTTGTCCAGAGGACTCCATCTACAAGTCATATGTTAATATGAATATTCAGGTTAATGTCCAGACAGAATTTACCTTACTGCCTTGCACTACTAAGAAAACTTCTCTTCTGAAATATATTGAGACACCTATGACCATAAATTCTAGCTTTACAATGACACCTAATGATCCTGTCAAGAGTTAGTAATAGCCCCATTATTCTTCCTTTCAGGATATATATTTTAATTAGGTCTCTTTTCCCTGTTTATTCTTTAAGGTTTCCACACCTGTTGTTTTTCTGTAAGTTATATGATTGCCCATTTGCCTTAAAGGTAACTTAAAGAAAACCTTAAAAATAACTTTAAAGAAAACCCATGACATTGCCATGTTATTTGTTTGCAATTCATGCTCACTACTAACTGCTACCTAATACCCCCTGCCAAGGATGGAGACCCTAAATCAAAGGGGGGAAAATGGTGATTAAATCAAATCATCACCTACCTTCTGCTGATCAGGGTAGGTATCTCCCATACTTGCAGTCAGTGAAATGCTCTTGATTATGTGTTAAGGTGTATCCAGGGGCCACAACATCTGATATAGGAGAAACAGATTGTAAAATCATCTTAGAGGCAAATGCCCTGTGAAAAAACAAGAAGACACAACTATAACAAAAAGATTGATACAACAAGAGACAGAGAAACATTAGATAGAATGAGTTATTCCAAGACCCAGCAATTTCCTCCACCAGAAAGTACTAGAAAACAACCAAATAAAAATAGTCTCCATGGCAAGGGTGGTGAGGACAGAGTATCTTTTTGGGAATGCAAATCTGGTTTTTATGGTGGGGTCACCAGAGATTAAACCCAGGGGAAACTCACCACTAAGCAACATCCCTGACCATTTTTTGTATTTTATTCAAAGACAGGGTCTTCCTGGGTTGCTTAGGGTCTTGCTAATTTTCTGAGGCTGGCTTTGTACTTGCAATCCTCAAGCCTCAGCCTCCCCAGCCACTGGGAGTAAAGGAGAGGTACTTTCCAGTGACCTCTCCTGCCACATATAGGGCAAGAAGTCTTTGGAAGCTTGCCCTTAATTGTGTGGTTTTTCTTCTACTGCCCTAACTTTCTGTAATGATGATAGACACCTAGGCTTAAGGGTCCTGTGGGGGAGAAAAGAGGGTGGCCATGAAGAGCTGCAGTCCATATTTGTATTGGTCTCTTGTTCCTCTTCTCTCCTTTTTTAGGTCACTTAGTTTCCTCCTGGTTTGATCATAAAAGACCTGGGTGGCTACCTTTAAGGGAAGTCCCAGGGCCTGATACCAATTTTGTAATTTCTAATATCTGGAGCAAGTTGAAGAATGAATTACCCATTTGCCTTAAAGGTAATTTAAAGAAAACCTTATCTTTTAAAATAAGTTGCCTTTCAAGAGATGTAGGGTCTAAGTGTGCATATTTTACTAAGCCTTCCTTTAATCTGTCTACAAAAGCCCTGTTATTTCACTCCAGTGAAATCAGCGATTCCTGTGTCACCTTCCAAGTGATACATCATAATTGCAATGAGGATGCTCAGTTTGAACAGCAGAAGGGCCCACAGGGTATAAAGGGTTTGTAAGATGTCAATCATCCTCCACACCTTAGCAACTTCTGTCCCCTGATGTCTCTGTTTGTTAGAGTTTGACTCTAAATTACTGTTATATGTCTCCAGATTACCTTAAAATACTGGGTTAAATGTCGGAATCCCGCTATATATTTATCAGGGTCATCAGTAAGCCTTCTTAAATCCTGTTGGGCTTGCATTAGATCTTGCATAGAAAAGGTACCTGCACTTTAATCAGTCAAGATTCTCCATTTTTCTCTTGTGATGGGTGTAACCTGGTAGTGGGCTAAGTAGGGACAGACTCAATGAGGGAAACCAGGGTTGCAGGAAATGGGAGCAGGTAATGGTGGGTACAGAGGAGAGTGGGAGTATTCAATTTTGACAGATTAGAGTGGTAAGTACATTGTTGAGAGGAGGGAGGTGTGGTTTGGGGATACTATAGGCCAGTAATGTTTTGACTCATCATTGCTAGAAAGGCCTCATCAGTGCTCCACATAGCACATATTTTTTGAATCCCTTAGTAAAAAGAAAGCCTTATTTAGGGGACTCCTGGCCATTTTCCTTGCTTTCTGCAACATGAATCTAATGGGGAAAGAGTATTGTAGTTTAGACTTCCTGAAGATAAGTCTGTCAGTACCCCCAGGAGTCCCTAGCAGTACTGACAGGCAAGAGAAATGAAGGACTGAATGTGTCCCTCTCACATATTCCATGTTAAATCCAGAACCAGGAGGCATCCCTGTGTGGTTCTATAGAATGCCTTTCCAAATTCATCAACTCGTGCCTCATTTGATGAACTCTGTTGCTCAAGCCTGTAATTTTATTGAATATTTAATAACCTTATGCCAGCCAGTTGATATAACTTGGGAAGTGACCCTTAATCCATTTTCAGAGAATTTTAAGAGTAGGATGGGCATGATTGTGAAAAGTAGGGGAGGGAAAGCAGGGGGTTTTGTGTCACTCTGTTGGAAGCATAGATAATCCAAAAATAACAACAGGATAAGTGACATAGAAAAGAGCAAGAGTCATTATATTCTTTGGCTTTACTTTGGAATAATAAATGTGAGGGGAGATAGGGTCCATTCAGTCACTGTAGAGTAAGAACCATAATTACCATTTTGGTGAAGAAAAGATACCAACTGAGAAAAGGTTTCTTAGTTGTGAGGGATCTTCAACTAATGCCCCATGAGATGATTTGTAAGTAGGTAAATGTGGTGAACTCATTGCCCTCCAGATTCTGAAAGCAGCCTCTAAAAAATGGTGGTATGATGCTCATTGCTGAAGAGTGTCACGGGGACACCATAAGGCAACAGCCATAACAGTGGAGCCTCATTGCCTCTCAATAGCCTTGCTCAAAAGGATGACACAAGGGCTCCAACATGGCAGCGGGCGGGGAGGCAGCGCTTTCAGTACCTCCTCAATAACGGGGTCAGAGAGATGCATTGATACACTTAGATTCTACCTGCTGAGAAACTCCTAGCAAAATTCCACTGAAGAGAGACCGGCCAGGAATTAGTAGGATTTTTGGAGGTGACAGTTTGCCCCAGACTAGTGAATCTCTGCCATGCAGCGCAGAGGTCCAGACCTGCCAGCCGCTCCCCACGCGACTCGGCGACCATTGGCCACCCTCCCACGGCCCCCACGACTGGGCAGCTAGCCTCCAAGGAGTAGCTCAGCAGGAGTGGCGTAGGGACTCTAGGAAGAGGTCTTTAGCCAAGCCTTCATGAAATAGCGAACCGGGAACTGAAACCAACCAGAGACAGACCAGTCCCATCCCTCCCTTCGGACATTCCGGCAAGGAGCCTGGGGCCTGCCATAACAGAGAGGTGACATCACCGGAGTTCGGTTGACGGAATTCCTTCCCAGCGGAATCCACTTTAGCAGGTGTGTGACTCCCACCCCCTCCAGATACAAGCAGCCAGAAAACCTCTGGAATCTCCCCAGGGGCATGTCTGTAGGGAAGCAGAGGGGATTCCAGATCCCCAACTCCCCTTACCACCAGCGGCGGCACCCAAGGTCTTGCCACCAGTTTCCGGGAGCGTGCCCACCAAAGGGGTCCAGAAAAATTAAACTGTTGGATCCCAGATCACCGCTCCACAGCACTGGGGCTTAGATGAATGACAGAGAGAGTGCTCAGTCGTTCGGGAAATAGGACTTGCGGTGGGGCTGCAAGGGTAACCAGATCCTTGGGGAACTGCCTCCGGTGAACAGGACCTGGCTGGTTGGCTGGCAGGAGGAAGGGAGGGAGAGGCCGGAGAAGTGAAATGGCTCTGGACTAACAGGATTGATGGACTCCCAGGAGCAGCCTTACAGGGATTGCTGTTGGCACATAGAGGGCAGAAGCTCGGCTCGGAAGGCACAGCTCTGCCTACTAGAAGAGAAGAAAATGGATCTCTAAGACTTCAATTTTTTTTCTCTCTTTTTTCTTTTCTCTCCTTTTCCTTCTTTCTCATTTCAAGTTTTATTGTTCTTTCCATTCTCCTCTAATCACTCTCTCTCTCTTTCTTTCTTTTTAAGAGCACCTTCCTTCCCCTACCCCCCAACGTTCATCCCTAGCATTATGTCTTCCATTAAGTGTAATTGTCTAGGGGCACCACCAAGAAGCGGCCAGCAAGCAGAGAGAAACATTGCTGTGGATTCTGTGGAATCCTGCCGGCTGAGCCCGCACTGAGCCCCGGGCTGAGTTCGGGATTTCAGACGGGGAAGGAAGCAGTACAGTTCTATCCCCCACAATGGAAACTCCACCAAGGAAACCAGCGGCCACCATCTTGGAGAGCTGAAGTAACCACCGCCACTCTCCGACAGATTGCAACAATAAAACAGGTGTGTGTTACTCAGCTCATCTCCCATACAGCGGGGAATTCACATAAAATCTCTCCTAGGCTTTCCGGGGGAGGGATTATCACAGCGAGCCTGCATAAAGACGGGGGGGGGGGAAACTAGAGACACCTGACCTTCAACTGCCCCCTCTCATCAGCGGCAAAAACGAAACCTGTCTTGCCAGCGCTGGGGGAGGGGCAAGCGGAAAAAATCAAAAAACATTAGAGTGCTGGGGTTCCCAATAGCCACCCTCCACACCCAACAAATGGCAGGCCCAGAGTACAGTTTGAACTGCCGAGAGGCATCACTCAGGGGAAGTGTGGTCTAGCGGGAGAAACCAGGACTAACAGGAGAAACCAGGGGACTAGAGGCCAGGCCCTCGCGACTGGCCGGCTAGAGACTGCACGCCATCCAGCGACAGCCCACTCGCTGCCCACGTGACTGGGCGACTGGAGAACACACGCCTGCCGGCAACAGCTGGCCCGCTGGTAGCGCGACTGGGCTGCTGGAGACCGCCCGCCCGCCTGCGACCTGGAACTGAAACCAACCAGAGACAGACCAGTCCCATCCCTCCCTTCGGACACTCCAGCAAGGACCCTGGGGCCCGCCATAGCAGAGAGGTGACGTCACTGGAGCTTGGCCGTCGGAATTCCTTCCCAGCGGAATCCACTTTAGCAGGCATAGTCTACCAACACAAAGGAGAGACAACAGAGATATACAAAACCAAAACAAATCTATAGAAGAGAGCAGAAACATGGCAATCAAATAGAGCTGGAAAGTAACGTGAACATCATGAAAAAACAAGGGAAAAAAGGAGTACAAACCATGCAGGACAACTTAAATCTACAGGAGGACCTAGAAGCATCAGAAACATGGATAGGGAAAGAACTCAAGGCATAACTAACTCAGATGGAAAGGAATATTAGAGAAGACATGAGACAGCAAGTCCAAGCAATAAAAGTATATTTTGAAAATGAATTAAACAAACAAATTCAAATGGCAAAGAACGAGCTTTACCAGGAGATAGAGATCTTAAAAAAAATCAAACAGTAATCCTAGAAATGCAGGAAACTATAAACCAAATTAAAATCTCAAATGAGAATATTACAAATAGACTAGATCAAGCAGAAGTCAGAACATCAGATAATGAAGACAAAGTTTATCAACTTGAAAAGAATATAGTCAACACAGAAAAGATGCTTAAATCCCATGAGCAATCTATTCAAGAGATATGGGATGTCATAAAAAAACCAAATTTGAGAGTCATCGGGATAGAGGAAGGCATAGAGAATCAAACCAAAGGAATGGACAACCTATTAAATGAAATAATTCTAGAAAACGTTCCAGAGATGAAAGATGGAATGGATTGGCAAATCCTGGAAGCCTACAGGACCCCAAACATTCAAAACCGTAATAGACCAACTCCAAGACACATAATTATGAAGATAGCCAACATACAGAACAAGGAGAGAATATTAAAATCTATGAGAGAAAGGAGGCAGATTACATTCAGGGGTAAACCAATTAGGTTAATGACTGATTTTCCATCACAGACTTTGAAAGCCAGAAGATTCTGGAACAATGTATTTCAAATGCTGAAAAATAATGGATTCCAACCAAGAATACTGTATCCAGCAAAATTAAGCTTCAGATTTGACAATGAAATTAAAATCTTCCACGATAAACAAAAGCTAAAATAATTCGCAGCCAGAAAACCAGCACTGCAAAGCATTTTGAGCAAAATACTACAAGAAGAGGAATTGAAAAACAGTGCCTAAAACCAACAGCGGGAGGTATCTCAGTAAAGGGGGAGGAAAATAACCAAAAAGTAAAAACTAGCCAAACTAAAATAAATAAATAAATAAACATGACTGGAAGTACAAATCATATTTCAATTGTAACCTTAAATATTAATGGCCTAAGCTCATCAATCAAGAGACATAGGCTAGTAAACTGGATCAAAAAAACAAATCCAACAATATGCCACCTTCAGGAGACTCATATGATAGGAAAAGACATACACAGGCTGAAGATAAAAGGTTGGGAAAAATCATACCACTCACATGGCCCTCGGAAGCAAGCAGGAGTGGCCATACTCATATCGAATAAAATCAACTTCAAACCTAAATTAATCAAAAGGGATAAAGAAGGACACTATATACTGTTAAAAGGAACCATCCATCAACAAGACATAACAATTATCAATTTGTATGCACCAAATAATGCTACTGCAATGTTCATAAAACAAACACTCCTCAAGTTCAAGAGTCAAATAGACTACAATACAATAATTATGGGTGACTTCAACACACCGCTCTCACCATTAGACAGATCCTCTAGACAAAAGCTGAATAAAGAAACTATAGAACTCAATAGCACAATCAATAACCTAGACTTAACTGATATATATAGAATATATCAACCATCATCAAGGGGATACACGTTCTTCTCAGCAGCACATGGATCCTACTCAAAGATAGACCATACATTATGCCATAGGGCAACTCTTAGTAAATATAAAGGCATGGAGATAATACCACGCACCATATCTGATCATAATGGAATGAAACTGGAAATCAATGTTAAAAGAAGGAAGGAAAAATCCTACATCACATGGAAAATGAACAATATGTTACTGAATGATCAATGGGTTACAGAAGTCATAATGGAGGAGATAAAAAAATTCTTAGAGACAAATGACAATACAGACACAACATACTGGAATCTATGGGACACAATGAAAGCAGTTTTAAGAGGGAAATTCATTTCTTGGATTTCTTTCCACAAAGAAAGAAAAAAACAACAAATAAATGAACTCACACTACACCTCAAAAACCTAGAAAAGGAACAGCAAAACAACAGCAAATGTAGTAGAAGACAAGAAATAATTAAAATTAGAGCAGAAATCAACGAAATTGAAACAAAAAACTATTGACAAAATTGAAAAAAACTAAAAGTTGGTTCTTTGAAAAAATAAATAAGATCGACAGGCCCTTAGCCATGCTAACGAAGAGAAGAAGAGAGAGAACTCAAATTACTAACACACAGGATGAAAAAGGCAATATCACAACAGACACTACAGAAATACAGAAGATAATTAGAAAGTATTTTGAAACCCTATATTCCAATAAAATAGAAGATAGTGAAGATATCCATAAATTTCTTAAGTCATATGATCTGCCCAGATTGAGTCAGGAAGACATACACAATTTAAACAGACCAATAACAAAGGAAGAAACAGAAGAAGCCATCAAAAGACTACCAACCAAAAAAAGCCCTGGACTGGATGGGTATACTGCGGAGTTCTACAAACCTTCAAAGAAGAATTAATATAAATACTTTTCAAGCTATTTCAAGAAATAGAAAAAGAAGGAGTTCTTCCAAATTCATTCTATGAGGCCAACATCACCCTGATCCCCAAACCAGACAAAGACACTTAAAAGAAAGAAAACTACAGACCAATATCTCTAATGAACTTGGATGCAAAAATTCTCAATAAAATCCTGGCGAATCGAATACAAAAGCATATCAAAAAAATTGTGCATCATGATCAAGTAGGATTCATCCCTGGGATGCAAGGCTGGTTCAATATATGGAAATCAATAAATGTTATTCACCACATCAATAGACTTAAAGACAAGAACCATATGATTATCTCAATAGATGCAGAAAAAGCATTCAACAAAGTACAGCATCCCTTTATGTTCAAAACACTAGAAAAACTAGGAATAACAGGAACTTACCTCAACATGGTAAAAGCTATATATGCTAAGCCTCAGGCTAGCATCATCCTAAATGGAGAAAAACTGAAGGCATTCCCTCTAAAATCTGGAACAAGACAGGGATGCCCTCTCTCACCACTTCTATTCAATTTAGTTCTTGAAATACTAGCCAGAGAAATTAGACAGACAAGAGAAATTATAGGCATAAAAATAGGAAAAGAAGAACTTAAGTTATCACTATTTGCGGAAAACATGATTCTATACCTAGAAGATCCAAAAGGGTCTACAAAAAAACTACTAGAACTGATAAATGAATTCAGCAAAGTGGCAGGATATAAAATCAACATGCATAAATAAAAGGCATTCCTGTATATCAGGGACAAAACTTCTGAAATGGAAATGAGGAAAACCACTACATTCACAATATCCTCAAAAAAATAAGATACTTGGGAATCAACCTAACAAAAGAGGTGAAAGATTTATACAATGAAAACTACAGAACCCTAAAAGAGAAATAGAAGAAGATCTTAGAAGTTGGAAAAATATATCTTGTTCATGGAGAGGCAGAACTAACATCATCAAAATGGCGATATTACCAAAAGTTCTCTATAGGTTTAATGCAATGCCAATCAAAATTCCAACAGCATTTCTTGTAGAAATAGATAAAGCAATCATGAAATTCATATGGAAAAATAAAAGACCCAGAATAGCAAAAGCAATTCTAAGCAGGAAGTGTGAATCAGGTGGTATAGCGATACCAGATTTCAAACTATATTACAGAGCAATAGTAACAAAAACAGCATGGTACTGGTACCAAAACAGGTGGGTGGACCAATTGTACAGAATAGAGAACACAGAGACCAATCCACAAAATTATAACTTTCTCATATTTGATAAAGGGGCTAAAAGCATGCAATGGAGGAAGGATAGCATCTTCAACAAATGATGCTGGGAAAACTGGAAATCCATATGCAACAAAATGAAGCTGAACCCCTTTCTCTCACCATGCACAAAATTTAACTCAAAATGGATCAAGGAGCTTTATATCAAATCAGAGACTCTGCGCCTGATAGAAGAAAAAGTTGGCTCTGATCTACATATTGTGGGATCAGGCTCCAAATTCCTTAATAGGACACCCATAGCCCAAGAGTTAATAACAAGAATAAACACATGGGACTTTCTTAAACTAAAAAGTTTTTCCTCAGCAAGAGAAACAATAAGAGAGGTATATAGGGAGCCTACATCCTGGGAACAAATTTTTACTCCTCACACTTCAGATAGAGCTCTAATATCCAGAATATACAAAGAACTCAAAAAACTAGACAATAAGATAACAAATAACCCAATCAACAAATGGGCCAAGGACCTGAACAGACACTTCTCAGAGGAGGACATACAGTCAATCAACAAGTACATGAAAAAATGCTCACCATCTCTAGCAGTCAGAGAAATGCAAATCAAAACCACTCTAAGATACTATCTCACTCCAGTAAGATTGGCAGCCATTATGAAGTCAAACAACAATAAGTGCTGGTGAGGATGTGGGGAAAAGGGTACACTTGTACATTGCTGGTGGGACTGCAAATTGGTGCGGCCAATTTGGAAAGCAGTATGAGATTCCTTGGAAAGCTGGGAATGGAACCACCATTAGACCCAGCTATTGCCCTTCTCAGACTATTCCCTGAGGACCTTAAAAGAGCATACTCTAGGGATACTGCCACATCAATGATCATAGCAGCACAATTCACAATAGCTAGACTGTGGAACCAACCCAGATGCCCTTCAATAGATGAATGGATAAAAAAATGTGGCATTTATACACAATGGAGTATTACTCTGCACTAAAAAATGACAAAATCATGGAATTTGCAGGGAAATGGATGGCATTAGAGCATATTATGCTAAGTGAAGCTAGCCAATCCTTAAAAAACAAATGCCAAATGTCTTCTTTGATATAAGGAGAGAAACTAAGAACAGAGCAGGGAGGAAGAGCAGGAGGAAAAGATTAACATTAAACAGAGACGAGTGGTGGGAGGGAAAGGGAGAGAAAAGGCAAATTGTATGGAAATGGAAGGAGACCCTCAATGTTACACAAAATTACATATAAGAGGTTGTGAGGGGAAAGGGGGAGGAAACAAGGAAGAGAATTGAACAACAGCAGATGAGGTAGAGAGGGAAGATGGGAGGGGAGGGGGGATAGTAGGGGATAGGAAAGGTAGCAGAATAAAACAGTCACTAATATGGCATTATGTAAAAATGTGAATGTGTAACCGATGTGATCCTGCAATTTGTATTTGGGGTAAAAATGGGAGTTCATAAACCACTTGAATCAAATGTATGACAGATGATATGTCATGAGCTTTGTAATGTTTTGAACAACCAATAAAAAAGAAAGTATAATTAAAAAAAAAGAAAAAGAAGCAAAAAAAAAGGATGACACAAAAGCAAGAGAGAGTGTACATCAACATATCAGCAGAAAAAACAAAAGTGTCACCACAGTTATTAACAGGAAAAAAAGATGAACAGTGACAACATAAATGACATCAGGTATGAGTGTGACATTTGAAAGAGGTTTCAGCAGAGGAAAGTGTAGACAGAGAAACCCAAAGCAAACTGCAAGTTATCAGGGGCTAAGTTAGACATCATTTCAACCAAAGTTGGGAGAGGAATAAGGTGAGGTTCAAATGCCTTCCTGTAGATGGCTGTCAATCTGACTTAAGGCACCTGGTTAGATGTCACTGGAGAGTGGGAAGTTGAAGCTCCAAACCTCACTTCTTGTGTTCCAAAGAAAGAAAATTTGAATTCAGACACCAAAGGCAATGCAAGATAACTTTTTCTTAAAGTAATGTAAGGCTCAAATGAAGAGCATTCTCAAGAGAGTGGGTCAGCTGCCCACAGAGAAAAAGGAAGGAAAGAGTGCTGTCTCCAAATTCATTGGTATTTTTTGGTTCCCTGAGAACTGGGTCCACCTTCTCCACTCTTTGCCAGTCATGTGTTCAACTCCTTCATGTCAGGGGGTATATGTTTTGACCTTAGTTGGTCCTCTCCAGAACTGTCATAGTGGCCATCATATTAAGTGGGAGGGGGCTTCATTTACAAGTAAATACTATGTTAGTGTGATTTGGGGTCAATGTCCAGACAGAACTTTTTTCTCCTGAAATGCTAAGAAAATTTCTCTTCTGAAATTTATTGAGACTCCTATGGCCATAAATTCTAGCTTCCCAATGACCCCAACTGATCTTGCTAAGAGTTAGTAATAGCCCAATTAATATTTCTTGGTGTGTTTCTTAATTGACTCCCTTTGTTCTGATTATTCATATATCTATTGTTTTTCCTGCATTATCTGTTTACCCACTTGCCTTAAAAATAATTTTAAGGAAACTTTAAGAGCAACATAAAGAAAATCCACGACATTTTCTGTTATTGGTTTGCATTTCAGTGTTCACTACTGTGATCGAACATCTCTCACCACCTGAGAGAAGTGACAATGGCTTCTTTGGTTTGGCAGGTAGAGGTCAGAGGAGGGTCCTTTTGCCTTGGAGCTGGCAGGGTGCATGGCAGATGAACAAAATCCCCCTGCCTTCCACAAAGACCATGAAGGACAGCATGGAGAGGGTGGGGGTCAGTCACAGAGCTACCTTTGGCAGGATGGCCCTCCTCACACTGTACAGCAACCAGGCTTCCTTAAACTTGATGAAGCTCCTCACTGATCTTCAACAGCTACATGGGCAGATTGGACACAAGTCCTTACAGAGAAGAAATTAAAGCAGAGCACAGCTGTGCAAGTTGCCCCAAGATAAGTACTAAGGGGGCTGGAATTCAGGTCCCACCACCCTCAGTCAGGGCTCCTATCTACTGGGTTGCAAAGAGCCAGGCACACATGGGCATTTGCCTGGGCAGAAACCAAGCGGTGGCTTCACCAGACTGTGGTTCTGATAGAGTTGGTGTCTGGTGAAAAACTTTAATTATAAACTGTTAGCTCTGCTTATAATCAATAAAATTTTCCCTTTTTGACAATATTATGCTACAAAATTCTGATGTCTTTTTCAGATTTAAAAAGTGTAATGATGTTATCAAATATTATTACAGTATAACATTTAAAACAACACAAAATGCAAGCATGGCTTTCAGATTTCTCACAAAACATATTTTCCCCCAGATTAAATTTTTTATTCATTTCATTTGTATATCTTTATGGGGTATATCACGGCAATTCAATATAGGTGTACAAGTTTTATCATGCAAATTTGATGTTACTTCCAGGAAGTCCCTGTAGTGTAACCTGCCTTTAGTTTTTTTTTGTAATGAATGACTTTTCATAGAATTCATACTGTGACACAGTCTGAGAGACTGTCTCTGTGTGCTCTTCAAGAATGGGGACATTCTAGCATTTCAAGCAGGCATTGATGTAGGATAGATGAGGCTGGACACCTGAGGAAATTTGGAGGAAGCAGATTTATTTAAGCAATCCAGCAGGGCTAACACCAAACAGTCTCTGGACCCCAGGTCTGGAAATTCTCGGAGACTTCAGTGGGTGGTTGCACAACACAATGGTTAACATAACAGTTACATTTTGTTCCACGTTCTTAGGTTGGACAGAGGTTTCACAATTTTTTTTTTACTATGGAAACAGATCTTTTGCACATCAACATACATGATTGGAGACCTTTTTTAAAAAAAATTGTAGATGAGACTAATACATGTATTTTTTTTCTATTTTTATGTGGTGCCGAGAATCAAACCTTAGGTCTCACATATGCTAGGCAAGTGCTCTGTCACTGACCACAACCCCAGCCCTGCAGGCCTTTACAAGAAACCTGGCCTTCACAACAAAGAGGAGCTCAAAGCACAATAAGTTCTCTAGAAATCCTGCTCACTTCTTAAACAATATCTTCTTGACTAGGAGAGAGGCTTATATCTTACAATGAAGATGGGGGTCTTCTGTGGGCTACATCATTACCCCCTTTGATGCTCATTATTTAATCCTCTAAGTCAAAAAGCATTATTCTCTTCTTGGCTTTAAGCTTTATATAATGTCACATCATAGTTTTTTTTTTTTAACAGCTGCTTCTATAGTAGACCCACTAGTTGTAATATAAAGAGGAAACAAACATGGAAGCAATGAACAAGTTCATAGCATAATTCCTGCTATGTCAATTAAGATTTGAATCCATCAAGAATAGGAAACCATCCACCAAATAGTGAGCTTGTATCCCAAGTGTAATACCCTTTCAGGTTTGAACTGGTACATGTGGTAGTTTTCTGATATTGTTAACTATGTGTTTGATTGTCATCAGTCCTAGAGTCAAGACAAAAGAAAGGACTCTGTATATGAAAGAAGTAAGTGGTGGCAATGACAGTATAAGAGCTGTCTTAGAGGGAGAAACAGTCCATTTTCCTGTTGGCGAGTTTATCTTACACCTTGTGTGGATCATCCAGCCCACAGTGGCTGAAGCAGGGCTGATGTTTCCTCTAGCTTTGGGCACATGAAGGCTAGTCAGCTTCCAGAGTGACTTGAGCAGGGTTGGTGTCCTTCTGATCCTTGAGCTTGTCAGGTTTTTCTTTCTTCCTGATTCTCAGCTTAAAGGGTGCAAATTAAGGAGAGAAAGCTGCAAAAGAATGTATGTAAGAATAAGAGATTTTATTTTCAGGAAATTCCAAAAGGAACAAAATATTACATAATGTATATTTCTGCATGTGTACATACATGTATTGACATATTTGGTGACACTCTAAAGAAGAGTAAGGGATTGTGGACAGTGCTCAGTGTGGGGGTGTGACAGAGGTGGGGGATATCCCAGGAAGCTTGAACTATGTAGATTTATCTCAATGTAACTTTAAACAAATTTGAAAACAACCTATAATTTCAGAAGCCTTACCCAACATTGGCTTATGATCTTCCATATATTATCATTTCATCTAAAAAATAAAAAAATAAATTTTAACCCCCTGTCTTAAAGGTCAATTGCACTTCAAAGTGGGTTAACTTTAAGCTCAGAATATATTTCTGCGTGGAAATTATGTCATATGCCTACTTGGATCCCAAAGTTTAGGCAGTGCTCAGCAGCTTAATTTACCCTTGGCTTATTCTCCTCACCATCTTTACCAGATGCAAACCCAAGGTTGTGCCTAGTTCTGCACCCTGGTCAAGGTCACCCAGGGATTTGAATCCAGCTCCACCCACTCTGAAGTCTTTACCTCTCCTCATACTACCCCTTAGCCAGACAAAACTTGCTAACTTTTTCCTTTCTTGATAATCTCTTGGAAGAAGCCAATGTTAGGCTAAATTTGGTAGATCAAGGAGGCTATTTTCCCAATAGGCTGTTTTTCTCCAAGTCCAGGTATGGCCAGTCTGGCTGTCCCCAGCCTGCTACAATGTGCTCAGGCCTCACACCACTGCCCAGAGACCCAGTGCCCATATGGCCCTATGTCCAGGACACAGAGTCCCCTCAGAGAGGCATGGGGGATAGGGGAAGAAGACGTGGTGGGAAGTTTAGGAGAAAGGACCAGAAGGGGCTTCCAGGGCTGGACTCCCAGAGCATCCAGAGATCTCTCTCCAGCTTGCCCTACAGGATCAGATCCAGACCTGGTCAGCAGCTCCCAGGCTCTAACCCTGCTCCCTCAGCAGTGAGATGGACCCACCTAGACCCACACACTGCCTGCTGTGAGGACCTCAGCCTTTATTTAATGTGCTCACTAGTTTATTTGGATGACTTCCCTGAGTTAGAGTCATAACTCCTCAAGGGTCCTGAGGACTGGTGGCTGGTCCTGGGTGGGGGGCAAAAGGCAGGCAGCATGGTGAGGTGATTGTGATGGAGAATGCCCAGTTTCCCAGCTCTTGTATATCTTGAGCAGACCAGCAGCCTTGGAGTCAATTCACTCAAATGGCATCATCATGAAATGGGGGCATCTGGTGGCCATAGCAGCATCCAGCCACTTTTAGCATAGGGCATCAGGCATCAAAAGTTAGGAGTAGAGTACTGGCATCGGGTGTGGGTGTCTGTGGAGGTGTCAGCATGCAGCTGTGTACCTTGCTTCCTACTCATGGTGGCGGTGACTATGGAAGAATCCAGAAACAGTGGTTGTGACAACAGAGGCATCCAGTCCTGAGAGTTGTCATCCTGCCATAATGACAAGAGTCTGGCTGCAGTTGCAATGAAGTTGGCATCCAGTGCTGAACATCACTGTCTGGTGTCCATGTTAAAGTCTGGTGGCAGCAGGGTGGAGCTCCAGAGTCTGGCGGGGTGAGAGCAACATGCACCTGCATCAGGGGTCCTCAGTATAGGGGTCGGATATCAGGCTTGGGGTGAAGTGCAGTGACGTTGGGTCCCTGGTGGGCAGCGTCAGAGTCCAGCTGGAGTTTGAAAGTTCAATTGATGCATGATGGTGGTGGCACCAGAAGAGCCCAGAAGCAGGGGCAGCAACAACAGGCAGTGTCCAGCAGTGAGCATCTCCATCCTACATCAGTAATTGGGGTCCGGCTGCAGGGTGGTGAAGGTGGCATCCAGTGTCCATGTGGGGAGTCTGGGTGGCTGCAGTGAAGAGTTCCAGGCTGGCAGTGGCAGTGAGGGCATGGGATAGTGGGCATCAGAGTGAGAAGGTGACCAGTAGCTGAGATGGCCTCTGGAAGATCCAGGCCCTGATCTTTCTCCTGGTGGACTTGACCTGCTCTGGAAGAAGCATGTGGGAGACAGCAGTACCCAGGCAGATGTCCAGGAACTTATCTACCCTCAGCTGCCATGCCTCGCTCTGGCCATGAGCCCACTTGGTGTCTGCTCACCTCATCCCCTGATACAGCTTATACTGAGGAACTAGGCTCTCTGCCAGGTTGAGGTGGCCTTAGGAGAGAACCCCACTGTCCCCAGCCACATCCTGCATGGACTGTGGGAACAGAGAGCAGAGGTCCTAGAACATCTTCACTCCCAAAGCCATTTCTGTGGCTAAGGGCAGCAGAAGACCAAGACAGAGGGCTCTGCACCCTTAGACTCCCTCTGCCACCTGTGCCCTCCACTCTTGTCCTGCCCCAGGATGTGCTTGGAGGGTGAGGATTTGCTAGGCCCCCCCACCTCCCACCTCTGCACTTTGCTGCCACAGCCCAGGGGAGATGTGGCTGGGGAGGGTGGGTGTCCTCCCCAAAGGCTGCCCCAGCTGGCAGATGGCCTACTCGCCCCTTAGAGGCTACAACCCAGGGAGGGGCTCAAGGATCAGGTGAGGAGCTGCCTGGTGGACTCAAGACCAATGCCAGGCATGGCTGGCCTGGTCAGTATAAGGTCCTCAGCAGCTGTCTGTGTAACACCAGCTCCTGTGTCCTGCTTCCTGAGCAGGCAGGCCCTACTAGCAGCAAGACCAGTCACCTGGAGGAGCCACTGCCCTCTGACTCTGAGGCCCACTGTCCCATGCTGTCACCATTACCGCTACCAGAGCTCCACACTATGGCCACTGGAGTCCCCATATGGCCACCAGTAATGCTGAAGCCACCACCACTGCATTGGGACCAGACTCCCACCACCGCCAGAGGATGGGGATGCTCCTGTCTGAATGCCTGGCTTGCTGCTGCCATCTCCAGACTCCTCAGTTCCCCTTGCCACCGTGGCCATAACTGAACTCCAGACACTGACACTTCCACAGAGGCCCAACACCAAGGCTTCACTGCCCTGGCTCCTGCTCATGGCTGTCCTCCAAGCCTGAGGCCAAGTCTCCATCCTGCCACTGATACCTCTGGGCTCCCCAAACTGCCTTGGGACTCCTGTTTGACATCCTCCTCACAGATGGATGCTCCTGCTACAGAATCCTGACACTGCTTCTTGTCACTGGGAAACTCCAATGTGGAACCCTGCTGTGGAATGCTAAGGCTGGCCTCTATAGGCTTCAGTCCTGGATACCAGACTTATTTCACAGCCACTGGACACTTCCACAGGTGCCACCTGCACCCCCAGGCTTGGGAAAGGTCCATCACATGCCCTTCCGTGCCTGATGCCTGTTCATTTCTGTCAGGGGATTAACTCACTGATCTCAAAACTGAACCATCTCACTGATAAACCTTGCATTGGCTCACCTGTGAGCTTCTGGGGACACCTACTACCTAACCCACAAAACATCTTCATCAAATAGGTTAGCAAGACCTCCTTGATGACTTGCAAGAGCTTCTGCATCAACACTTGATTCTTTGCCTAGCACTTTTATTTTATGGAGAGGAGCCTCTTGCCAAGAACATCATAGACCAAATACTGGCACCTTCAAACTTGTTCAGCAGCTTTCTTACTTCTCTTGTCAGTAGAACAATCTAAAGTGATGGCCTTATCTGGATTTGGCTTTGGCTGAATGGAATGTGAGTCGTTTCTTCTTTTCTCCACACTATGAAAAGTTTTTTTCCAAATGAGAAATAATGCTGTTATTTGCTTTCTTGTCATTTACATATGCCCTGGAGCAGCCCTTTAATTTCCTTTGCATTATCAGTGTGACAAAGTAGTGCAAGATGCACAGCTTTTTATGTGAAGTGCAAAACATAAGATTCTTCCTTTTATTTAAATAGCACAGACCATTACTTATCTATTAATGGTTCTAACTTCAATAGTGTGTCTTGGAGAATAAGAGGATAGTGAGCCATGATCTGTGGAGCAATAAGAATGCACATATTAAGGTTGTTATCTTATATGAACAGGATTTTTAGTGCCACATGACAGTTAAAATAGTTAATATCACAGATCACAGTATGAGTTATAATGGCCTGAAATCTTCAACACTCATTAGGCAGTCACCTCTGCTCTATACACAGGGGCCTCTATCTCACCTTCTCCAGGATGGCCTGTTTGTGTCCTCTCCCACAGCACCATGAGCTCTACCTGGGCTCCATCAGCTGCTACACAGTGCTGATGGTGGCACAGCCTGGTGAATGGATGAGCATTTTTAGGTCAACATAAAAGATTGTCACTAAAAATACTTACAATGCCATCCTAAAAATGAAAGAGTTACCATCACAAAAAATAGACAATCTCAGAGGGAAGTGGAAGGAGAGATGAGCTGGGGTGTCTGGCACTGGGTAATGCTCAGAAGCTCACATGTGGGAGGTGCCATAGAAAACATTAGAACTAGGGTGGTGAGCATACATTCCAGGATAAGTGGAGTGCTGCTAGCTTAATAGTTTCTTGACTTCCTGCCTCTGGTGTTTTGGTGCCTGAAATTTATGTTGCTGCCAGGAAAGGTGGCTCTCTTTCAAAGGATGGGATGGCAGCTTGGAGCACCATGTGTGTGTGTGTGTGTGTGTATCAAGTGGAGGATAAAGTTCAATGTCCACTCACTTGCTTAGTGGCAGTTAAGCTGTCTCCTCTTCCTGAAGGTTTACAGTGGCCACTCATGGCTCCATATCTTCCTGTGTGGTCAGTGCTGGTATAGGGCCAACTTCAGTTTTCAGGGCTATTCCTCCTCCTTCACAGGGAATGTGATAATATGCTCCCCAAAATGTAAGCAGGTAAATTAGGCCATGGCTACTGGAGGCAACTACATCACTTGGGGTGGTGCTAGAGCTGTAGGAGAAGACACCCAACATGACTGACTTTCCTTGGGCCTTTCCCAATTCACACTAGAATGCTGCCTCTGAGAATAGCCCAGGCCCTCCCCAATAGGACATCTTCCAAGACTAGGTTCCATCAGTTGCAGGATGTCAGCCTTGTGTGTCTTGGGATCATATGGCAGATCTCAGGGGCACCAGCAGAGATTCCTCTGCACACACCTTCAGTCATCCACCCCAGGCCCCATCCCCATAATCAGAGAGCTCAGACTCACAGGATCTGTGTTCTCCAGCTGGGGAAGGACATGGATGTTCCCCTCTGATTCAGGCATAATGAGTAACAGGAAGGCCCTGAGATATTTCAGGTTGTCCAAGTCTTGGGACCTCAAAAATATTCTGGATAGAGGCACAGCCACATTTCAATGATGGAGCAGAGGGTGCTGTGGAGTGTGGAGTGAGACAGGGAGTCATGAGGGACTGGGCCTCTCCTTTAGGTAGCACTTCCCAAGGTCTGTGCATCATGGGCTTCCCAATGAGAGGCCAAGCAGGCCCATGCACCACATCAAAAGGGCAACCTTTGAGGCACACGTGTGGGTAAGGGGCTCCCCACACTTGCTGTCCAGTCTCTGTACAGAAAAGTATGGGTAACCCAGGCTGGGATTGGCTGTGTTGGGATGGGATCTTCACAGAGCCTGGTTCTGAGGCCCCAACCACTCCTCTGCTCCTTGGGTGTCCAGAATCCCATTGCAGCACACTATGTGCTTTCTACAGTATAAGCCCCAGAGTTGAGTCTTCTGCTGGAAATCACTCAGGGTGGAAATTGGGGTTTACCCAGCCATCTTTTACAACAGCCCCTCAATTGGCTCCTCTTAAAACAGGAGCCCTCCCGACTGGCCCAAAGACCACTCACTTCTTTTTTTAAAGCCACTCCTCACAAACATCTGGCTGAAGGTTTCTATACCTAGAGAAGGTGAGGAGGCTGTCACCTCTAACATGCTGTGCCCCTCATCTGCCAAGATGGCTGGTGGGCTTGACTAACTTCCTGACAATCTTGGAAGTTCCGGAGGGCTAGGAGGTTTGTCTGCATTGCTTCCTAAATGATAGGCCAAGTGATGGCCAATAGTGGTGTTACACATACATTTGAGTGATGACTGAGCCCAATCACCTAATGCCTAGCTACCTCAGGGCCAGGACCCCATTCCTTTCTCCCCAAGAGTCCCTGTTCTGACTACATGCAGGTTGGAACGCTCCCAGATGCAATCCACAGATTCTTTCCCAAATGTGAAAATTGCTTTTCCTGAAGCCTCAGAGTAGTGAGGCCTGAGGTAGAGAACTTTCTCACAGGGAAGGGACGTGCCCACAGGGTAAGGCCAGAGCTGGCAGGCAGCATGTTACACAGAACCAGGCCTGAGGCAGACACTCCTTGGGATCATCCTACTCGGTTTTCTAAACATCCAGGTAGGGTTCTCCTCTGAAAACACTACTTTCTCCCAAGGGGACTGATTGCCCAGAAATCCCAGCACCAACTAGGAGATGGCCATGTGCCAGGGCTTGAAGGTGATTGATACACACCTTTTACACAGCAGCTCCAGCACCTTCTGAGGACTGACCAGATTTGGGTAGGAATATAAAAATTCATGGCCCTATGAGGTGTTCCCCTCTGCAGGACAGGAACCAGGCCATTCCTCAGCTCCTGGAGGATGAGTGCTGTGAAGGTTTCCAGTAGACAGGACACATCCATTGATGAATCTTGGTCATCTTCTCCCTAGATTGTGGAATCAAATAGGGACACTGCAACATGGAAAAAGTAGCCATATGCAAAATGACTCATTGCCATACACTCAAGTTAAATTGAAGGATTTATCTCTGTATTCTTGAGATATCACACACACACACAACACATATACACACACAAACCTGGTGAGGGTCTGTAGCAATCAAGGGGAATTTGAGTGGTGGCCTAGACTGTGGTCACTTGCAGTTGCCTGTCATGTCTCACATCTGGTCTCCTTGGGAAAAATTGCCAGAGATCTCAGGACCCAGCAGTGACCCAGCACTCAGGAACTGCCCCTATTCAGGGCTTTTCTGAGGCATGAGCATCCACAGTTCAGTAGACAGGAACTCCTGGCACTGGGCTTGCTGTCTCAACACCAGTGAGCAGACTGGGACTGTATCAGATTGTTGGTACCTAGCTACTAGGGTTGCAAGTTCTGTATGTTTTGTGACCAAAAAGTGAGGTCACTTCCTTGGGGACTCCTTACCTGAGTCCCATTATCACATAAGATGGTTCCAAAGGCCCCCTAGGATGTGGGCTGCTCCCATCTTCTCATGACCCATGCACCAGTGGACACAGTTACACCAACACACCCTGGATCAGGTCCACAGATAAGCCAGGAATAGGCAGCTCCTCTGGTTTGGAACAGAACATCTTCGAGACCCACCTCCTCCTTCAGGTTATGTGTGTGACCCTGAAGAAGTCATTGTGGTTTGCAAGACCTCCATGGCTCCCCAATGTGTCCATCAAGGATTATTAGACCACCTTCTTTTTAGGTGGTCATCAAGGAAATGAACCCATACATACATGTACTCCCTGAGATACACTAATGCTAAAGTTATGAGTCTGTAATACACAAATCTGCTAGGAGCCACAGCAAAAGTATTGATACATGGCTCTTTTGGTTTAGATGACTGCCAGCGAACCATTGAGGATATGATTATGTTAAGCTTTACATTTCATATGAAAATTGGACTCCTGCTGTTCACCTCGGCCTGTTACGGGACTCGGGTTACTCATGCCACTCTTGTAATGGGAGAGTTCCCATTGGTTGGGGAAGGATAGTAGAGGGAACTTCCGAGGGGAGGTCCAAGCGCCCGGTTCCGGTGACACACGTGGGTCGACCGGCTTGCTAGTAAGACGCACAGGGATCGCTTAGCGGCTTTTTTAAATAAAGCTTTGTTTCCCGCTTGAGCGGTTCGTGTTTCTGTGTCTAGCCTGGTTGCTGGCGGCTCGTGCAGCCGGATTGCGGCACAAATCTACAGATGACACAGCATTGGAAGGTGAGGAACAAAGGGTGACATGCAACCCTACCATGACCTGAGTCCCACAGTGAGAGAGATAAAGTCAACTCCTGTCTTGGCCATAGTCCCCTCTCTGCACCACTGGAAGGCTATAGTGACTGATATTCAGAGATAGCCTCTCCTTTGTCATAGACCTGCCAATGGCTTCCTATGAGATTTAGAATTGTCCCAAGGTCTCTTCCTATTGTATTATGTGGGTACATTACAGGGGATCCCAAAGACCATAGCATCCTGGTGCCCAAGGCCTGTAGCTCCCTTCCCTCCAAGTGGATCCACATCAGCATCTGGTTTCTAAGAAACAGAAATCAGCCAGGACATAAATATCACTTCTAAGTTTGAGTCAAGGGAAGTCTCATTTCTGCCTGGCTCCATAGCCCCACAGCTGGGGGCACTGCTGAGATTCTAGAGCTCTGGGAGAAAAGTTTGTGTGGCAGCAGGCAGAGAGACCCAGGGATCTCATGAAATGGCAAGAGGATGGTATTTCTGTGCTTCCCTTTCTGAGTGCCTCACAGAAGAGAAAATATGTGGATTGTAAAATTCACTGATGCACAAAATATATCAAGAAGCAAGAATGGTGTGAAGTGGCCAAGATTTTGTCCAACAGCATGGTCCTAACCACAGGAGTGGACACTATCTTCATGACTTTAGGGAAAGGCTATATTGCTTCTTTCAGGGAGGCAGCAAGCCACTACCCTTTGTTTTGTGTGCTGTTCAACGCAATTTCCTCCTATTCTTCCAACTAAAATATTGAAACAAGGCCCCAGAAACATGAACAGAGAAGTATCTCAGGAGGCAATATTGACTCAATAGCTAAGGATACTGGAGCAGAGAGAAGGACAGACTATTCAGTTCTGAGGACTGGACAGGGAACAGGAGACCATTCCCTGCAGGGAACACTCACTAAACTAATACATGACCACTGAGCACCCTGTGCTCACTCTTGAATAAAACTCAAGGAGCTGATGCCTTTCCCCTATCCTAAGGAACCTCAAGAATTAGCTAACTATCCCAGGAGACTCGGGATCATCTTTCTTGTACCCAGGGAGCTAAGTGGCTGCTCACCTTCCTACCAGAGGTGACAAGCACATGATGCTAAGTTCTTTTAAACTATACCAAACTTAAAAAATTGTTTATGCTCTCCCTAAAATAGCAGTAGAATCATCACCTCAAAACACCATAAGAAAAATTAAATGGGAGAAGATTACTTAAGCAAGTGAAGAAATGACCAGGATTCAACTTCCAAAAGACCTAAATACCCTTGCAGCTCCTGGTCCCTTTGCTGTGGCTTCCAATGGACAGCAGACTCCTTATGTACTGATTTTGCCTTAGTGACACATGACCTAACAGGAAAGGCTTTCTGTACACAACAGCTGCTTCACCCAAGCATCTGGATATACACAGCTGCAAATGTTGAAAATAGCACTAAATAGTGTTTTTCAAGATAAATAGGTTTTCTCATCAACAATACTAAAATGAGATAAAATGCTACTAGAATACAAAAATGTAGACACTAAGCTGACCTAACACAATATTTATTAAGCATGTTACTTACTGACCCAGAAATTATATCATAAAGCATTTCTAAAAGACATCATTCTTATTCTTTCTTGAATTGCTTCTACTCATCTGAAAGAAGCCACATCCTTAATTACTGGTTGATTTAATGCCTTCACACTGGAATTTATTCAAATGTGAATTAAATGTCTTAAATTTAGAAGCCAAATCACAAATTCCCACCAAACCATTTATAAGAAGGTAAAATGGCCTTCTCCACCCAATTCTATACAATGTGGCTGAAAAATATCCCAACAAACCCAGAAATACACTGAAAAGTTTCCATAAGAATTGTGGAATGATACAGCACCTTCCAAGAATTGAAGACAGTAGCTGCTGTGTAGTAAGTGTCTGTACATTTGTTTTAGTAGCACCATCTACCACTGTTTTTCTGGCCCATGCTCAGGGACATGGTTTCTTCAACTCTTCATAGTAATTCAATGAGATGGGTACAACCCCCCCCCGTATAGATGAGGAAACTGAGTCATGGACAGATTAAATGACTTGCCACAGAATACTCAGCATGAAGTGCCAGGGTGGGAATTCAAATCCAGGCTGTCCCACACCAAGTATGGAACAGAGTGCACTTATTCACTCATTCAACAAACCCCTATAAGTGCCTCCTGGAAGTGAGTGCTTCCCGTGTAAGCCCAAAGATTCATAGCACTATGAAATGTAGGTGTCTCTTTTAGCATTCCCAAGTTCCCAATGAGGCTGCTGACCTGGGGAGCCAAGGCCCATCAGGCCTGTGAGGAGACTTCACTTTGCATTAGTGAAGCCCCACATAGCTTCAGGTTGCTCTGTCCAGGTGGCCAACACACCTGCTTCCTCAGCTCACTGCCAGTAAACATCATGGTCATGGCCAAAGGCGGGTTCATGTCATTCTACAACTGTCCAAACCCATAGAATGTGCATCAGCAAGAGTAAAGATTAAGGTAAGCCCAAGACTCTAGGTGATAATGATGTGGGTTTCTGAACTGGAACAAATGTGCCTCTCTGGTGGGCAGTGATGGTGACAGAGGCTGAGGCTGTGCAGGGATGGGGGCATTCAGAAAATCTCTGTCCTTCCCCTCAATTTTGAGCTTAAAAATGCTCTAAAAAGTTATCAAGTAAAAAACAAGAAGAGAAAGAAGTGTGCTTTGTCACTCTGCACTGGGGAAGCTGAGGGCAGACAGCCAGAGCTCGGGGCAAACAGACCCAGCACTTCCTTCCCAACCTGCCTCTCTCCAAGCTCAGCACAGCATGGCCTTCAAGGGGCTTTGGGGTCTTTACAGAGAAGGTGTCTGATGGTCACAGATCAGAAGTCCTGCCTGCAACCTCCTCAGGAGGAGGCCATGGAAGAAGACTCAGATTTAGGGTGGCCCACCTCTCCCTCTCTGTCCCTGTGCTGTCCCTACTTATCTCCATGTCACCCCTGCCCCCTCAGAGGCTGCCAGCTGCTTGCTGCCTGAGCACCTTTGTGCTGCACTTCCCACTTCTTAGCCCAGCAGCTCCTGTCCACCAATAAGCTCTCAGCTCCCATGACACCTCCTCTGAGAAGCCCATTCTGACTATCACCCAGGAACACCTTGACCCCCTCTCCCCCCTGAATTCTGAATTCAACCTATTTCTTCATCAGTTTGCTTGTCCTTTCTCGGGCCCTCCTTCTAGACCATGGACTCCAGGAGGGTAGGGGCCTTCCTTGTGCTTACTGTGTCTCCCCAGCTCCCCCGGGACTGGAGAGGAGGGCTTGGAAGCTGTGGAAAAGGCACAGGATGAGGATATAATGAGAAGTGTGCAGGCTGCCACCTGGGGGAGGGTCCGCACCAGACCCTGCCATACTGGCCCCCTGATCTTGGCCTGGTAGCCTCCAGATCTGTGAGAAATCAGTTTCTGTTGTTTCAAAGCCACACAGTTGATGGGTCTTAGGTACACCTACCTTCACTGATTCAGACCTGGGCAATGTGAGCCAGATTTGGGTAATGCACTCTGGACACTTGGAGGTACCCAGGCAAGCTGGGGATGCTCTCTCCATGCAGCAAGTAGGTGTCTGTGTGCACAATATCATGGTCTGCTCACCTGATCCAGTGGACACCTGGCAAACCGTAAGCCTGCAGCCAGCACTTAGGACCAAAGACAGGCACAGGGGCAAACTCAGCCACCTCTACTGCAAGAGGCTATGCTCTAAATGTAGCTGCTCTCACCCCCTCAGTGGGGACATCTGTGGCTTGCCTGCTTGGCTTCCATCTCCCTGTCTCATCATTTAACCTGGATTATTTTTAGTGACAATTTCTTTCTCTTATATGGTGACTCAGCCCCTCGAGGTTTGATCACTGAGATCAATCCATTCCACCATGATGGGCACAAAGAAGCAGTGACCCAGGCTGGCCCAGCCACACCAATCCCATGACTTTCATTATCATCATTAGGCAGGGGACACTGTCTTTTCCTCCAATGCCAAACTAGCAGATTGTGCTCCTAAAGCTGCTTGGCAATATGCCACCACCCCAATGAGAGAGGGTGAGCAGGAGAAAGCAGTGCAGGGAGATGGAAAGAGGCAGTGTCCTGATGACATCACTGCAACCTCTGGATAAAGCTGTGCCTGAATTTGTGTTCACCCCACACTTCCTACACATGTGAAGCAAAGCAATCCACTTTACAGCCTTTTTTTCTCCTGTAAAGTTATGCTTGTTTACTTATTATTCTGGCTAATTTTGTTAGGGTTTATCCAATTTGAAAGATGGACCCACTTTGCTGCTTCACAGCTGTGTGGCCTTGGCTCAGTCCTTAAACCCTCAGGGCTTCAACTTCCTTGCTAGTAAAGAGGAGTTGCTACCTCCACCTCCACAAGAGGAAGTCAGCCTTGTAGATTATATGAGACAAGGCAAAGCACTTAGGATTGAGGTTTGATGAACAGAAGATTCTATAATTCTAATCTACTAATTAAGCATAATTTACTGAAGAATAACTACAGGGAATGCTTTCAAAGACCCAAGTATCACTGAGTGTCTGACTCCTAGGGCCTCAGCTATCTGATTTTTCATTGTGGCCTCAGTGTGGAAGCAACTGTTACATCCCTAAGAACACCCACAATCTGAGCTCCTAAAACATCAGCACAGAAAAAGCATAAAAATATGGATCTTCTATCTTCTCATATCACTAAAAGAAAAACACAGTGACCCATCTGAATTTAGAACTCGGAAACCCCTCACCCAAGGGCTCAGGACAACTTCATGGCAGGGCCAGAGGCTCCCCGCAAAGGACTTATCCCTTTGGACATCAAGAAATACCCCTTGCATTCAACATATAGCACAGCTATGGGGCCTGCAGCACCCCTACCAAGGGCTTATCCAGGTGATCAAGCTCATGCTCTGAGAGCATCTGCAAAGTCATCTGTGAGCACAGGGCAGAAACTGACCCCCTGCAGCTGAGTCCATCTTGCTCCCACTGGAGAAAGGGGAAAGAGACTGTCATCCCAGAGGTTCAGGTGCTACTAAGTGGGCAGGACCACAGTTTGAACCCAGACTTTGATTCCAAAGTCTGGCCCTTTGCCAACTTCCAGCATAGGTCACAACCACCTATGGGCTGTTGGTTCCAGCCCAATGCAGATCAATGGAAAGCAGAATTTGCAGCCAGACCCCTGGGTGAACCACTCACCATCTCTGGGACCTTAGGCAAGTTAACTGCCATCTCCTTGTCCCATTTTCCTAATGCACAAGTGAAGGTGTGTTGTTCACTGCACAGAGCATGGAGGTGGTTAAATTAGATTGTCTATAGAACAGGCTCAGTATCATATGGTGATTTTTGTTTTGTTTGTTTGCTTTTATGCCTTTATTCACTAAGGTTGTCTTTAACTGAGCCCTGGGCTTCCTGGCAGGGAGCAAGCCTTATCAGCTACTGTTTTATTTTATCTTAGGTGCAGCCTTAGAAAATTCCAGGGAGGGCCTGGTCACAGAGGGTGGTGCCAGGCAGTAGCTAGACCATAGGGCTCACCAGAGGTGGTGGTCTGCTTAGAAAGCAGGAACAGGGGGATGTGAGCAGGGACTTTCTAGGAGTCATGTAGTTTTTAGGGACAGAGGCCTGGGAACAAGGACTCAGGCCATGTCCTGTTCCATCAGGTGTCTGCAGTCTTAGCAATTGCAGGCCCATGGGGATAACAAAAGTGCCCTTTCCTACTTGTTAACCCATGACAAAATGCTCTCCCCAACTACTACAGCACCCCATGAGGCTTTGGCAGGGAGACCCAACAGGATGGCACATGAGACAGAAGCAAACAAGAAAGTCAGGCCCCTCCTACCACCCTCACTACTGAGAACCAGGGAGATCAAGGCTACCAAACACCCATCAATATCCAAAGCACCCAGGAGCTGTGCTGCCAGAGGCCTGAAATAGCCTCAAAACACATTCTGTGGGTGGGACTGCATTATTCATGAGAAGTTCTGCCCCATGAACCCACACACAGGCTCAACTGAGTGAATCCTACAGGACTCAGGGGACCCAGAAATGTCCTTCTTGGAAGTTCTGCACCCATTCAATGGACAAGAATCCTGCAGCACCTCCTCTGAATCCTGGAAAGTGGAGGCTGGGCCTGGGGTTCCCAGCCCAGAGTCAAAATTCTACAAAGAACAGGCAGGAGTTTCCTCTCTGGCCTGACACCCTGGGCACCGTGCTTGCTCCCCACTTGTCCCTGATACTTTCATGTTCCTCCTCTGGTCCAAACTCCCCCAGGGCTCTCATGTTACGCAGAGTGAGGACCAAAGACTTCAGCAGCCAAGAGGCTCGGCATGGTGGGCCCTGTTCTTTCTCTGACCTCATTGTTACTCTCCTTCACTCTGCTCTGGTTTCATTGGCCACCTTGCTACTCTGTCTTCCCAACTCAATGTCTTTGCAGGTGTTGATAATTCTTCCAGGAACACCCTTTCTGCAGAAATGTATGTCCTCCCTTCCTTCAATGCTCTGCTCAAACATTATCCCCTCAGAGAGGCCAAGCTGACCACCACCACTGGTGAGCCCTTTCCCTCTCTCTCTGACCTTCATTTCTGCCATGGAACTTATTTATCTACCTGTTCTCAGACTGGATTGTACTTTCAATGAAAGCATGTGAGTAAGTGCTCAATCTGCATCTGCATGGGAAGGAGCTCCTCAGTGGTGCTTAGTGCATCCACCACATGATGCCACCCCTAACACACACACACACACACACACACACACACATGCACCAGGCTGGTCCAAAATGTCTACACCATGCAAGATCTCTGGCTGACAGCTTACAAGATGAAAACATGAGTGCAAAGGGGTGCCAGGCTGAGTGATGGTGGGGGGTGACAAGAGAAGGGCAAGTCACACACACACACACACACACACAATCACAGCCTTATTTATTCATATATATTCATGCATTACACAAACACAGACTCACAAAAACAGTTCACATAGATTCACATACAATGCCTGGAAATGCACTTGGACATCTGCAGACAGATGCACATACATTCTCATACACACACACTCCAGCCACAACTTCACATACATGCACACACACATGCACACACACACACACAGCCATGTGTGCACCCACGCACACTCAGTCCAGGCATGGACTCTAAGCCCCCAGCACTCTAAGTTCCCCACCTATACAGGGACCTCAGAGGTGACTGGCTATAAATCCAGAGGCTGGACTAATCTCCACGGTGGCTCAAGGGACAGTAAAAGGGCAGCAGGCAGCAGGAGTCTGTCTGTCATTCTCCTGTGTAAGGTGGTTAGGATAAGGGGACCCTGCCTGCCAAAGGAGCAGTCCACAGACCCTGACCTGTGACCCCCAAGAAGTGGCCTCTGTCTCCTGGTGGTGGCTCTGGGGACTATGAATGTGTGGGTGCAGGAGAGAGTCTTTTTGTTCCTAAACTGAACCTCTCTCCTTTGCTGAAGGCTGGGCCCGCCTTGGTAGACTCACTCAACATCAACCTCCCCAAACAGGCCTGCCTGTCCCCAAGAGCGTATCTCTCCTTTTAGGCCCCCTCACTGAGACCCACACAGCTGTTCCTGCAGAAGATGGGGTCCCAACCAGACACCTAAAGGTATGGCCCCAACCTGGAGGATGCTCACACTGCATCCACCCCTGCCACCCCCCAGAACCCTAAACTCATGGGTCACACCTCCAGCCCTCCATCCTGGGTGAGCCTGCCTATAGTGTGGCAGTGCCTGTCACCAGGGAGCACCCCTCCAGGAGCCATTGCCCCCCACCCAAGTTGGCTGTGCTTTCCCAGTTGTGCATTCTGCACCTACCTTTTTCTTCAAGTTCTGCAGCATCTTCAGTAGTCTGCAGCAGCTTCTGCCTGTGCCAGGTCTTCACCCCTGGCGGACAAGCATGGGCATGGGTGAGCACATGTAGGGGCAGCCAGGGATGTCCTGCACCCAGCCCACCTGAACCTTCCTTACCTGTGGGAGCAGCAGCCATGGCTCTCACAGCTTCCTCTGAACAAAAAGGGATGGGGGACCCTTGGGAATATGCGCCTGGTAAAGGCAGTGTGGTTGGTGTGCTACCACTCAGGTGGGCATGGGTAGAGCCAGGGACTGCCAAGTTCTGAACTCAGAGTCAGTACCTCCCACTACAGTTGGACCATTCACTAGGAGGGCACCATCACCTAAGATCAGCTTGGAAAGTGTTGGAAAATTTTCCTGGAGACCAAACCCTTCTTCAGGATCTGAGAATCCCCTCACCTGATCCATGCTGCCCTCACATGGACTCATAGCAGCATCACAGAGCAATGGTGCAGTAGCTTAAACACAAGAGGTCTCTGCTTTCTGCAGTGTCACTTCAGCACCCTCTACTGAGGAAGCCCCCATTGTGCACTGTGTAATGGGAAATGGTGTAAAAAGCCAGGCTATGGTGGAGGAGCAAACACTGAAGGAAGGAAGGAAGGAAATAAGATCAGAGCCAACATTAATGAACTTGAGAATAAAAAATAACATTAAGGACCAATAAAACAGTGTTTCTTTGAAAAGGTAAACAAGATTGATAAGCCCCCATGCTAACACAACCAAGAGAAAAGGAGAGAAAATCCAAGTATATAAAATTAGGGATTTAAAAGGTGAAATCACCATAGATATCACAGAAATCCAGCAGATCACTAGAGACTACTTTGAAACTTGTATGCCAATACATTGGAAAACCTAGAAGAAATGAATACATATCTAGATAAATAGGATCTACCAAAACTGAATCAAGAGCAAAAGAAAACCCAAACAGGCCAATGAGTTGTAATGAGATGGAAGGCTTTTCATTACTGTCTCTAGCAAATAAAATCCCAGGGCTGGATGGATTCCCAGCTGAGGTCTACCAAAAACCTTTAAAGGAGAACTGATGCCCAAACTCCTCAAATTACTCCATGAAATACAAAGGGATGAACACATTCCAAAATTATAAAGCCAGCATTGCACACATACCAAAACCAGATGAGGACACATCAAGAAAAAAACCTACACATCAACATCCACAAAGAACTTAGATGCACAAATATGGGATGCATGCTTCCTCTGATATGCAAAAAAAAAAAAGAACAAAAAGGAAAAGAAATGTGGGAAAGATGAGTGGAGAAAAGGGACCAAGGGGTAGGGCTTGGAGGGAGGGGGAGCTGAGACATACTGCAGCAGTAAAAATCTGGGGAAATGATAAAGATTTCCAGGAAATCTCATTTTGATCCTAACCCCAACAACTGAGACAACCAGTCATTAAGGGAATGGAACAGCTCTCAAAAACTGTTCCATATCACATTTCACATGAAACCACTGTTTTTTGTTTGTTTATTTGGTTGGTTTTTTTTTTGTGAGGGGAGCTTGTCAATCAGCCTACCCTTTAATATAGAAGAATGGCCACAAGATATTTGTATGAAGAAATAGGAGGAAGCCCTAGAAGGAACTCCAACACTAGTCTTTACAAGGATCAGCCTTTCGGGGGCAGGCAACATGGCTCTCAGTAAATTAAGTGTCCTGGTAGAAATGTGAACAGATGGAAGTCAAACTAAAAAGAGCTGGAATTCTAGAGGTGATGACCAAACCAAGAGCTGCTCCTTGGACTGCATTTTCCCCACCCCCACTTTTGGTAGCAGTATTAATTTTCCCTCATGGAATTTATAAAATAGGTGCTGAATAATCATCTGAGTGTATTCTGTGGTGACTGAGGAGCAAAGACAGGTATTTAGGAAGCTAGCTTATGTATTCCATTGTACAACACGTCACCACTCTTCTGAATGTTGTTGTAGTCTGTTTCTCCTTTTAACAGGAGGCTTTTTAGCCATGGTTGGCACAGGTGGGTCCAGGAGGCTGTTCTTACTGCTCATCAGTTGCTTTATGGACTTTGAGATCAGGCTCATTTTTTTTTCAGGTATTTTGTCCTTCAGTTCACTTACAGTCATTGAAGGGACTTTGGCAAGAAGTCATTAAGGATGCAGCATCTTTCTGATGGACACAAGCAGATTATTGTAGAGTAAGAGAACTGTGTTGTAGAAATTCTTTAGCATGCATGTTTTGTGTCAATGATTTTGCTAATGTAACATGCATAGGGTTCTAATGATCATGAAGATTTTCTACTTTGTTTTCCACATTGAAATATGGCCAGTTTATTCACTACTGATCTTATACTCTGGTAGTTTCAGTGTAGTTTTAACATTTGCTGAGAAGAGAACCTATTTATCTTAAGAGATGGCCCTTCATGTTGCTTCCCCAAGACTCCTACTCTTTCTTTATTCCTACTTCATTTTCTCCCTCTGTTTCTCCTCTCTTTGGTGTTTAAGTGAACTGTGTTGAAGCTCACTGGTTCTTCCCTCTGGGTGGTCAATTCTGCTAGGAGACTCTGTATGTTTGGGAGCTCATTCACTGTAATTCTCAGGGGCAGGATTCTGGAGTGATTTTGGAAACAGTGCAATCCCTTGCTCACCCACTCTGGCAGGTTTCTGTATTGTTTCTCTGTATTCTCAGAGTTTGTTCAATTCACTTCAAATGACTCTTTTGAATCCTTGGCCACTGCCCAGTCTATGCAGAAGCCCATGTATAGAAGGCCCTCTCCTGTGAGGACATTTTAAACAACTAACCTTCATGTTTGTATTCTCACTAGAGTTTGCCCTGTCCCCTTTCCATCCCTCATCAGTTCTTGCATGCTGTCTTTCACTTTGGATCCAGGCACATATTGATCATAGTGATTTTAAAGTCCTGGCCTTACCATTGCAATATTTCTGCCAAATCAGAACCTGGCTCCCAGGCTTGCTCTATCCACACTGCACATTCTCTCTGTTCATATCACATGTGCCCTATGTGTCCTTTAGAGCCCTAGCATATTAACCATAGTTGTTTCTCTTTCTCAGTTGTCCAAGGCTCTCTTCACTGCATGTTTCAGGATGGTTCTAGTGCTGCCTCTGTCTCTTCAAATGATGCCTTTTGTTAGTGCACTTTTCACATTTAGTCCTGCTGTGGACATGATGTACTGGGGAAAAGGAACTGAGGCCTGTAGGCCTCTAGAGCTACTTTATATTTTATTGGCTCAGAGTTGTGGTGTGATGATGAGCTGTATTTTTTAAGGGCTTGTGACTTTGGTTTTCCTAGGGATATCTTCATAAGGTCTGAGTCTTACAGTTCCATCTTGTGAAAACTGCCATTAGTATATGGAGGTCCTAGAGTTTCAGGGTGAGGTATGGAGGGAGGAAGCCTTCTTTCATCCTGAGACCAGTCAGTAAGTGAGCCTGAGACCCTGGGCTGTGACTTTCTCAAGTCCTTCTCATTCCTCCTCTTCAGATGTGACTGGAAGTGCAGAGGGAACTGGAGGTAGATATTTCCATTATCCCCAAAGAAGGACAGATGGGACTAGATTTGGAGCCTTCCCTTCCCCCAGGCCAGGGAGACTCTGTGGGAACCCAGGCTGGTTAGACTCTGCTCAGATGGTTTCTTCTAAGGGATTATGTTGTATTCATGAAAGGAGAATGGATCCAGATGGACCTAGAAGCCAATGCCTCAGTTTCCTCTATCACCACTGGAAACATGAGGGAAGCTTTGTCTGACCTTTCTCCTGAAAAGCTGGTGTGGTAACTGGAGGGAGATGTGTGGAGGTGTGAGGAGCTCCAGGAGATTGGTTCTTCCCTTGGGGCCTTTTAGTTATATATATAGTGGGACCACACTGCACCTCCAGCCATTCAGCAGTGACAGTGTCAGCTTTCCTACCCAGCTACAGTCTACAGCTACAGTCTTCAGCCCCTGCTCAGTTAAGCTGATGGTATGAATTTCCAATGACCCAATTTCAGGAGTAGTGGTTGGCCCTTGGACCTCCATTTACTCTGGGGGCTGAGAGCTATAGTCATTTTCAGTTTAGACTTCCCTGGGAGGGCTGTGAGCATGGGGATGATGACCACAGAGCTTCACATGCATTGGTCCACAAATTGAAAACCTTTCAATATTTTCCTTAACACTAACATCTGATTAAGTTTTTTTTTTGTTCACACAGAAAAAACTCTACTACCATCCCAATTCCAGAAAGTGGGAAGATGTACTCAGGGAGCACTCCTCCTTTGTCAAAGCAGAATGACACAAATGCCTCAAGAATATGTTTCACCCTTGAATTAATTTTTCCCTAGGTTAAAAAAAGTGAGTTTTATTTTCTTGTTCTTCCTGGGCCAGGTGTTCTGATGCCAGGCCTGCACTCTCTGTGGAAGATGTTCGTGATGGTGATTGGCCCATGACTCACAAACTGCACAAAGGATCAAAAAGAAGAGGCCACCTCAGAAAGGGAAAAATGTGGGCAGTGGGGCCCCTGGTGGATGTGACAGATGATGCAGACCCTTCAAGACCAAGGAAGTGGGTGACAGGTGGCAGCTCATACAGCAAGTGTGAGTCTTCCCTTAACACTTCCAGTTGGGGCACTAGATCAGGGGCCAGTATCCCTTCAACTCAAGAAACATTTTGAATAGGCCAGAAAAGGAGATTCTTCAGTTTCTAAGACTGCATCTATAGGCCAAGGCACATGGTATCCTTCAGAGTGATGGTTGCATTCTACATCTTTTGGGGAGCCCAATCTACTCAGTGGGGAGTCCCACAAAAGTCATGTAGTGCACAGTACATGAGGTGGATCTCTCACCCATTCAGCTTCTCCTGCCAGTAGCCATCTGGCTCCATCACCTACTCCATGGCCTTTGTCTGGAGTGGTGTCAAATCCTTCTCTTTCTAGAAGAGACAGGTTTTCTCTTCTCAGCCTTGATTTTGAACATCTCAGGACTCTCCTGGTTAGAAGGGGAAGGAGGCAATTTCGGTTGAGCATGGCAGCATTCCCCCTTGATCTGAGCCAGTTAGGGACCTGCTGCCATGTTCTTTGATTGGCTGCCTGAATTTTCCAAATTAGTTATAGTCAGTGTCCAGCAGAGGGAGCTCTCCACAGTCCCAACCATCCACCTGATGATGGAGATCAGAAACTGAGAGCTCAATCTGTAACCAGGTGGAAAGGACTCTGACCTGGTTTTAGGGAGGGACAGAGAAGGTCAAGAGGAACAATCATCGAACACATGAAAGCTTGATATATTCCATCTAGGGTTGGTCTCCTGAACAGACATGTGAGATTTATAGAGGGGTTGTCAGCTAACCAGGGACTGTGGGTTCCCAGGATGAGAAGGGCAAATCATCTTCTGGTGATGTCTTTCCTCCTCAGATGTGGTGAATGAGGGTTAGAAATGTCTGAGCCATGAGGAGTACTTCATGAGGGCCTGTCCACTTATCCATGAGTTGCGCTTCTGATCTCTGGTTTTTCTATGTCATAAGCAGGATTGAGTCTGCAGCCTAGAAAGTATGGGAAGGGTCCTGAGGAGGGGGTGTTGTCCTAGAAGAAGGAAATTCCTGCATGGAGGTCAGAATTAGTTTCAGCAGCTGTACAGAATAGTGGGTGCTGCCTTCACATTTTCAAGGTGGAGAATGCATTCTTCTTAGTGAGGTCGGAAAGGGTCTTCCCTGTGTGATCTCATAAGGGTTCAACTGCAGCCCCATTCTGGGGACAGACAGGATGTGGAGATGGGCAGTAGGTAATATCATTTCCCACATCAGCCTAGTTTCTGACATGATTAGTCTACAGTTATTTTGTAACCACACCATGGAGTTGAGTGGGTTCTTTGCCTTGTTAATCCATTAAAAAAATTCCAGACATAAATAGTGGAAGGGTAAAGGCAAAGTGTCAGAATTTACAAAAACAATATAAAAAAAAAGCAGAACTCCTGCATGGGTGGGGTCCAAAGAGAGGATTGCCAGTGAGTGGCAGTTGTCTCAGGTTTTATAAGGATCTAAGGGTTAAGAAAATCAGCCCCCAGCCCACTCCTGGGTAAGGCATTCAGTGACAATGTGCTCTTCACATGCCCTTTCTTCCATTCAGGTTAAGGTCACTGTGTTGAAATTTGTCCCTTTTCAGAAAGGTCTGGGCTCTGGATAACAGATGTCTCACCCTTTGTTTGAAGCTCAGCCTTGCATCTGTGGTCTTTGTATCCTGTTCCACTGTAGTCTTTCTGTTAGGAGAAACCTGACCTTGGTGAGCCCAAGTCTCCCATCTGCCTACCCAGCTCTTTCCCTACCTCCATTTTAAAGTGTGAGTCATTTTTTTGTGTGTTCCATGTTGATTGAGGTCTCCAGGCATCACAAAGTCTCAAAAGTTCTCAAGGTTTATTCACCTGGTGAGACAAAGATGAGAACATAATTACATTGAAAGGAGTCACCTATACTCTACCTGGGGAAGCTGTCTCCCAATAGTCACCCTCAAGGTGCTTCTGAGCCCCTTTGCATTTAATTTTCTACTAGTCTTGGATATTTAGGTGAAGTTCATTGCCAATCCTCAAAACAATATGGCCCTCAAATTGGGCCCACTATTTTTAGCAGTTCTTTCATTTTCAGTCTTTTTTGGGCACAGAATTGGCATCTTGAGTCACCTCTTTTATTTTCTGTCATAAGCATTCCATTTTCACAGAGGAGTGGTCTGGATAATTGCTTACACATATATGGCCCAAAATGAGATTTTAAGGGACAAAACCAATGTCATCAGAGCTCAAGGAAACCTCATCTGGTGATAAGCCCTTCCCTACCAACTGCAGGAAGAAGTAGAGAGGCATGACCCACAGACCCTTCTGTCTGCATCACACCACAGGAATACCAGCTGCTCCCCACCCTCTTGACTAACAGAGAATTCCACTCCTTCACACTGTGGAACTTGAGGCCCAGGGTCAGGCCTCACTAGTCACAGCTAGAGATGCAACAGGGAAAAGAGGCAATGGAATGCATCTGGAGTGAAACTCAACACCACACACCAAACATTTCCTAGCCGATTGCACCAGGAGAAGGCAGTTGATAATAATGGATCCAAAACAAGTGTGAGACACAACTGGGCAGTGCCTGCCTTTAATACCAGCAGATGGGAGACTGAGATAAGAGGATTGAAATTTCAAAGCCAGTGTCTGTAACACAGTGGTACCCTATGCAAGTTAATGATAGCTTCTCTCCAAATGAAAATTTAAAAAAAGGGCTGAAGATGTGGCTGGCTCAGTGCTTAAGCTCCTCTGTGTTCCATACCAGATTTAAAAAACAAAAACAAAAACAACACAAAACAAAACAAAACAAAAACAGAGACATATCCATCCCATTGGCAGTACAAGTGTCAACACAAATATGAGAAATTTCACAATACAAGACAACCTGACACCACCTATGTTCTATAATTTTGTTGGCACTGATGCAAAATATTTGAACATGCCAGACAAACTAATGCAAAACATTAATCTTTTAAAAATATTAATGGAATTTGAGAGAATGCAACTGAAAGTATGAAGGGGGTTAAGACAGAACATGAACCCAGAGAGAGAGTGTTTGAAAAAAAAACAGACTTAAACAATGAGTCACAATGGCCCCCAGAAGGAACTTTTGATTTGAAACCCTCACTGAATTGGACAATTTCTGTCTCTGGACAGGAAAGTGGGCAAAAATGTTCAGGATTTTTGAGATATGCTCCCGTCCTTCCCTCTGCTCTCTGCTCCCATCCTCCTCTCTGTTCTATCTGTTCTGCTCCAGTCTTCCTTGTTTGGAAAATCCCAAACTCCTTCCCATTGTTCTTCAACCTCTTTTTCCACATTCTCAGAACCATCAGAGCTGCTCTCAGCCCTACCTTACCCATCTTCCTCCTCCCAATACACACCAATCTGCTCCTGCCACCACTGTCACCCCTCCACCCTCCTCCTGCCACCACAGCTCCTCCTCCCTCACTCCCCACAACTCCCTTTTCTCCTGCAGCCATGGCTTCTCTGCCCACCTCTTCTACTGACACAACCTTTCCCCTCCTCCTCCATCCCTCTCCCCCTTCTCTCCTTCCTCCTCTCCTGCAGCCATGATCACCTCCACTCACTCACCCCTCATTTCTCCTGTCAGTGCCCACACCCAGTCCCACCAGAACCTCTTACCAGACAACCCAAAGTTCCTTTGTCCTTTCAGGGAAGTGGCTGATGCTGAAGGGATTGGCCTAGTACATGTTCCATTCTCACTTCAAGATCTTTCCCAGATTGAAAAGCACCGTGGGTCCTTCTCTGCTGACACTTCTACTTATATTAAGGAATGTCAATACCTCTCTCAGACTTGTGATCTTATCTGACATGATGTCTATTTTGTTCTGTCCTTCATCCTTACCCAGGATGAGCAAGCCCACATCCAGCAGGCTCAATCAACCTATGATATTAGATAAAAGGTCAAACAAGCTGAGGAGGGCCCTCAGACTCCTATCCAATATCTGGTGAAAATGGCCTTTAAAGTTTATAATGCCCAGGAGGAGTCAGCTGAACTACCCAGGCAGGATCAATTACAGAAAAATGTAACATTCCAAACCCAGGTCTTACCAGCTGCCCTGAGGCCTACAGCTCAAGCAAGAGCTTCATGGGGGATTTAGCATTTCTCTATACCAGGGACTTGCTTCAAATGTGGATGTGAAGGTCACTGGGCTCACCAATGCCCAAGTCCACACCCTCCTTCCAGGCCATGACCCATCTGTAAGCAGACAGAATATTGGAAAAGTGACTGCCCCATGGCTGGCCCTTCCTTAGTGCCTCTACATGGGGGTATGACCAGCTAGGTGGTCCCTTCTCTTGAACTATTGGTGTTCACAGAAGACTGAGGAAGCCCAGACTTGAGGACCCCCATTTCACTCATGGAGCCCAGGATAATGGTCTACGTAGTGGTTAAGTCTACAACCTTTCTTGTGCACACAGGGGCTGCCAATTCTGTCTTGCCTGCCCACTCTGGGCCTCTGTTTTCTTCCCAGGTCTCAGTTATGGAGATTGACAGCAAATCTTTCTACCCAAACTGAACTGCTCAGTTGACCTGTGCCCTGAAGCGACACCCATTCACAAACTCTTTTCTGGTCAGTTCATCCTGTCCAGTTTCTCTCCTAGACAGAGATGTTCTCCAATTACTAGGAGCCTGCCGCAGTCCGGCTGCAGCAAACTAACTGGGGGATGACGAACAACTTGTGTACGTTGATACAGCAGGAGTAGGAGCCATTTATTGTAGGACAACAGAAGTATTTATACATTTTGCATAGCTTATCTTAATTAGCATAAACTAGATACACCAGTCAACCAATAAAGAATCTCCACACTTAATGGCTCGCTTTTGTTACTTCTCAAACCACTCCCACTGGCATTTTGCCAGGCACCATCCAGACTTGTTTATGAACTCTAACATTCCCCTGGCAAAATACCAGGTGTTATTTTGACTTGTTTACAGACTCTAACAGGAGCCATGGTCCAAATACACCACAAGAATACTACCTCCCATGTCCTTCTGCTGCTAATCATTATCCTCTCTAATAACCTGACAGTACCTACTGACTTAGTCAATCCCCAGGTCTGGGACATCTCCAAGCTGGTCATAGCCTCCCACAAGTCCATACTTGGCTGAAACTGCAAACCAAACTTCCTTTATTCCCAATTTTCCATCTCTGAAACCCATAGGGAGGAACTTAGACCCATCATAGACTTGTTACTTGCCCAAGGACCTCTTCCTACTGACTCCCCTTGCAACACTCCCATATTGCCAGGACGCAAACCCTCAGGAACCTATTGCTTAGTTCAGAATCTCCGCCTAACTAAAGAGACAGTTATTCCCATCCACCTGGTGGTTCCCAACCCTGACACTCTTCTTTCTCATGTCCCCACTTCGAACACTCACTTTACTGTCCTGGATCTTAAAGATGCCTTATTTACAGTGGCCCTCCATCCTGACACTTATTAGCTCTTTGCCTTCACATGGGTAGACCCTACATCCTTTAGGTCTCAACAGATGACATGGACAGTCCTACCTAAAGGCTTCAGGGACAGTCCTCATCTATTTGAGAAAGCCTTGGCATGGGAACTAACTTCTTGTGACTTGGGGGACAGCACGCTCTTAAAGTATGTGGATGACCTTCTCCTATGCAGTTCATCACTCAAGGCTTCCCAAACTCACACTGCTCAGCTCCTCAATTTCTTGGGGTCCCTGGACTATCTGGTCTCTCCAGCCAAAACTATCTCTTCAGTTATCTATTTAGGTACACTTCTCACTCCAACCTCTAAAAGCCTGACAATGGACAGAATTCAACTCCTTGTGACCTACAGCCACCCAAAACAGTGGACTACATCCTCTCCTTCCTGGGTCTGGCAGGCTTTTTCAGGCATTGGGTTCCCCACTTTGCACTTCTTGCCAACCCCTTATACAAGGCTGCTAAGGAGACCTCTCACAGGCCCCTCACCTCTCCCATCCTAGTAGCCAATTCCTTTCACAAGCTCAGGGATGCTCTTATATGTCCTCACACTCTCTCTCTTCATAACCCTAACCATCCTTTGTACCTATTTATGGATGAAAGACAGGGTATCACCAATTGTCTCCTCACTCAACCAAATGGACACTCCTATAAGCCAATGGGATACCTCTCCAAGCATCTTGACTCTATGGTTTGTAGATGGCTACCGAGAAATGTTATAAAATTTTATATTCCTCTCTACTGAGAAGTCAACTTGAATATATTTCTAAAAGACAACAAAGAGAGGCTAACTTATTTAAAGGTTAAAAATATGGGATATAAGTGTTTTACCATTTTCCCTTAAAACGGAATTAAAACTTCTCTTACCTGTTTCATGTTTCATATATAATGATAAATTATGTTCACTAATTCATATTAATTCAAAAATTATATATATAAATTTCTATAAAATAATATTCAAGCAAAAAACTAAAATTATTTCAAAATCAAAACATCTTGCCCAAGGTTGACCAAGAAGCCTCCTTACCTAAGTTAAAATTCTTTCTTCTCATTCCAAGGTAAGATAATTATTCAAGTTTATTTAAAATTAAGTTCAGAAGATAGGCTTTTGTTATAAAGATTACTGTATTCCTAAAGTAAACAAAAATACTATATATAAATAAGTAAATGTTTCAAATTACATAAAATTATATTCCTTAATTTATAACTATTATAAAATTAAATGTTTTACTCTTATTAGTTTTATATTGTATTATCCTTACAAGTTTTAAAACTATTACCTGTTAAAGCCTTACACAAGTACAAATTCTAATGTAACAACTGAAGTTAATTTATAATAATAAGGTCATTGCCTATAAGACAAACAAGTTGTAAAACTGTATTTCAGTATCTATACTGGCCCCATTTTATAATTTTATTGCTTAGCCCATTAATAGACACAAAGGAAAATCATAAAACACATAAAAACAACAAAAATCTAGGCCTCCTTTTGCTGTGGTGCCTTCTTTGGCTCAACAGCATGAACTTATCAATCCTCACATGTATCACAGGTCACTTTTGCTAATTTTCCTGGCCAAATAAAAATATTTATTGTCACTTCTTGCTGTTTAAATACTTTTAAAGTGCTGGGCCATTCTCTAATTTAAGCTAAGTATGCTCCAGCTTATATCAACTTTTTTTCTACAATTTAAAAAATAAAAAGGAGGAAACAAAATCTCATACAACCCCACTAAATCTCACAATTATTTAAAAAAGTTTCAAAATTGTGATATTAAAATCTCACTCCTGCTGAGTGACACATGGAGCACTAGAATAAATCAGATTCAGTAATAACATAGGGTAGAGGCTATGCTTGTGTGTTTCCAGAAAACCCAACCTGTCATTGGGGAGACAACTGAAGGACCTGGCCTTTCAAGGCTGAGCAGATAATTTAACAACAAGGAGGTAATAAGTCTCAACCACAATGTTTGTAGCTATGCTGGTTCTGTTGAGTTGCCAGGTGAATGGAGTCTATGGAGAAACTTATTGGAGCTATTTCCCAGATCTACCTTTAGTACATCCAGCTTTGTGGATTGGAGAATCCATCCCAGTATCTACTAATGGTATTCACATAATGGGAGGTTTTACAGATGAATGCATGTGCCTGGATTTAATTACATTGGCTATAGTGGGAATCTACCTATGTTAGTCCCATGATAATCATGGTGGCTGTTTTAAAAGTAACTTTTAAGGAAAAGAGAGCATACTGGCCCCTGGGATTTAAGGTCAAATGGATGGACAGTTATTAAAATGGGAGTTTCCCATAAAAAGCCAGCCATTCCCATAGAAAATCCACCAATAACTTACTGCCCTAATTATTCTGCAATAGAATTTGGCACCTGGCCTAAATCGACAGAGTTTGTTAATGTCTTGCCATCACAACATAATGCCTCTAGAAATGTGGATATATTTTGGATTGGTCTCCAAGAAATGATAAAAGCCACACCAGGATGCTATGACCTCTGTAGGTTCCATTGGTAATATTTTAACTTTCATAAGGGTGGTATTCCAAAAGATCTCTGGAATTTATTTGCTGCCTCAGATTTTCTCAACTTTACTGATGGCTCCATGTCTGACTTTATAGACAACAATTGCAAAGAGGGCTCCTATTATGGCCTAGGAGCCTGAGTTCAATCTCCTTAGGCTTTAATTACTGGAAATGTAAGAGTGAGGAGAAAAGGTGATAAATATCATGGAACTTTTAAAGAAATGTAATCTAATGAAGCTCATTGCCTCAATAATTTGGCTCAAAATACTTCCAAAGCCCTGACAATTGGGAGACTATTGAAGAAAAGATTGAGACTAAATTAATGCTTTGAAAATTTATGTAGGAAGTGAAATTTCCACACTCAAATTTGAACAAAGGCTTAGATGCCATGCTGGCTATAAGCATATCTGTCATAACTGCAGACAAATAATATGCTTTCCAATGGGGTTGGGAAAAACTATCTAATGATGTTTGGCATAGCAATAATAATAGCTTGGACCTTATGAACCTTAGCTCACAGACCTAGGGTCAAATGCAGCCACCCAGAGATGGGAATAACCTGTGAAGCCTCAAACAATTTGTTTTCCCCACTCTTATCCTGTTTTTCTTATTATGCTCCTCACTGAATCCCTTTGGTGTGTTTCATTATAAATGAAGCATTCCCAGGCTTTTCTTGTTGTTAGCATCAAACCCATCAGTTCTCTTCCACTTGTCAAGCCACTGCTTCCAATATTGTCCTGCATCTTTTGTGTTTAGTTCTCAATATTACTATCCTGGCCTTTATTTTCAGCCAGCCCACACTTCAGTGGTTACTTCCTCCCTCCCCATGCAGGTCACTAGCAGGAGTGATGTATTTCAAGCACTGAAAGAACAGAGGTGCCAACCTAGATTACTGCACCCAGGAACATAGTACTAGCCTTCAGAACTGGAAGAGAATTAGAGACCTTCCAAGATGAGAAGATCGTAACAGAATTCATGGGTACTAAACCAGCTGGACAGATACTTAAAGGAATCTTACACACAGAAGAGGAAGAAACATGAACACAACTGTGAGAGCTCAGGAAGTGTCTCTAGGAGAATAGATACACAATTGAGAAATGAGAGTGTCACATGTTATCAATTTAGAAAACCCTGAAACATCTGAGCATTCCATGTTTTCTTCTTCACCAAAAAGACAAGCAAAGAAAGAAAGAAAGAAAGAAAGAAAGAAAGAAAGAAATAAAGAAAGAAAGAAAGCCAACAAAAATAAGAAACATACCATACCTTTCAGAATAACCTCAAGTACACATGGTCTTTATTCTTCAATTTAAAGATAGAGGGATAGATTGAATTTTTTTAAAAAATCTACTTCCCACAAGAAAATCCCCTCCCTTGCAAAAGTGAGCAAAAGTGAAAATGGAAAGATGGAAAATAATTTTCCAAGCAAGTGGAGTGTGGAGGCAGGGAGAAGTCACTATGCTTATATATGACAAACACACTGAAGCCAAAGCCAGGCACAAGATACAAACAAGGTTACTCTGTGTTCATCAAGGGAAACACAGCAAGAAGGTATCACAATGTCACCTATATATATAAATGCACCAATGTTGGAGCACCCAATTTTATCAAACACTACTGGACAAAAAGGAAGCCATAGGCTCCAGCAAAAAACAAAACAAAACAAAAAACTGGGGGACTTCAGAGCCCTTCTCTCCAGGAGATAGATCTTCCAGATGAACAACCAACAAGGGAATGTCAGAGTTAAGTGGCACTATGGGACAAGTGGACTTAACAGACATTGATAGAATAGGCCATGCAACAGCTGTGGGGTACACATTCCACTCACCAGCACAAGGAACATTCCCCAAGGTATATTATGTATTAGGCCATAAAGCAAGTTTTTAAAAATACCAAAAAATCTTATATGCTTTCCAATCATGATGAAATTAAACCAGAAACTAAGAGCAGAAGAACTTTCAGAAACCTCACAAACACTTGAAGATTATGCCTCACACCATCAAACAAGTGAAAAATCCCTAGAATCAGAAGAATATGGAAAGACAACATATCAGAACTTGTGGGATCCAGAAACAGCACTATGAAAAGGAAAGTTTACAGGAAACTCTACCTAAACAAAAGAGAGAGACCTCAAGTAAATTTCCTGGTGATGGCTCAGGAAAACAAAAACCAGTCTAAAATCAGGAGAAGGAAAGAAATAGTCAAGATTAGGGTGAAAAAATGCAATAGAAAGTAGAGAAGCACCACCAAAGTTCAAGGGAACAAAGAGTAGTTCTTTGAAAGCATAAAGCAAAGGTGGCAAAACTCTAGCTAAATTAACAAAAGAAAAAGAGATTAGACCCAATCCAATACAATGAAAATTGAAAAGGGAGGTCTTACAACAGATACCAAGGAAATTCAAAGGATCATTAGGGAGGATTTTGAAAAACTACATGCAAATATGTTGAAAAATCTAGGAGAAACAGACAAATTTAGGGACCCAAAATGAATCAAGAAGATATAAACATTCAGATAATAGGAGGGACAAGTAAGGAGACTGCAGCAGGATCTTATGACAGAGATAAGCTCAGGTCCCAATGGAGTCAATGATGAATTTGACCAGATTCTAGAAGAAGCAATGACACCAGTATCATGTTACCCAAAATATTCCAAAGCCTAGACATGGAAGGAACTTGTCTAAACTCAGCCTCCAAGTTCACTGTGTTCCTGATTTAAAAACCTGACCAGGACAGAACCACAACAACTATGAGCAGAACAATGTGAGTGGGACGTCCTTGCCCAGGAATGGAACCAGGTGTTGTGGGGGATGGAGACAGTGGTGAGTGCAGTGCAGGTCTCCTAAGTGGTTTTGGGAGGCTGCAGGGGAACCTACTCCTGGGGCTTTTCTGCTGCTCCTGTAACAGGCACAGTCTAATTAGATTTCTGTTGGACTGGGGAGTATTGGGGTGTCAGCCTTGTAAAGGATGAGAGCCTCCACTAGGCTTTTTGAAGAGATGACTCTTGTCTGCAGTTTGTGAGCTATAATTACGACAGCATTAGAAAAAGATGTGCCAAAAGGGTTCCATCATTTTCAGGGTCATCATGGTTAAGAAAGTTAAAATTCTTTGTGTTTAGAGACAAGAAGAGGAGAAGGAGTGTAGGTTGAGACAGAGCAAGAGGCTGATCTTGGGATTGCTCCCATGGGTTGTTGTCTTAGGGGACATGGCCCTGCCCCACTGAGGTGGGTGCCCTGGCCAAAGTGCCCTCACAAGTCTTCAAGGTGCAGAGCATGCCAGATTCACCATCCTATGGTGGAGGTGATAGGATGCCCAGTGACCCCATGGAGTGGAGGCAGCTGAGGCCAGCTGAGGCCAGCTGAGGGCAGTGAAGGACTGTTGGCATCTAGGCAGTGTCAGTTATTAAAGCAGTTAGCATCACCCTATCTGGGTAATGGGGCTGAAGGAAAGCCCAAGTGTGCTCTTAGTGCTTTCTCATGCTTCTTGTTTCTCCATTGGGGCTGATAACCATGGCCCCAAAGGCAGAGATCAGATCTGGGAGCCAGTCTGGACTCCCAGGTCTCATAGATGGACTATGGGTGGACTTTAAAGTAGAGGTCAATTTTTGGGGTGTGGTGCTGGTTCCCCCAGGAGAGCTTAAGCCTTTCTGTGTGGGCAGACTGGGGGATGGCAATAACTGTGGCCACACCAGTGGTTGCTTTCCCTAGTGTGTGACTTGCTTTATGTCCCTTGGTCCCCATGGTGGTGCTCTGGCTAGGGGCACTGGAGGTGTTCTGTTCTAACTGTGCCCCATGTTGCTGCCTGTTGCTTGGGGTCCCTCCTCTTTGGAAGGAGACACACAAGGCCTCAAAAGCTGTAATGAGTTCAGGGAGCAAGTCTGGGCTCCCAGTTCCTCTTGATGTCACAGGGACCAAAGGGAAACTAGAGGTATCCTTTCTGGCTGCATTGCTTGTCCCATTAGGTGAGCTTAGGTGTTTCTGGGTGGGCAGGCTTTGATGGACAGCACTTGGGGTAGGAATACTACTGTTTCCTTGCCCCTTTTTACCCTCTTTTGTGTATTTCCCTGGTGCCATGGTGGTGCTCTGTCTAGGGGCACTGGAGATGTTCTGTTCCAACTTTGCCCCATGTTGCTGCCTGTTGCTTGGGGTTTCTCCTCTTTGGGAGGAGCTACACCAGGACCCAAAGGCTGACATCAGTTCAGGGAGCAAGTCTGGGCTCTCTGATCTCCTTGATGTCCCAGGGACTGAAGGCAAACTAGAGATACCCTTTGTAGTGCTTGTCCCCTTAGGTGAGCTTAGGTGTTTCTGGGTGGGCAGGCTTTGAGGGATGGCACTTGGGGTAGAAACACCACTGTTTCCTTTCCCTTTTTTACCCTCTTTTGTGTGTTTCCCAGGTGCCATGGTGGTGCTCTGTCTAGGGGCACTGGAGATGTTCTGTTCCAACTTTGCCCCATGTTGCTGCCTGTTGCTTGGGGTTTCTCTTCTTTGGGAGGAGCTACACCAGGATCCAAAGGCTGACATCAGTTCAGGGAGCAAGTCTGGGCTCTCTGATCTCCTTGATGTCCCAGGGACTGAAGGCAAGCTAGAGATACCCTTTGTAGTGCTTGTCCCCTTAGGTGAGCTTAGGTATTTCTGGGTGGGCAGGCTTTGAGGGATGGCACTCGGGGTAGGAACTCCACTCTTTCCTTGCCCTTTTTTACCCTCTTTTGTGTGTTTCCCGGGTGCCAGGGTGGTGCTCTGGCTAGGGGCAGTGTAGGTGTCATTTCCCAAATTTGCCCCATGGTGCTCTCTAGTTTTGGAGGTTTCTCTACCTTCTGAGCTTGATACTTTCAGGGGTGATGTCCAACCCAAGGACAAGTCTGTCCTCGCAGCTGCCATTGAGGTCACTGAGTGTGTCTGGATTCTGGCATGAGCACCCACGGTTGTGTTTCTATGTTTGTCAGCCCCAAGTGCTGAGTAGTTTAGGCTGCCCAAGGTTGTTGGGCCCACAGTCAAGGGTGGCATCGGAGCTGTCCCTGGACCTGGAGCTCCCACATGTCCAAGCTGATGACAGCTGACAAAGCTGGGGGCTCTGGGCTTCATCCCACCAGGAACCTCAGGGACTGGTGGGACGGTGGTTCCAGGGGTGACAGGCTGCTTCCCTTGCGGAATGTGTCCTCACACTCTTGGAGCTGGAGAGCTGGAGCTTGCTACAGGTGAGGGCCTGTGTGTACAGTAGGGCTTTGGGCCCTGGTGAGAGCTCGGGAAGCGCCTACCCAAGGTGGAGTGAGGCCCCAGATGTAGGGACTGTGAAGGCATAGTGGTGTTCAAGGGTGTGACCCCAAAGGGGGCCACTGGCTGTTCAGCCAAGCCTGCCAATGTGCTGAGAGAGGGCCTGGGAGGAAGGGCCAAAGCAGCAATTGGCAGGCTGGGGAAGAGCGGTCCTGTAAGATTGGAGATGGGAGGATGGCTCTGGGAAGAGAGAGCAGAGCTGAACCACACTGGGGTGTGGGCCACCATGGTTGTGCTGGGGGGGATGGGGAAAGGTCTGACTGAGGCCCACTGATGCCAGAGGCCTGGCCCCTCCCAGTGGAGAGGGATCCCTCCATGGGCTTGTGGGGCCATGGTACAGCTGCCCCCAATGGCCTGGGTCTCACCCATCAGAAGACGGTTGATGCGCTGCAGAATTTTCTTCTTCTCCTGGTCTAGGTCCTCGACAGTCACTGGACAGACCAGTTCCAGAGGTGGTGACAGCTTCAGAGGTTCCCCTCAGCGGCGTCGCAGTAGAGGAAACTTGCGTTTCTGTGGCCTACAGGTGTCTCTTTTGGGTGAGGACTTCTTCCTGGGCAATGGCTGTCCCGCCCTGCCTTCTGCCACTTTCTTACCCTGGGCCTTCTTTGGGGGAATCCCTGGGGATGAAGAGCATCCCAGGGGCAGCTCCCCTTTGGATGGGTCTGGAGCCCTCCTCTTCAGGGCTCAGAGACCTCACATAGAGCTGTAGGAGCTGTTGATGGAGTTTCTTTTGGGGAAGGAGCTAATGCAGGTGGCCCAGGAGCTCTCAGCTCTGTCTTGGGAGCTCTGGATTCAGAGGTTTGCCTGCAGAGCTCCAAGCCTTGGCACAAAGGCAGGCACACAGCTATGGGCCCCCAGGGGCCTAAAATTAGATTGTGCTCTTCCAGTGGCCTGGGGACGTCCTCTCTGATGTTCTCTATCTACAGGGTGCTTGGCTTGCTCAGCCACCACTTGGCCTCTGTCTCCAGGGGCTGTGATCACAGTCCTTCCTGGGCAGGGTTCTTGGGGTAATGGAAGCTGGTAAGGAGCCACTTCCTGCCCCTGCGCCCTACAAGGCATCTGCTGGCCGGGTCTGCTGCCTGGGCTGCCGGAACCCATGAAAGCTGCAGCTGATAGCAGCATCTTCTTCAGGAGACCAGGCATGTGGAGGGAGGTGGCAATGTCCAAGTCTCTGAGAAAAAATCGAAGGGTCCGCAGGACCCTGGAAAAGCACCGAAGAGGCACTTTTTGCAACCGCTGAGGAGCAGTTGCAGGGTGGCGGCAAGACGACCTGCGAGTGGTGGCACTGGCCCAGGCAGCCCGGAGTGGCCAACCAGTATAGGGAAGTCGGCGGGGGCAACGACCTGGCTTCTTGTGGGACCCTTCTGGCAGGTCTCTTCCCCCCAGCACCGGGGGCAGGGGTGAGGGACAACACTTGCTGTGGGAAGTCCCCATGGCAGTCTTAGCAAAGGCGCAAGTCGGTAATTCTAGCGTCCATCACAGAAGGTCCTTCTTTGGCTGCCCACGCAGCTTCAGGCGAAATGGCTGTCAGACCTGTTGCCAGGACACAGCTGAGGAAGGAATGAGTGGAGAACACGCGAGCACGTGAGGAAAACTGTCCACACTGGGCAAGAGGCAGGCTCTCGCCAGGAACAGACGCACCGGGTGCAAATTCCCCATGCGCATGCAAAGTCCACGTGCTTGCACCAGATGCGGAAGAATAGGCGCGGGAACTGCGTGCCTGGTGCATGCGTGGGTCCTGGGGGGACTGTTGAGTGCTGGCACTGGGGCTGTGATCCAGGTCCCACTGGTCCACCTCCTGACCCAATGAGGTTTCCTGATCATCTGGGAGGGGTTGTAGATGGTGGAAGGCCCAAAGGTTGAGGGGTGGCAGCTATGACAAGGCCAGGGATCCCTCCCCTCAGACTGGTGCAGCGACCCTGCCCCTCCCCAGAGGCGGCCAGGATGGCAGCACAGGTGGGCTGGAGTCCAATGGAGGTGGGGGCAGCTGGAGGGCTGAACTGCCTCTTGTTGCAGGTTGAGGTTAGCTCTTGGGGCGTGGAGCACATGGGGACTATGGTGACTCCCGGGTGTTTGGCTGGCAGCACCTGTGCCTCTGGTATAAGGACATGTCCGTGCCTCTTCAGGGGAATTCTTCTCTGAAAAGGCAGTGGCATGGCCCCAATAGAAGAGCCCCCCCATACCTCCAAGCTGGAAGCAGGGTCGTAGCCTCCCTGGGCCTCTGAAGGGGAAAGCAAGGGCATTAGATAGGAAGTGGTGGTGGCATCTCCAGAATCTCACTTGCTGGGGCCGGGTAAGGACACTCTGTCCTCCCTTGAAGGTGTGAGCTAGCCTTTGTATCTACCCTCGCTCTGGTGAGGGTGGGTGGGGTTGGGTTTGACAGCCAGGAACTCTTGCAATGGCAGGAATCCCTCAGCCCTGCCCCGCCCTGCCCCTGAGCTGTCAGAGTTCTGTCTGCTGTCCTGCCTGGGCCTGGCCAGTCAGAAGGGGAACTGCTGGGGGGCAAGTTTCTTGGCTGAGCAGCATTTCAGGTGGTGGCAGCTTTGGGTTCATGGCCTGTGTGTCTTCCTGCACTTCCTCTGGGAACAGTGGAGAGAACAGCTGCTGAGAACACATCTAAGGAGCCACCCAGAGTCTGACTGAGGGGTTCAGCAGGGCAGGTTGGGAGGGAATGGTACCCTGTGTCCACAGTCCTTTCTCTGTGCGTGGAAGTCAGAAAAACCCAGCTGTGTGCTCACAAAATCTTGTTTTATTCATATTTGGGTTGCTTTTTTGAATTTTGGTTATCAAGATTCTCTAAATTTATTTTTTTAGTTGTCAACAGGCCTATTCATTTCTGCGCAGTGCTGAGAATTGAACCCAGTGCCTCCCACGTGCTAGGCAAGCACTCTGCAACTGAGCCTCAACCCCAGCTCTCCAGTTTTTGACTGTGTCTTCATTGCTTAGCTGTTCTGGGAACAATACTAGGCCTCCTACTGGTCCTACAGTGTAAGATATGTTACCTTTCACCAGTCCAATCCAACACAGACACCTACAGACCCAGAGATCCTCTCAGCATTCACTTTTGGGAGGTTCCAGGTGTCATGGGTCTTGGCTTTCCCTGGATGGAAGGGCACCCTGCCAGAGTTAGCTGTGAGGTTTCAAGCTCAAGCTTCCCATAACCCACCAAGCAGCCCTGAATGCTCCTCCATGCTCAGCTATCAAGAGCTGTCCCTCCTCCTCACTGTTGGAGTTCTGGGCTGGTTTCTGAACTGGGCAAAATATCAGTGAGTGGGGACCTAGAGGAGTGAGGTAGGAGGGAGCCTCACCTGAGACTGTTGTCCAAAGTGAGTGCTCCTCGGGCCCCTTCCACTGCCCATGGGCTTTCCTGGGTCCACTGGACCTGCAGTAATCACAGTGCAGGCTGCTGTGTGGGGTTGTGGCAGTGCTCATCTCTCCTGGTGGGATAATTCCTGGAATTGCATCCTCCTGAACCCAGTAGGTGGTGCTGCCCAGTAGGCTGCAGTGGGAATCAGGGCCCTGGAAGCAATGGGATCACCAGATGTCCAGTGCAGCCACAGACTTCCAGTGGGTGACAAAGTTGGGGTCAGGTTGCCAAGAACATGGTCCTGGGGCTCAGTGTCTAGGTCCTTCCTCATGTCACACAGCTGAACTGGAATTTATCTTGAACCTTCCTCTGGAGTGGCCAAGACCAGAAGCTCCTCCACTTCCCAAGTGTCTTGAAATCATAGTGCTTTTGAGAAAATGGCTGGAAGATGGGTTTATGTCCCCCACCGTAAGCCTCCCCACACGCATTCAGGCTGGGAAATTCTCACTGTGCTCTTTCAGTCACAATTTCCTCCTGCGTAGGGAGGAAAAATGGACACCCTCCTAGATCATGCCTGCCTCTGGAGTCAGGATACTGACTGCCTGGATGGAGGAGATGACCGAATATGGGCCACACCTGAGTGGTCATGGAGCCTGAGGTCTTCATTTTCTAATAACCAAGGTAAACACAGTCTTTATTGCTTGTTTGAATTCTTATGAAATCAGCAATTCATGCTTGGGGTAGATCAGATAGAAGGTACAGATCATCAGGATTCCTTGGAATGTGGCCTTGTGTTTGAGTCTATGGATAGTGTTGTGTACAAGTGCTGTGCAGTCATTTAAAATGAATATATATGGTGGTGGTCACAAGCATACACCTGTAGGATGAACTTTCAAATACATTAAGCCACATGAAGGCCTCACTGTGGTTTGTCAAGATCATCCTGATTCACAAGGACCCATCTTTCCTTCTTAGAGGGAACAGACCGAGTCCTTGAAACTGTTTTTAAGACTCCAGGAGTGAGCCTGGTGCTTCGCGCCACCACGCCCGCAGCGTATATTGCTGCGTCTTAAAAGAAGAAGTAAAGATTATTAAAGGAGATCTGTTGACAAAGGCTCAGCACCGTGTAAAGAAAGGGGCCTAGGTGGAGTGAATCCGCCACGACTCCAGCCAAGGTGGAGTGAGACCATCACAACTTCAGCGCGAGCAGTAAGGCTGCAGCCCCCGAGCTGCCTGGCTCCCTCGGCCCCTTCTCCTTCTCTCCGCCTTTCCGCTTTGCTTCTCCCCCACCGTCTCTCCTCCCATGCTCACTCCCTAAATCTAGATCTCAATTCCTTTCCCCCACCCTCCCGCTGTCTCGCGTGCACAGTACCCGGCCCGCGTGGGGCCCCGAGGCGCTGCCCGCACCCCCTCCCCGGGGGTCCCGAAGGCCACAGTTGGGCTGCCGCCGCAGCCGCCACCGCCGCCGCTTCCCGTGGAGCACCTTAGAGCAGACTCTTCACCGCGCGAGTGAGCTGCCAAGTAAAATGGAACAGCTGATAAGATGAGTGATAATTTAAAATCTAAGTGATCCAACATGGCTGCGGTCTCGGAGAGATCAAGTCTCTAACCCCTTCAGCTGCGCGGGCATAGGGAGAAGTAAACTGTCAAAATACTGTTCGCTCAGGACCACTAGGCACTGTTGAGCTGAAGTGGATCCCGGGCGAACAATCTGGCCTTCTCAGAACACACCGAACCCAGATTGGCTGCATTCTAGTTCTGGTTCACCTGCTTCTCGTGACTCAGCACTAATGATCCCGCTGAAATAACTAGTCGGCCCACCTGAACTCACAGAGGTAAAAGCCAAATAAGCACAATAGCCAGACCCAGGGAATCAGGAGTGATGTGGGACTAGCGGCGCAGAACTCCTGGCTATTGCTCCCACCAGTGCTGACAACAGAGGTCCCTTGCACCAGCTACCAGGGGTGTTGGTACCTGAGGGCAAACAAATTCGCTGGGGGTCCTTAGCCCCAAGCCCTACAAACTTAGGGTCTGAGGGAGGCAAACAGAAAGGGTGTGCCCAGGCATCCATGAAAACAGGGCTCCCAGGAGCAGCAGACCCGGCGTGTAGCCAGTATTGTGGTGAGCGTCACAGGTGAGCGGGGCCTGGCTTGAGGAACCACAAGAGAAGGTCCTAGGCACTCAGGATTGGAGACCCACACAGTCTGGGAAGAAGAGCTGAGGCACAGTGATTGGTTCCCACCTATCAAGAAGAGAAGCCTGGCCCAGTGGGCACAGCTCCACCTACTGGAAGAGAAGTTAATCAAGCTCTATGACTGCATTTATTATTATTATTATTATATTTTTTTAATGATTATTATTAGTATTTTTAAATTTTATTTTCACTTTTTGTTGTTGATGTTGTTGTTGTTCTTTAACTTTCTTATTAATGGTTTCAATTTTTTTAATTCTTTTTATTTTATTATTATTACTATTACTTTTTAAACTTTAATTTCCATTTTTTTATTATCATTATAAATTTTTTGGGGGGTTTTAAATTTTTATTTTTTCGTTTTTTCTTTATTTTCACTTTTTTCTTTTGTCTTTTCATTTCTTTTCAATTTTCTTATTCTCCCTTCCTTGAATTCTACCTGCCTACACTCATTCTCTTTAGTGACTTCTTCCCTTCCCTTCTAATATCTCTCCTCCCAAGCATCAAAAAAATTTATAAGAGCAAACAGTAACTCAGCAGTCAAACAGAACAAGAAGTAACATGAGCATAAAAAAGCAAGGAAGAAAAGGAGTACAAACAATGAAGGACAGCCTAAATATTCAGGAGGACCTAGATTCATCAGAAAAATGGCCATATAAAGAACTCAAGGAACACCTTAGACAGATGGAAAGGAACCTTAAAGATCACATTGAAAATGAATTACATAAACAGAAAAAAAGAAGTTAAGCATCTTTACCAGGAGATAGAGATTATAAAAAAAAATCAAACAATAATTCTAGAAATGAAGGAAACCATAAACCAAATTAAAAACTCAATCCAGAGTATCTCTAACAGAGTGGAGCAAGTAGAAGCCAGAACATCAGATAATGAAGACAAAATATATCATCTTGAAAAGAGTCTAGCTAACTCAGAAAGGCTGCTAAAAAATCATGAGAAAAACATCCAAGAGATTTGGGATAACATAAAAAAAAAAAACAAACTTATGAGTCATCAGGATAGAGGAAGGCACAGAGATTCATACCAAGGGAATGTGTAACCTGCTGAATGAAATAATTACAGAAAACTTTCCGGAAATAAAAAAACCTGAATATACAAATTGTAGATGCATACAGGACACCAAGCATACAAAATCACAGTAGACCAACGCCAAGACACATTGTTATGAAGATATCCAATATACAGAACAAAGAGAAAATATTAAAAGCTACAAGGGAAAGGAGGCAGATTAAATTCAGGGGTAAACCAATAAGGTTAAAACGGATTTTTCATCACAGATGCTGAAATCTAGAAGATCCTGAAACAATGTATTTCAAACACTGAAAGACAATGGATGCCAACCAAGAATTCTGTATCCAGCAAAATTAAGCTTCAGGTACAACAACGAAATAAAAATCTTTCATGATAAACAAAATCTAAAAGAATTTGCAGCCAGAAAACCAGCATAGCAAAGCGTCTTGAGCAAAACACTTCACGAGGAAGAAATGAAAAACAATAACCAAAACCATCAGTGGGAAGTGCCTCAGTAAAGACAGAGGGCAGGGGGAAAGCTAATCATGGAGAAACAAACTAAATTAAAAAAAACATAAATAATCAAAAATGGCTGGAATTACAAACAATATATCAATAGTAACTCTAAATGTTAATGGCCTAAACTCTCCAATAAAGCGACATAGGCTGGTAACATGGATTAAAAAACAAATCCAACAATATGCTGCCTCCAGGAGACACATCTGATTGGAAAAGACATACACAGGTTGAAGGTGAAAGGTTGGGAAAAAACATACCACGCACATGATCCTTGTAAGCAAGCAGGGGTGGCCATCTTCATATTGAATAAAATCGACTTCAAGACTAAGTTACTCAAAAGGGATAAGGAAGGACATTATATACTGTGAAAAGGAACCACTCAAGAACAAGACATAACAATTACCAATATTTATGCACCAAATAATGGTGCTGCATAAAACAAATTCTCCTCAAGTTCAAGAATCAAATAGACCACAACACAATAATTATGGGTGACTTCAACACACCTCTCTCACCATTGGACAGACCCTCCAAACAAAAGTTGAATAAAGAACTATAGAACTCAATATAACAATCAATAAACTAGACTTAACTGACACATATAGAATATATCAACCATCATCAAGTGGATATACTTTTTTCTCAGCAGCACATGGATCCTTCTCAAAAATAGACCATACATTATGCCATAGGGCAACCCTCAGTAAAATAAAGGGGTGGAGATAATACCATGCATTTTATCTGATCATAATGGAATGAAACTGGAAATCAATGATAAAAGAAGGAAGGAAAAATCCTACATCACATGGAAAATGAACAATATGTTACTGAATGATCAATGGGTTACAGAAGACATAAAGGAGAAAATAAAAAAATTCTTAGAGATAAATGAAAATACAGACACAACATATCAGAATCTATGGGACACAATGAAAGCAGTTTTAAGAGGGAAATTCATTGCCTGGAGGTTATTCCTCAAAAAAAGAAAAAACCAACAAATAAATGAGCTCACACTTCACCGCAAAGCCCTAGAAAAGGAAGAGCAAAAAAAAAAAAAAAAAAAACAAAAAACAACAAAAAACAACAACAACAACAACAAAAAAAAACCAGCAAATGTAGCAGAAGGCAAGAAGTAATTAAAATCAGAGCGGAAATCAACAAAATTGAAACAAAAGAAACTATTGAAAAAATTGACAAAACTAAAAGTTGGTTCTTCGAAAAAATAAATAAGATCAACAGACCCTTAGCCATGCTAATGAAGAGAAGAAGAGAGAGAACTCAAATTACTAGCACACGGGATGAAAAAGGCAATATCACAACAGACACTTCAGAAATACAGAAGATAATTAGAAAGTATTTTGAATACTTATATTCCAATAAAATAGAAGATAGTGAAAGCATTGATAAATTTCTTAAGCCATATGATCTGCCCAGATTGAGTCAGGAGGATATACACAAGCTAAATAGACCAATATCAATTGAGGAAATAGAAGAAGCCATCAAAAGACTACCAACTACGAAAAGCCCAGGACCGGATGGGTATACAGCAGAGTTTTACAAAACCTTTAAAGACGAACTAATACCAATACTTTTCAAGTTATTTCAGGAAATAGAAAAAGAGGGAGCTCTTCCACATTCATTCTATAAGGCCAACATCACCCTAATTCCTAAACCAGACAAAGACACTTCAAAGAAAGAAAACTACAGACCAATATCTCTAATGAACATAGATGCAAAATTCCTCAATAAAATTCTGGCAAATCAGATACAAAAACATATCAAAAAGATTGTACATCATGATCAAGTAGGACTCATCCCTGGGATCAAGGCTGGTTCAATATATGGAAATCAATAAATGTTATTCATCACATCAATAGACTTAAAGATAAGAACCATATAATCATCTTGATAGATGCAGAAAAAGCATTTGACAAAGAGTTATGTTCAAAACTCTAGAAACACTAGGGATAACAGGAACATACCTCAATATTGTAAAAGCTATCTATGATAAGCCTCAGGCTAGCATCATTATGAACAGAGAAAAATTGAAGGCATTCCCTCTAAAATCTGGAACAAGACAGGGATGCCCTCTCTCACCACTTCTGTTCAACATAGTTCTCGAAACACTGGCCAGAGCAATTAGACAGATGAAAGAAATTAAACGCATAAAAATAGGAAAAGAAGAACTTAAATTATCACTATTTGTGGATGACATAATTCTATACCTAGCTGACCCAAAAGATTCTACAAAGAAACTACTAGAGCTAATAAATAAATTCAGCAAAGTGGCAGGATATAAAATCAACATGCATAAATCAAAGGCATTCCTGTAGATCAGCAACAAATCTTCTGAAATGGAAATGGGGACAACCACTCCATTCACAATATCCTCAATAAAAATAAAATAAAATACTTGGGAATCAACTAACAAAAGAGGTGAAAGACTTATACAAAGACTTATACAGAACCCTAAAGAGAGAAATAGACGAAGATCTTAGAAGATGGAAAAATATACCCTGTTCATGGATAGGCATGACTAACTTCATCAAAATGGCAATACTACCAAAAGTTCTCTATAGGTTTAATGCAATGCCAATCAAAATCCCAATGGCAATATTTCTTGTAGAAATAGATAAAGCAATCATGAAATTCATATGGAAAAATAAAAGACCCAAAATAGCAAAAGCAATTCTAAGCAGGAAGTATGAATCAGGTGGTATAGTGATACCAGATTCCAAACTATACTACAGAGCAATAGCAAGAAAAACAACATGTTACTGGTACCAAAACAGGCGGGTGGACCAATGGTACAGAATAGAGGACACAGAGACCAATCCACAATATTACAACTATCTTATATTTGATAAAGGGGCTAAAAGCATGCAATGGAGGAAGGATAGCATCTTCAACAAATGGTGCTGGGAAAACTGGAAATCCATATGCAACAAAATGAAACTGAATCCCTTTCTCTCGACATGCACAAAAGTTAACTCAAAATGGATCAAGGAGCTTGATATCAAAACAGAGACTCTGGGTCTGATACAAGAAAAAGTTGGCTCCAATCTACATATTGTGAGGTCGGGCTCCAAATTCCTTAATAGGACACCCATAGCACAAGAGTTAATAGCAAGAATCAACAAATGGGACTTTCTTAAACTAAATTTTTTTTTCTCAACAAGAGAAACAATAAGAGAGGTAAATAGGGAGCCTACATCCTGGGAACAAATTTTTACTCCTCACACTTCAGATAGAGCCCTAATATGCAGAGTACACAAAGAACTCAAAAAATTAAACAAGAAGAAAACAAATAACCCAATCAACAAATAGGCCAACGACCTGAACAGACACTTCTCAGAGAAGGACATACAATCAATCAACAAGTACATGAAAAAATGCTCACCATCTCTAGCAGTCAGAGAAATGCAAATCAAAACCACCCTAAAACACCATCTCACTCCAGTCAGATTGGCAGCCATTATGAAGTCAAACAACAACAAGTGCTGGCGAGGATGTGGGGAAAGGGGTACTCTTGTACATTGCTGGTGGGACTGCAAATTGGTGCGGCCAATTTGGAAAGCAGTATGGAGATTCCTGGGAAAGCTGGGAATGAAACCACCATTTGACCCAGCTATTCCCCTTCTTGGACTATTCCCTAAAGACCTTAAAAGAGCGTACTATAGGGATACTGCTACATCAATGTTCATAGCAGCACAATTCACAATAGCTAGGCTGTGGAAACAACCTAGATGCCCTTCAATAGATGAATGGATTTTAAAAATGTGGCATTTATACACAATGGAGTATTACTCTGCACTAAAAAATGACAAAATCATGGAATTTGCAGGGAATGGATGGCACTAGAGCAGATTATGCTAAGTGAAGCTAGCCAATCTCTAAAAAACAAATGCCAAATCTCTTCTTTGATATAAGAAGAACAACTAAGAACAGAGCAGGGAGGAAGAGCATGAGAAGAAGATTAACATAAATCAGGGACAAAAGGTGGGAGGGAAAGGAAGAGAGAAGGGAAATTGCATGGAAATGGAAGGAGACCCTCATTGTTATACAAAATTACATACAAGAGGAAGTGAGGGAAAAGGGGAAAAAGGGGGGAGAAATGAAATACAGTAGATGGGGTACAGAGAGAAGATGGGAGGGAAGGGGAAGGAGGGGTGATAGTAGAGCATAGGAAAGGCAGCAGAATACAACAGACACTAGTATGGCAGTATTTTAAAAAGTGGAGGTGTAACCAATGTGATTCTGCAATCTGTATACAGGGTAAAAATGGGAGTTCATAACCAACTTGAATCAAATGTATGAAATATGATATGTCAAGAACTATGTAATGTTTTGAACAACTAATAATAAAAATTTTTTAAAAAGAAAAAGAAAAAATTAAACAAGATGATAAACCCTTAACCAAACTATCCAAAAGAGAGAGAAGACCCAATTCACAAATTTAGAGATGAAAAAGGAGATCAACACAGACACTTCTATGCAGCAAATCATTAGAAAATATTTTGAAAATCTATTCTCCAACAAATTGAAAATCTAGAAAACTTTCAAAGTTTTCTAAAAGACATTGACATAAGACCTGCCTAAATTGAACCAGGAAGATATACAAAACCTAAATAGACCAATATCAAGCAATGAAATTCAAATAGCAATTAAAAATCTTCCAACAAAGAAAAATCCACCTGAGTTCTATCAAAATTTTAAAAAACTAACACCAGTCTTTTTCAAATTATTCTATAAAATTGAAAAGGAGGGAACACTTTTAAACATATTCTATGAAGCCACTATCACCCTGTTATCAATAACAAACAAACACACATCAAGAAAGAAAACTACAGACCAATATCCCTGGTAAACATAGACACAAAAATCCTTGATAAAAGAGTAGCAACTGAATTCAAAAACACATTAAGAAGATAGCATACCATGATCAAGTGGGTTTTATTCCAGGGATGCTAGGTTTGTTCAACATACACAAACTAATAAATATAATTTATCACATAAATATAACTAAGGACAAGAATCAAATGATCATCTCAATAGATGCAGAAAAGATCTTTTATAAAAATCCAGTATGCATTCATGTTAAAAACACTGAAGAAACTAGGGATACGAGGAACTTACTTCAATATTATAAAGACAATTTGTGAAAACTCAAAGCCAACATCATACTGTATGGAGAAAAACTGAAAGTATTTCCTCTAAAATCAGGAAGAGGACAAGGATGTCTACTCTCACCACTTTTTTTCAATATATTTCTTGAAAAACTAGCCAGAGCAATCAGGCAAGAGAACAAAATTAAAGGGAGACAAATAGAAAAAGAAGAAGTCTCAGTCTCTTTGTTTGTGGAGGACATGATCCTATATTCATAAGACCCAAAAAACTCCACAGAAGACTTCTAGATCTGATATTTTTATTTCAACATAGTTGTAAAATATAAGATCAACACTCATAAATCAGTAGATTTCTTATACTCCAATAGTGAATCTTTCAAGAAAGAAATCAGGAAAATGATCCCATTTACAGTAACTTCAAAAAATAAAATACTTGGGAATTGATTTAACTAAAGAGGTAAATGACTTCTACAGTGAATACTATGCAATACTCAGGAAAGAAGTGGAAGAAGACCTTAGAAGACGTGAAGACCTTGGGCTGGGGATGTGGCTCAAGCGGTAACACGCTCGCCTGGCATGTGCCTGGTGCTGGGTTCAATCCTCAGCACCACATAAAAATAAAATAAAGATGTTGTGTCCACTGAAAACTAAAAAATAAATATTAAAAAAGTTCTCTCTCTCTCTCTCTCCTCTCTCTCTCTCTCTCTCTCTCTCTCTCTCTTTAAAAAAAGAAGATGTGAAGACCTTAGAAGATGTTGAAGACCTACCATGTTATTACATAGGCAGAACTAATATTGTCAAAATGACCACACTGCCAAAATGTTATACATAGTATAACACTTGGTGTAATCCTCATAAAAATACCAATGACATTCTTCACTGAAGTAGAAAAAACAGTCCTAAAATTCATATGAAAGAATAAAATATCCAGAATAGTCAAAGCAATCCTTAGCAAGAAGTGTTACACTGGAGACGATACAGTACCTGATCTCAAATTATACTACAGGAATATAGCAACAAAACAGCATGGTATTGGCATCAAAACAGACTTAAAGACCAGTAGAATAGAATAAAAGTCACAGAGACAAATCCACATAGGTACATTTATCTGATACTTGACAAAGGTGCCAAAAATATATGTTGGAGAAAAGACAGCCATTTTTGTGCTGGAAAAATTGGATATCCATACACAGAAAAGTGAAACTAGATCCCTACCTCTTGCTGTGAACAAAAGTCAAATCTAATAGATCAAAGACTTAGGAATTAGTTCAGAAACTTTGCAAGTACTATAAGAAAACATAGATTCAACACTCCAACACATCACTTCAGGCACTAACTTTCCTAAAAAGACCACTGTAACTCAAGAAATAAAACCAAGAATCAATAAGTGAGATAGCATCAAATTAACCTTCTGCACAGCAGAGGAAACAAAAGCATGAAGAGCAAGCATACAGTATGGAAGAAAAATTTTGCCAGCTACACATCTGACAGGGGGTTAATACAAAGAACTCAAAAAGCTTAACACTAAAAAGAAAACAATCAATAAATGGCAAGCCAAATAAACTAAGTAAACATTTCTCAAAAGAAGAAAAAAAAGTCAACAAATATGTGAAAAAAATGTTCAACTTCCCTAGTGACCAGAGAAATGCAAATCAAGAGTACACTGAGATTTCATCTCACACCAATCAGATTGACAAGTATCAAGAAGAAATAATAATAAATGCAGGTGAGGATGTGTAGGGAAAGGTACAGCCATATATCGTGGCTGGGACTACAAATCAGTTCAATCACTCTGGAGAGCAGCATGGAGATTCCTTAAAAATAAAAATCTAGAAATGAAATCACCATATGACCAGCTATTATGTTCTTCAGAATTTATCCAAAAGAATTAAAATCAGCATGATACATACTTACCAATATTTATAGCAGCACAATCTACTATAGCCAAATTATAGAACTAACCCAGGTGCTCATCAACAGATGAATGGATTTAGAAAACATACACAAAAGAGTTTTACTCATCTACAAAAAAGAATGAAAATTATGGCATTTGCTCGTAAATGCATGAAAATGGAGAAACATTATTCTAAATGAAATAAGCCAGACTCAGAAAATCAGGTTCAAATGTTTTGTCTCATATGCAGAAAGTAAAGCAAAATAAGGGGGAAATGGATATCACAAAGACAGAAGGATAATCGGTGGAGTAGAAGGATATTGGTAGGGATAAAGGTGGGAGAGGAAAGGGGAGAAACCAAGGAATGAACTTGTTAGAATTAAGTTATTTGCATTTATAAATATACTACAGTGAATTCTGAATTTATGTCTATAAAGCACTACTTAAAATGAACAGATAAATAAATAGAAGGAAGAGCAGTATGGTAGAGGAAGCAAAACAGGGGAGGGAGGAGATGAGAGAAAGAAGAGGCATCAGGGACTGAAATTGAGCAAATTAAACTCCAGGCATGCATAATTAGGTCGAAATGAGCCCAAATATTATGTATAACTACAATGCACTAATAAATATGCTTTTAAAAAACACAAACTACAATATATGCTAGAGAGGATGTGGTAAGAAAGGAACACTTATACGTTGTTGGTGGAACTGCAAATTAGTACAATCACTATGGAACTTGGTATGGATATTCATCAAAAGAATATCAATGGGGGCTAGGGTTGTGGCTCAGTCATGGGGCATGTGCCTCACAAGTGTGGGGCACTGGGTTATATCCTCAGGACCACATGAATAAATAAAACAAAGGTATTGTATCCATCTACAACTAAGAGAAAATTTTAAAGTTCAATAATGGAAACACCATATGACCCAGTTATCCCACCCCTTGTTATTTATCCAAAAAAATTAAAATCAGCATACTATCATGATATATGCATTCAAGTCACCATAGCCAAGTTATGGATACAGGCTAGGTGTCCATCAGCAGATCAATGGGTAAAGAAAATGTGGTATATATACACAGTGGAGTTTTACTTAGCCATAAAGAAAAACGAAATTATGTCATTTGCTGGTAAATAGATGGAACTAGAGAATGTTATGTGAAATGAAATGAAACACACTCTGAAAGTCAAGAGTTGAATGTTTAGAGAGAAAAAATTGTTATGGATCTTATGAAAATAGAAGGGAAGCTGCACATAGTGGTATACACCTGTAATCCCAGCTATTCATGAAGCTGGGGTAGGAGGATCACAATTGCAAGACCATCCTGGGCAACTTAGTAAGTCCCTACCTCAAAATAAAAAATAAAAAATCCTGGGGGTGCAGCTCATTTGGAAAACAGTCCTGTATTCAATACCCAGGAAGGAAGGGAGAGAAGGAAAAAAGATGAAAAATAGAAGGGAGACTAGTAAGAAAAGATGGAGAGGGAGAGAGAGGGAGAAGGAGAGGACAAGGAGAGGTACTGAGAAAGGAAATTGACAAAATTATACTATGTGGATATATGACTACATCACAACAAATCCCATTTTAAGTATAGTTATAATGCACCAATTTAAAAGATAAATAGGAGACCAATAGAATACAGGAAAGAGTTTGGGAGAGGGAGAAAGAGAGAAACAGGGGAAGTACTGGAAAATGAAATGGAACAAATTATGTTATATGCATATGTCACAATGAATCCACTATTATGTATAATTACAATGCACAAATAAAAAAAACAATACATATTTACTTATTTATACCCCAGTAATTCCTCTTAGATACCCAACACAATTTTTTACTCTATGCCTCAAAGAGACATAAAAAGTGTTTACTGTAACACCTTTCATGTGAACCAAAAATGCCCACCAACAAGGAAATAGATAAAATGACTGTAATATATACACACAATGAAATATTTTATAGCAGTGAAAATAGCCATAAATACACAAATTAACTTAGTAAAAATATTAAAATGAAACAAGAAAAACCCTAAAACAGTACATAAAATATGGTGCCCTTTCTATACGTTCAAAAACAACTAAACTTTAAAATACATGATATTTATGCACTCACACATATGTTGTATATGAATTATTTCCTAAAGAATAGATGTGACTAACACAAAACTCAGGTCATGACTTTCCTGGATTTCAGTCAGAAACAAAGAAAGAGTGTAAAACAATGTAGATAACTTTGACATTTGGCAAGTTTCTGGTCCTTGAATAAATGTTAGATTCAAGGATTTTTTTTAATTCATTGAAAATTAAACAATGATCATATGGTCATAAACCTAGAATTATTATTACTCTCTAAATTTGTTAAAATCGGATATTTTCTGTCTTGTGAACACTATACCTAGATAACTTAATTTCTCCATTTAATTAATATCTTACCCATTGCAGAAACTATTTTCAATTAAATGTTAATTTCTATAGCTAAGGTTTAAATATTTAATTTCCTAAGTTTGATGTAATACATAATTAAATCATTTCTTAATTTCCATCAAAGAATTATAAAAAGAAAAAGAAAAGATGATACATAATGTCCTAAAACAATTTTTCATAAAACTGTAATTTGGATATATGACCTCTTTGATTTGTTTAATCACCTCCATGGGGCATCAGTCCCAAAGGTCTAAGCCACATCAACACAGATAGCCTTCACATAAATACATCCTTGCTACATGGTAACGATTTTTGGAACACACATAAACAAATACAGTGTCCTTCTGGTTTAATTAGGCAATAATTTACCTACAAATATGAGTAACAAGAGAATACACTAAAAGACTACAAATATTGGGCCAGAAATACATTTAACCAAACTGATTCATCAAGTTTTCCACCAATACCACATCTAGTTTTTCTCTAGCTTCTGAATTAAATAGAGATTGCCATTAAATCTTATCTATTTCAATTGTTGAATTAAAATGTGATTGGGTTGTAGTATCCATATAAATAAATTTTGGTTAATCCAATTTTTCAATAACTTGCCCCATAAGAATTTTTTCTGAATTATCAATTAAATGAATCATACTTCTAATGGAAACATGGATGCATTTGGACTACATGAGAGTGTGGCAGCTGTGGATTCTTAGCTCTTGAAAATATATTCTAATTTTTTTTTTTTACTTCTGGTAAGTATTCTCTCTTATCTGAAAAAAGATACAGGTTAGAAAATAGATCCTAGTTGGCACAGGCCTTAGTCTGAAATTAAATATAAATAGAAAGTACAGTATATTTATATAATATAAAACTAATACTAACATACTAATGCCCTCTAAGGAATGAAGGTTAAATTTCAACAATGGCAGTTAGTGTATTTTGAAGTGCCTGAATGTTATCCATGCATCAAGCATATGCAAAAGAATTTATATTTACTATATAATCTAATCTTCCTCACAACCATCTTACAAAATAGGTACTATGATAATAACTATTTTATCCATCAGTAGAAGCTAACAGAAGATAATTGGCTTCCTCACCTTCACATAGTGAGAAAGTGACTGAGATCAGATGTAATAAAATCACAGGTAGTCTGAATTCACAGTCTAGGGTCTTAACTATTGTGATATTGTCTTTTTCTTTTTGGGCTTTGTATGGCTATGATAATATACCTCTTCCTTTATAATTAATAAAAAAGCCAATCAATTTATTTTTTTAATATTTATTTTTCACTGTTAGGTGGACACAGTATCTTTATCTTATTTTTATGTGGTGCCAAGAATTGAATGTTGCACATTTTTTAATTCTTTCTCATTGTCTTGCCACATCATTAAGTACATCTGAAGTATGATTAAATTTTTTTTACTCATTTTGTTTTAAATTTCACTAAAGAAAATAAAATGCCAAACTATGGTAGCTTATTGGGAACTGAAGTCCATAATATGAAAAATGAAAATCTGAGTTTCAAGTAAAATGTAGTATGCATCTTTTTTATTTTCTATTTCTTCAACTCCACTGTAATGTCCCATTTTTTATATTTATATAATTTTTGTTTATTTTGTTTTTTTAAAAAAACTTTATTGTATAAATTTAGGATTTAGACAATATTCAATATGTGTATAGTAATGATTTAATCAAAATAATTAGCTTTTTAAACTCATTTTTAAAATTGAAATTAAAACAATATTTAGTATGCAGTCCAATACTTAAATAATATGGAAAATGTTTAAAAATGTTAAATGAAATGACTTATGATTGAACTCACAACATTAATTACTATAATGAATAATTCTTGTTATGGAAGTATTTCTAAGAATATTTAGGGCCTTATCTAATCAAAGCTTCAGATTGAACTAATGTTTTTCACCTCCTAAAAGGAGTCACATGGGGGCTAGGGTTGTGGCTCAGCGGTAGAGCGCTTGCCTAGCATGTGCAATGCCCTGGGTTCAATCCTCAGCACCACATAAAAATAAATAAATAAAATATAAGTATTGTGTCCAACTACAACTAAAAAATAAATATTTTTTAAAGATTAGTCACATGTGGGGCTGGGGATGTGGCTCAAGCGGTAGCGTGCTCGTCTGGCATGCCTGCAGCCGGGGGTTCGATCCTCAGCACTACATACAAACAAAGATGTTGTGTCCACCAATAACTAAAAAATAAAATATTAAAAATTCTCTCTCTTTAAATCAAAATGTGAAATATGATATATCAAGAACTATGTAATGTTTTGAACAACCAACATTAAAAAAATAAATTAAAAAAAACTCTCTCTCTCTCTCTGTCTCTCTCTCTCTCTCTCTCTCTCTCTCTCTCTCTCTCTCAAAAAAATAGTCACATGTATTTTAGAAAATGTATACAGATTATAGACATCCACTGTGCTCTCCAACAGTATAAAACACCTGGTGTACTCTGCTCACTTTTGTACACAGTAATTTGAAATATTTGATAAACTATGATGTGTCTAGTAGAAATTAACCAAGAAAACATGAAAATTTAGATCATGTACTGCTCAGAAAAACTGAAAGTGTATTTAGTCTAAGAGTACATATGTAAGATTTTTCAGATAAGCCAAACTAACACAACATCATCCAGAGAAGTATATTTGGCTTTTTCTTTTAACTTGTCAATGGACCTTTATTTTTTTACTTACTTATACGTGGTGCTGAGGATCGAACCCAGTGCCTCACACATGTAAGACAAATGCTCTTCCACTGAGCTACAGCTACAGTTCCAGTACATTTGGCTTTCTAACAGTTAAAATGATGGAGGTCATTATTATAAACATTAGGACAGTGGATACTCCAGGGGACAGCAAGGCAGTATAATAGAGATAATTGGTAACTTTCTATTTCTTCACTCAGGTGATAGTTAAAAAAATATTTTCCTGTACTCCTCAAGCTTCTACTTTTGTTTGTGTATCCCTCTTTTATTTTATAATGATACTAACATATGGTAGGTTTTAAAATTAAGGCATGTTGAAATAACTTATTCTGTGTTGTTTTATAATAAAGAAAGAGATTCAGTGCCTACATGTTACAAGGAAGCATCTTTAACATTGATTAAAGGAAGAAAAGCACTCCATGTACAACTGACTTGCCTGTCATAAATGTTGTATGAAATATGAGTTGTGTGAGTAATCTGTGGAAGGATATCCTATGCAAGAACAAAAGCTGGATTTTGAGGTCCATTTCAACTTTAAAATTAATGCTTTGAAAGTTACCAGTACCATAACAATTTTAAACAACCAAAACATCCCAGTATTTTTGTATTTAGGGAGCTCAAGCCATCTTCTGTTCATGGGCTTTATCACCTCAATAAATACATTATAATTGTACATATTTATGTGCAAAGGTATGTTTATACCTTTTAAGAGTTATGGGAAAAGATTTAAGACAATCTAGATTAGCTTTAAACCATGATGGTAAAATAACTAGTGTGAAAAATGAAGAGAATAAAGAATACATAGAATAATAATGATTCAGATATAAATTTATCAATTTTAGAATTAAATAATAACACAGCTCCAAGTGCTATCACAAATATTAACCCTCACAACCTACCATTGTGTAAGGGGCTATTATTATAGTCTATGATTATATTCTATTCTTCACATATAAAGAACCTGGTACACAATCAGTTTAAATAATTACAAAAAAAAAAAAACAACAAAAAAAAAAAACATGCTTCCCAGTGGTGGAGCTGTGATTTGATGCAGGCAATTGGAGTTTAGAATCTGTACTTAAGCACTGTCCTTGACTTAACTGACATCCTACTATGTAAAAATGAGACGTTCTCTAGTTAAATTGAATTCACAGTTTTTTACTGAGGAAAAACTACATCTTTATCTCATCCATTCTGATAATAAAAGTATCTTCCATATGACCATTATGTTATCATCATGTTTTAACTAAAGTGCTTATATTAATGATACTTGAGATATTTTATCTATATTTTATAATGCAACTGAAATAATTCAAGTGTTTATTCCTTGTCTGCAAAGACACTGTAAAAGTAAAGTATACTGGGTCTGAAGTGTATGGTCAGAAATAACATATAAAAAATTAATTCAATTATTAAAGAGTCTATATTTTTAATGATACAAAACTCAGAAATAGTAAAATTGATTAAATCTTTATCCTTGTATGTACTCATTTTAGCATGAAAGATATGATCATTTTATAGAAAGGGTTCCAAAGCAACGAAAGATTCACTCATGTGATCAGTAAATTTTACAAGTATAAACAATTTACTGATAGTTTAAGAAATTATTGTTTTCATTACCTGTCTACCTAATTTGGCAAACTGGACACATGATAGGGGCTTATAATGATGGTTGCTATGTGTTTGTTGTGACCAAAAGTTCAATTCTTAACTTTCTAACAAATAGATTAGGTTAGTTAGGTAATGAAGTATTAGTAATTATAACAATTGCCAAAACATGGCATCTATACATGTAAATAAATATAATGAAAAATATTAGCCAGGTGCAGTGACACATACTTATAACCCCCCTGGCTCAGGAGGCAGAGGGAAGGGGATCACAGGTTCAAAGCCAGCCTCAGCAACTTAGTGAGGCCCTAACCAATTTAGAAAGAACCTGTCTCTACAAATATAAAAAGGGCTGGGGCATGGCTCAGTGGTTGAGTGCTCCTGAGTTCAATCCCCAGTACCAGGGAAAAAACAGAAGATAAGAAAAGAAAAGGAAAAATATTATTTCTCAGCAACCAAAACACAGTTTTTTAAAAAGTATAGCTATGAATGCCAGAATTACTACAAAAAGCAGGAAAAATATGAGTACTAAAATAAGTGCAGTAAAAGAGATTATCAGATAAAGATGTTTAGAAGTGAATATGGAAAAATTTTTCTGCTACCAAACAGTGGAGTTTAAAAAGTAAACATGCCATTTTACTTTTTTACCTCAAGCACAGCTCCTTTGATAAAGAAAAGACATCATAATCAAGTGATCAAGAGAAAAATAGTGTCATGGTTCCAAGGAGAAAAAAAAACCTCAAAATATATCCCACTCTTAAAATCATGTGATTGACTTTATAGATTTATTGCTTAATTAAAATACATGGAACCATGGATCACATGGCATATTAAGGCTTTTCAATGACTTACAATTCAGTGTGGTTGCTTATAGCATATTATTTTTAAAATCACTTTAGCTATGGTGGAATATAGAGATACTAAAGTCACGAAAACAAATATGAAAAATGAGCCAAATGGGGAAAAAGCATTCAATTAATTAAGTTTTGTTACCCATGACAAACATCAGAGATTTAGAATTCTACCTAAAGCTAGTACTGTACTGTCTTTGATTACCATATTATTGTCTTTCATAAGAAACAATGGAAACAAGCAATGGAAGTTTCAGAACAGACTTCATCCTTCTAGGGTTTTCTGATCAACCTCAACTAGAAAGCATCATCTCTGTGGTTGTCTTCATCTTCTATATTGTGACTCTGGTAGGAAACACAACCATCATTCTTGTATCTTATCTAGACACCCAGCTTCATACCCCCATGTATTTCTTCCTATCTAATTTGTCCTTTTTGGACCTCTGTTATACAACTAGCATTATACCCCAGATGCTGGCAAATCTATGGGGCCCCCAAAAATCTATTACATATGGAGGGTGTGTGCTCCAATTCTTCTTTGCCCTTGACCTGGGAGCCACAGAATGTCTTCTCTTGGCTGTGATGGCCTATGATCGCTATGCTGCTGTTTGTCAACCTCTTCACTACACAGTAATAATGCACCCTGAGCTTTGCCAGAAGATGGTGCTGACCTCCTGGTTGGGTGGTCTTGGAAGTGCCTTAATTCTTTGCTCTTTGACTATGAAGTTGCCAAGATGTGGACACCGGGAAGTAGATAATTTTTTCTGTGAAATGCCAGCATTGATCAAGATGGCTTGTGTCTATTCAAAAGTAATTGAGATTGTTGTCTTTACTCTTGGAGTTCTATTTCTTCTAGTACCTCTATCATTAATTCTCATTTCATATGGAGTTATCATTCGAGCTGCAATGACAATCAAGTTGGCAGCAAGGTGGAAAAAGATCCTTAATACATGTGGTTCTCACCTCACAGTAGTAACTCTATTTTATGGAACACTCATTTATATGTACATGAAACCACAGAACAGCACATCTCAAGAACAAGGAAAGTTCTTTACTCTCTTTTACACAGTCATCACACCAAGCCTTAATCCTCTGATCTACACTTTAAGAAACAAAGATGTGAAGAGTGCAGTGAAGAGAATATTACAGATTAAAAAAAAAAAACATTCAACAAAGTCATGAGTGACAAGGAAAAAATGTGTCAAAGCACAGAAAAGCAAAGAAATATTGTTCTTTACTAATGAAATTTCATTAATTTATTCAAATACATGAATACATGCCTAAAATTTACCATAATTTGTACCAGAGACTTTTAATTTTGTAAATAGATATTAAATTGAGGAAATACTAAGGAGATAAAGATATATATGTAAAACATAAGCACAAAGACCAATCATGGACTATAGGTAAAAATGTAATGATGAAATATAATAAATACAGTAAATATATATAAGGTATTAAATAATCTATTTTAAATCAGTATTATTTGAAGCTATGAATCTTTTTCTTCCCTGTTTTATTAATTTTCTGAGAAATAACACATCCCTTCATTCACATGTTTGACTGGATCAACCAATGTGGTAAACACTAACAATCAAACAATACACATTCCACCTCAAAGTTTAATTGGACATATGGTCACCATGCTGCAAATCACATTTCCTAGTGTAGCCTCTATCAGTACAATGTCACGGAAGTCATGGGTACAAATTCTGAATATATTTAATATTAACCTACTTAGTCTCACCTTCCTCACTTCCCTTCCTGTTACCTGAAATGTGAATGTGGATGGTATCTCACTTGAACCATGCAAATGGGTACAGAACCCTAAGAGAAAATATATAGCAACCCACTAGCAGAGCAATGCCTCCAGACCATTGTGTAATAATAATCAATTAACTGTGTATTTGTGTCTCTCTGTTGGAATAGCTTAGCTCTAACCCTTAGAAGACCTGATAAGGAATTTGGGCTATGTCCTGGAGGGAGCTGTGGTCCTTGGACCAGAAGCATCAACATCAATTGAAAAATTATTAAATACAAATTCTTATGCCTCACCATAGAACTACTGGATAAATAATTTGAGGATAAATCCAGAAATATACATTTTTAAAACAAACATTTCGAGTGATTCTGCTCAGGTTAGAGTTTGAGAACCACTGTTGTAGGAAAACTAGTAGATATAAAGTGTCTCTAAACATTAAATAAATGAGGTTTGATAGATATGAATTACTTTCCTCCCTGGTAGATATGGAAGATAAAATGAATACCAATTTCTCAAAGCATTTACATAAATACCCTAAAATGTCAGACCAAAGATCAGGAATAATCCATTAAAGACCTCTTTTCTATCACCAGAAGAATGAGGAAAATAAGAAGTTTCACTTAAGATTAAATGAAATCAGTGTAAAGTGTACTTCTTATTTAATACCATACTCTTTAGACATTTTGGTTTTATGTTATTCTATTTTTTGTTGGATGTGGTGGTAGTTTATGGTTATTTCTTACAAAAGAGCTTGAACCTCTTAATTAGCAAAACAAAATTTAGTGATTTTTTTTTCTTTGCTCCACATTTATCACTTGTTTTGCTGGTAAATACATTCAAAGTCTGGAGGTCCCTGTCCTGGAGAATGACATAATCTACTTCTCTATAAATAAACTAACTCAGAGATTTGAAATCCTCTCTGCAAGTGATAAATTCCACATTTCTGCAATAACCTTCATGTGACATTTCATAGGCAGAGTTGTCCACAACCTACATGAAGTAATTGGATGAAGGAATAAGAGTACTAAGGACTTACAATCTTCCATCTCCAATACTTAAACCCTGTAGTTCCCAATTTTTTTTGGTGAAACATGATATCTTTCTTTTACATGAATACATGTCTAAAATTTACCAGAATTTGTATCAGAGACTTTTAACTTTGTAAATAGATATTAAATTGAGGAAATACTGAGGAGATAAAGATATATATGTAAAACACAAGCACCAAGATCAATCATGGTCTTTGCATGTGTCTTTACAATTGTCAGTTGTATAAGTCTTTGTAAAAGGGAAGAATATGAGAGTGATATCACACAACAGTTAAAGCATGAAGAGAATACAAAGGTTATAGTGTTATAAGGACTATGGAAGAAAGACAAAGGTAAAAAATGACAAAATTATGGCCACTGAAAATGAGTATCAACTTTGTGATGAAAGCCTGTCTCAATTTTTGACAGATATTATATTTATCACTTTAAAACCTTCTAAGCAAATTCTCTAACCAATTAAATCTTACCTCATATGAAAGTTCCTGAAAAACTTCAGTGTCTTCTAAACTCTCTCAAAATTCAGACCATATAAATATTAAGCCATTGACCAGGACGGGGATAAAGTTCAGTTAGTAGAGTGCTTGCCTCATATGTACAAGGCCCTAGGTTCAATCCCCAGCACCCACACACACCAAAAAAAAAAATAATAATAATAATTAACCCATTTTCCCATTTTATTTGAGTTTGTATGTGTGTTGGGAGAAAAGACACTGGTGAGTTTCTCAACAACATAGAGCTTCCTATTAATAGGTAGGAGTAGTAGGAACATGAAGTTAAGGGGATAATTCTACAAACTGGAACTACGTGCTGGCTGTCCACATGCTGTCTTTTAAAAAGCAATTTACCATTGTGGCCATTATGGCACTGCTCTCTCTTAATTCAGTAGGATGCCACATTCCCTGACAAATACCCTATTATCCTCAGGGATATTCTCTCAGGGTCAAAAAAATACATGAAGAAAGACTCCTCCTTGCTGACATAAATGGACCTGAAAGGGGGACATGTGGCCTTAACACAGACCACTACACAGACCAAAAAAGTCCAACACTCAAGAAGACAAAAAAAAATAAATAAAGCAAAAGTCTACCAACTGTAAAATCTGTAAAAGCAAGTTCCAATCAGAACCCATCAGCACAAGTCAAAGGAACGGAAAGTTGCCTTTAGGTTTTTAACATGTCATTTTAATTTCACCACAATGGTAAAATTTATCTTCTGTGATGGTTTGGATATGTGGTGTACCCCAAAAGCTCATATGTGAGACAATGTAAGGATGTTCAGAGGTGAAATTATTAGATTATGAGAGGTGTAACAATCCATGGCTTAATCCACTGATATGGATTAACTGTGTAATAATTACAGGCAGGAAGGTTGTGATTGGAGCAAGTAGGTCACTGTAGGCATACTTTTGGTGCATATATTTTGTCTCCAGTGAGCAGTGTTCTCCATCTGCTTCCTGATTGCCATGTCCTAGGCTGCCTTCTTCCCCCAAGACCTTCCACCAGGCTTGGATGTTCTGCTGCACCTTATGCCTTAAAACTAAGGAGTTGGTCACGTATGGACTGAGATTTCTAAAACCATGGGCACCTCCTCTAAAATTGTCCTTTATCAGGTCTTTTAGCCACAACCATGAAAAAGCTGACAAAAATATCCCCCCATGGGTTTCACGTGGATACATATGGATAAGATCATGCTCAGTAGAGACTTAAAATTTTGATGCAATCTTACTGTCAGTCAAAATTAAGAGATGGTACCTGGGCAGGACTCTCTAAAACCTTCCCTAAAGCCCCCAATAAAACTGGGGAACCAAGGAGTACAACATCACTCTCCTCTCTAAGAAGACCCACTCTCTCCCTTGAGGACATCTTTCCTTCCTCCTATAATAAATTCTGCTATATTTTTACTATGTTTTGCATCTTTCCTGAAATATTCTCAAACAAGAACGTAAGAACTAAAAAACACAACATGACCCCCAGTCATTATATTTTTGCTATGTCTAAATTGATTTTTGACATGAATTGCATATTCAATAAATGTCTATAGAATGATTAAGTAAATTAGTAGTCATTTATTAAATCTTCATGAAAATATTATCAATTCTGCAGAATAAAGAAAATATCCATTGGGTAATATGGAAGCAATATCTTTAGTTTATGTTAATGTTTAAGTCACTTAAAACACCTCTGACTTAGAGGAAGAGAAAGGTAATACAGTTATTCTTTCACAGGCATAATATTGTAAAATCTTCAATATATATTTTCTTCAAATATATTTCCTTGGAAATGTATTTTTGGAAACCAGAAAAATAAGAATAAAATAATCCTCATTATCTCTAGCCCATAAATAGTCATCAAAATTTTTAGTTGATTTTATTTATTTCTATTTATATTAAAGTTTTAATCATATTCCATTTGGTATCCAATATTTCTCTCAGTGTATGCTTTTATATCAATTATGATATCACCCCCAAGGGGGTAAAAGTCAAAACTGAGGAAAAGTGACAAAAATCAGATATTAAAATGATTGGTGGCTCTTCAAAAGGCACTGCACCACATATATACACAGTATATGTATGGCATTAAAATCATTAGGAAGGAAATGATGATAATAAAAACAAAACAGGTTGAGAATACTTGGTGTTGGGTTTTCCCTCTGTGTAAAGATAATTGGAAGAAAGTCTCCTTCTAAAGCAAAGGATAGGCACACTCAGTTTCCAGCACCTGATGAAGGCCTTAATAGTCTTCTAGGTTAAGAATTCAATATGCACCCTTTAGTTAATCAAGTTAAAATATTGGAAATTTACTGACACTATATATTTTTTTAAGTGTGGGAGTAAAGTGTTGTTAGTAATTTGGGGAAACAGACATCCCATTTCTTCTTCACTGTCTTAGTTACATGCTACTTCATAAACTTTTTTTAAAGAAATAAGCAGAATTACAAAGAGAGAGATTCCAACATGGCATCGGGCGCGGAGAGATCAAGTCTCTGACCTCTTCAGCTGTGCGGGCATAGGGAGTCGTAAACAATCTAAATTCTGTTTGCTCAGGATCACTAGGCAATGCTGAGCTGATGTGGATCTGGGGCGAACAGTCTGGGCCTCTCAGAACACACACTGAGCCAGGATCGGATGAATTCAAGCTCCCGTTCGCCTGCTTCCCGCAGACAAACAGCTGTGACTCAGCACTAATCCATCCGGCTGAAACAACTGGTCAGCCCTTCTGATCCTACGGAGGTAAATGCCAACCAAGCCTTCATAGGTAGTGGCCACAGGTTTGAAACGGGGCTTGGGAGAGACAGTAAGGACCCACCCGTTGCATTGGTCACCCAGCAAAGGGAAACGAACTGTCGCCATTTGCAAGAGATACCACCATGGCAGAGAACTGACGTCACCAGACTGCTGTGGAGGAGATAACTTCATTGAAACCTGCGGCTACAGGTGTGTAATCCCCTAGCCTTCCCTCTCCACACATCGGGGAAACCTTAAGGGCCCCTCCCAGCTCTCCCATGAGCGCGATAGCCAGACCGAGGGAATCAGATGTGGCGCGGGATGCGCGGCTCGGAACTCCCGGCTACCGCTCCCACCAGTGCTGACAACTGAGGTCTCTTGCACCAGCTACCGGGGGCATGGCTACCGGAGGGCAAGTAAAATTCACTGAGGATTCTCAGCCCCAAGCTCTACAAACTTAGGCTCTGAGGGAATGGCAAACAGGGAGAGTGTGCCCAGTCGTTCATGAAAACAGGGTTCCTGGGAGCAGCAGACCTGCCGTGTAGCCAGTATTGTGGTGAGCGGCACCCGTGAGAGGGGCCTGGCTAGAGGAAAAGTGGGGAAGTGACTAGACACAAGAGGAGGCCCTAGGCACTCAGGATTGGAGACTCGCCCAGTCTGGGAGGAGGAGCTGCTGCACAGTGATTGGTTCCTGCGTATTGACAGGAGAAGCTTGGCCTGGTGGGCACAATGCCACCTACTGGAAGAGAAGTTAATCAAACTCTAAGACTGCATTTATTAGTTTTTTTTTTCTCTTCTTTTTGATTTGGGTTTTTTTCTTTCATTTTCATTTTTCTTTCTTGTTGTTATTAAATTTTTTTTCAATTTTAAAAAAATTTTTTTCTTCTAATTTTAATTTTTATTTATTATTATTATTATTATTTTTTTAAATTTTTCTTTCTTTTTTTATTTCCTATTTCTTTCTTCTTTTGTCTTTTCATTTCTTTTCAATTTTCTTATTCCCCCTTCCTTGAATTCTACCTGCTTACTCTCCTTCTCTTTAGTGACTTCTTTCCTTCCCTTCTAATACCTTTCCTCCCAAGCATCAAATAAATTTATAGGAGTAAACAGTAACTCAGCAGTCAAACAGAACAAGAAGTAACATGAGCAGTTTGAAAAAGCAAGGAATAAAAGGAGTACAAACAATGCAGGACAGCCTAAATATTCAGGAGGACCTAGAGTCATCAGAAAAATGGTCATATAAAGAACTCAAGGAACACCTTAGACAGATGGAATGGAACCTTAAAGAGGATGTGAGACAGCAAATTCAAGCAGCGAAAGAACACATTGAGAATGAATTACATAAACAGATAAAAGAAGAAGTTAAGCATCTTTATCAGGAGATAGAGATTATAAAAATTAATCAAAAAGTAATTCTAGAAATGAAGGAAACGATAAACCAAATTAAAAACTCAATTGAGAGTATCACTAACAGAGTGGAGCAAGTAGAAGCCAGAACGTCAGATAATGAAGACAAAATATATCATCTTGAAAAGAGTCTAGCCAACTCAGAAAGGCTGGTAAAAAATCACGAGAAAAACATTCAAGAGTTATGGGATAACATAAAAAAAAAAACCAAACTTATGAGTCATCGGGATAGAAGAAGGTACAGAAATTCAAACCAAGGGAATGAGTAACCTGCTGAATGAAATAATTACAGAAAACTTTCCAGAAATAAAAAAGGAAACAGATATACAAATTGAAGATGCATACAGGACACCGAGCACACAAAATCACAGTAGACCAACGCCAAGACACGTTATGAAGATATCCAATATACAGAACAAAGAAAAAATATTAAAAGCTACAAGAGAAAGGAGGCAGATTACATTCAGGGGTAAACCAATAAGGTTAACAACGGATTTTTTATCACAGACACTGAAAGCAAGAAGGTCATGGAACAATGTATTTCAAACACTGAAAGACAATGGATGCCAACCAAGAATTCTGTATCCAGCAAAATTAAGCTTCAGATATGACAACGAAATAAAAATCTTTCATGATAAACAAAAGTTAAAAGAATTTGTAGCCAGAAAATCAGCATTGCAAAGCATTTTGAGCAAAACACTACACGAGGAAGAAATGAAAAACAATAACCAAAACCATCAGTGGGAAGTGCCTCAGTAAAGACAGAGGGCGAGGGGAAAGATAATCATGGAGAAACAAACTAAATTTTTTTAAAAAAGGATAAATAATCAAACATGGCTGGAAGTACAAACCACATATCAATAGTAACTCTGAATGTTAATGGCTTAAACTCTCCAATAAAGCGACATAGGCTGGCATCATGGATTAAAAAAACAAATCCAACAATATGCTGCCTCCAGGAGACACATCTGATTGGAAAAGACATACACAGGCTGAAGGTGAAAGGATGGGAAAAAATATACCACGCACACGGTCCTCGTAAGCAAGCAGGGGTGGCCATCCTCATATCGAATAAAATCGACTTCAAGACTAAGTTAATCAAAAGGGATAAAGAAGGACATTATATACTGTTAAAAGGAACCATTCACCAACAAGACATAACAATTATCAATATTTATGCACCAAATAATGGTGCCGCGACATTCATAAAACAAATTCTCCTCAAGTTCAAGAATCAAATAGACCACAACACAATAATTATGGGTGACTTCAACACACCTCTCTCACCATTGGACAGACCCTCCAAACAAAAGTTGAATAACGAAACTATAGAACTCAATACCACAATCAATAACCTAGACTTAACTGACATATATAGAATATATCAACCATCATCAAGTGGATATACTTTTTTCTCAGTAGCACATGGATCCTTCTCAAAAATAGATTACACATTATACCATAGGGCAACCCTCAGTAAATATAAAGGGGTGGAGATAATACCATGCATTTTATCTGATCATAATGGAATGAAACTGGAAATCAATGATAAAAGAAGGAAGGAAAAATCCTACATCACATGGACAATGAACAATATGTTACTGAACGATCAATGAGTTACAGAAGACATAAAGGAGGAAATAAAAAAATTCTTAGAGATAAATGAAAATACAGACACAACATATCGGAATCCATGGGACACAATGAAAACAGTTTTAAGAGGGAAATTCATCGCCTGGAGGTTATTCCTCAAAAAAAAAAAAACCCAACAAATAAATGAGCTCACACTTCATCTCAAAACCCTAGAAAAGGAAGAGCAAAACAACAGCAAATGTAGCAGAAGGCAAGAAATAATTAAAATCAGAGTGGAAATCAACAAAATTGAAACAAAAGAAACTATTGAAAAAATTAACAAAACTAAAAGTTGGTTCTTTGAAAAAATAAATAAGATCTACAGACCTTTATCCATGCTAACAAAGAGAAGAAGAGAGAGAACTCAAATTACTAACATACGGGATGAAAAAGGCAATATCACAACAGATGCTACAGAAATACAGAAGACAATTAGAAATTATTTTGAAAACCTATATTCCAATAAAATAGAAGATAGTGAAGACATCGATAAATTTCTTAAGTCATATGATTTGCCCAGACTGAGTTAGAAGGATACACACAATTTGAACAGACCAATATCAATAGAAGAAATTGAAGAAGCAATCAAAAGACTACCAACCAAGAAGAGACCAGGACCAGATGGGTATACAGCAGAGTTTTACAAAACCTTTAAAGAAGAATTAATACCAATACTTTTCAAGTTATTTCAGGAAATAGAAAAAGAGGGAGCTCTACCAAATTCATTCTATGAGGCCAACTACACCTTGCTACCGAAACCAGACAAAGACACCTCAAAGAAAGAAAACTACAGACCAATATCTCTGATGAACCTAGATGCAAAAATCCTCAATAAAATTCTGGTGAATCGGATACAAAGGCATATCAAAAAAATTGTGCACCATGATCAAGTAGGATTCATCCCTGGGATGCAAGGATGGTTCAATATACGGAAATCAAAAAATGTTATTCACCACATCAATAGACTTAAAGATAAGAACCATATGATCATCTCAATAGATGCAGAAAAAGCATTCGACAAAGTACAGCATCCCTTTATGTTCAGAACATTAGAAAAACTAGGGATAACAGGAACTTACCTGACATTGTAAAAGCTATCTATGCTAAGCCTCAGGCTAGCATCATTCTGAATGGAGAAAAATTGAAGGCATTCCCTCTAAAATCTGGAACATGTCAGGGATCCCCTCTATCACCATTTCTATTCAATATAGTTCTCGAAACACTGGCCAGAGCAATTAGACAGACGAAAGAAATTAAAGGCATAAAAATAGGAAAGGAAGAACTTAAATTATCACTATTTGCGGAAAACATGATTCTATACGTAGAAGACCCAAAAGGGTCTACAAAAAAACTACTAGAACTAATAAATGAATTCAGCAAAGTGGCAGGATATAAAATCAACACACATAAATCAAAGGCATTTCGGGACAAAACTTCTGAAATGGAAATGAGGAAAAACTCTCCATTCACAATATCCTCAAAAAAAAAAAAATAAAATAAAATACTTGGGAATCAACCTAACAAAAGAGGTGAAAGATTTATACAATGAAAACTACAGAACCCTAAAGAGAGAAATAGAAGAGGATCTTAGAAGATGGAAAAATATATCTTGTTCATGGAGAGGCAGAACTAACATCATCAAAATGGCGATATTACCAAAAGTTCTCTATAGGTTTAATGCAATGCCAATCAAAATCCCAATGGCATTCCTTGTAGAAATAGATAAAGCAATCATGAAATTCATATGGAAAAATAAAAGACCCAGAATAGCAAAAACAATTCTAAGCAGGAAGTGTGAATCAGGTGGTATAGGAATACCAGATTTCAAACTATATTACAGAGCAATAGTAATAAAAACAGCATGGTACTGGTACCAAAACAGACGGGTAGACCAATGATGCAGAATAGAGGACACAGAGACTAATCCACAAAGCTACAACTATCTTATATTTGACAAAGGAGCTAAAAACATGCAATAGAGGAAGGATAGCATCTTCAACAAATGGTGTTGGGAAAACTGGAAATCCATATGCAACAAAATGAAACTGAATCCCCTCCTCTCGCCATGCACAAAAGTCAACTCAAAGTGGATCAAGGAGCTAGATATCAAATCAGAGACTCTCCGTCTGATAGAAGAAAAAGTTGGCTCCGATATACATATTGTGGGGTCGGGCTCCAAATTCCTTAATAGGACACCCATAGCACAAGAGTTAATAGCAAGAATCAACAAATGGGACTTTCTTAAACTAAATTTTTTTTTCTCAACAAGAGAAACAATAAGAGAGGTAAATAGGGAGCCTACATCCTGGGAACAAATTTTTACTCCTCACACTTCAGATAGAGCCCTAATATGCAGAGTACACAAAGAACTCAAAAAATTAAACAAGAAGAAAACAAATAACCCAATCAACAAATAGGCCAACGACCTGAACAGACACTTCTCAGAGAAGGACATACAATCAATCAACAAGTACATGAAAAAATGCTCACCATCTCTAGCAGTCAGAGAAATGCAAATCAAAACCACCCTAAAACACCATCTCACTCCAGTCAGATTGGCAGCCATTATGAAGTCAAACAACAACAAGTGCTGGCGAGGATGTGGGGAAAGGGGTACTCTTGTACATTGCTGGTGGGACTGCAAATTGGTGCGGCCAATTTGGAAAGCAGTATGGAGATTCCTGGGAAAGCTGGGAATGAAACCACCATTTGACCCAGCTATTCCCCTTCTTGGACTATTCCCTAAAGACCTTAAAAGAGCGTACTATAGGGATACTGCTACATCAATGTTCATAGCAGCACAATTCACAATAGCTAGGCTGTGGAAACAACCTAGATGCCCTTCAATAGATGAATGGATTTTAAAAATGTGGCATTTATACACAATGGAGTATTACTCTGCACTAAAAAATGACAAAATCATGGAATTTGCAGGGAATGGATGGCACTAGAGCAGATTATGCTAAGTGAAGCTAGCCAATCTCTAAAAAACAAATGCCAAATCTCTTCTTTGATATAAGAAGAACAACTAAGAACAGAGCAGGGAGGAAGAGCATGAGAAGAAGATTAACATAAATCAGGGACAAAAGGTGGGAGGGAAAGGAAGAGAGAAGGGAAATTGCATGGAAATGGAAGGAGACCCTCATTGTTATACAAAATTACATACAAGAGGAAGTGAGGGAAAAGGGGAAAAAGGGGGGAGAAATGAAATACAGTAGATGGGGTACAGAGAGAAGATGGGAGGGAAGGGGAAGGAGGGGTGATAGTAGAGCATAGGAAAGGCAGCAGAATACAACAGACACTAGTATGGCAGTATTTTAAAAAGTGGAGGTGTAACCAATGTGATTCTGCAATCTGTATACAGGGTAAAAATGGGAGTTCATAACCAACTTGAATCAAATGTATGAAATATGATATGTCAAGAACTATGTAATGTTTTGAACAACTAATAATAAAAATTTTTTAAAAAGAAAAAGAAAAAATTAAACAAGATGATAAACCCTTAACCAAACTATCCAAAAGAGAGAGAAGACCCAATTCACAAATTTAGAGATGAAAAAGGAGATCAACACAGACACTTCTATGCAGCAAATCATTAGAAAATATTTTGAAAATCTATTCTCCAACAAATTGAAAATCTAGAAAACTTTCAAAGTTTTCTAAAAGACATTGACATAAGACCTGCCTAAATTGAACCAGGAAGATATACAAAACCTAAATAGACCAATATCAAGCAATGAAATTCAAATAGCAATTAAAAATCTTCCAACAAAGAAAAATCCACCTGAGTTCTATCAAAATTTTAAAAAACTAACACCAGTCTTTTTCAAATTATTCTATAAAATTGAAAAGGAGGGAACACTTTTAAACATATTCTATGAAGCCACTATCACCCTGTTATCAATAACAAACAAACACACATCAAGAAAGAAAACTACAGACCAATATCCCTGGTAAACATAGACACAAAAATCCTTGATAAAAGAGTAGCAACTGAATTCAAAAACACATTAAGAAGATAGCATACCATGATCAAGTGGGTTTTATTCCAGGGATGCTAGGTTTGTTCAACATACACAAACTAATAAATATAATTTATCACATAAATATAACTAAGGACAAGAATCAAATGATCATCTCAATAGATGCAGAAAAGATCTTTTATAAAAATCCAGTATGCATTCATGTTAAAAACACTGAAGAAACTAGGGATACGAGGAACTTACTTCAATATTATAAAGACAATTTGTGAAAACTCAAAGCCAACATCATACTGTATGGAGAAAAACTGAAAGTATTTCCTCTAAAATCAGGAAGAGGACAAGGATGTCTACTCTCACCACTTTTTTTCAATATATTTCTTGAAAAACTAGCCAGAGCAATCAGGCAAGAGAACAAAATTAAAGGGAGACAAATAGAAAAAGAAGAAGTCTCAGTCTCTTTGTTTGTGGAGGACATGATCCTATATTCATAAGACCCAAAAAACTCCACAGAAGACTTCTAGATCTGATATTTTTATTTCAACATAGTTGTAAAATATAAGATCAACACTCATAAATCAGTAGATTTCTTATACTCCAATAGTGAATCTTTCAAGAAAGAAATCAGGAAAATGATCCCATTTACAGTAACTTCAAAAAATAAAATACTTGGGAATTGATTTAACTAAAGAGGTAAATGACTTCTACAGTGAATACTATGCAATACTCAGGAAAGAAGTGGAAGAAGACCTTAGAAGACGTGAAGACCTTGGGCTGGGGATGTGGCTCAAGCGGTAACACGCTCGCCTGGCATGTGCCTGGTGCTGGGTTCAATCCTCAGCACCACATAAAAATAAAATAAAGATGTTGTGTCCACTGAAAACTAAAAAATAAATATTAAAAAAGTTCTCTCTCTCTCTCTCTCCTCTCTCTCTCTCTCTCTCTCTCTCTCTTTAAAAAAAGAAGATGTGAAGACCTTAGAAGATGTTGAAGACCTACCATGTTATTACATAGGCAGAACTAATATTGTCAAAATGACCACACTGCCAAAATGTTATACATAGTATAACACTTGGTGTAATCCTCATAAAAATACCAATGACATTCTTCACTGAAGTAGAAAAAACAGTCCTAAAATTCATATGAAAGAATAAAATATCCAGAATAGTCAAAGCAATCCTTAGCAAGAAGTGTTACACTGGAGACGATACAGTACCTGATCTCAAATTATACTACAGGAATATAGCAACAAAACAGCATGGTATTGGCATCAAAACAGACTTAAAGACCAGTAGAATAGAATAAAAGTCACAGAGACAAATCCACATAGGTACATTTATCTGATACTTGACAAAGGTGCCAAAAATATATGTTGGAGAAAAGACAGCCATTTTTGTGCTGGAAAAATTGGATATCCATACACAGAAAAGTGAAACTAGATCCCTACCTCTTGCTGTGAACAAAAGTCAAATCTAATAGATCAAAGACTTAGGAATTAGTTCAGAAACTTTGCAAGTACTATAAGAAAACATAGATTCAACACTCCAACACATCACTTCAGGCACTAACTTTCCTAAAAAGACCACTGTAACTCAAGAAATAAAACCAAGAATCAATAAGTGAGATAGCATCAAATTAACCTTCTGCACAGCAGAGGAAACAAAAGCATGAAGAGCAAGCATACAGTATGGAAGAAAAATTTTGCCAGCTACACATCTGACAGGGGGTTAATACAAAGAACTCAAAAAGCTTAACACTAAAAAGAAAACAATCAATAAATGGCAAGCCAAATAAACTAAGTAAACATTTCTCAAAAGAAGAAAAAAAAGTCAACAAATATGTGAAAAAAATGTTCAACTTCCCTAGTGACCAGAGAAATGCAAATCAAGAGTACACTGAGATTTCATCTCACACCAATCAGATTGACAAGTATCAAGAAGAAATAATAATAAATGCAGGTGAGGATGTGTAGGGAAAGGTACAGCCATATATCGTGGCTGGGACTACAAATCAGTTCAATCACTCTGGAGAGCAGCATGGAGATTCCTTAAAAATAAAAATCTAGAAATGAAATCACCATATGACCAGCTATTATGTTCTTCAGAATTTATCCAAAAGAATTAAAATCAGCATGATACATACTTACCAATATTTATAGCAGCACAATCTACTATAGCCAAATTATAGAACTAACCCAGGTGCTCATCAACAGATGAATGGATTTAGAAAACATACACAAAAGAGTTTTACTCATCTACAAAAAAGAATGAAAATTATGGCATTTGCTCGTAAATGCATGAAAATGGAGAAACATTATTCTAAATGAAATAAGCCAGACTCAGAAAATCAGGTTCAAATGTTTTGTCTCATATGCAGAAAGTAAAGCAAAATAAGGGGGAAATGGATATCACAAAGACAGAAGGATAATCGGTGGAGTAGAAGGATATTGGTAGGGATAAAGGTGGGAGAGGAAAGGGGAGAAACCAAGGAATGAACTTGTTAGAATTAAGTTATTTGCATTTATAAATATACTACAGTGAATTCTGAATTTATGTCTATAAAGCACTACTTAAAATGAACAGATAAATAAATAGAAGGAAGAGCAGTATGGTAGAGGAAGCAAAACAGGGGAGGGAGGAGATGAGAGAAAGAAGAGGCATCAGGGACTGAAATTGAGCAAATTAAACTCCAGGCATGCATAATTAGGTCGAAATGAGCCCAAATATTATGTATAACTACAATGCACTAATAAATATGCTTTTAAAAAACACAAACTACAATATATGCTAGAGAGGATGTGGTAAGAAAGGAACACTTATACGTTGTTGGTGGAACTGCAAATTAGTACAATCACTATGGAACTTGGTATGGATATTCATCAAAAGAATATCAATGGGGGCTAGGGTTGTGGCTCAGTCATGGGGCATGTGCCTCACAAGTGTGGGGCACTGGGTTATATCCTCAGGACCACATGAATAAATAAAACAAAGGTATTGTATCCATCTACAACTAAGAGAAAATTTTAAAGTTCAATAATGGAAACACCATATGACCCAGTTATCCCACCCCTTGTTATTTATCCAAAAAAATTAAAATCAGCATACTATCATGATATATGCATTCAAGTCACCATAGCCAAGTTATGGATACAGGCTAGGTGTCCATCAGCAGATCAATGGGTAAAGAAAATGTGGTATATATACACAGTGGAGTTTTACTTAGCCATAAAGAAAAACGAAATTATGTCATTTGCTGGTAAATAGATGGAACTAGAGAATGTTATGTGAAATGAAATGAAACACACTCTGAAAGTCAAGAGTTGAATGTTTAGAGAGAAAAAATTGTTATGGATCTTATGAAAATAGAAGGGAAGCTGCACATAGTGGTATACACCTGTAATCCCAGCTATTCATGAAGCTGGGGTAGGAGGATCACAATTGCAAGACCATCCTGGGCAACTTAGTAAGTCCCTACCTCAAAATAAAAAATAAAAAATCCTGGGGGTGCAGCTCATTTGGAAAACAGTCCTGTATTCAATACCCAGGAAGGAAGGGAGAGAAGGAAAAAAGATGAAAAATAGAAGGGAGACTAGTAAGAAAAGATGGAGAGGGAGAGAGAGGGAGAAGGAGAGGACAAGGAGAGGTACTGAGAAAGGAAATTGACAAAATTATACTATGTGGATATATGACTACATCACAACAAATCCCATTTTAAGTATAGTTATAATGCACCAATTTAAAAGATAAATAGGAGACCAATAGAATACAGGAAAGAGTTTGGGAGAGGGAGAAAGAGAGAAACAGGGGAAGTACTGGAAAATGAAATGGAACAAATTATGTTATATGCATATGTCACAATGAATCCACTATTATGTATAATTACAATGCACAAATAAAAAAAACAATACATATTTACTTATTTATACCCCAGTAATTCCTCTTAGATACCCAACACAATTTTTTACTCTATGCCTCAAAGAGACATAAAAAGTGTTTACTGTAACACCTTTCATGTGAACCAAAAATGCCCACCAACAAGGAAATAGATAAAATGACTGTAATATATACACACAATGAAATATTTTATAGCAGTGAAAATAGCCATAAATACACAAATTAACTTAGTAAAAATATTAAAATGAAACAAGAAAAACCCTAAAACAGTACATAAAATATGGTGCCCTTTCTATACGTTCAAAAACAACTAAACTTTAAAATACATGATATTTATGCACTCACACATATGTTGTATATGAATTATTTCCTAAAGAATAGATGTGACTAACACAAAACTCAGGTCATGACTTTCCTGGATTTCAGTCAGAAACAAAGAAAGAGTGTAAAACAATGTAGATAACTTTGACATTTGGCAAGTTTCTGGTCCTTGAATAAATGTTAGATTCAAGGATTTTTTTTAATTCATTGAAAATTAAACAATGATCATATGGTCATAAACCTAGAATTATTATTACTCTCTAAATTTGTTAAAATCGGATATTTTCTGTCTTGTGAACACTATACCTAGATAACTTAATTTCTCCATTTAATTAATATCTTACCCATTGCAGAAACTATTTTCAATTAAATGTTAATTTCTATAGCTAAGGTTTAAATATTTAATTTCCTAAGTTTGATGTAATACATAATTAAATCATTTCTTAATTTCCATCAAAGAATTATAAAAAGAAAAAGAAAAGATGATACATAATGTCCTAAAACAATTTTTCATAAAACTGTAATTTGGATATATGACCTCTTTGATTTGTTTAATCACCTCCATGGGGCATCAGTCCCAAAGGTCTAAGCCACATCAACACAGATAGCCTTCACATAAATACATCCTTGCTACATGGTAACGATTTTTGGAACACACATAAACAAATACAGTGTCCTTCTGGTTTAATTAGGCAATAATTTACCTACAAATATGAGTAACAAGAGAATACACTAAAAGACTACAAATATTGGGCCAGAAATACATTTAACCAAACTGATTCATCAAGTTTTCCACCAATACCACATCTAGTTTTTCTCTAGCTTCTGAATTAAATAGAGATTGCCATTAAATCTTATCTATTTCAATTGTTGAATTAAAATGTGATTGGGTTGTAGTATCCATATAAATAAATTTTGGTTAATCCAATTTTTCAATAACTTGCCCCATAAGAATTTTTTCTGAATTATCAATTAAATGAATCATACTTCTAATGGAAACATGGATGCATTTGGACTACATGAGAGTGTGGCAGCTGTGGATTCTTAGCTCTTGAAAATATATTCTAATTTTTTTTTTTTACTTCTGGTAAGTATTCTCTCTTATCTGAAAAAAGATACAGGTTAGAAAATAGATCCTAGTTGGCACAGGCCTTAGTCTGAAATTAAATATAAATAGAAAGTACAGTATATTTATATAATATAAAACTAATACTAACATACTAATGCCCTCTAAGGAATGAAGGTTAAATTTCAACAATGGCAGTTAGTGTATTTTGAAGTGCCTGAATGTTATCCATGCATCAAGCATATGCAAAAGAATTTATATTTACTATATAATCTAATCTTCCTCACAACCATCTTACAAAATAGGTACTATGATAATAACTATTTTATCCATCAGTAGAAGCTAACAGAAGATAATTGGCTTCCTCACCTTCACATAGTGAGAAAGTGACTGAGATCAGATGTAATAAAATCACAGGTAGTCTGAATTCACAGTCTAGGGTCTTAACTATTGTGATATTGTCTTTTTCTTTTTGGGCTTTGTATGGCTATGATAATATACCTCTTCCTTTATAATTAATAAAAAAGCCAATCAATTTATTTTTTTAATATTTATTTTTCACTGTTAGGTGGACACAGTATCTTTATCTTATTTTTATGTGGTGCCAAGAATTGAATGTTGCACATTTTTTAATTCTTTCTCATTGTCTTGCCACATCATTAAGTACATCTGAAGTATGATTAAATTTTTTTTACTCATTTTGTTTTAAATTTCACTAAAGAAAATAAAATGCCAAACTATGGTAGCTTATTGGGAACTGAAGTCCATAATATGAAAAATGAAAATCTGAGTTTCAAGTAAAATGTAGTATGCATCTTTTTTATTTTCTATTTCTTCAACTCCACTGTAATGTCCCATTTTTTATATTTATATAATTTTTGTTTATTTTGTTTTTTTAAAAAAACTTTATTGTATAAATTTAGGATTTAGACAATATTCAATATGTGTATAGTAATGATTTAATCAAAATAATTAGCTTTTTAAACTCATTTTTAAAATTGAAATTAAAACAATATTTAGTATGCAGTCCAATACTTAAATAATATGGAAAATGTTTAAAAATGTTAAATGAAATGACTTATGATTGAACTCACAACATTAATTACTATAATGAATAATTCTTGTTATGGAAGTATTTCTAAGAATATTTAGGGCCTTATCTAATCAAAGCTTCAGATTGAACTAATGTTTTTCACCTCCTAAAAGGAGTCACATGGGGGCTAGGGTTGTGGCTCAGCGGTAGAGCGCTTGCCTAGCATGTGCAATGCCCTGGGTTCAATCCTCAGCACCACATAAAAATAAATAAATAAAATATAAGTATTGTGTCCAACTACAACTAAAAAATAAATATTTTTTAAAGATTAGTCACATGTGGGGCTGGGGATGTGGCTCAAGCGGTAGCGTGCTCGTCTGGCATGCCTGCAGCCGGGGGTTCGATCCTCAGCACTACATACAAACAAAGATGTTGTGTCCACCAATAACTAAAAAATAAAATATTAAAAATTCTCTCTCTTTAAATCAAAATGTGAAATATGATATATCAAGAACTATGTAATGTTTTGAACAACCAACATTAAAAAAATAAATTAAAAAAAACTCTCTCTCTCTCTCTGTCTCTCTCTCTCTCTCTCTCTCTCTCTCTCTCTCTCAAAAAAATAGTCACATGTATTTTAGAAAATGTATACAGATTATAGACATCCACTGTGCTCTCCAACAGTATAAAACACCTGGTGTACTCTGCTCACTTTTGTACACAGTAATTTGAAATATTTGATAAACTATGATGTGTCTAGTAGAAATTAACCAAGAAAACATGAAAATTTAGATCATGTACTGCTCAGAAAAACTGAAAGTGTATTTAGTCTAAGAGTACATATGTAAGATTTTTCAGATAAGCCAAACTAACACAACATCATCCAGAGAAGTATATTTGGCTTTTTCTTTTAACTTGTCAATGGACCTTTATTTTTTTACTTACTTATACGTGGTGCTGAGGATCGAACCCAGTGCCTCACACATGTAAGACAAATGCTCTTCCACTGAGCTACAGCTACAGTTCCAGTACATTTGGCTTTCTAACAGTTAAAATGATGGAGGTCATTATTATAAACATTAGGACAGTGGATACTCCAGGGGACAGCAAGGCAGTATAATAGAGATAATTGGTAACTTTCTATTTCTTCACTCAGGTGATAGTTAAAAAAATATTTTCCTGTACTCCTCAAGCTTCTACTTTTGTTTGTGTATCCCTCTTTTATTTTATAATGATACTAACATATGGTAGGTTTTAAAATTAAGGCATGTTGAAATAACTTATTCTGTGTTGTTTTATAATAAAGAAAGAGATTCAGTGCCTACATGTTACAAGGAAGCATCTTTAACATTGATTAAAGGAAGAAAAGCACTCCATGTACAACTGACTTGCCTGTCATAAATGTTGTATGAAATATGAGTTGTGTGAGTAATCTGTGGAAGGATATCCTATGCAAGAACAAAAGCTGGATTTTGAGGTCCATTTCAACTTTAAAATTAATGCTTTGAAAGTTACCAGTACCATAACAATTTTAAACAACCAAAACATCCCAGTATTTTTGTATTTAGGGAGCTCAAGCCATCTTCTGTTCATGGGCTTTATCACCTCAATAAATACATTATAATTGTACATATTTATGTGCAAAGGTATGTTTATACCTTTTAAGAGTTATGGGAAAAGATTTAAGACAATCTAGATTAGCTTTAAACCATGATGGTAAAATAACTAGTGTGAAAAATGAAGAGAATAAAGAATACATAGAATAATAATGATTCAGATATAAATTTATCAATTTTAGAATTAAATAATAACACAGCTCCAAGTGCTATCACAAATATTAACCCTCACAACCTACCATTGTGTAAGGGGCTATTATTATAGTCTATGATTATATTCTATTCTTCACATATAAAGAACCTGGTACACAATCAGTTTAAATAATTACAAAAAAAAAAACAAAAAAAAAAACATGCTTCCCAGTGGTGGAGCTGTGATTTGATGCAGGCAATTGGAGTTTAGAATCTGTACTTAAGCACTGTCCTTGACTTAACTGACATCCTACTATGTAAAAATGAGACGTTCTCTAGTTAAATTGAATTCACAGTTTTTTACTGAGGAAAAACTACATCTTTATCTCATCCATTCTGATAATAAAAGTATCTTCCATATGACCATTATGTTATCATCATGTTTTAACTAAAGTGCTTATATTAATGATACTTGAGATATTTTATCTATATTTTATAATGCAACTGAAATAATTCAAGTGTTTATTCCTTGTCTGCAAAGACACTGTAAAAGTAAAGTATACTGGGTCTGAAGTGTATGGTCAGAAATAACATATAAAAAATTAATTCAATTATTAAAGAGTCTATATTTTTAATGATACAAAACTCAGAAATAGTAAAATTGATTAAATCTTTATCCTTGTATGTACTCATTTTAGCATGAAAGATATGATCATTTTATAGAAAGGGTTCCAAAGCAACGAAAGATTCACTCATGTGATCAGTAAATTTTACAAGTATAAACAATTTACTGATAGTTTAAGAAATTATTGTTTTCATTACCTGTCTACCTAATTTGGCAAACTGGACACATGATAGGGGCTTATAATGATGGTTGCTATGTGTTTGTTGTGACCAAAAGTTCAATTCTTAACTTTCTAACAAATAGATTAGGTTAGTTAGGTAATGAAGTATTAGTAATTATAACAATTGCCAAAACATGGCATCTATACATGTAAATAAATATAATGAAAAATATTAGCCAGGTGCAGTGACACATACTTATAACCCCCCTGGCTCAGGAGGCAGAGGGAAGGGGATCACAGGTTCAAAGCCAGCCTCAGCAACTTAGTGAGGCCCTAACCAATTTAGAAAGAACCTGTCTCTACAAATATAAAAAGGGCTGGGGCATGGCTCAGTGGTTGAGTGCTCCTGAGTTCAATCCCCAGTACCAGGGAAAAAACAGAAGATAAGAAAAGAAAAGGAAAAATATTATTTCTCAGCAACCAAAACACAGTTTTTTAAAAAGTATAGCTATGAATGCCAGAATTACTACAAAAAGCAGGAAAAATATGAGTACTAAAATAAGTGCAGTAAAAGAGATTATCAGATAAAGATGTTTAGAAGTGAATATGGAAAAATTTTTCTGCTACCAAACAGTGGAGTTTAAAAAGTAAACATGCCATTTTACTTTTTTACCTCAAGCACAGCTCCTTTGATAAAGAAAAGACATCATAATCAAGTGATCAAGAGAAAAATAGTGTCATGGTTCCAAGGAGAAAAAAAAACCTCAAAATATATCCCACTCTTAAAATCATGTGATTGACTTTATAGATTTATTGCTTAATTAAAATACATGGAACCATGGATCACATGGCATATTAAGGCTTTTCAATGACTTACAATTCAGTGTGGTTGCTTATAGCATATTATTTTTAAAATCACTTTAGCTATGGTGGAATATAGAGATACTAAAGTCACGAAAACAAATATGAAAAATGAGCCAAATGGGGAAAAAGCATTCAATTAATTAAGTTTTGTTACCCATGACAAACATCAGAGATTTAGAATTCTACCTAAAGCTAGTACTGTACTGTCTTTGATTACCATATTATTGTCTTTCATAAGAAACAATGGAAACAAGCAATGGAAGTTTCAGAACAGACTTCATCCTTCTAGGGTTTTCTGATCAACCTCAACTAGAAAGCATCATCTCTGTGGTTGTCTTCATCTTCTATATTGTGACTCTGGTAGGAAACACAACCATCATTCTTGTATCTTATCTAGACACCCAGCTTCATACCCCCATGTATTTCTTCCTATCTAATTTGTCCTTTTTGGACCTCTGTTATACAACTAGCATTATACCCCAGATGCTGGCAAATCTATGGGGCCCCAAAAAATCTATTACATATGGAGGGTGTGTGCTCCAATTCTTCTTTGCCCTTGACCTGGGAGCCACAGAATGTCTTCTCTTGGCTGTGATGGCCTATGATCGCTATGCTGCTGTTTGTCAACCTCTTCACTACACAGTAATAATGCACCCTGAGCTTTGCCAGAAGATGGTGCTGACCTCCTGGTTGGGTGGTCTTGGAAGTGCCTTAATTCTTTGCTCTTTGACTATGAAGTTGCCAAGATGTGGACACCGGGAAGTAGATAATTTTTTCTGTGAAATGCCAGCATTGATCAAGATGGCTTGTGTCTATTCAAAAGTAATTGAGATTGTTGTCTTTCTGAGTTGGCTAGACTCTTTTCAAGATGATATATTTTGTCTTCATTATCTGACGTTCTGGCTTCTACTTGCTCCACTCTGTTAGTGATACTCTCAATTGAGTTTTTAATTTGGTTTATCGTTTCCTTCATTTCTAGAATTACTTTTTGATTAATTTTTATAATCTCTATCTCCTGATAAAGATGCTTAACTTCTTCTTTTATCTGTTTATGTAATTCATTCTCAATGTGTTCTTTCGCTGCTTGAATTTGCTGTCTCACATCCTCTTTAAGGTTCCATTCCATCTGTCTAAGGTGTTCCTTGAGTTCTTTATATGACCATTTTTCTGATGACTCTAGGTCCTCCTGAATATTTAGGCTGTCCTGCATTGTTTGTACTCCTTTTATTCCTTGCTTTTTCAAACTGCTCATGTTACTTCTTGTTCTGTTTGACTGCTGAGTTACTGTTTACTCCTATAAATTTATTTGATGCTTGGGAGGAAAGGTATTAGAAGGGAAGGAAAGAAGTCACTAAAGAGAAGGAGAGTAAGCAGGTAGAATTCAAGGAAGGGGGAATAAGAAAATTGAAAAGAAATGAAAAGACAAAAGAAGAAAGAAATAGGAAATAAAAAAAGAAAGAAAAATTTAAAAAAATAATAATAATAATAATAAATAAAAATTAAAATTAGAAGAAAAAAATTTTTTTAAAATTGAAAAAAAATTTAATAACAACAAGAAAGAAAAATGAAAATGAAAGAAAAAAACCCAAATCAAAAAGAAGAGAAAAAAAAAACTAATAAATGCAGTCTTAGAGTTTGATTAACTTCTCTTCCAGTAGGTGGCATTGTGCCCACCAGGCCAAGCTTCTCCTGTCAATACGCAGGAACCAATCACTGTGCAGCAGCTCCTCCTCCCAGACTGGGCGAGTCTCCAATCCTGAGTGCCTAGGGCCTCCTCTTGTGTCTAGTCACTTCCCCACTTTTCCTCTAGCCAGGCCCCTCTCACGGGTGCCGCTCACCACAATACTGGCTACACGGCAGGTCTGCTGCTCCCAGGAACCCTGTTTTCATGAACGACTGGGCACACTCTCCCTGTTTGCCATTCCCTCAGAGCCTAAGTTTGTAGAGCTTGGGGCTGAGAATCCTCAGTGAATTTTACTTGCCCTCCGGTAGCCATGCCCCCGGTAGCTGGTGCAAGAGACCTCAGTTGTCAGCACTGGTGGGAGCGGTAGCCGGGAGTTCCGAGCCGCGCATCCCGCGCCACATCTGATTCCCTCGGTCTGGCTATCGCGCTCATGGGAGAGCTGGGAGGGGCCCTTAAGGTTTCCCCGATGTGTGGAGAGGGAAGGCTAGGGGATTACACACCTGTAGCCGCAGGTTTCAATGAAGTTATCTCCTCCACAGCAGTCTGGTGACGTCAGTTCTCTGCCATGGTGGTATCTCTTGCAAATGGCGACAGTTCGTTTCCCTTTGCTGGGTGACCAATGCAACGGGTGGGTCCTTACTGTCTCTCCCAAGCCCCGTTTCAAACCTGTGGCCACTACCTATGAAGGCTTGGTTGGCATTTACCTCCGTAGGATCAGAAGGGCTGACCAGTTGTTTCAGCCGGATGGATTAGTGCTGAGTCACAGCTGTTTGTCTGCGGGAAGCAGGCGAACGGGAGCTTGAATTCATCCGATCCTGGCTCAGTGTGTGTTCTGAGAGGCCCAGACTGTTCGCCCCAGATCCACATCAGCTCAGCATTGCCTAGTGATCCTGAGCAAACAGAATTTAGATTGTTTACGACTCCCTATGCCCGCACAGCTGAAGAGGTCAGAGACTTGATCTCTCCGCGCCCGATGCCATGTTGGAATCTCTCTCTTTGTAATTCTGCTTATTTCTTTAAAAAAAGTTTATGAAGTAGCATGTAACTAAGACAGTGAAGAAGAAATGGGATGTCTGTTTCCCCAAATTACTAACAACACTTTACTCCCACACTTAAAAAAATATATAGTGTCAGTAAATTTCCAATATTTTAACTTGATTAACTAAAGGGTGCATATTGAATTCTTAACCTAGAAGACTATTAAGGCCTTCATCAGGTGCTGGAAACTGAGTGTGCCTATCCTTTGCTTTAGAAGGAGACTTTCTTCCAATTATCTTTACACAGAGGGAAAACCCAACACCAAGTATTCTCAACCTGTTTTGTTTTTATTATCATCATTTCCTTCCTAATGATTTTAATGCCATACATATACTGTGTATATATGTGGTGCAGTGCCTTTTGAAGAGCCACCAATCATTTTAATATCTGATTTTTGTCACTTTTCCTCAGTTTTGACTTTTACCCCCTTGGGGGTGATATCATAATTGATATAAAAGCATACACTGAGAGAAATATTGGATACCAAATGGAATATGATTAAAACTTTAATATAAATAGAAATAAATAAAATCAACTAAAAATTTTGATGACTATTTATGGGCTAGAGATAATGAGGATTATTTTATTCTTATTTTTCTGGTTTCCAAAAATACATTTCCAAGGAAATATATTTGAAGAAAATATATATTGAAGATTTTACAATATTATGCCTGTGAAAGAATAACTGTATTACCTTTCTCTTCCTCTAAGTCAGAGGTGTTTTAAGTGACTTAAACATTAACATAAACTAAAGATATTGCTTCCATATTACCCAATGGATATTTTCTTTATTCTGCAGAATTGATAATATTTTCATGAAGATTTAATAAATGACTACTAATTTACTTAATCATTCTATAGACATTTATTGAATATGCAATTCATGTCAAAAATCAATTTAGACATAGCAAAAATATAATGACTGGGGGTCATGTTGTGTTTTTTAGTTCTTACGTTCTTGTTTGAGAATATTTCAGGAAAGATGCAAAACATAGTAAAAATATAGCAGAATTTATTATAGGAGGAAGGAAAGATGTCCTCAAGGGAGAGAGTGGGTCTTCTTAGAGAGGAGAGTGATGTTGTACTCCTTGGTTCCCCAGTTTTATTGGGGGCTTTAGGGAAGGTTTTAGAGAGTCCTGCCCAGGTACCATCTCTTAATTTTGACTGACAGTAAGATTGCATCAAAATTTTAAGTCTCTACTGAGCATGATCTTATCCATATGTATCCACGTGAAACCCATGGGGGGATATTTTTGTCAGCTTTTTCATGGTTGTGGCTAAAAGACCTGATAAAGGACAATTTTAGAGGAGGTGCCCATGGTTTTAGAAATCTCAGTCCATACGTGACCAACTCCTTAGTTTTAAGGCATAAGGTGCAGCAGAACATCCAAGCCTGGTGGAAGGTCTTGGGGGAAGAAGGCAGCCTAGGACATGGCAATCAGGAAGCAGATGGAGAACACTGCTCACTGGAGACAAAATATATGCACCAAAAGTATGCCTACAGTGACCTACTTGCTCCAATCACAACCTTCCTGCCTGTAATTATTACACAGTTAATCCATATCAGTGGATTAAGCCATGGATTGTTACACCTCTCATAATCTAATAATTTCACCTCTGAACATCCTTACATTGTCTCACATATGAGCTTTTGGGGTACACCACATATCCAAACCATCACAGAAGATAAATTTTACCATTGTGGTGAAATTAAAATGACATGTTAAAAACCTAAAGGCAACTTTCCGTTCCTTTGACTTGTGCTGATGGGTTCTGATTGGAACTTGCTTTTACAGATTTTACAGTTGGTAGACTTTTGCTTTATTTATTTTTTTTTGTCTTCTTGAGTGTTGGACTTTTTTGGTCTGTGTAGTGGTCTGTGTTAAGGCCACATGTCCCCCTTTCAGGTCCATTTATGTCAGCAAGGAGGAGTCTTTCTTCATGTATTTTTTTGACCCTGAGAGAATATCCCTGAGGATAATAGGGTATTTGTCAGGGAATGTGGCATCCTACTGAATTAAGAGAGAGCAGTGCCATAATGGCCACAATGGTAAATTGCTTTTTAAAAGACAGCATGTGGACAGCCAGCACGTAGTTCCAGTTTGTAGAATTATCCCCTTAACTTCATGTTCCTACTACTCCTACCTATTAATAGGAAGCTCTATGTTGTTGAGAAACTCACCAGTGTCTTTTCTCCCAACACACATACAAACTCAAATAAAATGGGAAAATGGGTTAATTATTATTATTTTTTTTTTTTTGGTGTGTGTGGGTGCTGGGGATTGAACCTAGGGCCTTGTACATATGAGGCAAGCACTCTACTAACTGAACTTTATCCCCGTCCTGGTCAATGGCTTAATATTTATATGGTCTGAATTTTGAGAGAGTTTAGAAGACACTGAAGTTTTTCAGGAACTTTCATATGAGGTAAGATTTAATTGGTTAGAGAATTTGCTTAGAAGGTTTTAAAGTGATAAATATAATATCTGTCAAAAATTGAGACAGGCTTTCATCACAAAGTTGATACTCATTTTCAGTGGCCATAATTTTGTCATTTTTTACCTTTGTCTTTCTTCCATAGTCCTTATAACACTATAACCTTTGTATTCTCTTCATGCTTTAACTGTTGTGTGATATCACTCTCATATTCTTCCCTTTTACAAAGACTTATACAACTGACAATTGTAAAGACACATGCAAAGACCATGATTGATCTTGGTGCTTGTGTTTTACATATATATCTTTATCTCCTCAGTATTTCCTCAATTTAATATCTATTTACAAAGTTAAAATTCTCTGATACAAATTCTGGTAAATTTTAGACATGTATTCATGTAAAAGAAAGATATCATGTTTCACCAAAAAAAATTGGGAACTACAGGGTTTAAGTATTGGAGATGGAAGATTGTAAGTCCTTAGTACTCTTATTCCTTCATCCAATTACTTCATGTAGGTTGTGGACAACTCTGCCTATGAAATGTCACATGAAGGTTATTGCAGAAATGTGGAATTTATCACTTGCAGAGAGGATTTCAAATCTCTGAGTTAGTTTATTTATAGAGAAGTAGATTATGTCATTCTCCAGGACAGGGACCTCCAGACTTTGAATGTATTTACCAGCAAAACAAGTGATAAATGTGGAGCAAAGAAAAAAAAATCACTAAATTTTGTTTTGCTAATTAAGAGGTTCAAGCTCTTTTGTAAGAAATAACCATAAACTACCACCACATCCAACAAAAAATAGAATAACATAAAACCAAAATGTCTAAAGAGTATGGTATTAAATAAGAAGTACACTTTACACTGATTTCATTTAATCTTAAGTGAAACTTCTTATTTTCCTCATTCTTCTGGTGATAGAAAAGAGGTCTTTAATGGATTATTCCTGATCTTTGGTCTGACATTTTAGGGTATTTATGTAAATGCTTTGAGAAATTGGTATTCATTTTATCTTCCATATCTACCAGGGAGGAAAGTAATTCATATCTATCAAACCTCATTTATTTAATGTTTAGAGACACTTTATATCTACTAGTTTTCCTACAACAGTGGTTCTCAAACTCTAACCTGAGCAGAATCACTCGAAATGTTTGTTTTAAAAATGTATATTTCTGGATTTATCCTCAAATTATTTATCCAGTAGTTCTATGGTGAGGCATAAGAATTTGTATTTAATAATTTTTCAATTGATGTTGATGCTTCTGGTCCAAGGACCACAGCTCCCTCCAGGACATAGCCCAAATTCCTTATCAGGTCTTCTAAGGGTTAGAGCTAAGCTATTCCAACAGAGAGACACAAATACACAGTTAATTGATTATTATTACACAATGGTCTGGAGGCATTGCTCTGCTAGTGGGTTGCTATATATTTTCTCTTAGGGTTCTGTACCCATTTGCATGGTTCAAGTGAGATACCATCCACATTCACATTTCAGGTAACAGGAAGGGAAGTGAGGAAGGTGAGACTAAGTAGGTTAATATTAAATATATTCAGAATTTGTACCCATGACTTCCGTGACATTGTACTGATAGAGGCTACACTAGGAAATGTGATTTGCAGCATGGTGACCATATGTCCAATTAAACTTTGAGGTGGAATGTGTATTGTTTGATTGTTAGTGTTTACCACATTGGTTGATCCAGTCAAACATGTGAATGAAGGGATGTGTTATTTCTCAGAAAATTAATAAAACAGGGAAGAAAAAGATTCATAGCTTCAAATAATACTGATTTAAAATAGATTATTTAATACCTTATATATATTTACTGTATTTATTATATTTCATCATTACATTTTTACCTATAGTCCATGATTGGTCTTTGTGCTTATGTTTTACATATATATCTTTATCTCCTTAGTATTTCCTCAATTTAATATCTATTTACAAAATTAAAAGTCTCTGGTACAAATTATGGTAAATTTTAGGCATGTATTCATGTATTTGAATAAATTAATGAAATTTCATTAGTAAAGAACAATATTTCTTTGCTTTTCTGTGCTTTGACACATTTTTTCCTTGTCACTCATGACTTTGTTGAATGTTTTTTTTTTTTAATCTGTAATATTCTCTTCACTGCACTCTTCACATCTTTGTTTCTTAAAGTGTAGATCAGAGGATTAAGGCTTGGTGTGATGACTGTGTAAAAGAGAGTAAAGAACTTTCCTTGTTCTTGAGATGTGCTGTTCTGTGGTTTCATGTACATATAAATGAGTGTTCCATAAAATAGAGTTACTACTGTGAGGTGAGAACCACATGTATTAAGGATCTTTTTCCACCTTGCTGCCAACTTGATTGTCATTGCAGCTCGAATGATAACTCCATATGAAATGAGAATTAATGATAGAGGTACTAGAAGAAATAGAACTCCAAGAGTAAAGACAACAATCTCAATTACTTTTGAATAGACACAAGCCATCTTGATCAATGCTGGCATTTCACAGAAAAAATTATCTACTTCCCGGTGTCCACATCTTGGCAACTTCATAGTCAAAGAGCAAAGAATTAAGGCACTTCCAAGACCACCCAACCAGGAGGTCAGCACCATCTTCTGGCAAAGCTCAGGGTGCATTATTACTGTGTAGTGAAGAGGTTGACAAACAGCAGCATAGCGATCATAGGCCATCACAGCCAAGAGAAGACATTCTGTGGCTCCCAGGTCAAGGGCAAAGAAGAATTGGAGCACACACCCTCCATATGTAATAGATTTTTGGGGGCCCCATAGATTTGCCAGCATCTGGGGTATAATGCTAGTTGTATAACAGAGGTCCAAAAAGGACAAATTAGATAGGAAGAAATACATGGGGGTATGAAGCTGGGTGTCTAGATAAGATACAAGAATGATGGTTGTGTTTCCTACCAGAGTCACAATATAGAAGATGAAGACAACCACAGAGATGATGCTTTCTAGTTGAGGTTGATCAGAAAACCCTAGAAGGATGAAGTCTGTTCTGAAACTTCCATTGCTTGTTTCCATTGTTTCTTATGAAAGACAATAATATGGTAATCAAAGACAGTACAGTACTAGCTTTAGGTAGAATTCTAAATCTCTGATGTTTGTCATGGGTAACAAAACTTAATTAATTGAATGCTTTTTCCCCATTTGGCTCATTTTTCATATTTGTTTTCGTGACTTTAGTATCTCTATATTCCACCATAGCTAAAGTGATTTTAAAAATAATATGCTATAAGCAACCACACTGAATTGTAAGTCATTGAAAAGCCTTAATATGCCATGTGATCCATGGTTCCATGTATTTTAATTAAGCAATAAATCTATAAAGTCAATCACATGATTTTAAGAGTGGGATATATTTTGAGGTTTTTTTTTCTCCTTGGAACCATGACACTATTTTTCTCTTGATCACTTGATTATGATGTCTTTTCTTTATCAAAGGAGCTGTGCTTGAGGTAAAAAAGTAAAATGGCATGTTTACTTTTTAAACTCCACTGTTTGGTAGCAGAAAAATTTTTCCATATTCACTTCTAAACATCTTTATCTGATAATCTCTTTTACTGCACTTATTTTAGTACTCATATTTTTCCTGCTTTTTGTAGTAATTCTGGCATTCATAGCTATACTTTTTAAAAAACTGTGTTTTGGTTGCTGAGAAATAATATTTTTCCTTTTCTTTTCTTATCTTCTGTTTTTTCCCTGGTACTGGGGATTGAACTCAGGAGCACTCAACCACTGAGCCATGCCCCAGCCCTTTTTATATTTGTAGAGACAGGTTCTTTCTAAATTGGTTAGGGCCTCACTAAGTTGCTGAGGCTGGCTTTGAACCTGTGATCCCCTTCCCTCTGCCTCCTGAGCCAGGGGGGTTATAAGTATGTGTCACTGCACCTGGCTAATATTTTTCATTATATTTATTTACATGTATAGATGCCATGTTTTGGCAATTGTTATAATTACTAATACTTCATTACCTAACTAACCTAATCTATTTGTTAGAAAGTTAAGAATTGAACTTTTGGTCACAACAAACACATAGCAACCATCATTATAAGCCCCTATCATGTGTCCAGTTTGCCAAATTAGGTAGACAGGTAATGAAAACAATAATTTCTTAAACTATCAGTAAATTGTTTATACTTGTAAAATTTACTGATCACATGAGTGAATCTTTCGTTGCTTTGGAACCCTTTCTATAAAATGATCATATCTTTCATGCTAAAATGAGTACATACAAGGATAAAGATTTAATCAATTTTACTATTTCTGAGTTTTGTATCATTAAAAATATAGACTCTTTAATAATTGAATTAATTTTTTATATGTTATTTCTGACCATACACTTCAGACCCAGTATACTTTACTTTTACAGTGTCTTTGCAGACAAGGAATAAACACTTGAATTATTTCAGTTGCATTATAAAATATAGATAAAATATCTCAAGTATCATTAATATAAGCACTTTAGTTAAAACATGATGATAACATAATGGTCATATGGAAGATACTTTTATTATCAGAATGGATGAGATAAAGATGTAGTTTTTCCTCAGTAAAAAACTGTGAATTCAATTTAACTAGAGAACGTCTCATTTTTACATAGTAGGATGTCAGTTAAGTCAAGGACAGTGCTTAAGTACAGATTCTAAACTCCAATTGCCTGCATCAAATCACAGCTCCACCACTGGGAAGCATGTTTTTTTTTTTTGTTGTTTTTTTTTTTTTGTAATTATTTAAACTGATTGTGTACCAGGTTCTTTATATGTGAAGAATAGAATATAATCATAGACTATAATAATAGCCCCTTACACAATGGTAGGTTGTGAGGGTTAATATTTGTGATAGCACTTGGAGCTGTGTTATTATTTAATTCTAAAATTGATAAATTTATATCTGAATCATTATTATTCTATGTATTCTTTATTCTCTTCATTTTTCACACTAGTTATTTTACCATCATGGTTTAAAGCTAATCTAGATTGTCTTAAATCTTTTCCCATAACTCTTAAAAGGTATAAACATACCTTTGCACATAAATATGTACAATTATAATGTATTTATTGAGGTGATAAAGCCCATGAACAGAAGATGGCTTGAGCTCCCTAAATACAAAAATACTGGGATGTTTTGGTTGTTTAAAATTGTTATGGTACTGGTAACTTTCAAAGCATTAATTTTAAAGTTGAAATGGACCTCAAAATCCAGCTTTTGTTCTTGCATAGGATATCCTTCCACAGATTACTCACACAACTCATATTTCATACAACATTTATGACAGGCAAGTCAGTTGTACATGGAGTGCTTTTCTTCCTTTAATCAATGTTAAAGATGCTTCCTTGTAACATGTAGGCACTGAATCTCTTTCTTTATTATAAAACAACACAGAATAAGTTATTTCAACATGCCTTAATTTTAAAACCTACCATATGTTAGTATCATTATAAAATAAAAGAGGGATACACAAACAAAAGTAGAAGCTTGAGGAGTACAGGAAAATATTTTTTTAACTATCACCTGAGTGAAGAAATAGAAAGTTACCAATTATCTCTATTATACTGCCTTGCTGTCCCCTGGAGTATCCACTGTCCTAATGTTTATAATAATGACCTCCATCATTTTAACTGTTAGAAAGCCAAATGTACTGGAACTGTAGCTGTAGCTCAGTGGAAGAGCATTTGTCTTACATGTGTGAGGCACTGGGTTCGATCCTCAGCACCACGTATAAGTAAGTAAAAAAATAAAGGTCCATTGACAAGTTAAAAGAAAAAGCCAAATATACTTCTCTGGATGATGTTGTGTTAGTTTGGCTTATCTGAAAAATCTTACATATGTACTCTTAGACTAAATACACTTTCAGTTTTTCTGAGCAGTACATGATCTAAATTTTCATGTTTTCTTGGTTAATTTCTACTAGACACATCATAGTTTATCAAATATTTCAAATTACTGTGTACAAAAGTGAGCAGAGTACACCAGGTGTTTTATACTGTTGGAGAGCACAGTGGATGTCTATAATCTGTATACATTTTCTAAAATACATGTGACTATTTTTTTGAGAGAGAGAGAGAGAGAGAGAGAGAGAGAGAGAGAGAGACAGAGAGAGAGAGAGAGTTTTTTTTAATTTATTTTTTTAATGTTGGTTGTTCAAAACATTACATAGTTCTTGATATATCATATTTCACATTTTGATTTAAAGAGAGAGAATTTTTAATATTTTATTTTTTAGTTATTGGTGGACACAACATCTTTGTTTGTATGTAGTGCTGAGGATCGAACCCCCGGCTGCAGGCATGCCAGACGAGCACGCTACCGCTTGAGCCACATCCCCAGCCCCACATGTGACTAATCTTTAAAAAATATTTATTTTTTAGTTGTAGTTGGACACAATACTTATATTTTATTTATTTATTTTTATGTGGTGCTGAGGATTGAACCCAGGGCATTGCACATGCTAGGCAAGCGCTCTACCGCTGAGCCACAACCCTAGCCCCCATGTGACTCCTTTTAGGAGGTGAAAAACATTAGTTCAATCTGAAGCTTTGATTAGATAAGGCCCTAAATATTCTTAGAAATACTTCCATAACAAGAATTATTCATTATAGTAATTAATGTTGTGAGTTCAATCATAAGTCATTTCATTTAACATTTTTAAACATTTTCCATATTATTTAAGTATTGGACTGCATACTAAATATTGTTTTAATTTCAATTTTAAAAATGAGTTTAAAAAGCTAATTATTTTGATTAAATCATTACTATACACATATTGAATATTGTCTAAATCCTAAATTTATACAATAAAGTTTTTTTAAAAAAACAAAATAAACAAAAATTATATAAATATAAAAAATGGGACATTACAGTGGAGTTGAAGAAATAGAAAATAAAAAAGATGCATACTACATTTTACTTGAAACTCAGATTTTCATTTTTCATATTATGGACTTCAGTTCCCAATAAGCTACCATAGTTTGGCATTTTATTTTCTTTAGTGAAATTTAAAACAAAATGAGTAAAAAAAATTTAATCATACTTCAGATGTACTTAATGATGTGGCAAGACAATGAGAAAGAATTAAAAAATGTGCAACATTCAATTCTTGGCACCACATAAAAATAAGATAAAGATACTGTGTCCACCTAACAGTGAAAAATAAATATTAAAAAAATAAATTGATTGGCTTTTTTATTAATTATAAAGGAAGAGGTATATTATCATAGCCATACAAAGCCCAAAAAGAAAAAGACAATATCACAATAGTTAAGACCCTAGACTGTGAATTCAGACTACCTGTGATTTTATTACATCTGATCTCAGTCACTTTCTCACTATGTGAAGGTGAGGAAGCCAATTATCTTCTGTTAGCTTCTACTGATGGATAAAATAGTTATTATCATAGTACCTATTTTGTAAGATGGTTGTGAGGAAGATTAGATTATATAGTAAATATAAATTCTTTTGCATATGCTTGATGCATGGATAACATTCAGGCACTTCAAAATACACTAACTGCCATTGTTGAAATTTAACCTTCATTCCTTAGAGGGCATTAGTATGTTAGTATTAGTTTTATATTATATAAATATACTGTACTTTCTATTTATATTTAATTTCAGACTAAGGCCTGTGCCAACTAGGATCTATTTTCTAACCTGTATCTTTTTTCAGATAAGAGAGAATACTTACCAGAAGTAAAAAAAAAAAATTAGAATATATTTTCAAGAGCTAAGAATCCACAGCTGCCACACTCTCATGTAGTCCAAATGCATCCATGTTTCCATTAGAAGTATGATTCATTTAATTGATAATTCAGAAAAAATTCTTATGGGGCAAGTTATTGAAAAATTGGATTAACCAAAATTTATTTATATGGATACTACAACCCAATCACATTTTAATTCAACAATTGAAATAGATAAGATTTAATGGCAATCTCTATTTAATTCAGAAGCTAGAGAAAAACTAGATGTGGTATTGGTGGAAAACTTGATGAATCAGTTTGGTTAAATGTATTTCTGGCCCAATATTTGTAGTCTTTTAGTGTATTCTCTTGTTACTCATATTTGTAGGTAAATTATTGCCTAATTAAACCAGAAGGACACTGTATTTGTTTATGTGTGTTCCAAAAATCGTTACCATGTAGCAAGGATGTATTTATGTGAAGGCTATCTGTGTTGATGTGGCTTAGACCTTTGGGACTGATGCCCCATGGAGGTGATTAAACAAATCAAAGAGGTCATATATCCAAATTACAGTTTTATGAAAAATTGTTTTAGGACATTATGTATCATCTTTTCTTTTTCTTTTTATAATTCTTTGATGGAAATTAAGAAATGATTTAATTATGTATTACATCAAACTTAGGAAATTAAATATTTAAACCTTAGCTATAGAAATTAACATTTAATTGAAAATAGTTTCTGCAATGGGTAAGATATTAATTAAATGGAGAAATTAAGTTATCTAGGTATAGTGTTCACAAGACAGAAAATATCCGATTTTAACAAATTTAGAGAGTAATAATAATTCTAGGTTTATGACCATATGATCATTGTTTAATTTTCAATGAATTAAAAAAAATCCTTGAATCTAACATTTATTCAAGGACCAGAAACTTGCCAAATGTCAAAGTTATCTACATTGTTTTACACTCTTTCTTTGTTTCTGACTGAAATCCAGGAAAGTCATGACCTGAGTTTTGTGTTAGTCACATCTATTCTTTAGGAAATAATTCATATACAACATATGTGTGAGTGCATAAATATCATGTATTTTAAAGTTTAGTTGTTTTTGAACGTATAGAAAGGGCACCATATTTTATGTACTGTTTTAGGGTTTTTCTTGTTTCATTTTAATATTTTTACTAAGTTAATTTGTGTATTTATGGCTATTTTCACTGCTATAAAATATTTCATTGTGTGTATATATTACAGTCATTTTATCTATTTCCTTGTTGGTGGGCATTTTTGGTTCACATGAAAGGTGTTACAGTAAACACTTTTTATGTCTCTTTGAGGCATAGAGTAAAAAATTGTGTTGGGTATCTAAGAGGAATTACTGGGGTATAAATAAGTAAATATGTATTGTTTTTTTTATTTGTGCATTGTAATTATACATAATAGTGGATTCATTGTGACATATGCATATAACATAATTTGTTCCATTTCATTTTCCAGTACTTCCCCTGTTTCTCTCTTTCTCCCTCTCCCAAACTCTTTCCTGTATTCTATTGGTCTCCTATTTATCTTTTAAATTGGTGCATTATAACTATACTTAAAATGGGATTTGTTGTGATGTAGTCATATATCCACATAGTATAATTTTGTCAATTTCCTTTCTCAGTACCTCTCCTTGTCCTCTCCTTCTCCCTCTCTCTCCCTCTCCATCTTTTCTTACTAGTCTCCCTTCTATTTTTCATCTTTTTTCCTTCTCTCCCTTCCTTCCTGGGTATTGAATACAGGACTGTTTTCCAAATGAGCTGCACCCCCAGGATTTTTTATTTTTTATTTTGAGGTAGGGACTTACTAAGTTGCCCAGGATGGTCTTGCAATTGTGATCCTCCTACCCCAGCTTCATGAATAGCTGGGATTACAGGTGTATACCACTATGTGCAGCTTCCCTTCTATTTTCATAAGATCCATAACAATTTTTTCTCTCTAAACATTCAACTCTTGACTTTCAGAGTGTGTTTCATTTCATTTCACATAACATTCTCTAGTTCCATCTATTTACCAGCAAATGACATAATTTCGTTTTTCTTTATGGCTAAGTAAAACTCCACTGTGTATATATACCACATTTTCTTTACCCATTGATCTGCTGATGGACACCTAGCCTGTATCCATAACTTGGCTATGGTGACTTGAATGCATATATCATGATAGTATGCTGATTTTAATTTTTTTGGATAAATAACAAGGGGTGGGATAACTGGGTCATATGGTGTTTCCATTATTGAACTTTAAAATTTTCTCTTAGTTGTAGATGGATACAATACCTTTGTTTTATTTATTCATGTGGTCCTGAGGATATAACCCAGTGCCCCACACTTGTGAGGCACATGCCCCATGACTGAGCCACAACCCTAGCCCCCATTGATATTCTTTTGATGAATATCCATACCAAGTTCCATAGTGATTGTACTAATTTGCAGTTCCACCAACAACGTATAAGTGTTCCTTTCTTACCACATCCTCTCTAGCATATATTGTAGTTTGTGTTTTTTAAAAGCATATTTATTAGTGCATTGTAGTTATACATAATATTTGGGCTCATTTCGACCTAATTATGCATGCCTGGAGTTTAATTTGCTCAATTTCAGTCCCTGATGCCTCTTCTTTCTCTCATCTCCTCCCTCCCCTGTTTTGCTTCCTCTACCATACTGCTCTTCCTTCTATTTATTTATCTGTTCATTTTAAGTAGTGCTTTATAGACATAAATTCAGAATTCACTGTAGTATATTTATAAATGCAAATAACTTAATTCTAACAAGTTCATTCCTTGGTTTCTCCCCTTTCCTCTCCCACCTTTATCCCTACCAATATCCTTCTACTCCACCGATTATCCTTCTGTCTTTGTGATATCCATTTCCCCCTTATTTTGCTTTACTTTCTGCATATGAGACAAAACATTTGAACCTGATTTTCTGAGTCTGGCTTATTTCATTTAGAATAATGTTTCTCCATTTTCATGCATTTACGAGCAAATGCCATAATTTTCATTCTTTTTTGTAGATGAGTAAAACTCTTTTGTGTATGTTTTCTAAATCCATTCATCTGTTGATGAGCACCTGGGTTAGTTCTATAATTTGGCTATAGTAGATTGTGCTGCTATAAATATTGGTAAGTATGTATCATGCTGATTTTAATTCTTTTGGATAAATTCTGAAGAACATAATAGCTGGTCATATGGTGATTTCATTTCTAGATTTTTATTTTTAAGGAATCTCCATGCTGCTCTCCAGAGTGATTGAACTGATTTGTAGTCCCAGCCACGATATATGGCTGTACCTTTCCCTACACATCCTCACCTGCATTTATTATTATTTCTTCTTGATACTTGTCAATCTGATTGGTGTGAGATGAAATCTCAGTGTACTCTTGATTTGCATTTCTCTGGTCACTAGGGAAGTTGAACATTTTTTTCACATATTTGTTGACTTTTTTTTCTTCTTTTGAGAAATGTTTACTTAGTTTATTTGGCTTGCCATTTATTGATTGTTTTCTTTTTAGTGTTAAGCTTTTTGAGTTCTTTGTATTAACCCCCTGTCAGATGTGTAGCTGGCAAAATTTTTCTTCCATACTGTATGCTTGCTCTTCATGCTTTTGTTTCCTCTGCTGTGCAGAAGGTTAATTTGATGCTATCTCACTTATTGATTCTTGGTTTTATTTCTTGAGTTACAGTGGTCTTTTTAGGAAAGTTAGTGCCTGAAGTGATGTGTTGGAGTGTTGAATCTATGTTTTCTTATAGTACTTGCAAAGTTTCTGAACTAATTCCTAAGTCTTTGATCTATTAGATTTGACTTTTGTTCACAGCAAGAGGTAGGGATCTAGTTTCACTTTTCTGTGTATGGATATCCAATTTTTCCAGCACAAAAATGGCTGTCTTTTCTCCAACATATATTTTTGGCACCTTTGTCAAGTATCAGATAAATGTACCTATGTGGATTTGTCTCTGTGACTTTTATTCTATTCTACTGGTCTTTAAGTCTGTTTTGATGCCAATACCATGCTGTTTTGTTGCTATATTCCTGTAGTATAATTTGAGATCAGGTACTGTATCGTCTCCAGTGTAACACTTCTTGCTAAGGATTGCTTTGACTATTCTGGATATTTTATTCTTTCATATGAATTTTAGGACTGTTTTTTCTACTTCAGTGAAGAATGTCATTGGTATTTTTATGAGGATTACACCAAGTGTTATACTATGTATAACATTTTGGCAGTGTGGTCATTTTGACAATATTAGTTCTGCCTATGTAATAACATGGTAGGTCTTCAACATCTTCTAAGGTCTTCACATCTTCTTTTTTTAAAGAGAGAGAGAGAGAGAGAGAGAGAGAGAGAGGAGAGAGAGAGAGAGAGAACTTTTTTAATATTTATTTTTTAGTTTTCAGTGGACACAACATCTTTATTTTATTTTTATGTGGTGCTGAGGATTGAACCCAGCACCAGGCACATGCCAGGCGAGCGTGTTACCGCTTGAGCCACATCCCCAGCCCAAGGTCTTCACGTCTTCTAAGGTCTTCTTCCACTTCTTTCCTGAGTATTGCATAGTATTCACTGTAGAAGTCATTTACCTCTTTAGTTAAATCAATTCCCAAGTATTTTATTTTTTGAAGTTACTGTAAATGGGATCATTTTCCTGATTTCTTTCTTGAAAGATTCACTATTGGAGTATAAGAAATCTACTGATTTATGAGTGTTGATCTTATATTTTACAACTATGTTGAAATAAAAATATCAGATCTAGAAGTCTTCTGTGGAGTTTTTTGGGTCTTATGAATATAGGATCATGTCCTCCACAAACAAAGAGACTGAGACTTCTTCTTTTTCTATTTGTCTCCCTTTAATTTTGTTCTCTTGCCTGATTGCTCTGGCTAGTTTTTCAAGAAATATATTGAAAAAAAGTGGTGAGAGTAGACATCCTTGTCCTCTTCCTGATTTTAGAGGAAATACTTTCAGTTTTTCTCCATACAGTATGATGTTGGCTTTGAGTTTTCACAAATTGTCTTTATAATATTGAAGTAAGTTCCTCGTATCCCTAGTTTCTTCAGTGTTTTTAACATGAATGCATACTGGATTTTTATAAAAGATCTTTTCTGCATCTATTGAGATGATCATTTGATTCTTGTCCTTAGTTATATTTATGTGATAAATTATATTTATTAGTTTGTGTATGTTGAACAAACCTAGCATCCCTGGAATAAAACCCACTTGATCATGGTATGCTATCTTCTTAATGTGTTTTTGAATTCAGTTGCTACTCTTTTATCAAGGATTTTTGTGTCTATGTTTACCAGGGATATTGGTCTGTAGTTTTCTTTCTTGATGTGTGTTTGTTTGTTATTGATAACAGGGTGATAGTGGCTTCATAGAATATGTTTAAAAGTGTTCCCTCCTTTTCAATTTTATAGAATAATTTGAAAAAGACTGGTGTTAGTTTTTTAAAATTTTGATAGAACTCAGGTGGATTTTTCTTTGTTGGAAGATTTTTAATTGCTATTTGAATTTCATTGCTTGATATTGGTCTATTTAGGTTTTGTATATCTTCCTGGTTCAATTTAGGCAGGTCTTATGTCAATGTCTTTTAGAAAACTTTGAAAGTTTTCTAGATTTTCAATTTGTTGGAGAATAGATTTTCAAAATATTTTCTAATGATTTGCTGCATAGAAGTGTCTGTGTTGATCTCCTTTTTCATCTCTAAATTTGTGAATTGGGTCTTCTCTCTCTTTTGGATAGTTTGGTTAAGGGTTTATCATCTTGTTTAATTTTTTCTTTTTCTTTTTAAAAAATTTTTATTATTAGTTGTTCAAAACATTACATAGTTCTTGACATATCATATTTCATACATTTGATTCAAGTTGGTTATGAACTCCCATTTTTACCCTGTATACAGATTGCAGAATCACATTGGTTACACCTCCACTTTTTAAAATACTGCCATACTAGTGTCTGTTGTATTCTGCTGCCTTTCCTATGCTCTACTATCACCCCTCCTTCCCCTTCCCTCCCATCTTCTCTCTGTACCCCATCTACTGTATTTCATTTCTCCCCCCTTTTTCCCCTTTTCCCTCACTTCCTCTTGTATGTAATTTTGTATAACAATGAGGGTCTCCTTCCATTTCCATGCAATTTCCCTTCTCTCTTCCTTTCCCTCCCACCTTTTGTCCCTGATTTATGTTAATCTTCTTCTCATGCTCTTCCTCCCTGCTCTGTTCTTAGTTGTTCTTCTTATATCAAAGAAGAGATTTGGCATTTGTTTTTTAGAGATTGGCTAGCTTCACTTAGCATAATCTGCTCTAGTGCCATCCATTCCCTGCAAATTCCATGATTTTGTCATTTTTTAGTGCAGAGTAATACTCCATTGTGTATAAATGCCACATTTTTAAAATCCATTCATCTATTGAAGGGCATCTAGGTTGTTTCCACAGCCTAGCTATTGTGAATTGTGCTGCTATGAACATTGATGTAGCAGTATCCCTATAGTACGCTCTTTTAAGGTCTTTAGGGAATAGTCCAAGAAGGGGAATAGCTGGGTCAAATGGTGGTTTCATTCCCAGCTTTCCCAGGAATCTCCATACTGCTTTCCAAATTGGCCGCACCAATTTGCAGTCCCACCAGCAATGTACAAGAGTACCCCTTTCCCCACATCCTCGCCAGCACTTGTTGTTGTTTGACTTCATAATGGCTGCCAATCTGACTGGAGTGAGATGGTGTTTTAGGGTGGTTTTGATTTGCATTTCTCTGACTGCTAGAGATGGTGAGCATTTTTTCATGTACTTGTTGATTGATTGTATGTCCTTCTCTGAGAAGTGTCTGTTCAGGTCGTTGGCCTATTTGTTGATTGGGTTATTTGTTTTCTTCTTGTTTAATTTTTTGAGTTCTTTGTGTACTCTGCATATTAGGGCTCTATCTGAAGTGTGAGGAGTAAAAATTTGTTCCCAGGATGTAGGCTCCCTATTTACCTCTCTTATTGTTTCTCTTGTTGAGAAAAAAAAATTTAGTTTAAGAAAGTCCCATTTGTTGATTCTTGCTATTAACTCTTGTGCTATGGGTGTCCTATTAAGGAATTTGGAGCCCGACCTCACAATATGTAGATTGGAGCCAACTTTTTCTTGTATCAGACCCAGAGTCTCTGTTTTGATATCAAGCTCCTTGATCCATTTTGAGTTAACTTTTGTGCATGTCGAGAGAAAGGGATTCAGTTTCATTTTGTTGCATATGGATTTCCAGTTTTCCCAGCACCATTTGTTGAAGATGCTATCCTTCCTCCATTGCATGCTTTTAGCCCCTTTATCAAATATAAGATAGTTGTAATATTGTGGATTGGTCTCTGTGTCCTCTATTCTGTACCATTGGTCCACCCGCCTGTTTTGGTACCAGTAACATGTTGTTTTTCTTGCTATTGCTCTGTAGTATAGTTTGGAATCTGGTATCACTATACCACCTGATTCATACTTCCTGCTTAGAATTGCTTTTGCTATTTTGGGTCTTTTATTTTTCCATATGAATTTCATGATTGCTTTATCTATTTCTACAAGAAATATTGCCATTGGGATTTTGATTGGCATTGCATTAAACCTATAGAGAACTTTTGGTAGTATTGCCATTTTGATGAAGTTAGTCATGCCTATCCATGAACAGGGTATATTTTTCCATCTTCTAAGATCTTCGTCTATTTCTCTCTTTAGGGTTCTGTATAAGTCTTTGTATAAGTCTTTCACCTCTTTTGTTAGTTGATTCCCAAGTATTTTATTTTATTTTTATTGAGGATATTGTGAATGGAGTGGTTGTCCCCATTTCCATTTCAGAAGATTTGTTGCTGATCTACAGGAATGCCTTTGATTTATGCATGTTGATTTTATATCCTGCCACTTTGCTGAATTTATTTATTAGCTCTAGTAGTTTCTTTGTAGAATCTTTTGGGTCAGCTAGGTATAGAATTATGTCATCCACAAATAGTGATAATTTAAGTTCTTCTTTTCCTATTTTTATGCGTTTAATTTCTTTCATCTGTCTAATTGCTCTGGCCAGTGTTTCGAGAACTATGTTGAACAGAAGTGGTGAGAGAGGGCATCCCTGTCTTGTTCCAGATTTTAGAGGGAATGCCTTCAATTTTTCTCTGTTCATAATGATGCTAGCCTGAGGCTTATCATAGATAGCTTTTACAATATTGAGGTATGTTCCTGTTATCCCTAGTGTTTCTAGAGTTTTGAACATAACTCTTTGTCGAATGCTTTTTCTGCATCTATCAAGATGATTATATGGTTCTTATCTTTAAGTCTATTGATGTGATGAATAACATTTATTGATTTCCATATATTGAACCAGCCTTGATCCCAGGGATGAGTCCTACTTGATCATGATGTACAATCTTTTTGATATGTTTTTGTATCTGATTTGCCAGAATTTTATTGAGGAATTTTGCATCTATGTTCATTAGAGATATTGGTCTGTAGTTTTCTTTCTTTGAAGTGTCTTTGTCTGGTTTAGGAATTAGGGTGATGTTGGCCTTATAGAATGAATGTGGAAGAGCTCCCTCTTTTTCTATTTCCTGAAATAACTTGAAAAGTATTGGTATTAGTTCGTCTTTAAAGGTTTTGTAAAACTCTGCTGTATACCCATCCGGTCCTGGGCTTTTCGTAGTTGGTAGTCTTTTGATGGCTTCTTCTATTTCCTCAATTGATATTGGTCTATTTAGCTTGTGTATATCCTCCTGACTCAATCTGGGCAGATCATATGGCTTAAGAAATTTATCAATGCTTTCACTATCTTCTATTTTATTGGAATATAAGGATTCAAAATACTTTCTAATTATCTTCTGTATTTCTGAAGTGTCTGTTGTGATATTGCCTTTTTCATCCCTTGTGCTAGTAATTTGAGTTCTGTCTCTTCTTCTCTTCATTAGCATGGCTAAGGGTCTGTCGATCTTATTTATTTTTTCAAAGAACCAACTTTTAGTTTTGTCAATTTTTTCAATAGTTTCATTTGTTTCAATTTTATTGATTTCAGCTTTGATTTTAATTATTTCTTGCCTTCTACTGCTTTTGATGTTGTTTTGCTTTTCTTTTTCTAGGGTTTTGAGATGAAGTGTGAGATCATTTATTTGTTGGTTTTTTCTTTTTTTTAAGGAATGAACTCCAAGCAATGAATTTTCCTCTTAGAACTGCTTTCATTGTGTCCCATAGATTCTGATATGTTTTGTCTGTGTTTTCATTTATCTCTAAGAATTTTGTAGTTTTCTCCTTGATGTCTTCTGTAACCCATTGATCATTCAGTAACACATTGTTCACTCTCCAAGTGATGCAGGATTTTTCCTTTCTTCTTTTATCATTGATTTCCAGTTTCATTCCATTATGATCAGATAAGATGCATGGTATTATCTCTACTCCTTTATAATTTCTAAGAGTTGCCCTGTGACATAATATATGGTCTATTTTTGAGAAGGGTCCACATGCTGCTGAGAAAAAAGTGTAACTGCTTGATGTTGGGTGGTAAATTCTATATATGTCAATTAAGTCTAGGTTATTAATTGTATTATTGAGTTCTATAGTTTCTTTATTCAACTTTTGTTTGGAAGATCTGTCCAGTGGTGAGAGAGGTGTGTTTAAGTCTCCCATAATTATTGTATTGTGGTCTATTTGACACTTGAACTTGAGAAGAGTTTGTTTGATGCACATTACTGCACCATTGTTTGGGGCATATATATTTATGATTGTTATGTCTTGTTGGTGTATGGTTCCCTTGAGCAGTATGTAGTGTCCTTCATTATCCCTTTTGATTAAATTTGGCTTGAAGTCTATTTTATTTGATATGAGTATGGACACTCCTGCTTGTTTCCAAACTCCATTTGAGTGATATGATTTTTCCCAACCTTTCACCTTCAATCTATGTATGTCTCTTCCTATCAAATACATCTCTTGTAGGCAGCATATTGTTGGATCTTTTTTTTTTTTTTCATCCATTCTACTAGCCTGTGTCTCTTGACTGGTAAGTTTAAGCCATTAACATTTGGGTTACTATTGAGATATGGTTTGTACTTCCAGCCATATTTGTTTATTTATGTTACTTAACATGATTTGTTTTTCCTCTTTGATTATTTTTTCTCTTTACTACCTGCTGCTGTTGGTTTTCATTGTTATATTCCATTTCCTTTTCTGTAATGTTTTGCCGAGGATGTTTTGAAGAGCTGGTTTTCTAGCTGCAAGTTCTTTTAACTTTTGTTTATCATGGAAGGTTTTAATTTCATCTTCCATCCTGAAGCTTAATTTCGCTGGATACACTATTCTTGGTTGGAACCCATTTTCTTTCAGCATTTGAAATATGTTGTTTTAGGATCTTCTAGCTTTCAGAGTTTGTGTTGAAAGACCAGCTGTTATCCTGATTGGTTTACCCCTAAATGTAATTTGCTTCCTTTCTCTTGTAGCTTATAAAATTCTCACCTTATTCTGTATTTTGGGCATCTTCATTACAATGTGTCTAGGTATGGATCTCTTATGATTTTGCACATTCGGCATCCTGTAGGCTTCTAGGATTTGGGATTATGTTTCATTCTTCAAGTCTGGGAAGTTTTCTCATATTATTTCATTGAACAGATTGCTCATTCTTTGGTTTGGACCTCTATTCCTTCCTGTATCCCAATAACTCTTAAGTTTGGGCTCTTTATGTTATCCCATATTTCTTGGATGTTATGCTCATGGTTTCTTAACAGTTTGCTGAGCTGTCTATGTTCTTTTCAAGTTGAAATACTTTGTCTTCATTGTCTGATGTTCTATCTTCTAAGTGTTCTACTCTGCTGGTAGTACTCTCATTTGAGTTTTTAATTTGGTTTATTGCTCCCTACATTTCTAGTATTTCTGTTTGTTTGTTTTTTATAACCTCTATCTCGCTGTATAGTTGATCTTTTGCTTCTTGGATTTGTTTATGGAATTCATTGTCAAAGTAATCTTTCATTGTCTGATTTTGCTGTCTAATGTCTTCCTTGAGACTCCAGATCATCTGAAGCATGTATATCCTGAATTCTTTATCTAAAATTCCATGTGCTGCAGATATTACCTCTTCTAAAGTTGAGTTGAACTGCATTGCTTGTGGTCCTTTCTTTCCTTGTCTTTTTATATTGCTCACATTTCTTTCTGCTTTATGAAACCGATGTGTTATTGATTTTTCCCCATATATATTTATATTGCTCTTGTATATTTGCAAAGTCTCCCTTTTGTGTAGAAAGACAATGTTAACAGTTCTCAATATCAATAATACATCATCTAAGCACTCGTTTCCCTTATTTCTACATTTATAGCTAGACTCTGTGTACAAATGTTTGTTTCGATTATCATTTACAAATATAGTCATTAGTTTCATGAAAGGCATACCATTTCTGGTAGCTTGAAGAAAACTGAATTCCAGGTGTAGGATGTTATGTTTAGGGGGAAAGGAGTGAGGGTATGGGGTTAATCTAACTTAGTATCTTTGGAAAGCTCTAACCAATAGATGGGTAATTTATGGAAGAATGTATAGATTCAAATTTCTATCTGTATTTATAAGATTACTCTACTTATAAATAGTAAAATTTAGGGGGTTGCAAGTGGGATAGAGGGAGTAAGAAGGATAAAAACAAATAACAAGGAAAGAAAGAGAAAAAAGGGAGTGGGAAAAAGAAGAGAAAAAGAATAGAAATGAAATGGGGGAGGGAGGTGGGGCATACGCAATTCCTCTATATTATATTATTCTGGTGATTCAGTTATTAAAGATCTTTTTCATGCAGAATTCTTGGTTTCACATATGTTGAGGTTGTGAGGACCAGAGGGGGAAGGATAGAGGAGACTGGATGAATGGATGAACAGAGAGAGAGAAGAAAAAAAAAAGAAAGAAAAAAAAATCTCTCAGAATTCTGTTTTCTTTTCTTCCAGTTGGTGGCGTTGTCTATTCCTAGCTTGAGTCTCTGGGTTCAGGGTGGTGGTGGCAGTCAGTGTGAGAGGACTTGAGGTTCCACCTGTGGTCTCTCTACTCTACTACACTGTAGAATGGAGCTGTTAGCCATGCCCACCAATTGGTGGGTTTTAAGGGTTGGTGGGATTTTCCAAGATGAGTTCCATCAGTTTTTCTCATAAGGTGTTTGATGAGGTGGGGGTGTTGGGGAAACCTTATGTTTGTCCAGAGCTCGGTTAGGTGACCGCACTGGTGGGCAGCTGGGCCCCTCATCCAGTTGGGGTGGTCTGTCTACCATGCCGGTGGGCGGTTGTGCTCCCTCTCTGGGCCACATGGTCTGCCTACGGTGAGGTGGGAGGCTGGGCCCCTCCTCCTGTTGGGGTGGTCTTTCTACCGTGTTGGTGGGCCGCTGGGCCCCTTCTCTGGGTAGAGTGTTTTGCCTACCACGCAGGCGGGTGGCTGGGCTCCTTCTCCAGTTGGGGTGGTCTGTCTACCTTGCAGGCGGGCCACTGGGCCCCTTCTCTGGGTTGTGTGGTCTGCCTACCATGCAGGCGAGAGGCTGGGCTCCTCCTCCAATTGGGGTGGTCTCTCTACCATGCAGGTGGGCCACTGGGCCCCTTCTCTGGGTCATGCAGGCAGTGGCTGGGCCCCTCCTTCAGTTGGGGTGGTCTGTCTACCGTGCTGGCGGGCCGCTGGGCCTTGTTTAATTTTTTCAAAGAACCAACTCTTTTTTTCACTGACCCTTTGTATTTTAAAAAAATTTTAATTTCATTAATTTTGTCTCTGATCTTAATTATTTTCTGTCTTCTACTGAGTTAGATATTGTTTTATTTTTCCTTTTCAAAGACCTTGAGTTGTAGCATTAGATTATTTATTTTGGATCTTTCTATTTTTTAAAAATGTAGGTACTCAGTGCTATAAACCTTCCTCTTAGAACTGCATTCATACTGTCCTTTTGATAAGATTTCAATATGTTCTGCTCTCATTTGGTTCTAAGGATTTCTTCTATTATCTATTTCTCATTTAAAATAATATTGTTCAGTCTTCATGTGTTTATGTGGTTTCTATAATTTCTCTTGCTATTCATTTCTAGTTCAACTCCATTATGATCTACTAGGGGCTCGGGATGTGGCTCAAGTGATAACACGCTCACCTGGCATGCATAGGGCACTGGGTTAGATCCTCAGCACCACATAAAAATAAAATAAAAATGTTGTGTCCACCGAAAACTGAAAAATAAATATTAAAACTTTCTCTCTCTCTCTCTCTCTCTCTCTTCTCTCTCTCTCTCTTTAAAAAAATTGATCTACTAGGATGCATGGATATATATATATATATATGCAATTTTATATATATATACATATATATATCTTATTATCTTTTAATAAGATATATATCTTAACAATTATATATAATTACACAATTATATATATGTGTGTGTGTGTGTTTGTATATATATATATATATATATATATATATATATATAAAATTGATAAGATATTGTGACTTAGAATATGGTACATTTTGAAAAATTTCCATAATTTTTCCAAAATTTACTTTCTTCTCAGAAATTGAAGAAATTTCTTCAATTTCTGAGAAGAAAGTAAATTCAGCTGTTTTTGGGTGAGATATTCTGCAGTTATCTGTTAGTCCATCTGATTTATAGCATTTATTTATGTTGAAAATATCTTTATTGTATTTATGTTTGGATTACCTCTCTATTGGTGAAAGGAGTGTGTTGAAATTACCTAGCATTATTGTATTGGGGTCTCTGGGATTCAGTGTCAAGAAGTATTTTATTTATGCAATAATGTGCATTTGAGTCAAATATTTACTATTGCTATATCTTTTTGTTGGATTGTTCCCTTACCAATATGTAATGATATTCTTTGTCTCACTTGCTTTAGTTTTGCTTGAAATCTGCTTTGTCAGGTATGAGGGAATATATTTGTGCTTGTTTTTGGACTCTGTTTGCATGGAATTTTCTTTCTTTTCTTTAACTTCCAGCTTGGGGGTGCCTTTGCATTATGAGATGAGTCTCTTGCAAGCAGAATATAGCTGGATCTTGCTTTTAAATTCATTCTGTCAATATATATCTTTTAATTGGGGAATTGAGATAATTTATATTCAGTGTTATAATTGACAGATGTTATGTCATGCAACATTGGTTTGTTTGCTGCATAATTCAGAATTTATTTTCATTTACTTAGTTGTTCTTCTAGTAAACTTCAACTATTTGGGAGCTTTGAGTTTTTTTTTCTTTTTTTTTTCTGTGTGTAGTAGATCTTTAAGTATTATTTGTGGTGTCGCTTCATGATTATGAGTTATTTTATTTATCCTTATTATGGAAAATATTTATTTTTACATAGATTCTGAAAGACAATTGTACTGGATATAGCAACCTTGTCTGACAGTTTTTTTTTCTTTTACAGCTTGGAATGTCTCATTCCAAGCCATATTGTATTTTGGATCCAATTTGAAACATCAGAAGTGAATCTTATTGGTTTGTCTCTAAATACTACTTGACATTCTTCTCTCACAGCTTTTAATATTTTTTCCCTTATTTTCTTTCTTTTTTAAGAGAGAGAGAGAGAGAGAGAGAGAGAGAGAGAGAGAGAGAGAGAATTTTTTAATATTTATTTTTTTAAGTTTTCAGTGGACACAGAATCTTTATTTTTACTTTTATATGGTGCTGAGGATGGAACCCAGCACCCTGTGCATGCCAGGCAAATGCGCTACTGCTTGAGCCACATCCCCAGCCCCTCCCTTATTTTCTATGTTAGGCATTTTGATTATAATGTTTCTTTGAGAGGTTCATTTTGGATCTGGTATATTTGGTGTTCTGTATGCCTTCTGTATATGGATGTCTACATCATTTCTAAGGTTAGGAATTTTTCTGGTATTATTTCACTGAAGCAGTTCTAATCCATTTAACCTGACTTTCAAGTTTGGTCTCTTGATGTTCTCCCAGAGTTTTTGTATATTCTGATGATGATTCTTATTTTTTCCTACATTGCATATTTAGTATTCTTGCCCACATCCCTTCTGTGGGATGGGCTGGCAGAGAAATAAAAACTAAGAAAAGTAGAATGGAGAAATGACCACAGAACCCATAAAGTAGTTTCAAAGGAGGGGTGGAGATGGGAAAAGCTGACCAGATAGGTTCAGCTTCTAACAAAGAAAGGAGCCCCTGTTTGCTTTACTTATGTTGGAAAACATCAAAGTCTTTCGATAGAAAGTTCTTCACCAAAACAGGATAGAGTCGGGGGCAAGGTAGACTGCTCAGCTCCTAGCAAGTTATGCCCGTCTCCTTTCTGGGGACCTTTCTGTCAGAGCTGAGGGGAGTTCACTTTCTTCTGGTGATCTATCCTGGTGGGCCTGCCGTAGGAAGTTCCCAATGCCAGATATACCCCTTCATTGGCTGCAATGCTGAAAAAGTCCTCATGCATTTTATGGATGGTTTCCCACAGGGCATATCCTGTCTTAAAGGCCTGAAGGTCTATTTTCTTTTTTTAAAGTGATTTTTTAAAACAAAATAAATGACAGAGGAATGGATTACAATTCTTATTACATGTATACAGCACAATTTTTCATATCTCTGGTTGTATATAAAGTATGTTGACACCAATTTGTGTCTTCATACATGTACTTTGGATGATGATGTCTATCACATTCCACCATCCTTGCTAATCCCCTGCCCCCTACCTTTCCCTCCCACCCCTCTGCCCTATATAGAATCTATTTTCTATATAATCTAATCTGATGATGTTACATTCAAGTGAATTTTAAATTTGATTGTATCATTCATTTTTAGAAGTTCTGACTGACTTCTCCCCAAATGTCTATTTATTTTTGTTTTCTTTTGCTTTGTTTTGTTTCTTAAAATTCTTTTAAAAATTGGTTATTTTTAGTTATATGTAACTTTAGGATTCATTTTGACATAATTATAAAAGCATGGAATATTATTTGTTCAAAATCAATCCCTAATACTTCCCCTTCCCTCCTCTCCTTCTTCTTTCTGTTTCCTTTCTGATGCTCCACTGATATTTCTGATATTTACCTCTAGATATTTTAAAAAATTAGTGTCTCATGGATATACATGATGGTGAGATTCACTGTGGTATATTCATGTATGTACACAGGAAAGTTAAGTCAACTTTATTCAACTGTCTTTCTCTATCCCATACTTTCTCTGCTACTCCACTGACCTTTCTTCTACTCCACTGATCTGCTTCATCTACTTCACTCATCTTTTTTCTATTTTTTAATCCCTCCTTAATTTTCATTAGTTTGTGCATATCAGAGAAAACATTCAACTTTTAACTTTTTAAAAATTTTAATTTGTTCTAATTAGTTATACATGACAGTTGAATACATTTAACTTTTAACTTTTGGGACTGGCTTATTTCACTGAGCATGATTGTCTCCAGTTCCTATAAATTTACCAGCAAATGCCATAATTCCATTATTCTTTATGGCTGAGTAATATTGCATTGTGTATATAAACCACATTTTCTTTATTCATTCATCTATTGAAGGGCACCTAGGTTGATTCCAGAGTTTTGCTATTGTGAATTGTGCTACTGTAAATTTTGATGTGTGTTTCAGTCAGCTTTTTTGCTGCTGTGACTAAAGAACCTGATCAACATAGTTGAAAGAAGAGGGAAAGTTTATCTGAGGGCTCATGGTTTCAGAAGTCTGAGTCTATAGAAGTCTAGCTTCATTCCTCAGGGCTTGAGGTGAGGCTGAACATTGTGGCAGAGTGTGTGGCAGAGGAAAGCAGCTCACATCATGGTGATCAAGGAGAGGGGGGGTGGGAGGAAGAGAGACTCTACTTGCCAGATACAATTATATACACAAAAGCCACACTCTAATTCCCACTTCCTCCAGCCACACCCTACCACTTCAGTTACCACTCAGTTAATCTCTATCAGGGGATTAAATAACTGATTGGGTTGACACTTACAGCCCAATAATTTCTCCTCTGAATGTTCTTGCATTGTCTCAAATGTGAGCTTTTGGGGGACACCTCACATCCAAACCATAACAATGTGGATACATTTTTGTAATATGCTGCTTTCAAATCTTTTGAATATATACTGAGGAGTGGGATGGATCTCAAATTATACTACAACTATAGTAACAAAACCAGCAAGGTATTGGCACCAAAACAATTATGAAGATCAATGGGATTGAATAGAAGACATGGAGACAAATTTTCATAAATACAGTTATCTGAAAATAGGCAAGTGCCAAAATCATATGTTGGAGAAAAGAAAGCCCTTTAAACAAATGGTGCTGGGAAATTTATATATAGGATATTAAAAGTTGATCTCTGTTTCTCACTCTGAACAAAAGTCAACTCAAAATGGATTTAAGATCAAAATTAGAACAGAAATGCTGCAACTGCTAGAAAAAAAATGGAGGCCCAATACTCCAACATGTCAGCATAGAAACTGACTTTCTTAACAAGACTCCTAAAGTAATGTTTTCTCTGATAAGTGGATGCTGATTCATAATGGGGGGGAGGATAGGAAGAATGGAGAAAATATGATTGGGCAAAGTGGGGAGGGGAGGGAGCATGGGGGCATGAAAGATGGTGGAATGAGATGAGCATCATTACCCTAGGTACATGTATGATTGCACATATGGTGCAACTCTACATTGTGTACAACCAGAGAAATGAAAAGTTGTGCTCCATTTGTGTACAATAAATTAAAAATGCATCCTGGTGTCATTTAAAACTAATCAGAACAAATAAATACAAAAAAAAGACTCCAAAGTGAAAAAAAAGAAAAATGGGATGGCATCTAATTAAAAAGATTCTTCACAGTGAAGGAAACAAGAGCATGAAGAAAGAGCCTACAGAATGGGAGAAAATCTTTGTCACCTGCTCCTCAGATAGGTCATTATTATCCAGGGTATACAAAGAACTAAAAAAACTAAACACTGAACAACAACAACAACAAAACAAAATAAGAACAAAACTCAAACAAACAAAAAGCCCCAACTCCCCAAAATAAAAAAACCAAATAACCCAATCAATAAATGGGCAAAAGAACTAAACATACTTCTCAAAAGAAGAAATAAAACAGTCAACAAGTATATGAAAAAATTCCATGTCAGGATTACACAAGGAAAAGAGATGGCATACTCAAATGAGGCTACTCAGAAGGTAAACAAATCACTAATTGTTCACTCCCTGCCAATTTTTTATTAAAAAGTACACCAGAGTAAGAGGCATGAACTAGAACTTGACTGAACATGTGTATATGGCCTCTTTAGTGAAGGAATAAATTTTCATAAAGGATTTATTAACAAATATGTAGTCAAGATTAAGGACATCAATAAGAATTGTGATAGTAGTAAGAGATACAAAAATTAGGAGCTAATACCACCTCTTGAACAATAGGGTCAATAGTAGGAAGTAATTTTTCAAGCTTGTAGAAAGAATAGATGAAGGAGAGCAATTGTGTATTTTAGTAGAAAAAACATTACAATTCTTGCTAACCTGGCAGAAAGGGAAGAAAAATACTCCAGCATTCTCCCACTTCTACTTTTCAGTCTTTGGCTGGTACCACTCATTGCTTCACCTTAACTGGAAGCTAAACAACAAGGGCACCATTAGTGTAGTGCATGCAGGTCAGCCTTATGAAGCAGAGCAGAACAGAGAAGGATAGGAGGAGAGAGCAGGAAAGAAAAATACCCATAAAATTACAGCTGATCCTCAAATTATGATAGGGTTACATCCCAATAAATCCAATATAAGTTGAAAATATTGTAAGTTGAAAGTTCAAGTAACACACCTAACTTACTGAACACCACAGCTTAACCACACTACAAGTACAGGTTGTTTCCCCAGTGACCACGTGGCTGATGGAGAGATTTGGATTGTTGCCATTGCTCATCATCACAAGACTATCAATTAAAAAAAATCAAAATAAAAAATTCAAAATACAAACATAACAAATACATGAAAAGATTCAATATCTCTAGCAATTAGGAAATGCAAATTAAAACTACACCGAGATTTCATCTCCAGTCAGAATGTCAATTATCGAGAATATAAATAACGATAAATGTTGGTGAATATGTGGAGAAAATGAACACTCACACATTGTTGTTGGAACTTCAAATTGTTACAACCATTCTGGAAAGCAGTATGAAAATTCCTCAAAAAAGTAGGAGTAGAACCAACACATGACCCAGCTACCTCAATTTTTTTTCCACCTGGAATTGAACCCAGGGGAATTTAACCAGTGAGCAACATCCCCAGCCCTTTTTATATTTTATTTAGAGATAGGGTCTCACTGAGTTGCTTAGGGCCTTGCTAAGTTGCTGGGGCTGGCTTTGAACTCATGATCTTCCTGTCTCAGACTCCTGTGCTGCTGGGATTACAGGCATGCACCACCATGCCTGGCTATCTCTATTTCTTTATTGAACTGTTATTTTACATCACTGCCTTAATCCATTCCTTAGATCTTTTAGTTCATTGAACATTTTAATAATCAGCTCTTTTATAGTCTTTCTTTGGAATTTCGTCTACGTCTATATCTGTGGGTTCCTTCATTGGGGGATTGTGAATTTTGGCAGGAAATGTACATTTTCCCTCAATTTTCAGAGGCCTTGATTTTGTGCATTAGTTGAAATGTTTTTTTTTCCCTATTTTTTTGCCTGTGTCCTTTTGAATGCAGTTATCTTTTTTGTTCTAGGGACTTCTCTCTGTTTTTGCTGTATGAGTATATGTCCAAGAGTTGGTCCTGAAGTCCCTCTTTAGTCGTTCCTCTTTGAGCTTGGTCATTGGTTTAGGGTTTTTGTCTCCCTATTATATGTGTTGAAGCATGGTTGAGGCTTGAGTGGGGCTAGTTCATGTATGGAATGAGGCTCCGTTACATGGCTAAATATGAGTGTTGCTCAGCAGCAACAGTATCTCTACTCTGTAAACTTGAAGTGTCCCTTCCCAGCCCCTCTTAGAGAAAGAAGGAGCAAGGAATAGCAACAATACTAGCAACCTATGTAAAACCTTAAAATAATTTTTTTGTATCTATTTTGACATCTATAATACTATTTAAGAGAAATGGTGGGGTTAGCATTAAGCATCAGCACCACTAAAATACTATGAACTATACCATACATTAAATAGCAGGTGTTATTAATTCCCACGTCTCTGTGTTTTTCACCAAGTTGTCAGCTGTTGTGGCCAGGAGCCAAAGCTGATTGTAGTAGCTCTGTTTTCTCTCTCATGATATAGGATGGGATAAACTGAGGAGTTCTGACAAATTATATACTTCTATAGTAGGGCTGGTGGAGAGTTCTAAATTGGAAATTCCAACAGGTGGCTGCTATTTGGAAGTCTGTTGGTGGGTATTTTTAAAATTTGTTCTTTTTAGTTTTACATGACAGTAGAATCCCATCCCCTTGCCTCCCACCTATTGTGAGCCAGCATCCACATATCAGAGAGAACATTTGGCCTTTGGTTTTTTGGGATTGTCATATTTTACTTAGCATGATAGTTTCCAGTTCCATCCATTTACTGTCAAATGCCATAATTTCATTCTGCTTTATGGCTAAGTAATATTGCATTGTGTGTATGTACCAGATTTTCTTTATTCATTCATCTATTGAAGGACACCTAGGTTGGTTCCATAGCATAGCTGTAGTGAATCGAGCTGCTATGAACATCAATGTGGCTGCATCACTATAGTATGCTTGTTTTAAATCCTTTAAATGCTCTGGGTACATGCTGAGGATATCTGGGTCAAATGGTGGTTCCATTCCAAGTTTTCTGAGGAATCTCCATATTGTTTTCCAGAGTGGTCATATCAATTTGCAGTTCCACCAGCAATGTATAAGTATACCTTCCCCCTCACATCCTCACCAGTATTTATTGTTCCTTGTATTCTTAATAATTGCCATTCTGACTGGAGTGAGATGAAATATCAGTGTAGTTTTAATTTGCATTTCTCTAATTACTAGGGATGTTGAACATATTTTTGTTGACCATTTGCGTTTCTTCTTCTGTGAAGCTATCTCTTCAGTTCCTTTGCCCATTATTGATTGGGTTATGTGGGGTGTGTGTGTGTGTGTGTGTGTGTTAAATTTTTTGATTTCTTTATATATCCTAAAGATACCATTCCACTTTTTGATTCTTGTTTTATTTTTTGAGCTTTAGGAGTTTAATTAAGGAAGTGGATACCTGCATCTATAAGTTTTCATTTGACTGTATGTTTTCTTCTGGAATTGCAAAGTTTCTGGTCTTATTCTTATGCCTTTGATCCACTTGGAGTTGACTTTTATGCTGAGTGAGAGATGGGAACTAGTTTCCTTCTTCTACATATAAAAATTCAGTTTCCCCAGTACTATTTACTAAAAAGGCTGTATTTTCTCTAACACATATTTTTTTCACCCTTTTAAAGATGAGATGAGTATATCTTTGTGGGTTTTTCTCTCTGTCTTCTAATCTATTCCACTGATCTTCCTTTTTTTAATGACAATTACCATGTTGTTTTTGTTAGCATAATTTAAGATTAGGTATTGTGATGTCTCCAGTCTCATTCTTATTGCTTAGAATTGCTTTGGCTATTACTGGATCCTTTATTCTTTCATATAAATTTTAGAACAATTTTTTCCACTTTGATGAAGAATGTTATTGCTGTTTTGATGGGGATTGTATTGAATCTGTAGATCACTTTAGGAAATATGGCCATTTTGTTAATTCTGCCTATTCAAGAACAGAGGAGGTTTTTTTTAATCTTCTAAGGTGTTCTTTAATTTCTTTCTTCAGTGTTCTATAATTTTCCTTATATAGATATTTTATCTCCTTATAGATTTATTCCTTAGTATTTTATTTTTTGAGGCTATTGTGAATGGAATTATTCTTTTTTAAAATATTTTTTAGTTGTTGATAGACCTTTATTTTATTTATTATATGCAGTGCTGAGAATCAAACCCAGTACCTCACACATGCCAGGCAAGTGTGCTACTGCTGAGACATATCCCCAGCCCTGCTGGAATTATTCTTCTGATTTCTTTTTAGTGGGATTTACTATTGATATTTATAAAAGCAATTAATTTTTGTATATTGATTTTTATCTTGCTACTTTGCTGAATTTGCTTATCAACTGTATGAAGTTTTTTGAGTTCTAAGTATAGAACGTATCATCTATAAACAGAGATAATTTGATTTCTTTGCCTATTCTTATCCATTTAATTACCTCTTTGCCTAATTTCTCTGACTAAAATTTCAAGTACTATAGTAAATAAAAGTTGTGAGAGTGGACATCCTTGCCTTGTTACAGATTTTAGAGGAAATGATTTCAGTTTTTCCACATTCAGAATGATATTGGCTATAGGTTTGTCATATGTAGCCTTTAAGATGTTGGGGTTAAGTTTTTTTCTGCTCCTAGATTCTACAATGATTTTTAATATGAATGGGTGCTGAACTTTGTTAAAGATTCTTTCTGTATCTATTGAGATGATTGTGTGATTCTTGTCTTTAATTATATTTATGTGGTGAATTACACTTCTTAATTTATGTACTTTTAACTAAACTTGCAACTCTGAAATTAAACCAGCTTGATGAAGGTCCCATGAGCAACTGAAAAGAAAGTGAATTCAACAGTTTTAGGATAAAATATTCTATATATGTCTGTGATACATTTGATTTGTAATATTTTTATGTATGAAGTGTCTTTATTAATATTGTATATGATCTTTCTATTTGTGAGAGGTGTGTTGAATGCACCCAGTAATATTGTATTGGGGTCTGACTGAGTCATGAAGTGTTTTATGTAATTGGGAGCACTGATGTTAGGGACATAAATATTTACTATTGTTATATTTTCCTGTTGGATTGTTCCCAGTACCAGTATAAATTTTTTGAACTTCTGATTAATTTTTTGGCTAAAATCAACCACATTGATTAGGGGGCCAAACTGACTATAAAACCTTCTTAAATGACAGGAGACACTGAAGCCCAAAATACCTCTCCCAAATGAGTGTTTCTCAAAATGTGGTCTGTGGAATAGCACAACCAAATCTTCTGAAGAACTTGTTTCAAAATATAGATCCTGGGATCATACCTCAACATTGTAAAAGCAATCTATGATAAGCCACAGGCCAGCATCATTCTGAATGGAGAAAAATTGAAGGCATTCCCTCTAAGATCTGGTACAAGACAGGGATGCCCTCTCTCACCACTTCTGTTCAACATAGTCCTCGAAACACTGGCCAGAGCAATTAGACAGACAAAAGAAATTAAAGGCATAAAAATAGGAAAAGAAGAACTTAAATTATCACTATTTGCAGATGATATGATTCTATACCTAGCAGACCCAAAAGGGTCTACAAAGAAGCTATTAGAACTAATAAATGAATTCAGCAAAGTGGCAGGATATAAGATCAACACGCATAAATCAAAGGCATTCCTGTATATCAGCGACAAATCCTCTGAAACAGAAATGAGGACAACTACTCCATTCACAATATCCCCCCAAAAAATAAAATACTTGGGAATCAACCTAACAAAAGAGGTGAAAGATTTATACAATGAAAATTACAGAACCCTAAAGAAAGATATAGAAGAAGACCTTAGAAGATGGAAAAATATACCCTGCTCATGGATAGGCAGAACCAACATCATCAAGATGGCGATATTACCAAAAGTTCTCTATAAGTTTAATGCAATGCCAATCAAAATTCCAGCAACATTTCTTGTAGAAATAGATAAAAGAATCATGAAATTCATATGGAATAATAAAAGACCCAGAATAGCAAAAACAATGCTAAGCAGGAAGTGTGAATCAGGCGGTATAGCGATACCAGACTTCAAACTATACTACAGAGCAATAGTAACTAAAACAGCATGGTACTGGTACCAAAACAGGTGGGTGGACCAATGGTACAGAATAGAGGACACAGTAACCAACCCACAAAACTACAACTATCTTATATTTGATAAAGGGTCTAAAAGCATGCAATGGAGGAAGGATAGCATCTTCAACAAATGGTGCTGGGAAAACTGGAAATCCATTTGCATCAAAATGAATCTGAATCCCTATCTCTCGCCATGCACAAAAGTTAACTCAAAATGGATCAAGGAGCTTGATATTAAATCAGAGACACGGCATCTGATAGAAGAAAAAGTAGGGTATGATCTACATACTGTGGGATCGGGCTCCAAATTCCTCAATAGGACACCCATAGCGCAAAAGTTAACAACTAGAATCAACAAATGGGACTTACTCAAACTGAAAAGTTTTTTCTCAGCAAAAGAAACAATAAGAGAGATAAACAGGGAGCCTACATCCTGGGAACAAATCTTTACTCCACACACTTCAGATAGAGCCCTAATAACCAGAATATACAAAGAACTCAAAAAATTAGACAATAAGATAACAAATAACCCAATCAATAAATGGGCCAAGGACCTGAACAGACACTTCTCAGAGGAGGACATACAATCAATCAATAAGTACATGAAAAAATGCTCACCATCGCTAGCAGTCAGAGAAATGCAAATCAAAACTACCCTAAGATACCATCTCACCCCAGTAAGATTGGCAGCCATTAGAAAGTCAAACAACAATAAGTGCTGGAGAGGATGCGGGGAAAAGGGCACTCTTGTTCATTGCTGGTGGGACTGCAAATTGGTGCAGCCAATTTGGAAAGCAGTATGGAGATTTCTTGGAAAGCTGGGAATGGAACCACCATTTGACCCAGCTATTCCCCTTCTCGGTCTATTCCCCAAAGACCTAATAAGAGCATGCTACAGGGACACTGCTACATCGATGTTCATAGCAGCACAATTCACAATAGCAAGATTGTGGAATCAGCCTAGATGCCCTTCAATAGATGAATGGATAAAAAAATGTGGCATTTATACACAATGGAGTATTACTCTGCATTAAGAAATGACAAAATCATAGAATTTGGAGGGAAATGGATGGCATTAGAGCAGATTATGCTAAGTGAAGCTAGTCAATCTTTAAAAAATAAATACCAAATGACCCCTTTGATATAAGGGGAGTAAACAAGGACAGGGTAGGGACGAAAGTTTGAGAAGAAGATTTACATTAAACAGGGATGAGAGGTGGGAGGGAAAGGGAGTGAGAAGGGAAACCGCATGGAAATGGAAGGCGATCCTCAGGGTTATACATAATGACATATAAGAGGAAAGGAGGGGTAAGACAAGATAATACAAATCGAAGAAATGATTTACAGTAGAAGGGGTAGAGAGAGAAAAAGGGAGGGGAGGGGAGGGGAGGGGGGATAGTAGAGAATAGGACAGACAGCAGAATACATCAGACACTAGAAAGGCAATTCGTCAATCAATGGAAGGGTAACTGATGTGATACAGCAATCTGTATACGGGGTAAAATTGGGAGTTCATAACCCACTTGAATCAAACTGTGAAATATGATGTATTAAGAACTATGTAATGTTTTGAACGACCAACAATAAAAATATATATATATATATATAGATCCTGAGTCCCAGTGCATGAATCAGAATCTCTGGGGTGGTGTGGGGAGAACCAGAGGACCTGCATGTCAGCAAATCTCTCCAAGGGTGTCTGGTACATTCTCTCCTTGAAGGGCAGGCTCAGAAGCCCAGTCAGGAAGAAACTGGCCAGGTCTTTGAATTAACCCTTCCCACTCTTGTTCCTCATGTGTCCATCAAAGTTGTACTCCTGGATTTGACATTTCTCATACTACACATCAGATGACAAAGTTAAATGTGGGTTTCTATTATATGCATATGAGTTAAAAAATCTAACATGCCTTAATTAATTCTGAAAACTCCATAAGATTTTGAAACCATGTATATGAAGCTTGAAGTAAAAGATGACTCTGGGGAAAAAAATACTGAGTGAGGGAAAGTGTTTGATGCAGGTCCAGATGATTACCCAGGAATGAAGAGGAAAATGCACCCAAAAGCAATCTTGGAGTAAAGGCAGGATGCAATTTTTGTCCAGAATACAAACATGCAAATCTATTGAAAATCAGCTGGGATGTGCAGGCCAATCTTTAACACCCTACAAACACAGGCTGAAAAGTACTGGCTGGCAAACATGTTTGGCTAGATGAAGGCTTTAAGCAATTCTGGATATTTTGCAACACATGAAAATTAAGATGTTTCTTTTTTAAATAAAATTTTTGTCTTTTACTGGGAAATTTAAAATAAAGTAGAAAAACCAACCACACCCTACACTGGCTGGTGCTGGACAGCAGCTGCTCACCTTCAACCAGACTTGTGCTCCCAGGGCCTCTACAGTAGCTACAGTCTGCTTCACTCATCAGACCAGCTGCTGGGTCACTGCCTACATTGGCCAGTGCTGCAGGGAACCAAGTCACTAATTCAGCCTCTCTGTGCTCTACTCTGCTGCTAGTAAAAGTTCTTGCTACAGAGATCCTTTCCTATCTCTGAGATATTATGAAAGAAGTCAGATAAATGTATGCAAATTACCTCAAATTTGTTATAGAATTCTCATCCTTACATGCCCTTTGGAATCACATGGGGGAACTTTTAAAAACACTCATGCCTGGGTTCCACTTCTAAAGGTTCTGATTTCTTGGTCTAGGTGCAGCCCTCACTATCAGGATGGCATTAAGTTCTCCAGGTGACCCTAATGGACAACCAAGGTTGAAAACTCTAGCCTGCAGAGGATACAAATTGTTTAATAGAAAGGGTTAACTTTATTCCAACATCAATCTCCAAATAAAAATTTCTTAACTCTCACCTTCAACAATAATTTATACCACCTCTTACTTTTGGAAAAAGGCTATTATTCCAAAAGCCTACTAAATGCCATTTATAAACTGGAAGAGAAGGTCAAAATGTATTCTGGTTTCTAGCATTCATTTTCTCTCCAAGATAACTGAAGAGTAAAACACTGAGGAAAAGAAGGGAAATTATTCTAGGAGACAAGATTCAGGCAGCACAAATAGCTCAAGAACATGAGAGGAGGCTCACAGTGGCAGGCTTGTATGAGAAAGTGCAATTGCTCTGAAATCTATCAATGCACTGAGTAGGAAATGTTCAAATATTAAAAAAATAATAATCTCCGCAAGAATTTCTAGTAATGGTCCAATTTTATCTTAAGAAGATGAATTCCAAATTATTGCTTCTCTTCAAGCTTTCTGTTAGGTAGCATGCGTTCATATTTTGGCTTCTCATCATGGGAAAGTCAATCTACTGTCATCTAATTTTCAAACAATAATATTCCCTTACATTATAGTTGAAAAGCATATTTTCAAAAGGTTTTACATAATAATGGCTTCTATTTACTGGGTTTTTAGGCATGGAGCAGCATGGTGGACACTTTATATATAATCTGTAAGCTGTCCAACAGCCTCACAAGGTTTATTTCATCACCTCTTTTTACAAATTTAAAAAAATGAGGGCTGGGGATGTGGCTCAAGTGGTAGCACGCTTGCCTGGCATGCGTGTGGCCCGGGTTCGATCCTCAGCACCACATACCAACAAAGATGTTGTGTCCGCCGAGAACTAAAAAATAAATATTAAAAATTCTCTCTCTCTCTCTCTCTCTCTCCTCTCTCACTCTCTCTTTAAAAAAATGAGCTTCAGGAAGATTTAAAATTACGGACATGATCAATTAACTGGTAGATGGATTTGCATTCAAACAAAACTATCTTGTTAGTCTTCACAACCCAGAAGTGAAAGATCTGTGCTTGATTATCCCCACTCTCCCAGTAAAAAAACAGAGTTGAATGGTTTGCTCCATATCAAAGAACAAGTTACTAGGAGTTACTAGGAGCTACAGCTAGAACCTGCTTTCCACCCTCCATTCTATGTTCTTCTAGAGGATCACAGCACAGTCAGTCCATACTACACTATGAGAGCTATGTTAATAGTGCTTATACATCACTTGTGGACAGAAATCAAAAATCTTAAACATTGGTATACATATGGCTTAACTTCAACACAGGTCTGGCACATGCTTTTCTGTCTCCAGGCCCCCTAGAAACAGCTAATACAATCAACAACTTTATAAGTTTTAGAATCCTCTCCTGAATCCTATGAACAATCATGCTATTAAAGTACAAGCACCATGACCCCAGGACTTTATCTTGTCTTTAACTGCCCTGGTACTACCACAAACAACTGGCAGGATATACTGAGGAAAAGTGGACATCATCTCACATGGATCTTTTCTTTATTTATAAAATCATAAAGAGACTGTATCATAACAATCCAGCTAGATGGTCTCGTATCCATGAGTCCTACTACTTGAAGCAAGCTCCAAGGGGAGGGTATCATTTTATGTACTGGCAGAGAGATCTCCTCTTCTTTAGAACACCAATGCTGTATCTTGAAACCTGCATTCCAGGAACTGTGCCTATGGTGTGTTGTGGCCAAGAGGTCATTGTTGAAAAAAAAGAACACACCTGGACACAGCTCTCTGATGATTCTTTATTCAGCTAAGCGGGCACCACACTGTTCTTTTAGCAGCATCTCCATTATTCTATTTCCTTTCTGACTCCCTATCTTAAGAATGTGCCAGCAAAAGTTTCCAAAACACAGTTGACAAGTCCAGCCCCTGTGATTAAAATCCTGCCTCTTTGAATGAATTCTGTTCAATTTGAATTTTCCACTCTTCCTTCATGGATGCATACTGTGTCCACATAAGACAGTGATTCCTTATAGCCATGTTTCTTCCCTGAGGATTGAGCTATGATTCCTCTTCTAACTGGATAATAGGGACCTTTAAAATGCTCACCTTTCTTAAAATTTCTGGAATCACATTCTGGCAGATTGCAATCCTCTCTCTATAGATGATTCCTTTTGATCCATCTATTTTTTCCTTCAAGTTTTTTTGAGATAATATTTTTTATCCATTCATAGCATCAGAGGAAGCTGGCGACCACCTGCTTGAAAGGGTACTTGTATACCCGGTGCATACCCACCATGACCCCTATCCCCACCCTAGACCATGCCTCTGCAAGTGCAGGGCTGTCTCAGCTCTGCCTGTGCTGCAGGAGCCCATGCCAGAGCAGCCCCAGAATTTATCTTTATTAAAATGGTCTTTCACATCCTGTATCTTCTCATTCCTTGGATATTTTATTTTATTAAACAGTTTAACAATCAACTATTTGTATTTTTCTCTGGAATTTCAGTCTCTTTATTATTTGTGAATTCAGTTATGTTGGGGTTGTAAATGTTTGGTTCCTTGTTGGTCTGTTTCCTCATGTTTTCAGAGTGCCTCACCCATAGTGCATGCTCAGTTAGTGGTATTTGAGAGATAGACTTTGGACACACAGTTTTGGAAGTTCCAGGAATTTTCAATGTTTGAGAATAATAAGAAAAAAATGTTTGAAATCAGCATCATTCTAGACTCCAAAATATACAGTTTACCTGTGGCATGTCATTTACTCAAACAAGTATGTGTGGGGGTGTTACACTACCGTAAGCTCAGACAATATAACATTACACCAGGAATTACACCTCCCCAAAAGACTAATTTCTGCAGGTGTCATTCATCAAATAGCCCTATAGGGGAATAATCACAAAGTAGTGGGTACTATGAAAGCAAAATTCAGGAATCATGGGAGGGGACTTCAAGGGAACTGGCCTGGTATAAATGGTTTGGCTTGGGAACTGGGTCCCGAATGATGATTTGGAAATTCCAGGCAAAGGACTGTGAAGGATGAAGACATTCCAGGAAGGAAAGCAAGTTCAGATTTTTATTTCTACCTCAAGTGGAGTTGGAAAAAGAAGTGCAAGATGGATCCTTAATCCTAAGTATGTGTTGGAAGCTACTGAATGGGATTAGGTAGTTCCAGAGGGTTGACATTGTTTCTAACATGTCACTCTGGTTTGAATGATTAAGAGGGAAACAGGAATAGCAAGAGTTTGCAAAGCTTTGGGCAAGACACCATTTTACTAGATAACTTATTTGGTCCTTTGGATTCATTCTTTACCCTTCTCTACCTGCCAGGAAGCAGGACTGGATTTCCATCAGTGAGTTTTCATCCCCTCTGGTTTCCACTGGGTTTTGCCAAGGGGGCGCACCAGTAGGAGCTAGGAGGGAAAGAGGAGCCTGAAGTCAGAATATGATCTCTCATCCCAAGTAATGCAGGCAGGCTATGTCCCTTGTTTCCTTAACTTAAGGTGACAGCTTGAGACAGCAGCTTTGTAAATGGCCCTTTTATTATTCTCTCAACAAATTGTCCAATTTGAGCATGTTTTTCCAGCACCCCAATCAACAGGGAAGGTGGCTTGAAGTAAGGCAACAACTATGAAGCTGGAGAGAAGTGGGCAAATTTAAATTCATATTTAGGGACAGTTTGTGAGTTCTGTTAATCAATTAAATTATATTTTCACTTTTAAATTATATAATGAAGGGATCTTGGTTATTTTGCTAATTTGTGTGCTTTGCAAAAGGAGACAGGCATTAAGAAAGTAGTGCAAGAGATTTGGGAGAAAAATTTCTTGTGAAAGATGAGGGGAGAGGAGCTGGTATAGGAAAAGTGTGTTTTCAGATTATGATGGGCAACAGACCCTGAAGGGAGAGAAGAAGGAAGGAGGAGAGGAAGGATCTCTTGCTGTAGTGAAGTTTCCAGGTAAGGGGGAACCCAAGAGACTCCCTATTAAGAAAGACCCAAACCTGGCAGAAATAACCAGGCTACTACCCTTGTCATGCTGTAATTAGCTGGGAATACCCTTCAGATGATCTTGGCTTTGGCATGAAACCTTCACAAATTCCAAAGACAGATTCTAGAACCTGAAAAGAAACAAACTGCCATAGCTCTCCAGCTAGACATGTGTCCCTCAGGATCCCCATATAGGACCAGGCAAATCATGCAACTCAACCCTGTGGGGACAAGTGCATGGAGTACTGCAGATGTGGGATATGTTAAGGGAGTCTGAGTGGCAAACCTGTGCTAGGTGTGTGAGTGGCAAACCGCTTATCCTGAAGGCACAGCCCTGGGCGTGAGGCCTCCTGTTGCAGTCCCTGTGCTGACTCCACAGCCCACTCCTTGATTGGTTGCTGCAAGGACAGTTGGCCAGAAATTGTATTGGTGGCTGCTTGTAATCTGCTGAGCTACTGACTAAGTATATATACATATATATTTTATTGTGCAGTATATATGACTGCACAATAAAATCAGACATGCTTCCTGCTTGGTCTCTGGAGGTCTTGATTAGTGTCTCCACAGCCACACTCTCCTCTACTCTGTTCTGTGGACCTCCTCGCTGGATGAGAGCCCATGCACAACCCCAGAACAAACTCAGGAATTAATTCACACTTATGTCACCAGTGACCTGCGTGGGAAGGGAATATGTAACCCCTGAAGGTGTGGGCCAGGTGGAAATAAAAGGCTGAAAGTAATATCAAGAATTAAAGCAAAATACACAGAAGATATTTATATTGAAAGTGGGTGCTTGACAGGTGGAGAAGACCTGATGGGTCTGATCCTAACAAAGGAAAAAAGCCCATGAATGCTTTATTTATAGTGAAACACACCAAAGGAATTTATTGTGAGGAGGGGTTCTTCAGGATAAACAAGAAGCCAGATGCTGTGGGGAAGTTGGTCTGATTGGGGACTTATCACTTATGCAGTAATTCTTCCTACTCCAGGCAGCTGGCACCTCAAGGCTAGTAGTGGCACTGGTATCTCTCTATACCTCCAGGGAGTTGCATTTGAATCTAGGGCTGTCTGAACCAATAAATTCTCCTTGAGCAGGATGTTTGCCATGTCAATGAAGCAGTCTCAGATCAGTGAGATTACACTGAAAGTTCTCCAAGGGGGCATACCCTGCTTGGAGATGGCTTAGACATGTCCACAGTTCATTGGTGGCTTTCTACACTTCTATGGGGGATATAAACAAGATGGGTCCTTGAAAACAGGTTTATGCAAGTGTTGCCTACAGATTTATAATTAATTTTAAAATCCTGACATAGATGAAAAAAGATTGTTGAAACTGATTGAAGTTGGTTTGGCTCTTCTCTGAGCACTAGCCCCAGCCAATAAGGACTGTCATCAGGGACTGAGAGTCATACTGTAGACAGCAGACCTTGTTTTCCTCCATAAAAAGTCAGTCATATACCTTTTCCTTGGTGGCACTGGGCATCAGATAAACCTGTGTTTAAATTCTGATTCTGGCATTTACTAGTCTTGAACTTAGGCAAAGCTAGCCTCCCTCATACTGGTTCCTCATTATAACTATAATGTCAGACAATAGTACATTTTAAGGAGTGTTATAAAGCTTTTATCGTTAATCTTTATTTTACAAATGAGGAAACAGGCTCATAGAGATTAAATGACTTGCAAAAGTCATACAACTTAAAAAGGATGGAATCAGGAATCAAAATCCTGTATATCTGATGACAAAGATCATTTTCCCTAACTCCTAGTGTGTCCAGATAGTCACAACAGGAATGTCAGAAACAGACTGTGAACATTTACATGGATGCCCAATGTTATGGTTTTGGTATTAGGAATTCCCCAAAAGCTCATGTGTGAGAAAATGCAAGAAGGTTTAGAGGTGAATGATTAGTGAGAACCTTAACCCAATCTAAAAACTGAAATGGTAACTGTAGGTAAGGTGTGGCTGGAAGAGGTGGGTCATTTGGGGCATGCCTTTGGGGTATACATTTGGTGAGCTGAGCTTAGTCTCTCTCTCTGCTTCCTGATGTGATATCCTGAACCACCTTTTTCTGCTACTCTTCCATCATGATGTTCTTCCTGATTTAGAGCCCCAAGGAATGGAGCAGATTGTCTATAGACTGAGACCTTTGAAACTGTGAGCCCCCAAATAAACTTTTCCTTCTTAAAATTATTCTTATCAGGGCATTTAGTCACAGTGGCAAAAAGCAGACCCAAACACTCAGTATCATTCTTTTAACTTGTTTATTGACCTGCTGTCTGTACATGTTTGAAAATATGCCTGGCACATGATAGGAAAAAGTGAGTACTGCTAACTGCTCATTGGCTTGTTTCTCTCACTTCTCACTCATTCCCCTCTCCCTTTTCCATTTACCTCTCCTCACTTCTTTGTCATCTTTACTCTGCCTATTTCTTTAACTTCCTCTGCTCCTCCTGTTCTTCAGACATCTCATTAAAATAGTTGTTGTTATGAATTCTTATTCCAATGCATCTATAATTATGCTCCAGAAAAAATCTCATGGGTTTCAAGATGTTCATAGCAGCACAATTCACAATAGCAAAACTGTGGAACCAACCCAGATGCCCTTCAATAGAAGAATGGATAAAAAAAATGTGGCATTTATACACAATGGAGTATTACTCTGCATTAACAAATGACAAAATCATAGAATTTGCAGGGAAATGGATGTCATTAGAGAAGATTATGCTAAGTAAAGCTAGCCAATCCCTAAAAAACAAATGCCAAATGTCTTCTTTGATATAAGGAGAGTAACTAAGAACAGAGTAGGGACGAAGAGCATGAGAAGAAGATTAACATTAAACAGGGATGAGAGGTGGGAGGGAAATGGAGAGAGAAGGGAAATTGCATGGAAATGGAAGGAGATCCTCAGGGTTATACAAAATTACATACAAGAGGAAGCGAGGGGAAAGGAAAAAAACAAGGGGGAGAAATGAATTACAGTAGATGGGGTAGAGAGAGAAGAGGGGAGGGGAGGGGAGGGGGGATAGTAGAGGATAGGAAGGGCAGCAGAATACAACAGACACTAGTATGGCAATATGTAAATCAGTGGATGTGTAACTGATGTGATTCTGCAATCTGTATACGGGGTAAAAATGGAGTTCATAACCCACTTGAATCACAATGTGAAATATGGTAAATCAAGAACTATGTATTGTTTTGAACAACCAACAATAAAAATAAAAAAAACAAAATGAATAAGACTTGAGGATTTAATTTAGTTTTCATCGTTAATTCACTGAATGAGAACATAGTGAATTTTGTGAAAAGTGTTCCCTTGTCCTTTCTCTCTGTCCTCTGGGCACAAAGACCCCTTACGGGCCACGTAGCCTTGGCTTGTCTCTTAACAAGTGCAGAGATTGGTTCTGTTCAGCAGCATGGCCATGTCCATTTGTGTGTATTGTACTCAATTAGTTGCAAAACTGGAGAATCCCCTTTCTCTGCATCTGCTTTCTTCCTTCCAATTTCAAGAAATTCTTCTCTCCTTTCTCCCTTTCATAAAATGCCCACCACAAGAATCCTCTTCCTAGATGGTGAGCTAGTTTTGCAGGGAAGTTCCACATCAGATTGGTCAGTCTAGCTGCTCATTTTATGGAGGGTTTTCAGAAAGGTGTGGAGGCCAGCACTTTGGCAGCCCCTCCCTGAGGAAAGGACTTTTCCCAGGGTCCACCTAAAAGACAATTTGGGTAATTATTGTGCAGATCTATAATATTATCATTTTTTCTAAGGCTTTGTCCTTTCAGTGAGCATAGCTCACATAGAATCTTTAACAATGGTTCTCAAAAGCATGCAAGCACCAAAATCACCTAATGGATTGATATAATACTCCATTGATTCAAATGTATGATATGTCAAGATCATTGTATTATCATGAGCAACTAATAAAAAAAGTTTTGATGCTGAGGTGGGACCTGAGCATTTGCATTTCTAGGAAGTTCCTTGTTGATTGTGATAATGTTCCATACAAGGGCTCTAAAGTTGCTATTCAAAGTATGTTCTCAATACTAGCAGTATGAATATCACCTGGAAACATGCTGGAAACCCAGAATCTCAGATCCCATCCCAGACTTATTGATTAGAATCTACATATTCTAATCAGTATTTAAGAAGATTGATAGTGGATTAGAAGGAGGAGACTGAGGGATAGGGAGGAAGGATGGGGAAAAGGAAGAACGGTGGGATAAATTTTATTAAACTTTTCTATGTATGAATACACCACAGAAAATTTTACCTTTATATATATCTATAAGGCACCAATTTAAAAAAAACACATAAATAGCAGAAAGATCAGTAAAGGGAAGGGAATAGGGAAAAGAGGAAAAGAGAAAAGGGGGACATACTGGGGATTGATTGAAGTAAATTATATTCTATGCTTGTATAATTATGTAAGAATGTACCCCAATGTTATGTATATCAATATTGAACTAATATAAATAAATAAAAAAGAAGAATCTACATTCTAACAAAATCTCTAGGTGATTTTTGTGCATGGGAAAGTATGAGAAACATGGGTTTAGTAGAATGCTCTCAAGGTTCCAGGTAAGTATGAATTTAGAACAATTGGAAAGGAATCACAGTCTCTATTCTTCTAGGAAACCACTATATTCAGAACAAGCTTCTCATGAATGTGATTTGCTGCCACCCCTCCCTTCTTGAAAAAACCACAGTGACCACCAGCAAGTGGTTTCATAGTTACCCTTCTTTGCAAAGACTCCAACTCAGGGACAGATATTTTCCCAGTGAATCTACTTAGGGGAGCAGACACTGCCTGCTGGTTTTAAGCTGATGTCTAGCCTTCTGTTCCCTTATGGATACTCACCATACTGTTCCACAGTTTCTTATCAGTTTCTCCTTGGGGAAGGAGGTGAGCAGTTGTTATCTCCATTTGGCTTCTAGAATCTGATTCTAGAGCCTAACTACAGACCAAGAAGATAGTTTTTTTTTCTGACTGTCATGTAATGACAGTCTTCATGATGCAAAGCCATTACGTATCACAGACAAAATTAATCATTTTATAATCTGTTATTTTTCTGCAAAGAAATGAGAAGTCATCATCTTCAGTCACCAGAACATGATCAATCTGCCTCTGCACCCTGAGGTTATCTTGTCTTCATTGCTCTGTCTCTTACAATGGCCTGGGACTTTTACCAATACACCTTAAATTTGCCAGCAATTCCCAATATGCCTCTTTATTATGGTTTTGAGCCACATCTGTGATGAATTTGCTTTTCCAGATATATTTAAGTTAATATCAGCTAAACCTTTGTTGAGCTACATATAATTTAGCCAAAAATATTATATGGCAGGTAACCATAGCTTAGTACTAGGTACCAATCACATTTCCAAGTGTTTTTTATGATTTACTTATTTCAACTTCATAATAATCCTGGGAGGTAAGTGCTTTTATATTCATAATCATCCCCATTTAGCAGTAAAGAAACTGAAGCAAGAAAGATCATGTAACTTGCACAAGGTCACATAGTCAGTAATAGAATCAGGTATGAACACAGAAACTGCATATTTAATTTCTGCACTATACCATCTCCCAAAGTCTCAGAATTCATTCATAGCTTTGTAAGATAGGGATTGAATTCACAAACTAAGGACGGGGAAAGAGAGCCTAGTTCTTTCCTGAAATCTCTTTTCCTCTGTTGCTCTCATAATCTATGTTCTTCCTGATCTTGCATCCTAGGCTTATGGATTTGGAATCATTTACATAGCCCAAGAAATTCCAGAAATTTCTTTCATGTTATCACCAGGCCCAACTCTGAGGCTACAGATAAAACACTGAAGGAGGTAGAATTTTATCTTTTTGTAGTCACTTCCTCCTCCTTTTCCTTCTCTCATACATCCCTTCATCTATTCAAGAAACATCACATTTGTACCACACTGTTGGCTTAGAGTTGAAGTTATTCTATCATGCTTTCAGGAACTTACAATGCAGCAATGGAAACAAATATGATAGCAACTAAATTCAAGGGAAATACAACAGGCATTAGAAGTAGGTGCATGCCAAGCTAGCACAGATCAAAGTGAAGAACAAACAAACAAAAGGACTCCCAACTTATCAGGGTGCAAGGACCCCTAAAGAGAAGACCATATTTTGGCCATTTCATATTCCCTAATTACTTGTACCTCAGAAAGAGCTAAACAAGCACTTGGTGAGAGCAGATGGAATCAAGGTTGAGAATCAGAGAAGGCTTTCACAAAGATTTAGCATCTCAGCTGAATATAAAATAATGGCTAGGGAAAGGAAATTCTTGGAGGAAGAGTAAGAGTAAAGACAAGAAATCATGACAATGAAGGAAACTTTGAGAGAGAAAAAATTGTCAATTGATTTAAATGGGAAACAAATGTTTACTGAGCAAACTTTCAAATAATTACTAAGAAGAAAAAAAAATCCTGAGTGTAACCCTTTTCCTTTTGTGGAATACTTCTGATTCCAGGGTAGAAATCTTTTATCAAGTTCTCTTGACACAGTCCATGATGTACACAAAGACACCTTCTTTCCAAAAGACTTGAGTGTTCCCATGGTCATCTGGAAGCTCATGCCTACCCTTCCAGGTCCTGAAACTTTCTCATTCTATATAGTTCCCTCCTAGACTATCACCTCCCTTAGTTTTAGTAGGGGATCTGAAGGCAAGCTCCAGAACTGATCCAGATGAACTGGCTGGTCAAAGATGCCTCCAAGCACATCTGTGGCTTATTCCATTGAAAAGATGAAGTGGGGCAGTGAGGTAGCTCTGAAAATAAGGATAAGTTCCCTGTTGAACTCTGTGTTTTTATTTCTAAGAAAAAATGCTTATTTTGCAGGGGATTGCTAGAGAAACTCAAATCCAAAAAACAACTAATGAGAGAATATTGGGATAAACAATAGAGGAATGGAAGCAATTGTCTTGGAAGAAAACTTTTTAAATTCCAACTTTTTAGTATTATACTACCTTCCCTGAAGATACAAATCTTGGGGAAGCTTATTAAAACCACTGACTCCTGGGCCCTCTCCCAAGACCTGAATCATTTTCTGGGAAGAGACCTGATGACCTGGGGCAACTTAGGTAATTCTCAACAACAGGAAATTTGGGCAAAGCAGAGCATAGTTATATGTTTTTCCCACAAAGAGGCTGACCATCCTTTTCCAATTAGGCCATTACTAGGGGTTGAAAGACACACTTTTAATGGAAGGCAGAGACAGCTTAGCAATAAAAACTTCCTCTGATGAAGTCTTCTTTGATTGGCTTATGTGTAGGGGCATGGGTGACTTTTCATGGGATTATTTATTTCTCTCAACCAGAGGAAACAATGCCTAAAATTTTCTAACTGAAACAAAGCTAGTTTCTACCTTGTTGGGGTAAATTATCCCTTTTCCTTTGCCTCAGCAAAGGCAAGGTGCTAAGCAACTCAATGAGACCCTGTCTCTAAATAAACAATATTTCTTAGAGTGGGTTGTAGGAGAGTTGAGTAGCCCAATGTGTGTTGCAGCAGAGAGGCTAAACAGCTTCAATTCTTCCTAGTTAGTACAAAAGCTTGTACAAATAAGTCTTAATTGGACCATGGGGTCTAATGGGATGACTTGCTGCCTCCATCTCCCCAGATGCCCAAATCTCACAAGTTTCTGGTAAGTAGTGATTTATTAGCTCTTTCTCAAACTGATAAAGGCTTTTCTGCTCTTATTTGTGACCATCACTCTACTTTGAGTGAATAGGCCTTGAAGACTGTAGCCCTTCTTGCTTGCTTATCATCCCTTAAGCTTTGTACTGCTGTTCTCTGTGTTAAAATAAAAACCAGAGCAGCTTATACAAAGAAAGGGGCAGGTGTGCTACTGCAAAAGCTAAATAGGAATATGAACTCACTCTAAAATGTTTTGACAGACCATTCCAGGTTAAGTCTAGAGATCCAAAAGTCTTTCTTCCATGTGTTGAACTAATATAGTTGTGGTATCAGCCTTGAAGATGAGTTTTCCTCCATCAGTGTATTACTCCAATCCTCCTTGAGATCCATCTCAGGGGAATGTCCAAGTAGATTGGCCTGACAGTTACTAATAAAATCATAGCTAAATAGCTTCTGGAGGCTCCTTGCTGGCCCAAGTTTAAGATTCCACACATTTATCTACTTCATCTGAGGAAAGAGTAGCTAGGGAAGGTCATAGCACAGCTGATTATTGTCTACAGTACTGAGATGAAGAGCCTGGCCTATTATCATCCTCTGCTTGGATGAACTTAGTCAAGAGCTGTGAGAGCTGCTCTCTGGCAGCTCTCAAGAACTGGCTTGAGTGAAAATTCAGTATATTGTGGTGGTAGAGGTAAATCCAGGCAGGGTAGGGACTATAGAGTATGAGTCTGGAAGAGCCCAGTATTTAATTCAGACTGAAAAAGTTTCTAGAAGCTAGCCAAGGTGGCACACCACAGCTTGGGAGTTCAAAGCCAACTTTGGCAATGGCAAGGCACTAAGCAACTAAATGAGACCCTGTCTCTAAATAAAATACAAAACATGTCTGAGAATGTGGCTCAGTGGTTGAGTGCCCCTGAGTTCAACCCCCAGTACCCACCACTCCAAATAAAGAAGGGTGTGGGGGGGTTCTAGAGAAGCACATTAAGTCATAGGGAAAACTCTAGGTAGTTAAAAGACTTCTGAACACTTGATATGGCTGGCCTATGAAGCAGAACCAGAGGCCCTGAAGGTGGCCAAACCTGATGAATTGGGAAACTGAGTGGGGAAATTCTCCCCTTTAGAAATCAGGAGAGGCTTGTCAGTGTGGAGTCTGCCCAGCTGAGGCAATTGAGTCTAATGAGGACTTAAATGAGAATTTTTAAAGTATCCCTTTTGAAATCAGCTTTAAAATCTTCAGGGGTTGTTCCCTCACATTAGAGTTGTACATGTTGGTCTGGCTTCAGAAGTGGTAGTAATTGACTTGTTGTTTCAGTGACACTACTGTTGACCAGGACATTGATCTGATACTTTATATGGAAACAGTTTCATAGCAGTGTGCCATGTGACAATGCTGTGCACCACCTTGAGCTCACCTGGGTTGTTTTTGGCTCTGTTGCTTACTAGCTCTAAACTTGAACAAGTACTGAATATGGGAAACTGCCTTAATCTGAGGTTTTGTGATCACAGACTGATATCTAGCATGGGGATCTTTTGACACAATGATGGAAATGAAATCAAGTCAGGGAAGTGAACATGCAGGCAAAGCTTTTATTGAAACTTCCATTTGAGAAGGGAGACAGCTCTGATAAAATGTCAGGTTGGCACACTGAGTTTAAAGGAAGTTTCCTTTACTGGCTACTTGCAAGGGTTGGAATGTTAATTGGCAATCACTTTGCCCTGTGATAAACATAAATTATTGCAGCTGTTTAAGAGAACATGGCACTCTGACAACCATGCAAAGCTGATGCTTGAGGTTGGCACACACCAAGCCTCCTGGGGTCTGCTGTCAGTCCGCAAGCCAAGATCCAGAAGTACATTTCCCTTTGTCCTTCTTTTCCCACATTGAGCAATTTATCACCTACAGGGGGAAAGATGAAGGTTTTTTTTCTGTAGCTTTTTTGGAACATTATCATAAATCTCAAACCCTGACAAAGTGGGCAATACAAACTTCTGGTATATACCCCTGAATAACTATAAATGGGGACCCTGCAAGTTGCAATCACCAGATTGTTTACTCAGTTGGTGGATTAACCTTGAACAGATCTTGTTCTTCCACCTGGCTTATATATAATATATAATTTATATATTACATAAATTTGGAGAATACTATGGAAGACAGTGTGGATTTAGCATGAAAAACTAAAGCAGGAGTAGGATAATAGCCATCAGTGGGGAGAGAAATGTGAGGGGAAGGCAAAATACCACTTTCCATAATTGAGTGAAAGAGCTACAGAGTCATTGTGAAGAGAATTCTCTTGGATCAGGACTCTGATATTTCTGATTATTCTCTTTCCACTCTCAATTGCCTTCACCATATTAGCCTTAGGGGTTGGACTTCTGCCTTTTCAATCTTTTGTCCCACGTGTAGGAAGTCTCTTCTTTTGCTTCCTATTAGCATATGCCAAACACAAATTTAAGAAAGCTTGCTAAACAAAGGGAGAACCACAAGAAAACCAACACCCCTTGCTGTTTATGAATTCTGGCTCATACCAAATAAGATCCTGGGGAATGAGGGCATTGTTGGTCCATCCCATACAGCATATTTCAGGGGATAACTTTTATGCACATTTCATCTTAGAGCTGCTCATTCCATCTCTTGGCTCTTCTTTCTCTAAAAGCTTCTGAGTGGAATGGAAGGTCCTCAGTTTTCTTTGCCTTCCATGTGGTCTGCAAGACCAGGTTTACTGCATCTCTTTTTTGAGGGCCTTGTATTCAAAGGGGATCTGTACACAGTAGTGGGGGCAGCAAAACAACTTGAAGTTAGAAGATGTAGCTTTTGAGCATGTTTCTGGAAAACTTTTGTCTTTGCATCTCAGATATCTGACATAATACTAAGCATATGGTAGCGTTATGGTTTAGATATGAGGTGCCCTCCCCCCATTGTAATTAGATCAAAAGCTTTATCCTAATCAGTGGATTAATCCATTTAATTTGAAAGAACTACTGTGCTGGTAGTAACTATGGTAATGTAAGGTGTTGCTAGAAAAGGTGGGTCTCTTGGAATGTGCCCTTGGAATTATATTTTGTCCTTAGTATTGGCATCAGATCAATATCAGCATCAGATCTGCCATTTTAGGTCAGGAACCATTTTTATCTAGGGACTCTTAAGTTTCAATTTAGGAGCCATTTTATCTAGGGACTCCCAGGCTTTGATTCTGAATGTGTCTGCTAAAAGATTAATCCCACCCCAGCCTGTGATGCAACCCCTAAGCATGCTTTTGAATGTCCTCTTGCAGGCTATAAAGCTGCTCTGTGAGTACCAACATGCTGTTGGTCTCCTTGAAGGGACAGCCTTGTCAGTTTTCTCCATGCTATGGACAAAAAAATCTCTTGCATGGGATTCTGGTGTATGGTATGGTCCTTGGACATTGTGCAGACTTTGTGAGTGTCCTTTCACTTGGTTCCTCCCTTTTTCTCTGCCTCCTGGCTGCCATTGAAGCAGGATGAGGGTGGAGGGGTGAGGGGTCAGAGGATCAGGGGACAAAAAGACAGTTAATATACATAATAAATAATTGGGTCCAATGTGGAATGTGGGGCTGATTGGAAAGAAAATCAAATACTGCCCTTTTCCCTCCTCCATCCCAAGTCCTTGCCCCTTCTCCAGCCTGTTGCTAAGGTAACCTGTCCCAGGAATTGTTCCTTCCTGTAGGGAGTTATAAGTTAATGCCTCCTGGGCTGCTCCCTTTCTGCCAGGCATCACTCTACCTTTTGGCCATCCCACTGGCATCTCCTAGGCCTAGTCCTTATGCAGGATGAGGAAAGATAAGTGAGGAAGAGGGCAGGAGAACAAAGAAAGTCTAACCTGTATAAGAATCGCAGGATGCTTCCTTCCACTTTTTGGGATACCAGAATATCAGCTATGACCCCTTGGGAAAAGTCTGTTACTATTATTTAAATAAAATTTGCTTTCTACATTTTCCTCAGTGCTTCTCTGGTGTTCAAACTTAAACTTTTGGGGAAGTGGAACTTGTTTCACTGGTAACTGGCAGTATCACTGTAAGTTGAGTAATGTTCCTCCCACACCCTTCCATGATATTCTGTCTCATCTTTGGCCCAGAGAAATGGACTTGGCTCACCATGGACTGAACCTCTGAAACTGAGCCACAGTAAACTTTTCCGAAGTTCTTGTTGGGTATTTTCATTAGTGATGCAAAGCTGACTTAATATGTAGAGAAATTTGAGTAAGCTAATAGATTAATTAAAACAAGTAACAAAGTGATGTAGAAACCAAGGAAATATAAGGCTTTAAGCAGGTGATAAATAACACCAAATATCACAAATCAAGTGTGAACGATGGACCAAAAGCTATTGTACTGGATTGCAAAGAGAAGACAAATTATAATTTGCCATGACTTTTGTTGGAGGGATGAGGGCAGATGAAAAATTGATTAAATTAATGGTTGGGATGAATGATGACATGAGGGAGGGAAGGCACTCTAGAGAGCTCAGTTATGGAAGAGACATGGAGACTAGTAAACAGAAGTAGACTTGGTTAAGAGAAATTGATCTTATTTTATTTATTTAACTGATAGATTTCCCAACTGACTGGGAAGGGGCCCATGGAAAAGGAAAGGATGAATTAAATGGGGCACAACAAATAAAACCATACTGTCATAGTGTAGAATGAGAGTATGGAAGAGAAGCCTGAGTTTGGGGCTAAAATACTCAACTACCCCTGCCTCCAGAAGGTGATACTCAATACAACATTATCAGTGTTGTGAAAGAAAACATTGTGGGCATGGAAAGTATAGGAAATTCTTAGTTGAGATCACAATTCTTACAGGGATGGTAGGAACAAATGTTTTTGGAGAGTGTAGTCATTTTTTATTGCCCCTTTATGGAAAACTACTCATATTTACAAACCATCTAATCTCATTTATCAAGAGGCATATATTTTATCTGATTGGAGTAGGCTTGTTTACTAATATATATATTGATGTTCTCAGGGATTTGAGGTTGGAATAGCTAGATTTAGTCTGATCTGTAGCATGTCAGGAGTGTCTAACACAAGGGCCTGATATCTTACCAGTCTTCTTCTGTGAGCCATTAATGATTTGATTTCCAAAATTGGATGTAGTGAGGTATCTAAACCTGCATATATTTTCCCAAAGTTAATTTAGAGATCTCATTAACTAGCAAAGCAGTTGCAGCCACTGGATCTCATTGTTTGGAGATATTGGCTACTGACCTTGATCCCAATTTTGGGTTAGAAACCCTAAAGCTAAACACAGCCTTTCATGTATAGAGTCGGGAAGATTTTTCTAAGTCAGGAAAGCCCAAATGAGGCAATAAACAAGCTCAGTGGTTAACTGATTTAATGCTCTCTTGACTTTAGTAGAGGTTTTTTTTTCTCCTTTTAATGCTTCATATAAAGGTTAAGAGAACTAGCAAATGCCTTGTCTTGGGAGGCTCATCTACCTGATTTTTTACTTCTGTCTATGAAATGCTACTAATTTTATCAGAAGGTCTATTCCTAATAGAGGGATAAGACATTATGAGACATAAAAGAATGGGAGATAATTTGAGAGCCAATTTTTGGAGTAAGAGGAAAAGCAAAACATCTCCTTTCTACCATCTATTCCTGTTGTGAAACACTTTAGTTTGATAAAGGTCCAATGGGTTGAGTCAGAATAAGCTCAAGTACCAAGTAGTTTTCCTACCTGCCATACAGGGTGACCCGAGACTCCTCCAACATAGTGATGAGTTCCTGGGGCCTAAATTCCCACAAATTTCCAACATTCCTTGTCAGTCCTCATTTGACAGTGCCAAGTGGGACATCTGGCTTTGGTTGCCACTTGGTCACCCCAAATAGGGATTATGAGGGCATTCATATTGTCAGGGCCTTCCTTGTAGAGTAGGGGCACTGAGTCCCAGGGATGTAAGCAATTTTCAGACTTATGAAAGGGCTCTTTTTTTAATGATTGCTTCGAGGGGACTAGATTAGGGCACCAAAAGCTGTCCCCCCCACTTTGGCCTATCTCAGGTTTGTTCCTTTTCCCTATCAAATACCCTCAAGGTATCATTAACCAGATCAACAACAGGAATTTGTTCAGATTTTTGCCTTATGTCTGGGGTTGATTGGGTAATGAGATCCATGACTATAGGGGTCTTTATTCTACTGTTAGGACCTACATTAGCACATTCTAATAGCTTCTGTTGGACTCTTCAAGAATACAGTTGGATTTTGTTATAATTCACAGGGTTAATCATGAAACTTTTCTCCTGTGATCCCAATTTTCCCATGGAAGGATTAGTGAGAACTTTGCCTTTAGATACTTTTGAGGGAAAGACACTATCAGCTGGTGCTAATTGTGTCCCAGAATGAAGAGAGGTTGGGCTGGCCTCTCAAGGTAGAGTGGTGGGGCAGAAGGGAACTTGGTGCCTTTTGGGCAGTGCGAATGTTGGAAAGCATGGGAGAAGGAAAAAGGGTCAGAATGACCCTGAATCCAGCATTGGATGGCAAAGGCTTGCAAGACTGGGTCAGCTAGAATGTTTCTCCCATGGAGAGTGACTTTTTTTTTTAAGAGGAAGAACAATGCCCCTTTCTCAAAGTCCAGGGGACTCAAATCCTTTTTCCATGTTGAGCCACCAACTATTTCAGGGGGAGCAGTGCTGTTTTGTAGCTAGTGGCTTCCTGGGTGATGAACATTTTGTCAGAGGACTTGAACAGAAGCCTCTTCATACATCTTGAATGTAAACTGAAAATTAGAATGAGAAAGAAAAGAGTCAAGATAGGGAAAGAAGGGAGCCCTGCCCTTAGGACAAGGGAGGAGCCCCACTTTCAGGGTAATAGGAGACACATAGGAAAACTTGAGGTTCACCTTAGTCTATCACAGACACCATTCCAGAGTAAAGATCCATGTGGCTGTATTGTCACTGACAGGTTTCATCTGAGAATATGAGCCCAGCAGCTCATATTCATCTGTTCCCACTAGATTCCACAAAATGAGAAATAATGGGCTTTATTGATCCAAATTTGGAAATAAAATTAGTTAGGTGAGTAACCATGTCTCTTTAGCTCTTATCTGTTTAGATAGATTTTGCACGTATGAGCCCATGTCCTGAGTAGTTTTCTCAAATGTCAGTTAAGACATGAGCCCAAGTCTTGAGTAGTTTCCTCAAATGTCAGTCAAGACATGAATGAAAAGTTCATTTTTTAGGTTTCAAGGTTTAGGGGTTGATGGGGAACATTTCAAGGTCAAAGCTAGGCCAGTAATCAAAGATTCTCATAAAACTGTACTAAATTCCTCAATGACTAAAACCATAGGGATGGATAGAATCTTAATCTTATAGGCTGAGAAATATTTGCTGTTTTCTTACTATAGTCTAAAAATGCCACTTGCTGAAACCTTGAATTCTTGGCCTCAGTTGTATAATTAGTCACAACTCATGATTAACAACCATGAAGACACCCAGGAAATCAGACATTTGGCTCTAACACTCAGGTTAGCCTCAAGTCCCTGAGGAGATGCAAAAGGGTAAGGTGGTAGATAAATTGTAGTGTCTTAAACCTTAAACCTTGAAGCCTTATTGGCTCAATATTGACATAATATGAAACCAACTTTTGTTGGATGATATTGGGTTGTGTCAAGTCACAAGTTTACAGTTCACATAATCAGGAGTTGTGTCCCTGAAAGGGCTCCAGCCTGCTTAGCCAGTGGCCAGATTAGACTGTAAATAGAGAAGCAAACCTGTGTTGAGGGCCAACTTGGAATGTCAGTTTAGGCTAATGGGCTAGCAAATGGCTTTCCACATTCCACTTCATTTGCGTTAAGAAATTTTCTGAGTTTGAGGTAAATAGGTCCCAAACTAGGCAGAATCCAAATTCTAGATTCCATAGAGAAGCTGCTTGTGACAAAGCTTGGATCCCTGCCTCTTCCTAAATAGCCCTTCAAGGCAGATTAATGGTATGATATGACTTCAGTCTTTTTCCTGTATGGTCCAGACTTCAGGATCAGATGTAGGTTTGGCCTGGATTTTGTCACTTATTTCCAGTGTCTTAGATGAGTTGATTAATCTTTGCAGAAATTTGGTCTGTTCAAATGGTAAAGAAACTCTGGGTCATAAGGCTTCAACAGTAAAAGGAAATTTAGCATGCTGCCAGTCATACAAATAGCTAACTATTGACTCAATGTAGTACTTCCTCAACTGCCTAGGTCACCTGGCCTCAGTTCCAGGTATGATGTTTTAGGAATGTAATTCACTCTATAGTCCCATCCCTTGAGCATAAGCTATCCTTATTATCTTTATGTCATAGTTGGACAATATTTTTCCTCTTCCAGGCTGATTCCTGGTGGTCTCTTTTCATTGCTAATTTGCTTAGTGTTTGGTGAGTTAATTCAGACTTATTCTGCTGGATGAGTGGCAGTGGAAAATAATTCACATAACTGGGTCTCTTCAGCAGGAGGCTCAGGCAGGAAGAATAGGAATAAAGAAATCTCACTTCTTTCCTGAAAAGTTCTGAATGTAGTAGGTTCCACTCCTTAGCCTGACCCTACTTGTCATAGTCCATGGTCTCCTGTAGAAATACCTTAGTCTCTAAACATTTGACTCTTGCTTTCTCCCTCCAGTTCATTATGATCCCTTTATGGACCTAGGATAGGTTTGGGTCTAGCTTGTAGAATGTCTAGCCTGATCATTTCCAAAGATGGCCACAATATATCACTGTTGAAGTGACTTGAGTTTTTTTTTTTTTTTTCTGGCAGACACAACATCTTTGTTTGTATGTGGTACTGAGGATCGAACCTGGGCTGCACGCATGCCAGGCGAGTGCTCTATCGCTTGAGCCACATCCCCAGCCCCGAGAGACTAAATTTTTTAGGGATATTCATATATATATTCAGTTTAGGGATATTCATATATATATTCATGTATTCAGTTTTGTTTTGGACGGGGGAGGTGAAAATGGAGGAAGAAACTGGGGCCTACAAAAGTAACAGCTAGTCCAACAGGGAGAAAAAAAACTTCTTGGAGATACAAGTTCTTTAATGAAGAAGACAAATCAAACTTTCGTCACAGGAAAGAAGGGTAGGAAAGTTCTGCCATATCTTAAGAATATGCAGGCCCTGTGTGGCCTTGTTCTATGCCAGCATTGTTTATGGTTGGAGTGGGATTCAAGAGGATCTGAGGAGCACTAAGAGTTTTTTCTAAAAGCTCTTGCAGAACTGAGTATCCCTTTAACAGTATGTCTCTTCCTTTTGTGCTTTGGGCAGTCAATCCTGTTTCTAGTGGACTTGTATTATAGGCCTTATTTGGTTAGTTTTGCATATCTCCATACTTATATGATCCTTGGGTGATGGACACCTAATGAATGTAAGACTTTCTCAGGTAAGTTAATAGGCTATGGGAGAGTCCAACTTTGCTCAGTTCCAGACGTCAGTGTCATTGCCATCACCCAGGGACCTTGTGTGCAGACTTGAAAGGGGAAGCTCTATGTGTCTTCATTCACTTCTAGTACTCAATATCAGACACTAAAGTAATAAACTAGACACACAAAGTGACATTACTTGAAGAATCAATTAATGTGTATGTTTATGGTACTTTTATCCTAAGCTCTCCTAGAAGTATCTAATCAGACAGGTTTAGGCTCTTTCATCTTGCTCAATACCATCAACTACAAAGGTTTGAGAAGTTTAGAGACACAGAATTTCCCCTAAGTGAGAGGAGAGCTTCTGAAATATAACTTGCCTGGGTTTTTATTCTTGAGGCATTACAGATGATCACTTATAGGGATGTCCTCATAGACCTTCATTCTAAGCTTCAGGAGAGGGTCTACCACATAATCTGGGCCTGAGTGGTGTCAGGCCACTGAGAGTTATTTGAAATGATTGGTTTGAGGTGGATATCAAATGACTCTTGCTGAGCCAAACAATATTAAAACTGATTCTCAAACCAGGCTTAGTTTGTACTTTGCTTGGTTATAAACATATTTGACTAATACTAAGGAGAGGGGCTTATATCATCTGGCTGGGTATGAAAGATCCTGTCTTAATCTGGATTCCTTTAAAAGTAGTCTACACAAGGACTTTTGTATGTGGGTAGTCTAATAAATGTGGTCCAGAGAAATGGAGAGAAAGAACAGGTAAGGAAGCTTAATTCTGCTGGGGTCTGGCCAGATGTATTTAAAATATGCCCAGAATTACTTGTTTGAAAGGAGGATCCTTTCATATCAGCTTCTTTGAGCCTTTTTAAATCTTAGTAAGCTTCTGCTTATATCAAGGTTTTGGAGAATCCCGAGAGGTGAAAGTGAAAGCAGGTGAGATTCTAGGCAATGTGGTATCAACCTGAATTGAGTTGTTGCCTGCATTGAAACAATCCAGGCCATAGTCCCTGATACTTCATCTCTTCACATTCCACAAAGGTTCTTTGTGGAATTCCTTTTTCAAACTGCTTGAGCTGAATTTAGTTTCCTGCTAGAATTCTATGTGGAGAAAGTTCTATTTTAGTTTGGAAGACAGCAAGGTTCCCTAACATCTTGTTGCCCCTCACTTCCTGAGAGAAGTGGGAGACCCTTTTCCTTTGGGATACACCAAATCTTGTCTTGGGAGATGGCATCTGGTTGAGGGAGGAAAATCTAGGGGAATTTCAAACTAGTGTTTCTGGGTGACCATTTCAGCGAAGATCCTTGACTCCTGACCTGATGTGAAGAAAGTGATTGACCATCAATCATCAAAACCATAGCAGATACAGAATGTGAAGGTCATTGCTCTTATGTGTACATTCAAAGATGAGGCTAATTTTTGAAGCTGCAGTCTGAAGGTCATACTTTCTAGAAAGGGCACATAGTACTGTTTATTCCTGATACTAGTGGTCAAGTTTCAGCTCCCCAATTGCCCAGCACAGATATATAGTTCAGAATCTTCAAAGGTCTATCTGCTGCCTCCAGAAGACCACAGGGACAAACTACAATAGCCTTTGATTTTGAGCTATAAAAGCATGCAGGAACACACTGACCACTACCATGGGTTTATCCAGAGCCTTTCTCCTAGGGATTCTTGTCTCTGGTTTCTGTAATCTTGCTCCTTCTAGTCTTCTGACCAAGTAGCCAAACCATTTGTGTGACTTTTTAAAGAGTCTGAATATTTTTGTCTATTCTGTCTAGGAAATACCACAATGGACACATCTGAAATACAGAAGATAATTAGAAACTATTTTGAAAATTTATAGTCTAATAAAATAGAAAATGTGAAAGACATTGACAAATTTCTAGAGAGATATGACCTACCCAAACTGAATGAGGAGGTCATACATGCTTTAAACAGATCAATTTCAAGTAATAAAACAGAAAACGCCTACCAACCAAGAAAAGCCCAGGACCAGATGGGTTCTCAGCCAACTTCTACAAGACTTTCAGAAAAGAATTAATACTGACACTCCTCAAAGTATTCCATGAAATAGAAAAGGAGGGAACCCTTCCAAACTCATTCTATGAGGCTAATATCACTCTGATATCAAAACCAGACAAAGACTCATCAAGGAAAGAGAACTTCAGACAAATATCTCTGATGAACATAGATGTAAAAATTCTCAATAAAATTCTGGCAAATCGCATACAAAAACATATTTAAAAAAGAGTGCACCATGATCAAGTGGGGTTCATCCCAGGGATGCAGGTTTGGTTCAACTTACAAAAACCAATAAATGTAATTCATCATATTAATAGACTTAACAATCATATGATCATCTCAATAGATGCAGAAAAAGCATTTGACAAAATGTGGTACACATTCATGTTCAAAACACTAGAAAAACTAGGGATGGTAGGAACATACCTAAACTTTGTAAAAGCTATATATGCTAAACCCAAGGCCAGCATCATTCTAAATGGAGAAAAATCGAAAGCATTTCTGCCCAAAACTGGAACAAGACAAGGATTTCCTCTTTTACCACTTCTATTCAACATAATTCTTGAAACTGTAGCCAGACAGAAGAAATAAAAGGGATACAAATAGGTAAAGAACTCAAACTATTACTATTTGCTGATGACATGATTCTATATGTAGAAGATCTAAAAAACTTCACCAGAAAACTTTTAGAACTAATAAATGAATTCACCAAAGTAGCAGGATATAAAATCAACATCCATAAATCAAATGTATTCCTATACATCAGCAATGAATTTCACTGAAAGAGAAATTAGAAAAACTACTCCATTCACAATAGCTCAAACAACCCCCCCCCAAAAAAAACCTGGTAATCAATCTAACAAAAGAGGTGAAAGACCTCTACAATGAACTACAGAATACTAAAGAAAGAAATTGAAGAAAATCTCAGACGGAAAGATCTCCTATGCTCCTGGATAGGCAAAATTAATATTATCAAAATGGCCATACTACCAAAAACGTTATACAGATTTAATGCAATTCCTATTAAAACCCCAATGATATTCTTCATAGACATAGAAAAAGCAATCATTAAATTGTTTGAGACCCATTAAATTGAGACCCAGAATAGCTAAAGCAATCCTTAGCAAGAAAAGTGAAGCAGAAGGCATAACAATACTAGACCCTAAACTATACTACAGGGCTATAGTAACAAAACGACATGGTACTGGTACCAAAATAGACTTCTTGATCTGTTGTACAGATTAGAGAACACAGAGACAAACCACATAAATATGAATATGTCATACTAGACCAAAGTGCCAAAAACATTCACTAGAGAAAAGATAGCCTATTCCACAAATGGTGCTGGCAAAACTGTAAATCTATATGTAGCAAAATGAAATTAAACCTCTCTCACCCTGTACAAAAATCAACTCAAAGTGGATAAAAGACTTAGGCACTAGAACAGAGACCCTTCACTTAATAGAAGAAAAAGTAGGCCCAAATCTTCCATGTTGGCCTAGGATCTGACTTCTTTAATAAGATCCCTAAAGCATAAGAAGTAAAATCAAGAATCAATACAGGGGATATATTCAAGTTAAAAAGCTTCTTCTCAGCAAAAGAAACATTCAGCCTACTGATTGAAAGAAAGTCTTTACCACATGAACCTCTGATAAAACATTAATCTCTGGGATATATAAAGAATAAAAAAAAAAAAAACTGAACACCAAAATCAAACCAACCAAACAAAAAACCAAATAACCCAATCAATAATGGGCTAAGGAACTGAACAGACACTTCACAGAAGATATACAATTGATCAACAAATATATGAAAAAGTGTTCAACATCTCTAGCAATTAGAGAAATGCAAATCAAAACTACTCCAAGATTTTATCTCACTCCTGTCAGAATGGCAATCATCAAGAATACAGGCAACAATAAATGTTGGCAAGAATGTGGTGAAAAATGTACACTTATACACTGCTGGTGGGACTGCAAATTGGTGCAACCACTATGGAAAGCAGTATGGAGATTCCTCAGAAAAATGGGAATGGAACTACCATTTAACCAAGGTACCCCACTTCTTGGTTTATACCTAAAGGACTTAAAATCAAATGCAGCCACGTCAATGTTGATAGCAGCTCAATTCCTAATAGCTAAGCTATGGAATCAACCTAGGTGTCCTTCAATAGATGAATGGATTAAAAATGTGGTATATATAATCAATGTAATATTACTTAGCTTTAAAGAAGAGTAAAATTATGGAATTTGCCAGTAAATGGTTTTGGGGGCATTAGTGTATTTCACCTAGCATGATATTATCCAACTCCATCCAAAGACTAAATATTTTCTCTAATATTCAAATGCTAATTTACAAGAAAAGCAGGGGTACTAGAAAAGAATAGTGTTACCTTAGATTAGGTAGAGGGAAGTGATGGGAGGGGAGGAGAGGGAATGTGGGGTAGGAAAGATAATAGAATGAAACAGACATTATTGCTTATGTATTACTTATGTGACTACACTACCCAAATGATTCTGTAATATGTACACTCAGAAAAATGAGAAATTATATCCCATCTATGTATGATATGTTAAAGTGCATAAATGCATTCTATTGTCATGTATAACTAATTAAAACAAATAAAAATTTAATAATAAACTTACTATATAATACACTTTATCACAGCTAATGCCTTTGGTTTTTGTTATTCATTTTTAAACACTCTTTATTGGTACTTATGAGGTTTGTTTAGGTTAATCTTATTTCCATTTCTCCTTTATCATTATTATAAACATTTTTCCTTTAAACAAATTAAGGTAAAAGCTGGCTGAAACATGTGACTAGAAAATCTCCATTTATTCTGATACTTGAAATCCTATTTGATGTGCATCTTTACATTGTCACATTCTTCTTACACTGCCTTGTGTATTGGCACTTCTTCCTGTACCACTTCCAATCCCATCTGCCTTGCCACCTCTTCCCACTATATATGTATATATGTAACCCAACAGTATCTCAACTTGGTCCCATACATGTTACCTCCCAACCTCTGCTCCAGGATTTTTCTTTAACTTGAAAGCATGTAATATGCCATTGGAAATCCACTAAGTGTTAATACTAACCAGACTAGAAATATGAGAGAATTAGCCTCTGGGAACAAACCGTGATGGATGGGAGATGAAGCCAGTGAATACATGTATCCCTTTATCACTACAAGTCCTGAGATGTATTTCATAATACATGAAAAAAATTCTCAGATATTTCTGGAAAAGCTGCCCATTGACACTAATGCAAACATTCAACTCAGCAATATAAACTCATACTGGCTATCCTGCTGTCCTTAAACCTTCATTCTTTCCTAGGACCATGTCCTCAATTAAGCTTACATGTAGGCCTTTGCTTATTTTTCTGGAATGGGAATCTGAGATAAAAACAATGACAAACCTTTCCTCCAACATCATTAATTTGAAGCTTTTATTTTCTGTTGGAGATAGTTTCCCACCCTTCATAGTCAAATGGTTGCTGAAGTAAGGTTAGGAAGTCCCATTACACAGTCAATGTCCAAGACATGAGTATTGCACAAAGTAAGCTTTATTGAGGGTGCTAGTAACTGAGAAATGGGGAAGACTAATGTTTCAAGTTTCCCCTAAGTCTGTTGGGGAAGTATAGTGAATTGATATGAACATCAGATCAGTGACTATATGCAGAAAGTGGCATTACAAGAGCTTAACCATCTGGCACTGACTAGAAGAATGCTCATGTTGAGTCAGTTCTTTTGGTTGACAGTTGGCTCCTGGGAACAGAAAAAAAAGTAAAATTTCAGGAATGCAAAATGAAGGCCATCGCCTGAGAATGGGAAAGAGAAAGGGAATAAAAACCAAGATAAAACAACTGACAGCCCATTAAAATATCTAATCCTATGTCTACCCTAGTAACATATAGGTTGACATATTAATTCCAGAATATGAATGAAAAAGGTGAAGGGAAAGTGACAGTAAGCACTTTCATATAGCAATCCTGAGATTGGGTCTCATGTCTCAATCACAGGACCAGATTCTTAGCATCAGGCTCAAGTGCTTCAATAGACCATCTGCTCTTGTTTCACTTAGCATAGTTGCAGTGTACCACAGAGAAAAACTTATGACTTCCCCTGGTGTGATCCTGAGATATTTCTGGCATAGACTACCAGGGTTTTCTGTCAGCTCTGCTTGCTGATGTTGGAGTTGAACAGTGTTCTGTATCTTTCTGCCTAAAAAGAAAGGTCTTATGTGGGGAACCACTTCAAATGCACACACCTTTAAGTCCTGATGTAACACCGGAATCTGAAAGATCACTGTAGTCTGGTGCAGTAGTGCCATGACTTGTGTCTCCATCTTTTCCCTCACTAGGATAACAAAGCTATCAAGGTGTGGCCCTAAGAGTAGGCAGCACCCAGAGTGGTTGAGCTACACTCACCTGTTCCTTTGTAATCCTACTCCTTTGCCCTTTTTGGGATAGAATGTTCCATGGAACTTCCTCCTGGGGGTTCCCTACTTAAGAATAAAGAATTCCGGTGGCTCTTTCCAAGGACCCTTAAAGTCGCAGAGTCATCTCTGGGTTATTACTGTGAGCTTTCTTTGTCATTTTCTTGAGTTATTGGAATAGTCAGATTTTGTGAATCCAGCATTAGGTCACCAGCAAGGATAGTTGGTGATAAATGGAGGCCCTGCTGGGATTATTTTAAGGTAGTTAATAAGATGTATATGTTTAAAGTGTAGCCCTCTCTCATAAGCATGCTTTTATGACTCATCCTGACACTAATGTGGTTTTTATGTTTTGAAAGGTTTTAAGTAAGAATTTTTGTGAGAATGAAGGGAGAAAGATTGTTTATTTGTGAGACATTAAAATTCCAGAAGTTCTCTGTTTCTAAAAGAAGTACTTTTAAATTTCTCTAGTTGATTCTTATTTTTGAATTATTTAGACAATTTGAATTAGGCAAATAAATTTGCTGAGCCTCCCACTGCATCCTTACCAAGAATTAAAATTGAGTAAGCTGTAACTCAGCTGCTCTCACACAGATGCAGGGCTCTAACCTGCCACTGGCATTACTTTTAATCTTAAAATAACTTGGCCTGTGCCAAAGCAACCTGCTGTTGCCAGCATCTGCCGCTAGAACCGCTTTTGAGTTGGAGGATTTATGGGGCACTCATGTCCTAGGAAGGGAGAATACAGAGATGGAGGCATAGCTGCAGCAGTGCAGGAAGGACCACAGACCCACTTATGGATTTGGGGTTCTATCAGGGCATCCCCGGGAGCACCCACGTAGCGCTGCCCCAAAGGGATTCCAAACCAGTACAAATCGGGAAAGACTGGGACATGTGCATAGCAAAACAGCAAAACGTCTGTATGATAGGGTCATGGAAGGATCCCAACCCGAGGAAAGGCCAGACTTCCTGTGGCTTACCCCCAGGGCACAACTACCATAAGTCTTTCCTAAGCTAACACAGGAGAGCCCAAACCACAGTGGAGGAGGCGGCCACACCCACCGGCTCCCCTGCTCCTGCCTCCCCTTGACTGGGAAACCACTGGGTCCATGATCTCAGGGGACACTAACACAGACTTGGGACTCAGACACAAAACTGGCCGAATGCCAAATGCCAGGACAGCCAGCACCAAAGACTTCCACCAGGGGAACCAAGTACAGCCAAAGTACAGGCAAAGATGTAGCCGACCAAAGGGGGCCTTCATTGCCTTCAGCACCAACAACAAACTCCAGGCTTCCCTGGTTACTAAGGTAACCGCTCACAGAAAAACAAGGGTGAACAATGCAAGGCTATGAGCTAGGCTGTCCTGCTACAACACTGTGCAGGCGGGGCTCCCGAGTCAGAACATGCTGTGCCAGGAGAGGGTGGTCCCGAATTTCAGATAAACTTCGGCCTGTGGAGGGTCCACAGGAGTTTCCTAGCCACATGGCAAGCCCCGCTTCCCATGTTTTCTCAGACCTTCCTATTGGTCCTTTCCATTGTTAGGCCAGTCAGGCTTTTGGTGGGACTTCCAAGTACTAACCTGTGCCTTCTGTCTTACACAGGCTAGCAAATAGAACTGCAGAGCCTATATTTTACTTAAAGATGCCCACCTGTCCATCCTTTGCCCTGTGGATTTTCAAACCTAACAAAATAATTCCTTTAGAGACAGCTTCTGATTTCACAGGCTCCACGTCATAGCCCTGAGTTGAAGTTATTTTTGAGTTAAATGACCTGATTTTTTTCCCTCTATGGTTGTGTTACTAAATAATGCTATTGATGGGACATATCCAACATATGCTTCTTTATATTTTGCTTTGAATTTTGAAGGTTACAGGATGCATTACACAGTAACAAAAGCTGGCAATGTTCCTGTGATAATCAAGAAATCCTTATTCTTATTCCTGATTATATAATTACAAGAAATAAATGTATACACAAGGATCTTATGTGATGTCACATATATAAAAAGTGCACTACTAATCCAAAGTTAAAAAAAACTATGTGGTTTCATAAGGTTTATACAATTATAAGTTATGCCCTATTCTTAATATGTATATTTTTTCCTAGGCATTTGGATAACCTTTAATTGTTAATCCATAAAGTAATTAGCATACATATATGGCTAATTGTTTAATATATATTTACCTAATTTTTTCAACAGAAATCACATAATTTATATATTTCTTAAACATGCATTTATCTGATGCTCTGCCTTCTAGTTAGATATTTGAGATAAATGTAGTTTACTATAAATTTGCTTTCAAGCAATAATACAACCTTCAAGTAGGCTCTAACTCTCAAAAATATTATATAAACTTTGTAAGATAATAAACAAATATAATTCTGTCTACAGAAATATCTAAGGGCTTTAACTATATTTTCATTGAGATATTTCTTATCAAGGTACAGTAATTTGTTTAGATTCTAAAGTTTTCAGAAATTATTCCAAATTATAACCAGGAAAAATTCTAAAAGGAAAAGAAGATGCTTCAACAGAGGAAGCACACATTGGAAGTCTTAAAAAGAAGAAAGAAAGAAATCTTTGGGAAAATCAAGGTCTTTATATTCTAGATTTTAATTATATAAAGATCTTCCTATTTAGGAAAATACTTTTGTCATTATCTAGACAGATGATATAGAAAGTTAAAACAATTAAAGAGATTTATATGTACTGAACTGACTATAAAAATTTTAACTGATTAATTCAAGGATATTTTGGGCTGTTTTTTTTTTTAACCATGCTGATGTGAGTTAAGATTTTGTCCATATTTTGACATGATAAAGACCTATTAAAATGTTAATTTCTTTTCTTTAAGAAAGGTATTTATTGCCTAATTATTCTTACTGTTTAAGGCAAGAATTAATTTTTTAAAATGAATTCACATCCTTGATTGAACACTAAGTATATTAGACTTCTGATTTAGATCCTGATTTTTGACAATTCTCCATGGAGACTACAATTTATTGATTCAAAGACACTGCTGATTCTTGCATATTACTTTTGTTTGTTGGATAATTGTGAGATTTGGGAGAACATTTTATTAGGATTGATATTCTCCAAATGAAAGTCATATGTTTTGAACAATAAAGATTGCAAACTTTGTTGGAAATTCATCGGTATTATATAAGTTCTCTGACTGGACCTGTTATCCATAAAAAATATGGTAACATTTATGATACTCCCTACACTGAGAAGCGACCTTAATCATATTTTCTAAAAGATAACTAAGAAACATCTAATTAAAGGATAATATTCTGAAACATAGAGCTATCTTGAGACTTTCTCTCAGAAAGAGATTGATGGTTCTTTCTAGACTGTTAGGATAAATTAACCAGTCTGTATATAGGGAAATTACAATAATCAATAAAATGTATCTCATCTTCATATCTAGCCTCAATTACAAAAACAGAAGGCCTTAAAAATTACCCACTAAAAAGAAAAATCAAAGTGAACCCCTCAAAATTAATATAGACCAGAACAAATTCAGGGAGATTTTTGAGAGATCCAAATTCATATATTATATATTTCAAAATTTAGGCCAAATATCTAACCTTATCTAGAGAAATATTATGCTATTACTTAGACTTCTATTTTAAAGTTTAGCTATCTTAAAAACAATTTAATAAAGAAAATTTATCTTGGCCATGTCCCAATAACACAAGTGGGAATGGGCCTGACAGTTTGTCTGGGACATAAACAATTCCCTAGAGACATGTAGAATGCTAAAAGTAAACAGAATGCCTAGAAAATAATTTTAGTAAGCTTTTAAAAAATCCTACTGTTTTCATAAAGAAACTCAAAAGGACAGTATAGCACTCTAAATTTATAGGGGACCACCCATTTTCTAAAGATGAGTTTATCATCCAGTTAACCCTGAACATTCCAAGAGATTTACACAGGTTAACATAATTCTCACCAAGTTTACATATTACATCATAATTAAGTGGAATCCCCCACCCCCTCAAAAAAGGCAAACATACAGACAGAAAGAAATTAAAATGCTAATCTTGCCCCAAGAAAAATAAGATTCCTACTTAAAAATTTTACTCCTCTTCTAAGTTATAAACAAATTTTGAAAGCCTCTAAAAATTAAAAAGGGCCTTAATTTGAGCCCCTGTCACGAGTTTATCACTGGGAAAAATAACGCTAAAATTAATTATTCCTAAAATATCAGACAAACAATTATAAATAAATCATATCAACAGCCAATAACTAATTTAAATAAGAAAATTAACATGATAGACCTTTTTTCAAGTTTAATATGAGTAATTTCAAAAATATCAATGTATGTAGATCATTAATAAAATTATAAATTAAGCAGTTATTAGAGCTAATTTTGCTTAATTAAATAAAATTATTAACGATGCTCATAAAACACAACTATTTCTTCATACAGAGATTGTTTTGACAATAATCCCTCAAGATGTCATTGTTAGTTGTGTCATACAAATTCTAAATTAGATCATTGTCTTAAACAATACTGTTAACTTGTTTTTACCCTATAATATTTAAAATACTCCCCCTACTTATGTCAACACTAAGTTTAATAATAATGACAGTTTTTCATGGATTGGTAGATAAAAGATTACTCATTTTTCTAATTTTTTTATTAATGATAAAAACAAAATCTTCTATAGGTTTATTAACATACTTCCTATTTTGAATAGTTGTCTATATATTTCTCATGCTCCTAATAAAGGCCACCATTCCTAAGTTAAAAATTGTCTCTCTCACTTTATTCCAAATTAAAATAATTAAGTTAATCTAGAGCTAATTTCAAAATATAAATCTTTATATACAACTTTTTGTATTCTTCATTTTTGATAATTCTATTAAAGTCAAAATCAAGTCATAAATTTAATAAAGGCTAAGTTTCTATTCACCATAGTCCCTCTCCAACACATTAATGTTGAACTTAACATAACTAGATGACATTTGTCAAACTTTATGACCAACTAAAGATAATAAATTTTTTATTATTTAAATACTTTACTATTATCTATAACTTAAACTGATGATACCATGTGTGATACCAGGCCTTTACTCAATTTTATTAAATAAAGAAAAGGGGGAAAACGACCCCCACAGGCACACACTAGATTTTACAAACATTTCAAAATTTTCTTAAATTATGATACTGACTCTTACTATTATTGAACATGATTTAGTAAATTAAATCAGATTTCAAAGGAGTTTAAATCTGTCATTGTGAAAATTACTAAAAATCCTAACACAGGAAGGTAAATCTTCCAACTACAGAGTTTACAGCCATGCAGCTCCACGAGCTTGTCGGATAAGTAGAAATTATGAAAAGACTTCTATGGATCCATTTCTCAGATCCACCTTTAATGTGCCTTGAAGTGTGGACTAGAAAGTCCTTCTATGTAACTAGATTAATTGTACTGGTTGTAATGGTCAGTTACACATTAATCCTATGGTGAACAAGCTGTCTGGGAGTATCTTATGAGAAAAAGACAGCATATGTGAAATCTAAACCAACCAATCATGCTGGTCCTTAGAGATTAAGACTATATTTACCTATGTGGACAATTATCAGAAAGATTAAAAAAATAGATTTTTCCCATTACAGGCCAGTTATTTACATAAAATATCTAACAATGTATTGTTGCCCTAATCATTCTACAATAGAAATTGGCACCTTTCATAAGTGGATAGATCATGCAAGTGTCTTGCTAGTGCTGTTGGGAAAAGGTCTAATGGCAGCCCACACTCTAAAAACCCCCAACATGGCCCCTGAGGAGCTTCTTTTCCTGTTTTTCTCTTTCCCGCCAGCGTGAAATTCTCCCGCCGGCGCCAATATTCAAACCCGCTAGCAGGAAACCTTAGCCCCAATAGGAACTAATTTCGTGGGCCCCTGGAACCGACATCTGGAAGAACTTACAAATAAATGAATGACCCATCATTCTCCTAAGCCCTGCCACCTCTCCTTAGATCTATATAAGCCCACAGCCTTTTGTAATAAAGTGGAACACCTCCAGTGACTTGTCTCCTGTCGGTTCTTCTTTCAAGTGCAATAAGTGTCTTGCTAGTGTCTAGAAATAATTAGTATATTAGACTGGTCTGACAGAACTGACACAGATGATTATGCAAGGATCCATAACACCTGGAAGTTTAACCTTCAGCGTGATGGCACCCAAAAGGATGTTTTGATGTTTGACTACTAACTTCAAAATATTTACATTACTGACAGACCTAATAGACTCCTTAAATGTGAGAATTAAGAGAAAGGATGATGAATATCCTGTAGCCTGTAAGGATACAACTTATTGTATTGCTAGTTATTGCCAGCAAATATTTCAGAGCTATAATATGCTGATATTAATGTCCAGGCTTTGAAACAGGTGCATGCCAATTAACAAACCTAGACAAACTCTTGATCTCAGGTTCCTTGAAGTGACTGCTTTAAATATTATTTCTTGCTTCTACAATTATAGCCTTTAGGTCTGTCTCAAACTTACAACATATGGATTTTCTTAATATTTGACTTAAATTATTTCCAAGATCCTTTAGAGTCAGATAAGTGCTAATGGAAGGATTGGAACTAAGTTAAAATGCTCTAGAAGCCACTGTAATGAATGATGCAAATGAGCCCTCTGCTCTATGGTTTGTGGAAAGGCTTAAATGCCATGCCAATTAAATATGTCTATGTTACTATGGCCAAACACAATGCTTCCCAATAAAATTGGGAAAAGATTAAAAATCTTCTGAGTGTTTGGCAGGATAATAATAACAATCTGAATCTTCCAAAGTTAATTAAGTAACTTTAATCCTAAACATGTTGAAACATTCCACATGGTGTATTATTGAGATAATGTTTTCTACTATTTTTTTTTTGTTTCAATAGTAGATCAAGATGGCCTTGGACCAAGAATCCAATGACTGGAAGATATAATTTCCCAATTGCCTTTAAATTTTAAGAAAGGGGAATATGTGGGGAGCCATTCCAAATGCATGCACTTTTAAGTCCTGATGCACTATGGGTACCTGAAAGATCACTATAGTCTTGTACAGTAGTGCCATGACTAGTGTCCCAGTCTTTTCCCTCACTCAGATAACAAGGCTAACAAGGCGTGGCCCTACAAGTAGGCAGCACCCAGAAGGGTTGAGCTACACTTACCTGTTCATTTGTAATTCTACCCCTTTTGCCCTTTTTGGGATAGAATGTTTTATGGCACCTCCCCTTGTGTGTTCCCTATATAGGAATAAAGTATTCTGGTGGCTTTCTGTCTTTCCAAGAACACTTAAAGTCGCAGAGCCATCTCTGGATTATTGAAAAGGTAATTCTGTGTGGTTGTGTGCTTTCTTTGTCATTTTTTTGAGTTATTGGAATAGTCAGATTTTGTGAACCCAGCATTAGATCACCAACAAGGATAGTCGGTGATTAGTCTTGAACTAGTGAAACTAGGCAAGTGTTCCAACTTGCTTAACAAACAAGGATGAATAGGCACAATTTCTTCCAAACTTACTCAATAGCATTTTAGTATTTTTAAGTGACACACCCACAACTCTTTATTCTAGGGGTGTCCTTGAGAAGCAGGAGGCACCTACGTCTCTCTTTATTCAGAGATCAGAACTGGCTTAGCCAGGTACTGGTCTAAGGGACAGTGCTTTTGTTCTGGGAAGGGCCACAGGAATAACTAGAAACCACAGTTGGCTAGAGACTGTTGAGTGATTGCACTCACAACTGGTATTGGGCCCTTTCTCAAAGGGAGATCTGGACAGCATGATTCTGTGGCTATCAGACCACATCTTGTATCATGTGGATCTGGTTCACCATGCATGCTCATGGGGTTTTTCTAGAATTGCAATGGACTTGTATGAAAGCTGAGAGAAAAGTTAGAGATAACACCATTACTATGGTTGTGAAGGCCACAACCAGTGTGCATCTTTTTTACTTCTTTATTAGTTTCTTTTCATCCTCAGATATCACCTATTGGTATCCATTATTTACTTAATGGCATGACTAAAAACACTAATTCTTAGTCTAAACCCTTGATAGCCATCCCTAGAAAATGAATAATTATCCTTTTCCCATTCAGTCTCAATTGGCCAAAGAGGCACCTAATGGATTGTAAGTTCTGTGCTTTCTTCATTGCACTCATTGTGTAATCAAAGTTCTACCATCTTCTGATAAGATATTTATTTTCTCAACTTTATGGTCCCTAGACACAGGAAGTCCAAGATGTTCTATAAATACTGATAGCCTGTGCTTCATTAAGACCTTTGCTATATCCCTTGACGATAGTGCATTCCCTGTGGAAACCCAGGTCCCCTAGCACTGTGTATCAGATTTGTGGAGATATTCTTCTAGTGAGTCACTGAAAGTACAATTATGTGGGGTTATTTATGTTTTCACCCTTAGATCCCAAATCCATGAGACTTTCCTATTGAGCACAAATAGGCTCCTAGAGATATGGACTGGCTGAGGTGTTGAGTAGGATGGTCAAATTCATGCATAAAATGCATATCTACATCTGTAAGAATTAATAGTTGGTCCTTTGGCAATGGAAGTGTTCTAGCAGAGTTAACTTTATACCAAAAACTGTTTGGCTGTCTTCTTTAAAAGTCATCACTATCAGAGACTCATTTTTGGCCTCTTGCTTGCAGATTAGACATTCATAGTTGGTAGTATATATATTGTCCTTGGCATATGGAAGTGTGGGGAGCTGTTCTGAATGATTTGTGTCTTCCATCTTGGAGTGGAGAGGCTTGACCGTTACATCTTGTAGTGACCTTGACATTGCCCTGGTCCTGGAAGTTTGAGGATGCATTCAGATGTAGGCATTGCCCTATAGCCCTTGGATCGAATTACACTCACACATGTACCTTGTAACTCTGCTCTTTCTTAGCTTTTTTGGATGGAACTTTCTAAGAATGAGGGTCCTCCCAATAAAAGCCCACATCTGAATGTTCTCTCTCTCTCTCTCTCTCTCTCTCTCTCTCTCTCTCTCTCTCTCTCTCTCCTGGGTTTCGGCACCAGAATGAAAAAATTCCTTCATGCAAGACAATTCACCAGGGAGAGTTCCACTTTACTACAAAAGGCTGTGGGCTTATATAGATCTAAGGAGAGGTGGCAGGGCTTAGGTAAATGACGGGTCACTCCTTTATTGGTAAGTTCTTCCAGATGTCAGTTCTGGAGCCCATGAAATTAGTTCTTATTGGGGCTAAGGTTTTCTGCCAGCGAGATTTGAAATTGGCACCTGTGGGGGTTTTTGGCACCAGCAGGAAAGGGAGAGGCAGGAAGAGAAGCTCCTCAGGCCCCATGTTGGGGTTTTTTGGGTGTAGCTGCCATTATACCTTTCCCCAACACTCCTCCCTTTTTGTTTTCTTAGGAACTGGGGCATCCTTGGTAAGATCCAGCTGTTTCCTGCTGTGTGGGTGCGGTGTGGGGCCTAGAAGAGGAAGTGGAGGAATGTTGGGGGAGGGCAGGTCTGGTGATATCATGGCAACTAGAAATAAAACCCAGTGGCTATAGACAGCTACTTTGGTAGGGGTGAAGTCTATAAAAGTTCCCTGAAGCCACAAGTCGTCGATGGCATCAAACCAGTCCTGGATGGAGGAGATTGTTGATATCAGCCACTGGTCCTGTAACAGAGACTCTACGAAATATTGGAAGCATTGCCTTGACATGGCATCACCAGCACCTGAAGAAGATCAGAGTGAACAAAAACAGGATGAAGATAAAAATTAAAGCAAAGGTCAATTTTTGGCAGAAGTTCCATGTTGGGGGACTGACAGAGAAGAGGCCAAGGGCATGAGGAGGCTTAAAAGGACATAAAGACTCAATAATCCAGGGTGGCAGATTAAGAGGTTCTATGGGCTCCTTGTCTCCTGCTGTCCGATGTCCGTTGCATTCCATCGTGCCTGGTAGTGAGCTTCAGCACTGAATGAGCTGTTTTCTTGAAGATGTTGGGGGTTCATCGGTCATCAGAGGCTGGTAGTGCCTAAGCAGAAGCTGGTTGAAAGTTTGATTAGAAATTTTGTTAATTTGTCCTTGAAGGAATTTTAAAATGCAAGGAAGGAAGGCACAGAGCAAAAAGACCCCAACTAGAGGTCCCAGTATCGGGAGAATCCAGTGGCTGATGGGGTTTGTGAAGAGGTCCCAATAGGATTGTTGTGCCAATTGCTACTTTATTTTTTCTAGTTGTTCTTGTAGCTGTTTAATCTTATCTTTCACTATGTCTCTGACTGATTAACATAAAAACAACATTCTTCCTGTAAGAACAGGCAGAGGCCTCCTTTCTCAGCTGTAAGTATATCTAAGCCTCGGCGGTTTTGTAAGACCACTGTCACTAAGGAATCTAATTGATTTTGGAGGGTAAGTATGGACTCAGTCACCTGTTGGAGGTCATCTATGAATGATTTGGACAATTGATCATAGTATGTGAGGGACATAGCCAAACCCTCTGTACCTATCACCAAACCTGCTGTAATTCCTAAAGTAGCAAGGAGAGGTACAAATTGGATTGCCCGTTTGGGTTTTATGTGTGCCATGAGGGGGATTGGTATTTCTGTATCTCCTGGAACTATGTCTACATAGGGAAACAATAGAACAAGAGTACAAGTGCCTGCCTAGCCAGGGGACACACAGTGGTATACAGTCATCCCACATAAGAGTGATGCTTCAGAGACTGGTGGGCAGTGGGCCTTACTGCCTTTTGGTAGAGAGGTTTTTTGTTGACATTGCTCCTTTGATACGTCTCCTACTGGTACGTTTCCTGATGACTGAAAACATAATGGAGCAGCCTGGTAGAGAGGGACACCTGAGAGTTTGGCTTTGGTGTTTAGGATTGAAGAGGCCTCCTTGAGCACAGCCTGAGAACTATTTATCGGGTATGCTATTATTTTTAGGGATTCAGTTCCAGCCTGCAAACATAGCCAATATCCCTGTACATAGTTTGTGTTTTTCATAGCCTTTAACAGATTGAGAGAGATATTGACAAGTTTAAGAGAGAGAGGAGGTTCTTTGACTGTTTTTGCCCTAACCAAATAAGGCAGCCAATCGGGTTCATCAATCGTCCTCTTCCAGCAATCCTTCCTATTGAATGTCCAGCCACCTGGGCATGGTGTGGGGGAAGCCAGGCCTGGGTTTCTCCTGATGGCCACCCAGTATCTATTGTTATTGTGCTCACAGGCCTGGGGATCATCGTGGTAACAGTACCTTGGAAGGGTTTTGTTAAAAAATTTAAAACTCTTCCTAGGAGGAGTTTGTCTACAGTTTGTAGGACAGGGTGGTGAAGGTATTACCCTTGGGGTTAGGATGAGGATGAGGATCAGAAAGCTAGGGTACATTTTCAGATATGTTCTCAGCTATGGGTGTAAGAGCAGAAACATGAGAGAGATGAATTTTTAAAGGGTCAGTGGGGTGGGGAGAGCAAGAGTAAAGGGGAGGTTCAGGAGGTGACTCTTGGAGTTCTTTTAGGGTGGTCCTGTCATCAGCAGGTGAGGCCTCTTGGTGATATGGCTTCAACCTAGAAATGTGAATCCAGGGTAAGGAGAGTTTGGCGGTGGTGGGGGTACAGAGAATGACAGGATAGGGGCCTTCCAATTTTGAGGCAAGAGGCCCTTTCTCCTCCAGGGAATTATAATAGACTAAACTCCCAGGTATTAAGGGAGGAGTGTTTGGAGAGGAGTCTGGGACCAGAAGAAGCCAGTCCTGATATTTCCAGAGTTCAGAGTGGAGATGAAACAAGAGAGGTAAAGACAAATCTCGTGTGAGAGGTCTTTGTGAAATGACCATCCTAGGTGGTATAAGAGGTCTTCCTTACATTATCTCAAAGGGAGACAGTAAAGATGGTTTCTTAGGGAGAGCTCTGATCTGAAGCAAAGTCAAAGGAAGGAGTTTGACCCAGTCTAAGTTTAATTCCATTGTCAATTTGGTAAGGACTTCCTTCAGAGTCCGATTTACCCTTTCCACTTTCCCTGAAGTCTGGGGGTGATATGGACAGTGGAAATGCCACTTGAAGGAGAGGGCTTTAGAGACCTTTTGTGTGATCCTAGAAATAAACTCAGGGCCATTGTTGGATTGTAGGGAAGTGGGCATAAAAAACCTCGGGATGATATCTGTCAGTAAGATTGAAGCAACAGTGGAAGCCTTTTTATTGGAAGTGGGAAATGCCTCAACCCAACCAGACAAAATGTCCACAAAGACAAGGAGGTATTTAGTGTGCCATACTGCAGGCATGTTGGTGAAATCTACCTGCATTCAGCAGCAGTAATATGTCTCCCCCTGGGCTTGGTGGGAGGGAAATGGTTTAGGCCTTAAAAGAGTATGAGGGTTGGTCCACTGACAGATCTGGCAATTAGAGGCTATATTCTGTAGCATGGCTTTGTCAGAGGGGGTGAGGGAGAAGAAGCTCTGTAAAAAGAGGGTAAAAGACTGAGAACTGGAATGGAATAGAGTATGGAGGTACTCAAAAAGATCCTTGTTCTTACTGGAAGAAGTAGGGGCTTCAGATGGACAGTCTAATGTGGCCATTATATGTCCCACAGGGGGGTCATAATTGGAAGTGTTAGCAGCCATCTGTGCTGCCTGGTCAGCTTTGGTGTTGCCCTCAGTGATAAGAGAGCCATTCTTCTGATGGGACCTACAATGGACAACTCCCAACTGGGTGGGTAAGTGGGAGGCCTCTATCAAATTGGTTATTAGAGCCGAATTAGTGATCGCATTACCTTTAGTGGTAAGTAGGCCTCGCTCCTTCCATATTGCAGCATGGGATAATAGAATATGGAAGACATATTTTGAGTCAGTATAAAGGGTGAGGGATTTGCTTTGTGCTAGAAGGCAGGCGCGAGTGGCCGCTACAAGTTTGGCCTGCTGGTTGGTAGTTCCTGAAGGCAGAGCTTTGTCATCTATAATCTCAGTGGCTGAAACTACAGCATATCCAGAGTAATGAGTGCCATTCTAACTAAAGGAACTTCCATCAGTGAACCAGTTAAGGTCAGGCTTGGTGAGTGGTCCCTCAGAAACGAAAGAATGACAGAGGAGAAAATCATCCAAGGTGTCCAAGCAAGTATGAACTAGTGTGTCAGGTGTGTGGGTCATTGAGAGCAGTGAGGCAGGGTTCAGTGCAGGGCAGGGGAGGAACATAAGATTAGGGTTTTCCAGAAAGGAAGTGAGGAGCAACAGGACTCTGGATGGAGGAAGGGTTTGAAGGCCCTTATAAGCTAAAAGATCCTTCAAATGATGTGGGGAGTGGATAGTTAAAGGGGCCCCGAAAGTCAGCTTAGTAGCTTCTTTGTGTAAAATTTATCCAGCAGCCAGAGCTTTTAAGCAAGGGGCCCACCCACAGATGGTAAGGTCTAATTGCTTGGACAAATATGCCACAGGTGCAAATGTAGGCCCATAGTTTTGACCCAAGACCCCAAGTGCTTGCCCCCCTTTTTCATGGACATGTAGATGAAATGGTCTTGAAAGATCGGGAAGGTGAAGGGTAGATGCCTTTAAGAGGAGTTGCTGAAGTCTGCAGAAGTAGTAGCGGGGGGAGGAGGCAAGAGATTCACCAGGGGGTGCCTTTGCTAGGTCATACAGGGGTTTGGCTAGAAGAGAGTTATTTGGGATCCAGGCGCTAAAATAACTAGCTAGTCCTAGGAATGATAGTATTTTGGATTTCGAATGAGGCACCGGAAGATTAGAGAGGAGTTGCCTCCTATCCAGTGTTATTTCATTTTCCCCTGGTGCAAGGCAAAAACCAAGGTAGGTGACAGTAGCCTGGGAAACCTGGGCCTTGTGGGGAGACACCCTATATCCCTTATCCGCTAGGAAATTGAGAAGCTGGGCAGTGTGGGATTGAGAGTGTTCCCAAGAGAGACTACATAGAAGAAGGTCATCGACATATTGAAGGATAGTAGAGTCAGGACAGGTGGGGTGAAAGGATATGAGGTCTTGGGCAAGAACTTGGCCAAAGAGATGGGGACTATCCCTGAATCCCTGCGGGAGGACGGTCCAGGTAAGCTGACGAGAATGGCGGGTACGAGGATCAGTCCACGTAAAAGCAAAGATATCCTGAGATTCTGAGGACAAGGGAATAGAAAAGAAGGCATCCTTTAAATCTAGGACTGAGAAGTGGGTAATAGTAGCAGGGATCTGAGAGAGGAGGGTGTAGGGGTTGGGCACTATCAGGTGGATGGGGACCACAGAGGAGTTGATGAGGCAAAGGTCTTGAAACAGTCTGTAGGACCCATTAGGTTTCTTAACTTCCAGAATGGGGGTGTTGAAAGGAGAGTGTGTAGGCCTAAGATACCCCTTCTGTAATAAATCCTGGATGATGGGTTCTAATCCAAGGAGGGCTGTGGTTGTAAGTGGATATTGTGTTTGACTAATATATCTTGAAGGGTCCGGAAAGACAATATGAATAGGACTACATTTAGCCATAGAGGGTGTAGTTGTGTCCCAAACCTCAGGATTAACTGGTTTAAATAGTCATGGGAGAGTACATGATGGAGGTGTATCTGTCCCCAGGATCATCATGAGGAAATGAGAGGCAGGGTTGATGGAGGGTGATATGTGAATGGTGACCTTCAATAGTGAGAGTATGTCCCTTCCCAGAAGGGGAATGGGGCAATGGCTCATAATGAGAAAGGAGTGTGTGAAGGACAAAAGGGATCCCTGCATACAACATGATGGGGGGCTTTTGAGGGAAAATCTATTTACCTCCTACCCCAACAATAGGAGTTTTTGAGGGTGTGGAGGACCCCAATACTCCCTCAAGACTGAAAAAGTGGCACCAGTATCCAAGAGGAAGGTAATGAAGCATCCATCCACCAGGAAGGTGACCCTAGGCTCTTGCTTCTTGATGGTAATAGTCAGGAGGGAAGGCCCAGGGCTCCGTCAATCCTCCTCTTCCATGCCCAGGAGAGGCTGGGGTTGCAGGGTGGCCGACCAACCTTCCCTCCGGGTTGTTGGGCAATCGGCCCCTCAGTGTCCCCTTTGGTGGCATTTTGGGCAGGGGGTGGAGGGTGTCCTTGGTGAAGGACAAGCCATGGCCCAATGTCCCTTCTTACCACATTTGAAGCAAGCTCCAGGGGGTGTCTTATTAGGACAGTGAGTGATGACCTTCTCTGAATGACTTGGGCCAACATTTGGAATTTGGAGTTTTCAGCCCCCTGCTTACGGCATTTGCTTTTGTCCTCTCTACCATGGAAAACCTTGAAAGTGACCGCGAGGATTTTGGTCTGAGGAGTAGCAGGGCCCTATTCAAGATTCTTAAGCTTGGCTTTAATGTCAGGGTATCATTGGGCTAGGAAATATGTCATTAAGACATGACGGCCATCAGGGGTTTCTGGGTCGAGGTTTGTGTACTGTTGGAGGGCCTTGGTTAGTCTATCCAGGAATTATGAAGGTGTTTCTTCCTTCTTCTGAATGACCTCCTGCACCTTTTGAAAATTAATGGCCTGTGGGCAACCTTCTTTAGGCCTGCCAAGAGGCAGGATGCAAAAAGGTCATGAGGCTGTAAGCCTCCAGGGGTGTTGTAATCCCATAGAGGATCCTGCTATGGGACAGCATGTGGGCCTGTGGGGTGGTTGGGATTGGTTCTATAATTTTCATCAGCATGGGCCTGGGCTAGTTCCCAGACCCATTGCCTTTCCTCAGGGAGAAGTGTATTGACTAGGAGCATGTAAATGTCATGATGAGTGAGGCTATATGCTTGCAGGACCCATTGAAACTCCCAAATGTAAGTGGTGGGGTCAGTGATGAATGAGCCTAACTTCCTCTCTAGCTGAGTAAGGTATGACATAGAGAAGGGTACATGTACTCTGATAACACCCTCCGGACCAGCAACCTCACGAAGGGGTGCGATTGTCATGGGGGTGGGAAGTAATCCCTTAGACCTGGTAACAGGAGGACTGAAAGAGGCAGTCGGCGATGGACAGGAAGAAGAGGGAGGGGAAGGGGATATCTCTGCGGAGGAGGAGGTGGAGTGGGCTGACAAGGGTGGAGGGGAGGGGGATGAAACGGAAGGCTGAGGATCCATGGAATCAGGTGGAGGAAGAGGAGGTGATGGCGGAAGAAAAGGGGTGGATGGGGTTGGGGGATAAGGTGGGGGTTCATCTGCCGGGTCAAATGAGGAAAAATCTGTGAAGTCAGGGGTAGAAGTAGGGGAAGGGAGGGGTTTGCAAGCAAAGAGGACTTGAGAGGGAGCACAGGAGGAACAGAGAGCAGGGTGCTGTGTGAGAAGGCTAAAACCTTCAATGCAGGGAATCTCCCTCCACTTTTTTAGATGCTGGCAATAGTGAAAAAGGTCACGGAGATTTGGATCTAACGAGCCTTCTGAAGGCTAAGGATTGCCATTATCCAGTGGATATGTAGGCCAATCTTGGGTACAGAATTTGATCAGAAGTTTGGGTTTAATATCTGGTATGAGAGAGAGTGTGGTCAGATTTTCTATTAGACATTTGAGGGGTGAGCTTTCAGGTATAGTTGAGGAGGCACCCATGGTCACAGGGAGAGATGGAAGAGAGAGAGAGAGAGAGAGAGAGAGAGAGAGAGAGAGAGAGAGAGAGAGAGAATATAAGAGTAAGAGAGAGGGACAGAGAAAACCCAGGCCAGAATAGCTTTCTGGAAGCTCAGGGTGAACGGAGGATCAAGTGGGCATCCCCAAAATGACCGACCGTTGTGAGGAAATTCAGAGGGCACTACCCGGTTGTCACCAGTGAAGTGCGATCTGTGAGACCCAAATTGGGCTGGGGCCACGGGCAACCTGAAGTCAGGAATGTTTTTGACAGGAGCGAAAGAGTCAGGAATGAGAGGAACGGAGCTCCGGTGTAACACAGCTCTGGGCCAGAAGGAAGCTCTGAGCAGAACACAGCTCTGGCAGGACGCAGCTCCAGCAGAGGAGGAAGAAACCAAAGAGCCTCTTGCCTAAACCCAGAAGCCTTACACCCAAAAGAGAAGCGGGTCACTAGAGGGTCCACTGCGACCAGTGAAGGTCTTAGTGAGGTGGGTTCCCTCCTCCCTCCCGGGCGTCAGAAGTGTGCCAGACGATCACGGTCACAGTTCTTCTTGTTGCCCAAAGAGAGTTGGCAAGCCAGGGAGGGGGAACTTACCAGATCAGTGGTGAGTGCAGGGAGCCAGCATCTGAAAGAGCGGACTAGGGCGGAGTGTCTCTGCGGAGCCTGGCCAGGGGCTCTTGTTAGAATGAGTTCACCCGTGTCCTAGGTTTCGGCACCAGAATGAAAAAATTCCTTCATGCAAGACAATTCACCAGGGAGAGTTCCACTTTACTACAAAAGGCTGTGGGCTTATATAGATCTAAGGAGAGGTGGCAGGGCTTAGGTAAATGACGGGTCACTCTTTTATTGGTAAGTTCTTCCAGATGTCAGTTCTGGAGCCCACGAAATTAGTTCTTATTGGGGCTAAGGTTTCCTGCCAGTGAGATTTGAAATTGGCACCTGTGGGGGTTTTTGGCACCAGCAGGAAAGGGAGAGGCAGGAAGAGATGCTCCTCAGGCCCCATGTTGGGGTTTTTTTGGGTGTAGCTGCCATTATACCTTTTCCCAACACTTCAGCCCTAATTCTGGAGACACCATTCTCATGGGCGGTGTTTTAATTGTGGCAGGACTGGAAATTTGGTGTGGGACTGCAAATGTCCGCACAATAGGGAGAAACCTTTCCTAGTTTGTGCCAGCGGCATTATGGGACAGAAAGCCACATGGTGAGGGGGAATGGGAACAGATATGGTGGCACCCTGCCACCCTTTCTGACCTCATTTCTGCCTCCTTTGGGGGAAAAAAAAACAGAAGACAGGGCCTACCCCTGGCCTGACAGTCAGGGCTCTACAGTATACATGGGAGGAGGAGTCAGAATTGCAGGCCTTGACATCACAGCCGACTATGGTGCATCATCACTATTACCAGACAGCTTCACCCAGATGGTACTATTATGACCATCATGGTAATAAACTTAACACCTGAAATGGGACCACAGCGAGTTCCTATTAGAATCAGTGGGCCATTACCCCCAGGTACCATAGGTCTAATTTTGGGACAAAATAATTTTAAGGAAGGAATTCAAGTAATGCCAAGAGGTATTGATTAAATTTTAGAGACAAGCTAAGAGTCACTGTGAAATCAGAACATGCAATTCAGCTCTACAAAGGATGTGCTTGCACAATTAATGCTTCTACCTTGCCATTCTTCGGACAGTTTGCCTAAGACCTCAACTTCCAGGTTCCTGGACAGAGTGTACTCAATTAATCCAGCAGGAGTGCCCCCTTCTGGAACTTAAAATCAATCATAAAAAATTTTGAGGTATCACAGATACTGGGGCAGATAAATCTGTTTTATTTCACTAATTTTGGCCCCAAAGCTGGCCTTTACATATTGCGCCTGCCAATTTGGAAGGCATCGAGCAGATTTTTCAACCTTCCCAGAGTGCCCAGTATCTTTGCTAGGAAGACCACGATGGTAATACTGGAATTTTCAAGCCTTATGTTTTAGACATGTTACTGGTAAATTTATGGAGCAGAGATATTTTAAACAGATTAGGATTATTATTAGTAATTCCAAATTCTATCATGTCATTTGAGGGACTTAATCAAGGATCTTCTCCTAGGGAAATTGAGGGAAACTTACAGGGTGAGTACCTACCTATGACCCAATCGTCTCAACAGAGATTAATAAATGCATGCAGCCAAAATTTTTGGTAGTGTCCCTGAGCTTTTCCCCGACCCCTCCCCCCAAAAAAAAGAAGCTGAAAAAGTTAATTGGCTAACAGAAGAGCCAATATGTGTTAGTGGCCCCTAACAGGGGAAAAACTTAAAATAGCCCACATTTTAGTTGAGGAAAAGCTTCAAGCTGGTCATTTAGAGCCTACGCTCAACTCTTGGAACACACCTATCTGTGTAATTAAGAAAAAATCTGGTAATTGGAGATTATTACATGATCTTAAAGCTATTAATCTGGTCATAGAGCCATGGGAGTGTTACAATCTGGGTTTCCTTTTCCTACAGCTATTCCTTTAGATTATTATTTGATAGTAGTAGATCTAAAATATTGTTTTTTTCTCTATAGCTTCGTACTCAGATGACTGTAAAAAAATTGCTTTTAGTATCCCAGCAATTAATTTTAAAGAACCAGTTAAAAGATATTGGTGGAAAGTGTTGCCTCAGGGAATGCATAATAGTCCTACCCTGTGTGGAAATTTTGATAGCACGGGCTATCATGCCTGTGAAGAAAAAATTCTCTGATGCATATATTATTCATTTTATGGATGATATACTTTTAGCTCATGCTAATTTAAATGTACTCTTAAAATTTTTGCCATATTAGAGACTCCACTCACAGCAATGGGTTTATGCATTGCACCTCAAAAAGTTCAAAAGACATCTCCTTTTCACTATCTAGGTCATGTGAGTGAAGGACATACAATCTGTCCTCAAAACTTACAAATAAGAGTCAAGCTGTACACCTTTAATGATTTGCAAAAATTATTAGAAAATATTAATTGGCTGAGGCCATCTTTAAAGCTATTGCTTCAGATCTAAGTCCTTTATTCCAGATGTTACAGGGAGATCCTTCTCCAACTTCTTCTCATCAGCGCACAGCAGAAGTGAAAATAGCTTTGAAAAAAGTTGAAATTGTTATTAAAAATGCTCAATTTGCTAGAATTAATCCACAAGAGCCTATATATTAATATTTCCAACTGCTCATGCTCCTACAGGGGTGATATGGCAAACATTGGGAGTTATTGAATGAATTCATTTAGCCCAGTCTTCTTTTCATAATTTTGTTGCTCAATTAGTGATAAAGGGCAGAACAAGATTTTACAGCTAGTTGGATCAGAATCTAATATTAAAATCATTCCCTTTTCTGCTGAAAAGAATGTTTGGCTCTTTCAAACTTCTAATTTTTGGCAAGTTGCTTTTGATAATTTTCCTGGTCAGATAGAGAGTCATTGTCCTCATGATAAAATTATTCACTTTGCATTGGTAATGCCATTCATATTTCCAAGGATTGTACATGAACAACCAATAAATGGTGCACTAACAGTATTCACTGATGGCTCAAGCTCGGGTAAAGCAGGTTTTTATAGTCATGCTCATACAAAGGTAATACAAACCTCATATGCTTCTGCCTAACAAGCAGAACTATATGCTCTCATTTGTGCTTTAAGTCAATTTGCAAATGAGTCCATCAATATTTATTCTGACAGTTTATATGCAGTTGGAGTTACAAAAAATATTGAAACTTCAATTATTGGGTATACATCATCACAAAAGTTATTCAATTTATTTCAGACTCTACAAAGAATGGTGCAAATGTGAAAGGACCTATGTTTTATAGGTCACATGTGAGCCCACACTAATCTTCCAGGGCCTCTAACATCAGGTAATAAGATTGATAAATTGGATGCTGTTTGTCAACAAATGTCTTTGTATGAATTTACACAAGCTTCACACTCTTTACATCATCAAAATGCTTCTAGCTTACATAAAAATTTTAGTATTACTAGAGAACAAGCTTGCCAAATTGTATGTCACTGCCCCCAGTGTGTTACACACACTCCATCTTTACCATCCAGGTAAAGTCCCATGGATTAAAGCAAAATCAATTATGGCAAATATGGATGTAACTCACATTCCTCAATTTGGTAAAAAATGTTATGTACATGTATTTGTGGATACTTATTCTAGATTTTCTTTGCTACAGTCCATGCAAAAGAAAATACTCAACATGTTATTTCTCATTGTTTAGCTGTATTTGCAGTATTAGGATGTCCTTTACAGATTAAAACTGATAATGCATCATCGGCTTATGTAAGCTCTTCTTTTCAACAATTTTGCCAAGAGTTTTGTATTGACCATAAAAGAGGTATGCCTTATAACCCTCAAGGTCAAGCCATTCTAGAATAAGCTCATTTATCTCTTAAGCTATAATTACAAATAAACTAAAAGGGGGTGATAGGACTAGGAATCCCCAAAATAACTTCATTCATTCTCTGTTCACTTTAAATTTTTAAAATTGTGACTCAGAAGGTCATACTGCACCTTAGTGACGTCTTCCACAGCAACAGGCCCTTTAGGCCAAGTTTGGTGGAAGGACTTACAGACCGTTCAATAGAAAGGACCAGATGCAGTGATTATGTGGGGCAGAGGTTATGCTTGTATTTTCCCAGAAGGTGCTTTTTGTCCTATTTGGGTACCTGAATTCGCCATCAGCTATGGAGGACATAGATCCAAGATTCAAACAACTGAAGATTGACCCAGAGAAGCTTTCCCTCAAAAAGAGGAAATCTCCAAAGAAGAGAAGAATGATGGTCCCAAGAAACAGAATGAGAAAGCTACCTTCGTTGGAAGGACCTGAAGAAGTTGATGCTGCAGGCTGCACAAATGATTCCACAGCAAGGAAAAGTTAAATCTCCAATGATGATGCATGTTGCAATATTAGCTCTATTGAGCTGTCATGGAAAAGGGAATTGGGAAGAAACTTATTGGACATATTTTCCAGATCCACCTCTAGTACACCCAACAGTCTGAACTAGAATTCATTCCAGTATTTATTAATGACTCATATATGATGGGAGGATTTACAGATACTCCCAATCTTATGACTGGATTTAATTATTTTGGCTATAGTGCCCAATTATCTTTGTGCTGGCTGTCTAAAAGTGTCATTTGAGGAAATGACAGCAATTGGGAGACCTAGACCAAGCTAAATGCCTTAGAGGCTACTGTCATAAATATTGGTAATGAACTTTTGGCTTTGAAGTTCAAGGAAAGACTTACATGCCACACTAGCTATAAGTATGTGTATGTTACTGCTATCAAATACAATGCTTCCAATGGGATTGGGTGAAAGTTAAAAACCATTTATTGGGTATTTGGCAAAAAAATAATAATAGCTTGGATATTTTGGAGCTCCATCATCATATTTAAGATATATAAAAATTGATTTTTTTTGATCCTACTTCTTTAGCTAGTCAAATACTTAAATAATCGAAGGACTTAAACTCTGGAAACATTCTTAAACATTCTACATGGTATATTCTTCTATTATTCTCTTTGCTACTAATTCTCTTGTATTGTAATTGTAGGATGGCGAGCCTTCAAAACAAGGATTCTGGGATTCAAAATAGTAACCCATAACCTGCTTTTTCAAAGAAAAAAGGGGGAATGTGTGGGGAGCCACTCTGAATAATTCATGTCTTCTGTCCCAGAGCAGAGAGGCTTTGACCATCACTACATCTCATATATCTCATAGTGACTTGGACATTGCCCTAGTCCTGGAAGTTTGGGGATGCATCTACAGATGTAGGTGTCACCCTTGCAGCTGTGTCAACCCAGATGTGTTTTTTGCCTTTAAATATTCTAAAATGTTCAGGCTCAGGGCTGTTACTTGTAGAGACAGTTACGGGTCCTGTGGGGGAGCAGTCTCTGGCTGGCTGGCTAAATAAAGACTCTTCAATTTGGATAGAACTGGGATTTGGTGTGTTTTCCGAGCAAACTGCCCCATAACACTCATCAGCATGTTTTATTCTTAAAATTTTGATTAGAATGATATGGAATATCAATGTAGGTTTATTGGTACTTAATAATTATACAGAACCACAGGTTTCATTGTGGCATGATTATACATGCACAAGACATACTTTGATCTAGATTTGTTATTTACATGTGTTTTGTTTTCAGTCATCACATCTAATTGCTGTTTTAATCTCAGACGGGGAGCCACAGGTTCAGAGAAGGAAGTAACTTGCTCAAGGGCCACAGCTAAATTTGTGAGTTAATGTGAATTGAAGATAGCAAAATAATTAATCTATATTGTAGGAGAAATCTGTGAAATTTTGCCTTGATGGAAAATGAATTAGGCTGATAATATATAATTCATGAAGGAAGGCATTTCTAATAAATTATTTTCAACTGCACCACGTTCCAAAGTGTCTTAAGTTAAAACACAACATTGTAAAGCCTAGCTTGACCCACCCATGTTTAATTTACTCAGATATATTCAAACTACTTTCTTGGTTTTATATATAATTCATACATATATATGTTATATTCAAACTAATATATGTATATATATCCTAATAACATACATGTATATAATTATACACAAATGTATATATTCCACATATGCATACAAACACGTACATATTAGTCCATATACATATTTATATTATGTAATATACTCTGTGTATATCTAATATAAAAATCTAAAAATCCAGGGACAAATATATAATGCATGTCATATGATAATATACATATGTTATACATATGTATACACCTATTGTGGCACATACCTATCATATCTATATCATATATATGTATATATATATATTAATCCATAGATTTTTAATTATTTATCCTCATTTATATACTGATTATCAGCATAAGACAGAATTTCCCCCTAAGTTTAGCCATCTTGCCCCCAAATCTGTTATGTGCTAGAACAGAATAGGAGATGCCTTTGATTTTTCATAATTAGATAACTCAATGTATTTGACACATTCAGATGTATTTCATTCCCAGTTATCTTTATTTTTATGTGGTGCCAAGGATCAAACCCAGTTCCTCACACATGTGAGGCAGGTGCTTTACCACTGAGCTACAGCCCTAGCCCCCCACTTCTTTTGATAACAAAGAATTTACTAGGAGAATCCCTGAAGGATCTATGGTAGAAGACTGAATCTTGCAAACCACTCTGAGAAAGAATTCTTTCATAGGGTTGGGCACTGAAGTGGATGCCTATAATCCCAGTGACTTGGGAGGTTGAGACAGGTACATCACAACTTTGAGGCCAGCCTCAGCAACTTGGTGAGACTGTCTAAAAATTGAAGGATTGTGAGTGTAGCTCAGAAGTGAAGCACCATTGGGTTCAATCACAAGTACAAAAATTCTTTTATAGGTCACTTATGTCTTTAATTTGAACACAAATATTCTATTATTATACTAATTATTATACCACTATTTTATACTAATATTGGTATGTGAACATTCTTTTAAGTTTTATAATGATGGAGTCTTAAGCCCCAACTAACCTAACATATATACTTGAAATTTGAGAAAACAGAACAGATTTATATATTTAAGTCTTCTAAGTAGAAATTGTATAGAAATTTCTATTAAAATTTCTTTGTATTTCCAGTGTCATACTGTCAACACATGCAATGTTTGGCATGTAATATTAACTAAAATTTAACATCTGAGTATTCGGACGCTCGATTGTTTTTATAGTATATATCTCCTACTCAAATATATTTGAACCTTCACAAAAACAACAATTAGGCATCTTAAATTTATGTCAGTTCACCAATTTGCTTATTTACATGAAGTGGGTTTCATATGTTTGGATTCAGTGATAGTAAAAGTGAATTTTCTACTTTTTTGGGACTTGTTTTCATACTCAGCTATTTGAATAACAAGTGATATCAATGGAGGGAGGATTCGGGAATATTGTGCTTTCTTTATAGTTTCATTGCTAAAAAAGTAGTTCTTATGTTAACCATTTAAGAATTCAACCACATAAATGATTTTTTCACACTGCCATCCACATCATAGACATTTCATACATATTTGTTTAGTCATTTATAAACTCACCTTTACTTTGTGAGACAGTTTACTTTTTGTTTTATGCTGGTTTTTAACCTCTGGCTTTGCCATATATATTTTTTTGAAATGGATTTAATTTTCCAAATTCAGAACTTGGCACATGAGCAGAACTTTAAAGGTTCTCTATCTACTTCATGAATGTCTCCATCTTCTCTGAATCAGACATACCAATTACTTTCAGGAAGAATCTTTACACATATGATTAGTGATAATTAATTTAACATTCAGTAGTAGGTAGTTTATGGGAAGATGCTCTCTAATTATATTATATAATATTTCTTCCAGAAAGATGAAGAACTGGAACCTTTGCTTCGTATGTATTGCTCTTCATCTTATTTGCTACTACAGCAAGTAGGAATCCCAAAACTAATTCTATTTGATTTGTTATTGGCTAACCTTAGGAGCTCCTCTGCCTTCAAGTGAGTTTGGCACCTCAGCATTGTTTCATTTTGGAAAGTTTGTCCACCCTCTTTACACTTAAGAGGTCTCCTTTACCATTTGTTTTGGATGATTTTAGTCTATGTGAAAGAAGAGATAAAGATAGTGAAGCCGTTTATAAGCTCTAGAAGTCTGGTGGAAGTTTTACTTTATTTTTGATCTTTAGATATAGGATCATATCCATGAGCAAACAGTTTGAATTTTCCTATTCATAACTCTTTGATTTCCTTTTCTTGCCTGATTGCTCTGGCTAAGTTTTGAGGACTATGTTAAATAGTAGTGGTGAGAATCAACAAACTCATCTTGAACAAACTCATCTTGTTCCTCAAGTTAGAGGAAATATTTTTAGTTTTTTTTTCTATTTAGTATGAAGATGCATTTGGGTTTGTCCTAAAGGGACTTTAACAATTTTGAGGTAAGTTCCTTCAATCTCTAGCTTCTAAAGTGCTTTTAACATGAATAGGTGTTGGATTTGGTCAAAGGCCTTTTCTGCATCTATTGATATGATCATGTGATTTTTGTCTTCACTTCTGTTTAGTGTATTACATTTATTGATTTGCATATATTGAACTGTTGAACCAATGTTGCACTTCTGGAATGAAGCCCACTGCATGATATATTATTTTGATGTATTTTTAAATGTAGTTTGATAATATATTAATAATTTTTGCATCTATGTCCACTAGGGATATTGGTCTGTAGTTCTCTGGATGCGTCTTTGTCTGGTTTTGGTAACAGTGCTATGCTAACTACCTTCATTAAAAAGTATTTGGGAATGTTCCCTCCATTTAAATTTCATAGAATAATTTGAGAAAGACTAGTATTAGTTCTACCAGACCTTTATAGAAAAACTTAGCTGAGAATCTATCAGGTTCTGGGCTTTTCTTTTTTAGAAGGTTTTAATTGCTATTTTATTACTTGATATTGGTCTGTTTAGGTTTTCTAACTTGATATAATCTTGGCAGATCATATGTATCTAGAAATTTGTAAATGCCTTCCAGATTTTCTAGTTTATTGAAATATAGATTTTCAGAGTAGGTTCTGTTAATCCTATGGATTTCAGAAGGGTCTGTGGTGATGTCTCCATCTCTGATCTCATTGTTTTGCTTCTTTTCATTTGGTAAAGGGGTTGTCAATTATATTTATCCTTTTGAAGAACCAACTCTTAATTACATTGATTCTGTATTGTTTTCTATTCAATTTCATTTATTTCAGCTCCATCTTAATTGTTTCCTGTCTTCTACTTGTTTGGGGGTTCTTTTTCTAAAGCCTTGATACTTCTGAGGTTTATAAATGAATTTAGCAAAGTAGTAGGATACAAGATCAACACCCATAAATCAGTGTCTTTCCTATACTTTAACAGTGATTCATCTAAGGTAGAAATCAGGAAAACCATCTTATTCACAATAATCCAAAAAACAAATACTTAAACCTAACCAAGGAGGTAAGAGTTCTTGGATGAAAATTCTAGAACACTGAAGAAAGAAATTGAAGACTGCATTCTTGGATAGGCAGAATTAATTTTGTCAAAATGGCCGTATTACTGATTACTAATTATTCAATGCAGCCCCTATCAAGATACCAATGACATTCTTCACAGAATTAGAAAAAAAATTCTTAAATTCATTTGGAAGAATGAGACCCAGGATAGCCAAAGTAATACTGAGCAAGAGAAGTGAAACAGGAGGCATTACAATATCTCATTTGAAATTATACTACAGAGCTGTGGTAATAAAAGCAGCAGGGTATTATTGGCATCAAATAGCATCAACACTCCATCATATGGATGTTGGCACCAACTTCCTTAAGACCCCCAAAGTACAGGAAATAAAATGAAGAATCAAGTGGGATGCCATCAAACTAAAACTCTTCTTCATAGCCAAGGAAAGAGTGTGAAGAGAGCCTAAAGAATGGGAGAAAATCTTGGCCAGCTACCCTTCAATAGGGGATTAGTATCCAGAATATACAAAGAATTAAAAACACCAAAAACCCCACATAACCCAATCAATAAATGAGCAATAGAAATAAACTTTTCAAAAGAAACACAAATGGCCAACAAATATATTTTTAAAAGTTCAACATTTTTAGCAATCAAGGAAATGCAAATCCAAACTACACTAAGATTTCATCCCACTCCAGTCAGAATGGCAATGATCAAGAATAAAAACAATGAATGCTGGTGTGATTGGGGTCATGGGGAAAGGTACACTTATACATTCTTGGTGAGACTGCAGAATAGTACAACCACTCTGGAAAGCAGTTCAGAGATTTCTCAACAAACAAACAAACAAAACAAAAAACAAAACTAGGGATGAAATCAGCATATTTCCTAGCTATTACACTCTTTGGTATTTCCCCAAAAGATCGAAAATTGGTGTAGTATAGCAACACAGCCACATCAATGTTTATAGCAGCACAGTTCACAATAGCTAAATTCAAAATAGCTAAATGGAAATAAACTTAGATGCCCATCAATAGATGAATGAATTAAGAAATTGTGATTTATATATATAATATATATAAAGGAAATAAAATATGAAATTATGGCATTTGTTTGTTTGTAAGTGGATATAAATGAAGAATATTCATGCTGAATGAAATTAGCCAAACTTAAAAGTTGTAAATTTTCTCATATGGAAGCTAGAGTAAAATAAAGGAAAGGGGGAGGGAAAGATAACAAAGAACGAAGTACAAATTAATATACATGACTTCCTTTTGCTTGTTTATCTAAAAATAAATAAAAATTAAAAGGAAATCTAGGGTAGAGGAAGGAGAGTGGAAGAAGAGAAAGAAGATGGGAATGAAAAGGTGGTTCATGAACTGAAATAAATTTCCACGCAGGTATGAGTTTGTTGGGATGAACCCGGCTACATATAACTATAAATCTCTAATAAAAATAGTAAAGCCACACTAAATCAGTGAAAGACATCACAGGAAAAGGGAAGTTGGTAACCCATTTTAATCTTAAAGGCATAGAAATATTACATGTTTTAAACAAGGTAAAGAAAATTCCAGTTATAGACGAGTCCCAGTTGAATGCTTGTTTCATTCTTTAACCATTGTACATACATTTGTTTCAGACACTTTAAAGAGGTCAAAGCATGTGTGGTAAATCTCATAAATGTTGGCATGATACATTGGTCAGAAAAACTTCTCATCAAAGAGAATCATATTTTATCACTTTTCAATCCATAAATTATTTCACAAATGGGAGATCAGTATAGAGATTCTGATTATAGAAGTTCAAAATATTTAAAGGATATTGTAATTTCTATAATGATCTATACATTTAATTCAGATAGAGATTAAATATTTGAAATATTGGCTTAATTTCAGTCCAAATATAGAGCCTTGAACCAAGAAAAAGTAGACACAGGTAAAAAATAATCACAGGTATAAAATACATTTTTCTAAAAGTCTCTAGCTATTATCTTTTGTATACTTAGATCTTTGAAGTTAGTAAATGAATTAATATTCTTCTGAACATTATTATATATATTTTTCTGTACTGGGGATTGAACTCAGGGTCACTCAACCACTGAGCCACATCCCAGCCCTATTTTATATTTTATTTAGAGACAGGGTCTCAGTGAGTTGCTTAGTGCCTCACTGTGGATGAGGTACTTGGTCCTCCTGTCTCAGCCTCCCCAGCAGCTGGGATTATAGGTGTGTCACTGCACCTGGCTCCTCTGAACATTATTAATTAATTATAAATCTAACAAAATATGAGAACAAATACACCAGGGCCACAGAACTTAGATCCTTTCTACAGACAACTTTTGTTGGTTGCTAAACTATTTCTGAATACAACATTAAAAGAGCTGTTATATGAAGGCAAGGATATCAACTATATCATATTTAGCATATTTTGTGAGCCATTACTGTGTTCTGACTATATAAGACGTTATCCAGATTCCTTTCTTATTTCAGGAATTATAAAATGGTAGAGGATAAAATATTTAATTTAAGCAAAGTATCTGATATCTCTTCATTACAATGACAAAATATGAGATCTTATGGAAAGGTGTCATTAGATCATAGAAAACTTCAAAGTTTAAAGAGTCACATTTTCGCAGAAAAGCTAAACATATCTTGATACATGGAAATCAGAAGATTTTTTTATGAAATTGTGCTACATGTAAATCTTACACATTTCTCAGTTCACACCCATTTCATGATTTTATAGATCTATCTCAAAAGCTTCACTAACTAGTTACAAATTAGTCATTGTTTCAGTTAAGGTTGAGACAAATGTAGAATTTTTCATAAATGAATAAGAAATAATTCTATTACCTTTAAACTCCTTAATTTTCCATTTCACTCTTTTTATAATAAAGTAGTAATAGACATAGTTATATATATAACAAAGACCCCTTATGAAAGATTGATATTTTACTGAACACAGAGTAAATAGTTTTAGGTGAGTCTTTATGATAATGCAATATAAAAAGACACTAAAATTATCTGAACCAAACATACTGAGTGACATCACAAAAATTTAATGTGTTAGATCATTGTATATAATTAACGTACATTGGCTGTAGCTGTAGCTCATTGGTAGAGAGCCAGCCTTGCATGTGTGAGGCACTGGGTTCGATCCTCAGCACCACATAAGGTTAAAAAAAATTAATGTACAAAATGTATACAAAAGCACTAATTCAGGTCTATTTTAGAAGATGTAATCATTAGTATTAAAAATACAAAATAATCAGTGCAGCTTCTGTGGAGCTTTAGAAAAAATTAAATGCATTCAAGTTTGTTATAGTCCTTTGATGTTATATTTCAAGCAAACACAAAAAAGTGATGTGTATTTCCTGGCAACCTAGTGATTATAGACAAAAAAGCTAAGCAGAATGGTTCTAATATTTTTTGTATCCACAAAGTTTTAAAATCTATAAGAATTACTTGCCTCAGTAAAAATTAAAGATAATTAGAAAATATATTTCATTGTTTTATTTGCTCTAACATTTTTTTCTATGATTCCCAGTTCCTTTTTTCATAGATTCATGGTGAACTCTCATCAGCTTCTTCAGTGCATCCTTCATGTCCTTATTCCTTAAGGTATAAATGAGGGGATTGAGACTTGGGGTGATAATGGTGTAAAAGAGGGTGAGGAACTTACCCTGATCTTTGGAGGCACTGTTACCTGGCTGTAGGTACATGTAGATAATAGTTCCATAGAATATGGATACCACAGTGAGATGAGATCCACAGGTATTCATTGCTTTGCATTGTCCAGCTTTAGACTTCATTTTTAGCACAGTTTTGGCAATGTAACCATAGGATATAAGGATAAAGATGAGAGGTGTGAGAACAATGATAATGCCTAAACCAAAAACAGACATTTCAACTGCTGTGGTGTCTACACAAGCTATCTTGACCATAGCTGGCAACTCTCACAAGAAATGATCCAGAAGGTTGTTTCCACATCTAGGCAAATTCAGGGTGAGTGTACATAATACTACAGAATTGGCCAAACTAATACTCCAGACCATGACAATCATCTTGAGACATAGACGAGGGTTCATGATTATCAAATAATGCAAAGGCTTACAAATAGCTGTGAAACGGTCATAGGACATGACAGCCAGGAGAAGGCACTCAATGGAGCCCAACCACATGTAAACATAGAGTTGAATGACACAACCCACAAAGGTGATCGTCTTCTTTGGTCCCCATAAGTTGACCAGCATCTGAGGGACAATGGTGGTTGTGAAACACAGATCTAGAAAAGATAAATTCCTGAGGAAAAAGTACATTGGTGTGTGCAGGCGGGAATCCAGGAGAGATGCAAGAATGATGGCTGTGTTTCCCATCAATGTGATACAATAGAAGATGGTGACAACTCCTGACAGCATCATTTCCAGTCTGGGATGGTCAGAGAAGCCAAGCAGAATGAAGTCAAATGAAGAACTATAATTGCTTTGGCCCACCATAATTCTACAAAGTCTATATCCTAGGTGAGAAGAGGAATAAGGGAAGGGGAAAACAAAATATTTGTCAACACTCATTAATTAAATTTGATAAAATACAGAATTAAATAAAAAGATTAGGGCAATAATTAAAAAATGGATAAAGGGTAAAATTACAACAAAGTATTTTGGTATTTGTTATGGGTTCTTTTATGGTAATTAGTTTGTTAGATGTCTTAAAATCTAGATGACCTTCATGAAACCACTCTTAACTCAGTCTTAATTTTCTCATGTGCATAATTTGGAAGTTTGGAATAATAATAATAATAATAATTATTATTATTATTTGCAGTGCTAGGTGGGAATTGAATCCAGGTCCTTGTGCTTGCTAGGCAAGTGATCTACCACTAAGCCACATCCCTAGCATGATATGGTCTTAAAATGAGGTGACCTATAATTCTCTATAAAACTTGTTAGTTTGATATATTGGAACATTTTTAGGTTTAGTTGGACAGAGAATTATCCTGTAAAATCTGAGTCTAATGTCAGCAGTAGGGAGGATGTTATTTTTGCATATTTCAACAAATCACATATTTGATATCAATTTGTTTATTGAAGAGATTTGGCATTTATCCTTGACCCTTTTATTTCCCTCATCTTCAATAATTTTCTTCACTAACTCTGGTAAATTTGAATGCAAAGATATGTTCATTCATCTCACTTTTAAAAATTTCAAAATTTCCACCACTACTACTCTAATCTAAGCCACTGTTATCTCTCTTCTTGATTCTGGCTTTAATTTTCACTTCTTCCATCCAGTCTTAAGCCTTTACATGATTACAGGATTAAATAAAATTGTGCCATGTGCTTAAAGCTTGTCATCTACTTTTCATTGCATTTAAAAAATATTCTAAAATTTTCTTGATAGACTTGTTGTACCTGCATACTTTGGTCCTTCCTAGAACATCTCACAGATCATGTTACCCATTTTCACTACTAGCCTTCTCTCAATTTTTAATGTCTGAGCTCATTTCCATCTAAACTCCTGGGAACCCGTCATCTTTTCTGAGTAACTTCTACCTGCTCTTTAGGCTGCCTCTTCAATGATTCTTGTTTAAGGAGGGATTTCAGAACCCATAATTTCTTGTTTGATATCTTATATCCATATAGCATCAAGTGTAAGAGCTTATACCTGCTGTGTGATCACAGACAGAGTATATAGCACTGCTAGACTTTGTTATTCTCTTTCTATCCAAGTTTTTATAGATGGGAAAACAATCTAAAATATGTTGGAAGCAGTCAAACATCATTAGAATACTATCTGACTCAGGGGGATGAATAATTTAGTGCTAATTTTGACAGACACCATTGGTATGTATAATCGTGACTAACTTCTGAATATAGTAGGTCATCAGTTAGTTACATAAAGGCAAAAATGAAAATTCTTCTAAAATTAAAGCCAGTTTAATGGTATTATTGCTAAATTTTCATTATCACTGAAGGCTCCATATATTAATCCAGGAAGGAATAAAACTCCTTCGGCCTAACAAAATATTACATGAAAATCTTTGAATAACTTTTCAATATTTTATTATAAACAGATAAAAATGAGTTCTAGCTTCAAAATATTCAAGAATAAAATATTTCTTTTTCATCTGTTTTCTCTTTGTATTTCTGCTGGTCAAAATGTCTAAAATCACAAATCAAGAAATATCTTTATGTTCTCCTATAAAGATTAGATTTATTCATTATTATAAGATAAAAGGGAAGATTTCTCTGCAGATATTTACAATATTTTCAGACATCCTAAGGCAAATCTGAAGAATTAGTCCATACAAATTGAAGATCTTTTTCCTTCCCACAAATTGCTTTACCAGCCCAGGTCACACTATTTTCTAAGAGTTATTAAAGATTAACAAATTACATTCCATGCTTTATATAATTAAGTCAAACTGAGTCCTGTTATATATACCTAAAAAGAAGAACAATGAAAGATTAACGTCACCCTGATCCAGACAGAGTTCCCTTCATGTTATAATTCATGACCAGAGTAGAGCCAACAATGTGAAAGCTTTCTCTGAAGCATCTGTGTGAATTCTGCTTTTCCTAAAGCCGATTCAAGTGGAAATTCTCAGCAGGACTCCTCCTTGAACATGTGACTTCAAATAAGGGGATGAAACTGTCATAAATTCTTACTGCTTATTTTGCCTTATGAGCCTGCACATAGGTCTTGATTGTAGAGAAACATGAAAAGCAAGTAGACAATCCAGAATAAGAATTGAACAACATTTTGTAACATCACCAAAAACTCAGATGATAAAAAAATTATCTAAATCAGGACTTCCTCCAGGTGACTTCCCTAAGGTGACATAGAAGAGGCCAGCTAAAGAAATGTTTGGAGAATTGCACTATATCCTCATATTTCACATATACAGTTTTAGGAGCTAACTAATATAAAGGAAAGTTAAAGGCAGGGAACTGAGAGCATTTTTCAGAAGCTTTTTCTAGGTAGCAAATATAATACAAATAACAATTGCTTGCAAACATTAGCTCTGTAAAATATTTATAGTACACATACTGGCCTTGGAAATAAACTTGCTCTGAGCAGATATCATCTAGAAAAGTTACTTCTAGTAGTTATCTCTATTCAAGCTGCAAGCACTTTTACTCTAAGATGTATGTTTAGGACCATAATAATTATATTTTTACTCAGTTGTCTTGGTTACCTGGAGGTGTGATACAAATACTTCAGTGCCTATGAGAGTTAGTTTTGTTCTTCTCTCAGAGGTCACTTATTCAAACATTGGATCCTGGAACAAATATGTACTCTAAATATTTGTATGAATTAAAATTAATATCAACAGTTTAATAAAATATATGAGCATAAATTGACTGACACATGATATATTTAAATGTGGACAACTTATCATTGAGCAATTTTAGGTATTTGCTGGTGATAATAATCAGTATATTCTGTATTTGAGATAGTTTATTGATTAGGTGGCTAGTCTGTGGGGACAGAACTTCTGGGCTGAAATCTTTGATTACAATTATCAGCTCTGTGAAAGTGGGACAGGTATCTTGGATTTCTTACCTACGACAGGGAGATAGTAATAGTAATACTTTAAAGGTTTAGTGTAAGGACTACATAAGATTAATATATGTAAAATATGACACATATTTTACATATATTAATCTTGGATTTCTTACCTACGACAGGGAGATAGTAATAGTAATACTTTAAAGGTTTAGTGTAAGGACTACATAAGATTAACATATGTAAAATATGACAATACTTGTTGACACATAGTAAACATTCAAATGAATATTTTTTTAGTTCAATGTATTCGTGGTGTTGTCTTAAACATTTGCTTTTATCATTTTTTGGGAAAGCTAGCACAAGTATTTGACAAAGCATCTGAAAATCACTTTATCCATTTTAACCAATCTTGGGTATTTTATATGTATGGTGTATGGGTATATTTGTGTATGTATTCTCTAAATGTTAATCATGGTCATAAAAAATCATTGGTATACTTTGTGTATCAAGATTCTAAATATCTAGATAATTTAAGCTTTTCACATGATCTCAGTTTCACTCAGTTTCTTCTTTCTCCTTAGTCAAGTTTTATACATGCAGCTGTTACTTTTATTTTTCAAAAAGTTTTCTTTAAAGTTGTAACTGAATTTTATAATTTAAGTACCACTGAGTAAATATTCATTTTTTTGCAAAATAAAAATGTATATAAATGGTCATGCATATGTTTCTATTTTAAGAATATTCCTGCACAGTGACTTTCCTAATCTCTTGCTTCTAATTCTGTTATTATAAGCGAAGGTTTTGCTACTCTGGAGAATTACACAGGAATCATTTAGATTCTTGCGAATTTTTGGAAACGTTCTCATTGTTATCCAGAAATTGGTTTACTTAGATTGTGAATCAGTGTTTCTGTCTTGGATTATAATGCCTTTTAAAACTCCTTTGATGTTCTTTTCTTCTTCCCTAATGTCCACTTTTCCCCCTTGCTTGCTTTCACTCTTAACTTCATTTTAAATGTCTTTCATAAGTGATTAACAGTGTTCCCACAATTGGCTGCATGTCAGAAAAACTAGGCTGTGTAGAAGTTTTGGAAATACTGAGTCCTGAAATTCCTGTGCCCTTACCAGGGGATGTATTTTCTGTTTAGAGTCCCCCTAGATAATGTTGTATATATTTCAAGACTTTAAATCCCATATCAAATAGATAATTCCAATTTTCTCATCTCACTCACATTTGGATGTGTAACAAAAATATGAGTTTGAATATTGCTAAAATAAAGAACTTTTGTATTCAATTTTTAAATGTTTAGGTAAACACAACAGTAGAATATACTTTGACATATTATACATACATGGAATATAAATTGATTCTCCCTGCCCCAAACTTTCTACCACCAAGTCTTATTCATTGTATTAAATGACATCAATATCTATCTACTGGCTAGAAATCAATGTGTTATTTATCTGCCCTCATGTTGAAAATAGGAATTATTCCAAACTTTAGGTTTTTTCTTAATTTTTTATTATTACTAGCAGAAATGGAGCCACCCTATTCTTTTGCTGGATTATCCAATAACCTCTTTTTTTTTATTTCTCTAATTTAATTTGCTTCCTTCAGTCCATTTTCCACACGGCCATCAAACATGCTATTTAAAAAATATTTTCACTTTACCAGTTTGAAATTTTTCAAAATGTCTAATCAGATTTTTTACCAGACTACTAGAAGCATTATGCCTAGCCCGTTGATCCCTTTTTCCTTCTCTCATTCTTCTTGTACCTTTTGATAGTCTAGGGATGCAGCGTTTAAGAGGTCTTTGCATTGACTTCATTTACTTTGAAGATTGTATCTCCAAGTTTCACCCTTTGTTGCAAACATCCTTCAGATGCTATCTATTCAAAGAGGCCTTTCTTGACTACCTAATCCAAACCAAAACTCCCCACCCCCATTCATTCTGTTACATTGACATATTTTTTTGTTCCCTGAAATATTATTTTTAATTCATAAATAAAAACAAAAATTGCATATATTAATGAGATACTATATAGTGTGGTTAATCTATTTTCTCAAAGATAATTTTTTATAGTGAAAACTTTCAAAATCCTTTTTTCCAGTCTTTTGAAATGCACAGTATATTATTTTTATCCAGTTACCCTACTATGCAGTAGTATACCATAGTGTCTTTTTCTATTTTGATTGATCTACATGTACTAAATTATTCTATTTGCTGCCCTTACTTTTCCTGGCTTTTGACAACTACCATTAATATTCTCAACTTCTATGAGATCAGTTTCTTAGATTCCACATATGGGTGAGATCATGCAGTACTTTTCTCTTTGTGCATGGCTACACTTAAATGTGTACTCCATATCTGTCCATGTTACAAATGACAGGATTTCCTTTTTTCATGATTTAATAGTATTCCACAGTGTATATGTATCACTTTTTCTTTGTTGGTGGATATCGTGAGGCAGCCAATACCTTGCCAGGGTAATTTTTTCCCATTTAGGAGGCGATAAACCACCTGAGAAAATAAAGTCTGAAATATCAAAGAGATAAGAGGAAAAGTCAGAAAAATAGTTTTAAATGCAGAGCACAGGGCTGGGGATGTGGCTCAAGTGGTAGCACTTTTGCCTAGCATGCGTGAGGCACTGGGTTGGATTCTCATCACTACATAAAAATAAAACAAAGATATTGTGTCCTCCTAAAACTAAAAAAAATAAATATATTTTTTTAAATGCAGAGCACATAATAGGTCCAGCCTACACAGGAGCTGGAGCTGAACAGTTAGAAAATGGCTCAAGTTGTTTATTTAAGGTGGTACATCAAACACAGGGATAAGGTTTCAGAGGTGGAGTCTTGTAGTCAACAAGGTCACACCCATCTCTGAGAGGCTGTATGGCTATAGCAGGTCTTCTCCAGTGCTGAGTGGGACTTTTTTGGAAGAACTAAATAGGAACTCACATGAATCTGGGTGGTCTTAACCAACAGGATTCCTAGTGGAAGTTACCAGTTACCAGATTTTCCTATTCACTAGCTATGATGTCCATGGATGGCTCTTGACTGGTGGATACTGGATTGATTCCATATTGTATGGATAATATTGCAATGAATGGGTATAGAAGTCACTTTTACATATTGATTTCCTTTGGTTATATATCAAGTAGTGGGAATGCTAGATCATGGTATTTTATATTCTTAATTTTTTGAAGAATTTCCATATTTTTCAGAATGACTATCAATTTACATTCCCACCAACAGAATGCAAGAGTCCCCTTTCTCCACATTCTTGCCAATACTCTTTAGTCCTTTTGATGATAGTCATTCTAACATGTGTGAAGCAATATGTCATTGTGGTTTTAATTTGCATTTCTCTGGTGATTAGTAATGAGTAATTTTCATGTACCTGACTATTTTTATATCTTTTTGAGAAATGTTAGTGTGTTGGGGTTTAAGTGTGCAGAGTTTAGCTCCCTCAGCCTGACACTTTGCAAGAAGCTGTGGCTGTGATTTAGGTCAGCTGAAGGCATGCCTCGCTAGGAGAAGGAAAGGTCCTTTTCCCCTTATCACAAGACACAAGCTTCTGCATGGTTTGGCCTAGAGGAAGAAGCTTCCTGCATACTGGACCTGGGAACAGTACATTAGATAATGTCTACAAAGAACTTTGGGAGGGTACTTATCAAAAAGAACAGGAACAACTTGAATTTAGCTCTGTGTACCCGCTGAGGCATGATATTTGGGCTATGTGGGTGAAGTGTTACTGAAGAATTGCTTGCTTTGTTAGAAGAAGAATATAAAAGAAACATGCAAATAAAGCTCAGCATGCAGTTGCAATTGCTGCCTTGGCTCTGCATCCCCTGTGTCCCGGTGATTTCGCGACCCTTACCCAGGGACCCGAACGCACTAGACGTTCACATTAGTGTTTAGAGATAAATATTTTCCATATATCTGACCACTTTTACCTTTTGAAAATGTTTACTGAAGTCTTTTGTCTTTTTAAAATGAGGCTATTATTAATTTTTTTCCTCTTGAGTTTTTGATTCATATATCTATATATTTTGGTTATTTAACCTCTTGCCATAGGCATGGTTTGCAAAAATTGTCTCCTAACTTGTAGGTTGTCTTTTCACTTTGTAGTTTATTTTCTTGGATGTGCAGAAGCTTTTTAGTTTGTTGTAATCCTGTTTTTCTATTTTTGTTTTTGTTGCTTCTGCTTTGGTGTTATTCAAAAAATGATTTCCAAGAGCATTGATCATAGAAATTTCCCCCCATGTTTTCTTTCAGTAGTTTTGCAGTTTGGATCTTATGATTCAGTCTTTGACTTATTTTCGGTTAATTTTTGTAAATGGTATGAGAAAAGCCTAATTTCATTCATAAACAGATATTTTATTAAAGAGACTCTGCTTTCCCCATTGTGCATTCTTGACACTTTTTTGAAAATCATTTGGCTGTAAATGGATGGATTTATTTCTGGGTTGTCTTTTGTCACATTGTTCAATTTGTTTTCTGCCAGTTCTTTCTTTGATTGCTATAGCTATCCAGTAAGTTTAAGTTTGGTATTGTGATGCCTTCAGATTTGCTCTTTTGCTCAAGATTGCTTTGGCTATTCAAGATCTTTTGTAGTTTCATTCTGATTTTAGGATTTTTTCATGTTTCTGTGACAAATATATTTGGAGTTTTTGTAGACATTTCAGTGAATCTGCTGACCATTGTGGGTGGTATGGATATATTCACAGTAATATTTCTCCCAAACTATGAACACAGGATACTTTTCCTTTTGTATTCTCCATTTTCTTTAATCAGAGTTCTATAGTTTTCAGTATGCATAATTTTTATCCCCTTGGTTTAACTATACCTACATCTTTTTTGGATATCTTTATTTAAGAAATAAAATACAGGAAGAAGGAGGTAGTAGCAACTTCACATAGGATACAAGACCAAGTTTAGACTTCCTTGATCAAAAGTTATTTGGAATCGAACAAAATTCTTGTTCACAATCAGCACAGAAAATTTCATTATATTTGATTTTCCAGAAATACTATTTTACTGTCAAATTATACACACTTATTATAATACAGAAGAGACCACTCCTGACCCCTTCCAGTGTACATCTAAAAAACTAAATGCTAATGTGATGCAAACTTTTCTTTAACAACATTTCTCAAATTGCATTACAACTTTTTACAAGTACAGATGTCATCAAGCTCTTTTAACCCTTAATATGCTATCTTGAGAAAGGAAATACAGGAGCATAAGGTGACAGAGGCAACCTATTTCCCCGTGGGCCTGTAATGGTGGTTCATTTTACATATGTGAGTTCAGGATTCTAGAACTATATCATACTCCTGGCATCTGAGGCAGGCACACAACATTTACCACTGTAAAACCTTTATTTCAGTTTCTTAAGTAATGTTGCATACTATAAACTTTTATAACTTCTTCAAATGTATAACATCTTCAATTGTGCTATGAATTCATTTCTGGAGAACCTTTTAGTTTTATGTTTGTTTATCAAATATTGACTATGACATTTTAAAATGAACTATTTCTAACCAAGCTCTCTGAATCAGGAAAATCAAAATTTTATTCTCATTTTTAAAATAGAAATATTAAGATTACAGAAATAATACTTTGTAAATAACTTCAAGTATTAAGTTGATAATTGTCACGAAACAATTTTAAATACATTTTTTTTTAGATTTAGAAAAACTGACACAAGTAAAAATTTTCCATCCTATTTAATCAAATGTTTATATTACTTATAATATATACATTCCTGAGTATAATCCATTGTGGTGACATTGTTTATTTCAGAATTTCTCTGCATTTAGTTTAAAAGGTATTTCTTCCCAAGAAACAGAACTTTTCTGTCAAATGCAGTTGTTGGGATAGAATTGGTTAAAAAATGGATTAATTACAAACTTTATATATAAATCATAGACATCAGTAAAGAAGTTATTTATTCCAGTTTCTTGACTTACATCTTGAAGTATAATAAATCTCATATATTCTGCAGCAACAAATATGGATACAGGCCACATTGAATTTGTCCAGTTTTCAAGGACATGTTGTTCTAAAGCCACATGTTTTCATCCACAAGGTCAAGAGGAGTGTGAGCCATGAATTGGATCAGACAACCTTGATTATCTTTGGATTCTGCTTTCCCAGCTGGCAAAAATTTCTCTTCAAAAACTGGATTGTCGTGGTGGCCAACAATCGCAAAGTAGAAGCTTTTAGACATTATCTTCAATATTTGGCTCCTGTAGCTAAATGCCAAAGTCCAAAGTCCAAAAGGCTAGTTAGTTCACAGGGTGGACACCCATGCTTCAGCAGGGACTCCAGGAGCAGTACTCAGTGGTAATATCAGCCATATTTGATTTTTGTTTTTTATTTGTACCAGGGATTGAACCCAAGGGTGCTTAATCACTGAGCAACCTCCCTAGCCCTCTTAATTTTTAAATTTTGATACAGAGTCTTCCTAAATTGGTTAAGGTCTAATTAAATTGCTAAGGCTGGCTTTGAACTTGCAATTATTTTGCCTCAGCCTCCTGAGCTGCTGAGATTATAGGCATGTAACACTGTGCCCAGCATATTGGATTTTCTTTAAAGAGTGGGAAGTTAGCTTTATGTAAACAGAAAAAAAATCACCACAGGAATTTCTTCTCTGAATGGAGAAAAATGTAAAGTTTTTAATAAGTTAGAGAAAACACATCAAATTAATATAGCAAAAATAAGTTTAAGTAGAACATTCAATTTTCAAAGAAGTCTAAGTTGCTTATAAAAATATCTCAAAGATGGAATGACCAATTGAACAAATAGTGAACTGAAGAGATATTTGAATTTTTGTGACAAGTACCAAATGATAATAGAAAAACTTTATTTTTACTATAGTTGAAATTAAACAGATGGCAAAGACTTAGATTTGTATGAAATGAAGAAATAAGAAATTGAATACTAGTCAATAATAACTCAAAGGGGCTTTTAAAACATTGACCTATGTTTCTTTATAACTCTTGATGACAAAATAATTGAAATATCAAATTATTTGAAGATCAGAAATCATTAAACTTGTTAAAATCACATTAAAATATTCAGAATTGGCCAAGCATTTTTTTTTTTGTCAGAAAATGTATTTTCAAGTGAGTTCCAAAACCTCTGGCAGGGCATTTAAGGAACTTCTAAATTGACTGAGAAAATGGAATGGAGCCTATAATCCCAGCATCTCTGGAGGCTGAGGCAGGACCATTGCAAATTCAAAGCAAACCTCAGAAACTTAGTGAGGCCCTGTTTCAAAATAAAAAATTTAAAAAAGACTGAGGATGTGGCTCAGTGGTTAAGTGCCCCTGGGTTCAATTTCTGGTATAAAATAAAATGAAACAAACAAACAAACAAAAGTGAATAGAGCTACACAGATTAGTTTAGAAGATAAAGTTTTCAAGGAAGGTAAAAATTTCAGCAATGTCCGTTAAGAGAAAAATTCAAAATTATTAAAAATTGGAAACAATTACTCATCAAAGACTTGTGAGAAAAAAACTTCATATACAGTTGAAAGGAAAAAAATGAATTAATAAAATCCATGTGAAAGATCGGGAAACTGGAAAATTTTTCTTTAAAAAGCTAGATAGAAATATTTTAGGCTTTGTAGGCCAAGAGGAAAATTTGGGATATCATGAAAATATTTAAAAAACAACATTTTATTTTCTAAAATCTCCAAAGTTGTCAATAAATGCCAGTAAGAAACTTATTTATTGCTGGTGGGAATGAAAATGTTTCAAATACTATGAAAGGTCAATTGTCAGCTTTGTATAAATTTCATTATAGACTTATCCTATTACCCAAAATCACATTCCTAGTTATTTACCCAAGTGAATTGAAATCTTATGTCCACATAAAAATGTTCATTCAAATGTTCAAAAGCAGCTTCTGTTTTTCACACGGAAAACTCAAAAGTAACCCATATCCTTCACAAGAGGAAAGGTAAACTGGGATACATCCACACAACAGAGTGCAGGTCATCTTAATCATTTATGGAAAATCATTTATGCCTATTGATATAGGCAAAAACATGGACACATCTTAATTACATTTTACTAAGTGAAAGAAGTTGGGCTGGGATGTGGCTCAAGTGGTAGCGTGCTCGCCTGGCATGCGTGCAGCCGGGTTCGATCCTCAGCACTACATACAAACAAAGATGTTGTGTCCACCAAAAACTAAAAAATAAATATTAAAATTCTCTCTCTCTCTCTCTCTCTCTCTCTCTCTCTCTCTCTCTCTCTCTCAAAAAAATGTCAGATTCCAAATGGTGAACATTGTGATTCTATTCATGAAGAAACTGGAAAAACTGTAAGGATGAAAAGCACATTTGACTTTGGTGGAAGGGAGATTACAAAGAAGTTGTACTGGGCAATTTTAGAATGATGGAATTTGTTATTGTTTGAATCTAAAATGTCCCCCAAAGCTCATATATTGAAGGCTTGATCCTCAGTGCAATCGTGTTTAGCTTTGGGTTTGGGGGAGGTAATTGGATAATGAGGGTTCTAATATCACTAATAGATCCAACCATCGATGAGCTTATTTTTTAATGAGCTATTTGGACATATTGAAAACTTAGGAAATGGAGCCTAATTGAAGGAAGTAAGCATGTAAGTAAGACATACCTTTGAAAGTTACACTTTGCACTTGGCCCCTTCCTCTTTCTCTATTTTCTGACTGACATAAAGTAAGCAATCCTGCTCCACCACATGTTCCCTGCTGTGATGTTCTGACTCATCAAAGGCCTGAGAGGACAGGGTCAAGTAACCAGGAACTGGAACCTTTGAAACTGTGAGCCAAAATAATTTTTTTCTTAAGCTGTTTGTTACAGATATTTTGTCTGTAACAGCAATGGAATGTTGACTTTTTAAAAAAGTGTTTTTATTAGTGCATAGGTATAAATAATAGGGAAGTTCATTTTGACATATTTTTACATGCATGAAATATAACATTCCATTTTAGTCTGCAGTGCTTCATCATTCCTTTCCCTCCCTCCTTTCCCTGTTATTCTTCCTCTACTGTTATATTTATATTTATTTATTTTTAGAATTAGTGCTTTATAGATAAGAGTAGAATTCACTGTGGTACATTCATATATGTACATAGCATAATTTTATTCCACAGTTCTTCCTTGTTCCCCTTCCTCACTAGACCTAAATTGTTTTCCTCCATTTCTCCGATCTCCCCTCTATTTTCATGGGATCTATCCACCTCCTTTTTTTTTTACTTTGCTCTAGTTTCTGCATATGAAAAAGCATTGGACCTTAGATTTTTGACTAGAGTCTGGCTTATTTCACTTAGCATGGTATTCTTCAGTTTTATCCATTAACTAGCAAATGCCACATTTTCATTCATTTTTTCCCACACCAAACTGTTTCCAGCATTATTAAAGATACTTTTAATAAACTAGCATGGTATTTCAGGCAGAACTTGGACAGACAATCATTAACAGTATATAACAACTTTCAAACTCCCTTCTTGGATGGGCTACTGAAATCAGAAAGCCACTATAAACCCAATGCAGTCTTCATTTGATGCTCTCAGTAGAGAAAGTTTAGTGTGAGGGTTGACATTTCATATTTAGTATGTTGTTTAACAACTTTTCATAAGCTGACCCTGAATTTCAGGAAATGAAATGAAAATGGCAGAATTATTAATCTGAAGATCCACAATCTGGAAAAGGAATTGCTGCGCTTTGGAGGGACTCTATCTCAATGATGTCACTAGAAAGTCTAAATTGCCCAACACACTGGTAAAACCAATTGTTGGTAATCAGGTCTTAACAAGTCTGAGTTTAGAGGAGTTAAGTCTATGCCAGTGGCAGAGAGGGAGAGGAGAACATAAAGATAAATTTGAGTTTTTCCATACCATCCGGTGTTTGTGCTAAGGTGGCTGTGTGTGCCAATATCAAGGAATCCCTCCTCTTGGGAGCCAAGAGGAAGTCTCTCAAACACCATCGGGGAAAGGTTTTTTTCTCCCACAGCAATCCAGCTTTGGAGACATTCTACCAGTAACATATGCTCCTTCCCCACAAAACAATGAAGTGTTCTGTGTGCTAACAACATAGCTAAAAAAAACAAAAGTAAAATATAATTCTGAATTTTTATAAAACTTGATTTAAAAATAGTATTTCAAACTGCACAGTCACCAAGAAGTTCACATTTATCAGAAATGTACACACTTTACTTGGTATCTCCAGTACCTTCAGCTTTCTGTGCCTGATCTGTTTTGGCATTTCCATTTTCTACAGGGTTATTCTCATCTTTGTCAGCATCAGCTTTTCTCTTTGGATACCCCTCTCCCCTTTTTGCAGGTGCTTTTTAAAGGTTGGGCTCTGGCTGCTCTGGGAGGAGCAGGTTTAGCAGTTAGCTTTGTGGATCTTCTCTGTGGTTTGTCCTTCATCTTGGCTTTATCTATTTTAGCATCCCCTTCAGCCTTTCTCTTGGGCATAGTGACTACCACAGCAGGATGCAGGTGCTGGATACAGGGATGCTTTGGCATGGGGCTTTGTTTTTCTGGGGTCATTCTCACCTCTTATTCCCACATTTTCATTTTTTATAACTGAGTACTCCACCATGTATATGTACACCTTTTCTTTATCCATTCATCGGTCAATGGGAACCTTAACTGTTTCTCTAACTTGGGTATTATAAATTGCTTTGCTACAATGTTAAATGTGTCTGTATTAGTATGCTATGCTTATTTTTTTATTTTGGATAAATAGCAAGGAGTGGGATAAATGGGTCATACAGTTGTTCCATTACTAGTATTTTGAGAACTCTCCATACTGCAGAATTGTTCTTTCTTATGCTACCTATTGATTTGTACAACTGTATACATTTGTTAAAACCCACAATGTCCATTACAAAAATTATCTTTAGTACAAAGGCTGAAAGGCAAATGTATTAAATCAGTAATAAAAGTCTCCCATCAAAGGAAACTCAGACCTTGGCTTTACTGTTCAATTTCATCAAGTATTTAAAGAAGAAATGAAAATGGCCAGTTATATAAAATAATGCACAACATTACTAATAATTAGGGAAATGGAAATTAAAAACATACTGAGATACTACTTTGTACATGTTATCATAGCTATGTTCCAAAAACTAATTGTTATTAAGGATTTGTATTAGTTCCTTCTTTAAATACTTGATGAAATGAAAAAAAAAATGGTTTATAATCTTTTATTAGGTAATTGTTATTGCTACAATACTCTTTTTAAGTTTATATATGACAGTGAATGCATTACAATTCTCATTTCACATATAGAGCACAATTTTTTGTATCTCTGGTTGTATACAAAGTATATTCACACCAATTCGTGTCTTCATACATGTGCTTTGGATAATTATGATCATCATATTTTACTATCATTTATAACCCCATGCCCCCTCTCTTCTCCTCTAACCCCTCTGCCCTATCTAAAGTTTGTCTATTTCTCCCATGATCCCTCTCCCTATCCCACTATGAATCAGCCTGCCTGTATCAAAGAAACCATTTGGCTTTGTTTTTTTGGAATTGGCTAACTACACTTAGCATTATCTTCTCTAACTCCATCCATTTACCAGCAAATTCCATAATTTTATTCTCTTTTATTGCTGAATAATATTCCATTGTGTATAAATGCCACATTCTTTTTTATCCATTCATCTATTGCAGGGCATCTAGGTTAGTTCCACAGTTTAGCTGCACCCATTTGCAGTCCCAGCAGCTGTGTTTGTCTTCATAGTAGCTGCCATTCTGACAGGAGTGAGATGAAATTTTTAAAATTTTTTTTCTTTATTTGCTGATAGACCTTTATTTATTTACACATCATGCTGAGAATCGAACCCAGTGCCTCACACATGCCAGGCAAGTGTGCTACTGCTGAGCCACAGCCTCTGCCTGATGAAATCTTATAGTAGTTTTGATTTGCATTTCTCTAATTGCTAGTGATGATGAACATTTTTTTCATATATTTGTTGATTGATTGTATATCATCTTCTGAGAAGTGTCTGTTTAGGTCCTTGGCCCATTTATTGATTGGGTTATTTGTTTTGTTGGTACTTAGCTTTTTGAGTTCTTTATATACCCCAGAGATAAGTGCTCTATCTGATGTGGGGTAAAGGTTTGCTTCCAAGATGTAGGCCCTCTATTCACCTCATAGACTGTTTCTTTTGCTGAGAAGAATCTTTTTAGTTTGAGTTTGTTTCATTTATTGATTCTTGATTTTAGTTCTTGCGCCAAAGGAGTCTTATTAAGGAAGTTGGGGCTTAATCCCACATGATGGAGATTAGGGCCTAATTTTTCTTCTATTAGATGCAAGGTCTCTGATTTTATTCCTAAATTCTGGATACATTTTGAGTTGAGTTTTGGGCATGGTGAGAGATAGGGGTTTAATTTCATTTTGTAGTATGTGGATTTTCAGTTTTCCCAGCCCCATTTGTTGAAGATGCTAATTTTTCTCTAATGCATGTTTTTGGCATCTTTGTCTAATAAAAGATAATTGTAATTTTGTGGGTTAGTTTCTGTGTCCAGAAACTGTTCTGTACCATTGGTCTACCAGTCTGTTTTGGTGCCAATACCATGTTGTTTTTGTTACTATTGCTCTGTAGTATAGTTTAAGGTCTGGTAGAGTGATGCCACCTGCTTCATTCTTCCTGCTAAGGATTGCCTTAGCTATTATGGGTCTCTTATTTTTCCAGATGAATTTCATGATTGCTTTTCTATTTCTATGAGGAATGTCATTGAAATTTTGATCAGAATTGCATTAAATCTGCATAGTGCTTTTGGAAGTATCGTCATTTTGATAATATTAATTCTGCCTATCCAAGGTAGATCTTTCAATCTTTTAAGGTCTTCTTTGAATTCTTTCTTTAGGGCTCTGTAATTTTCATTATATAAATCTTTCACCTCTTTCATTAAGTTGATTCCCAGTTATTTTATTATTTTTTTGAGGTTATTGTAAATGGGGTAGTTTTCCTCATTTCCCTTTCTGAGGATTTATCACTGATATATAGAAAAGCCTTTGATTTATGGGTGTTGATTTTATATCCTGCTACTTTGATGAATTCATTTACTAGTTCTAGAAATTTTCTGGTGGAACTTTTAGGATCTTATAGTTATAGAATTATATCATCAGCAAATATTGCCAATTTGAGTTCTTTTTTCCTATGTGTATCTCTTTAATTTCTTTTGTCTGTCTGATTGCTCTCACCAGTGTTTCAAGAACTATGTTAAATAAAAGTGGTAAAAGAGAGCATCCCCATCTTGTTCCAGTTTTAGAGGGAATGCCTTCAATTTTTCTCTGTTTAGAATGATGTTGGCCTAAGGCTTAGCGTAGATAGCCTTTACAATGTTGAAATATGTTCCTGTTATCCCTATTTTTTTCTTGTGTTTTGAACATAAATGGGTGTTATATTTTGTCAAATTCTTTTTTGGAATCTATTGAGATGATCATATGATTTTTATCTTTAAGTCTACTGATATGATGAATTACATTGATTGATTTTTGTATGTTGCATCCCTGGGATGAATCCCACTTGATCGTGATGCATGATCTTTTTGATATGTTTTTGTATTCAATTTGCCAGAATTTTATTGACAATTTTTGCATCTATGTTCACTAGAGATTTTGGTCTGAGGTCTTCTTTCTTTAATGTGTCTTTGCCTGGTTTTAGAATCAGGATGATATTGGCCTCATAGAATGAGTTTGAATGTGCTGCCTCTTATTATATTTCCTGAAATAAATTGAAGAGTATTGGTATTAGTACTTTTTTAAAGGTCTTGTAAAACTTGACTTTTGATGGAATCTGCTATTTCATCATTTGAAATTGATCTGTTTAAATTGTGTATATCATCCTGATTCAATTTGGGCAAATCATATGACTTTAGAAATTTGTTGATGCCTTAGATAGTTTCTATTTTATTTGAGTACAGGTTTTCAAAATTTCTAATTGTCTTCTGTATTTCTGTAATGTATGCTGTGATATTTCCTTTTTCATTATGTATGTTAGTGATTTGAGTTTTCTCTCCCCTTCTGTTCATTAATATGGCTAAGGGTCTTTCAATTTTGTTTAGTTTTTCAAAGAGTCAACTTTTTGGTCTGTCATTTTTTTCAATTGTTTCGTTTGTTTCAATTTTATTTATTTATTTTTTAGCTCTGATCTTAATTATTTTCTGTCTTCTGCTGCTTTTGGTGTTGATTTGTTCTTTTTCTAGGGCTTCGAGAAGTAATGTTGTTATTTATTTGTTGATTTTTTTCTTCTTTTAAGGAATGAATTCCATGCAATGAACTTTCCTCTTAGAACTGGTTTCATAGTGTCCCAGAGATTTTGATATTTTGTATCTGTGTTCTAATTCACCTCTAAAATTTTGCAAATCTTGTCTTTGATGTTTTCTGCAACCCATTGTTCATTCAGTAGCATATTATTTAGTCTCCAGGTGTTGGAGTGCATTTTATTTCTTATTTTATCATTGATTTCTAATTTCACTCCATTATGATCTGATAGAATGCAGGATAGTATCTCTACTTTTTTATATTTGCTAGGAGTTGCTTTGTGCCATAGTATATGGTCTATTTTAGAGAAGAATCTATGAGCTGATGAGAAGAAAGTGTATTCTCTTGTTGAAGGATAAAATATTCTATATATGTCAGTTCAATCTAAGTTATTGATTGTATTATTGAGTTCTATAGTTTCTTTGTTCAGCTTTTGCATGGAAGATCTATCTAGTAATGAAAGAAATGTGTTAAAGTCATCCAAAATTATTGTGTTGTGGTGTATTTGACTGTTGAAGTTGAGAACAGTTTGATGAATGTAGATGCTCCATTTTGGGGGGCATATATAATTGTTAAGTCTTGTTGGTGCATGGTTCCCTTGTGAAGTATGTAGTGTCCTTCTTTATCCTTTTTGATTAACTTTAGTTTGAAGTCTACTTTATTTGATATGAAGGTGAAAACCCCTGCTTGCTTCTGCAGTCCATATGGGTGGTATGGTTTTTCCCATCCCTTCACCTTCAGTGTGTGTATGTCTTTTTCTATGAGATGAGTCTCTTGGAGGCAGCATATTTTTTTTTTAAATCTAATCTGCTTGTATATGTCTTTTGATTGGAGAGTTTAGGCCATTAACATTCAGGGTTATCATTGAGACATGATTTGTATTCCCAGCCATTTTTGTTTATTTTTGGTATTTAACATGACTTGGTTTCTCCTCTAATTAGACTTTCCTTTAGTGTAATCCCTCCCTCTGCTGATTTTCATCATTTCTTTTTCACTCCCTCTTCTTGGAATATTTGCTGAGAATGTTCTGTAGTGCAGGCTTTCTGGTTGTAAATTCTTTTAACTTTTGTTTATCATGGAAGGTTTTTATTTCAAAATCCAATCTATAAATTAGTTTTGCTGGATATAAGATTCTTGGTTGGTGTCCATTTTCTTTCAGAGTTTGGTATATGTTCTTCCATGATCTCCTGGCTTTGAGGGTCTGGGTTGAAAAATATGCTGAGATATAAATTGGTCTCCCCCTATATGTGATCTGATTCCTTTCTCTTGCAGTTTTTAACATTCTATCCTTATTCTGTATAATAGGCATTGCAATTTTGTACAATTGGTGTCCTGTAAGCCTCTTGTATTTGGTTTTCCAATTTATTCTTCATGCTTGGGAAATTTTCTGATATTATCTCATTGAAGAGATTGTGCATTCCTTTGGTTTGAAACTCTGTGCATTTCTCTATCCCAATAACTCTTAGATTTTTTCTTTTGATGCTGTCTCATAATTCTTGGATGTTCTGTTCATGGTTTTTAACTATTTTTACTTTGTGATCAACTTTATTTTCCAGATTGTATACTTTATCTTCATTATCTGACATTCTTTCTTCCAAGTGTTATGCTTTCTATTGAGTTTTTAATTTGATTTAGTGTATCCTTCATTTCAAGGATTTCTGACATTTTTTTTTCAGAGTCTCTATCTCTCTTGAAGTAATCTTTTGCTACCTGTATTTACTCTCTTATCTCATGTTGGATTGATCAATTTTTGCCTGTATTTGCTCATTTAGGTCATTCTTTAACTCACAGATCATTTTAATTATGAACCTTTTGAAATCCTTCTCTGACATTTCATCAACTTTGCTGTTCATGGGATGTGTTATTATAGTGTCCTGGTTTGTTTGGGGCACTTTTCCTCCCTTGTTTTTTTCATGTTGTCTCTGTGTCTTCCTTTCTTGCAGTGTAGATCTGAGATATTACAGTTTTTTCTTTATATTCTTTAGTATCTGTGCATATTATCTGTACCTCATCTTGATATTGGGCTTCCAGATCCTGCTGGTGTCCCTCAATGAATGTTACTGCATCCTAGATCTGGGTCCTGCACAAATTGGTGTAGGTGGATCTGGGCCTCTGGGCTTGACCTCCTGTGGTAGTATGCTTGTCAGAAGGGGCGGTCCTGCACCAGAGGCTAGGCTCTTGCAGGTGTCTGCCCTGCTGGGGGAGCAGTTGACTGGGCCTGCTGTGAGCCTAGGACCCACAGGGGCTGGGGTGAGTGGTCTGGGCTGGATCTTGGCTCCCAGGGTAGTCTTCTGGTTGGAAGGGGTGGTCCTGCACCAGAGGCTAGGCTTTGGTGGGTGTGTGCCCCACCAAGGGGGTGGGTGGATGGGGCCTCCTGTGAGCCTAGGTCCTGCACAGGTCCCTGTGGGTGGTTCTCTGCTACAATACTCTTTATCTCACTGCAAAGGTAAACAGAATTTTATATTCATCAGTGGAATATAAATGTGCATATACTTAAGCACTGTGAACATGTGTATTCAGTATATTTTCAAAAGCCAATTTGCATGATTTGTTTAGAGTGCTGCAGTACTAATAAACACATAGAGTGGCAATAAAGTTATTGCATCAGATACATAAAAATGATAGCATTGCAGAATCTCTGGACTCAGAAGGTTAAACTTTAAGTCCATACTTTAAAAAGTAGTAAATTTTCTTAAATAAAATATTTTGGCTATATTGCACACACACAAAACAAAACAAAACCATTTATTAGCTTTTTTTTCCAGACTGGAAAAATGTTTTCTAAACTTTCATGAAGAAATAGTGTGCATTGATCTGCACTATTCAATTTTGATTTATATTCAGAAGTATTCCATGCATCCTCATCTTGTACCAAAGATGGTATAACAGCATGGCATCAAAATAGACATGAAAATCAATGGAATAGAATAGAAGACACAGAGCCAAATCCACACCCTTATGGTCATCTGACAGTTGAGAAAAGTGACAAAAATATATTTTGGAGAAAAGGTAGCTTTTTCAATGTGTGCTAGGAAAATGAATATATTAGGTAGAAGAATAAAATTGTATCCCTATCTCTTAGCCTGCATAAAAGTCAACCCAAAATGGATTAAAGACTTAGGAATTAGATCAGAAACTGTGTAACTGCTAGAATAATATATATGCTAAATACTCCATCATATAGGTGCAGGCACAAAATTCCTCAACAAGATACCTGAAACTAAAGAAATAAAACTAATAATCAATAAGTGGAATGTCATCAAATTAAAAAAAAATTCTGCACAGGAAATGATGAAGAGCATAAAGAGAGCCCAGAATGAGATAAAATCTTTGTCATCTGTTCCTCTGACAGGGGATAATATCCAGAATATATAAACAAACCAAAAATAACTCAACTAGTAAATGGGTTAAAAAAAAACAAAACTAAACAGACATTTCTTAAAATAAGCAAAAATATATGAAAAAAAGTATTCAACATCTCTAACAATCTGGGAAATGTAGATCAAAATTAAACTAAAATTTTATCTCATTCCAGTTAGAATAGCAATTATCAAGAATATAAATAATCATAAATTCTGTTGAGGGTGTGAGGAGAAAGATACATTGTTTGTGGGACTGAATATTATTACAACTACTATGGAAAGCAGTATGGGGAGTACTCAAAAACCAACAAACCAACAAAATAACAACAACAACAACAACAAAAACAGGAGTGAGACTACCAGTTATCCCACTCTGTGGTATTTATCCCAAGACTTAAAATCAGGATACTGTAACAGAACAGCTACTTCAATATTTGTAGCAGCACAATACACAATAGCAAAATGATGGATCAGTACAGATGTCCATCAGTAGATGAAGGGATCAAGAAACGTGTGTGTGTGTGTGTGTGTGTGTGTGTGTGTGTGTGCATGCACAATGAAATTTATCCTGCCATAAAGAATGAAATAATGGCATTTTCTGATAAATGGATGGAAATGAACAACATCATGTAAATGAAATAAGCCAGACTTCAAAAGTCAAGGGTTGAATGTTTTCTCTCATATGTGAAAGCAAGAGCAAAACTGGGAAAGGGGGAGGACTTAAGTTTGTCTACTATGTACATAGTAGTGTTGATTAAACCACACACATGTAATAATAATTATAATCTAAAGTATCTTCTAAGTAGGATCATTCTGTCCTAGAATCCTTCATTTCTTCCACTTTTTTCTCCTATGCCACATGTATCACATGAGTGTCACATGATATGATGTTACAATTTCACTGCCAAAAGCCCTTTTCAGAAGATGCCTTTCTATGTATTTTACAGTGGACAAAATGTGTTAGTTTACTAACTCTACTTTTGTCATACATTGGCAACCTCTTTAACATCTAGAGACTAGATATTATAAAATGAAGACTCTTGTTTCTGGTATATATACAATATATACAGTTCAGCAAAGTTAAATGAAATATACACTACAGGGCACTACAGGTAAGCTGAAATTTTTCAGCACACTCTAACAAAACATCTTTTGCAACTTCCCTTCCATCTCCTTCAATCCAATGAACAAGTACAGACAGTATTCTGTTTAGAGATGGTTTAACAATTTCAGACACAGTATTTCCCACCAGTTTTTAAAAGCTATTTACAAAAAGATTTATCCAAATACTTCTACTTCTAAATATATCAAGCATTTCTAAATATATTGAAGGGCTAGATATTTCACGTAAGAATACATCCACTGTGCACACAGGCACTGGTAAATAAAATTACACATGTAGCAATGGTAATAATCTGAGGTATCATCTAATATGATCATTTCATTTTTGAAACTTTCCCTTCTCACTACTTTCAGTACAGTGGTCAAGTACAGGGATATATAAGACTTAGAGATGGTTGAACAAATTCATATCTAAAAGTCATTTACAGAGGACAAATTTCCTATGAATTTCAACATAAAGTGTACAAAATGTGTTAATTTTACTTACTACTTAGTCATACACTTGCAACCTCTTTAACATCTAGAGACTAGATTTTGCAAAATTGGGACTCATTTGTCCAATATATATATTAAAACACAGCAAAACAATATGCACAAAACATACAGAAAACTGATGTCTGAAAATTTCCAAGTATGAATACACTAACATATTACCTTTTGAAATTGTTTCCCTTCCTCCTTCTCCACATCACTGAGCAAGTACAGAGTGTGCTATACTGCTCGCAGTGGTGGTTTAACAGTTCCATTCCCAAAAGACAATATTTCACATGAATTTTATCAAGATATTTACACAGTGATATTTTACTACCTCTACATTTAACATACATTGGACTCTTCTAAACATGTAGACATACTAGATGTTTCAAGTAAGAACTCAATTTGTCCACTAGGTATGTGACAGTCTGGAATAAACTGCACACATGTAACAATGGTTCTAATTTGAAAACGTCTTCAAAATATGAGCATTCTGGCCCTTCACTAACCCAGTGGATTATAACCCTCAAAATTTCAGAAGACAATTCTTCCTAGGAATTTTAACACAAAATATAAAATTTGTTTACTAATTTTAATTTTGTCATACACTGGCACTTCTTTAACATCTACAAAGACTAGATGTAAAGTAGGACTCATTTGTCCTTTATGAACACTATGTACTCAGCAAAGTAAAATAATAACAACAACAAAAACCCATAGACATAAGGAAAAACTCTTGCCTCATTGAAAGCACACTGGTATGCTGTTCCTTAGAACCAGCACACAACTGGGTTTGGCTATTGTCCCCCCACACCCCAAACATTTCATAAGAATTTTAACAAAAAGAAATTTACAAAATGTGTTATATGTTAAAAGTAGAAGTGGTAAAACATATTAGGCACTTTAAACATATAAAAAATCTAGACCTGGAAGCCTATGGGGTACGGTCAGACAGGACGCTGGCACAATCAGGTCATCCAGGAAGAGGAAGAGGTTCCCCGGTCCTTCACAGTCTGGGCCAGCCAGTGCACAGGTGTGTTGGGAGCTCTGGAAGTCTGAAGAGCAGAGGCCTGCTTGTGGGTGGGGGTGGGCAGCTCACCCACCAGCCTAGGGTGGAGGACCCCAGAGGGTCCCAGGGAGCAGACTGTGTTCCCTTACTCACCCCTCTCTCTGCTGGAACTCCCCTATATATTTATGATAGCAAATTATTTTATTTACCAGTACTGTGTGCATAGTGGATGTGTTCTTATGCAGAATATCTTGTCCTTCTATATATTTAGAAATGCTTGACGTATTTAAAAGAAGTAGCAGGATAAACCTTTTTGTAAATTAAAAGAAAACTGATGGGAAATACTATGTCTGGAATTGTTAAACCAACTCTGAACAGAATACTGTCTGTACTTGTTCACTGGATTGAAGGAGATGGGAGGAAAGTTGCAATAGGTGTTTTGTTAGGTAAGCTGATAATTGCTAGCACATTCTGTTGCCCTGTATTGTACATTTAATTTAACTTTGCTGAACTGTATATATTGTATATATACCAGAAACACGAGTCTTAATTTTATAACATCTAGTCTCTAGATGTTAAAGAGGTTGCCAATGTATGACAAAAGTAGAGTTAGTAAACTAACATATTTTGTCCACTTTGTGTTAAAATACATAGAAAGGCATCTTCTGAAAAGGGCTTTTGGCAGTGAAATTGTAATATATCATGTGACACTCATATTTGACATATGTGTCATAGAAGAAAGAAGTGGAAGAAATGAAGGATTCTAGGACAGAACGATCCTACTTAGAAGACACTTTCAGATATAATTATTGTTACATGTGTGTTGAGAACAACAGACAAGTCAAGATGGCGCCTGGCACTTTGCCAAGAGTGAAAGAATTCCCCACGCAAAGACACTTCACCGGGAGAATTCCAATTTTATTGCAAAAAGCTGTGTGCTTATATAGAACTAAAGGGGAGATGGTAGGGCTTAGATAAATGGCAGGCCACCCATTTATTGGCAAGTTCTTCCAGATATCAGCTCCCGCACCCAGGAATTAGTTCTCATTGGGGCTAAGGTTCCCCGCCAGCAAGGTTTGAAATTGGCGCCGGCGGGAGAGTTCATAAGGGTGGGAACTTTTCGTGCCACTGCAGAGAAGAAGAAGGTAGGAAGAAGTCCTTAGGTGCCATGTTGGGGTTTTTTCTCTGGGGTACGGCTGCCGTTTATACTTTTCCCAACAAAGAGGAGTGGTTTGAGAAGTAACGCCAGCGAGCCATTAAGATGGTAGAGATTCCTTAATGACTGACTGCTGTGTCTAGTTTATGTTAATTAAGTTAAGCTGTGTATTCAGTTATATATATGTATATACCCCTGCTATCGGCAATAAAGCGGCTCCCCCTGTATCAGTCTTCACAAGTTCCTTGTCACTCACCCCCCCCCCCCCCGGTTATTTTGCCCAGCCAGCAGGGCTGCGGCAGATGGTGGTCCATTCGGGGAGCCCTGGGACACTTGGGGGTAAGTGACAAGGAGAAGCTGCCTATCCCTAGGATAGGATGGGAGCAAATCTGCTCGTCCCTAGATAGGGTGAGAGGAAAAATGGCCATTTTGAGAAAATGGAGAAGATTGATACAGTATATTTGTGTCTTTTTTTGTCTTGGTGTGTTGTATTGACGAAAATATGGAAGGGATGTTAATTACTAAGGGAAGGAGGCACCCCAGTGGAACCAAGAACAGTTGGGCATACATTGATAAAAGCCCAGGAACTCTAGTCAGAAAGAGGAAGAAAATTCAGAGGAAGAAGGACTACCAAGGAAGAAATTGCAATAAAGGCTTCTACTAAATACTTTTTGTTACTGGAAGATGCGTGAAGTGGTGCGGCGGCTGGTGCGGCAGCTGCTGCATGCTCGAGCTCACAGCACAGCAGGGACTTTCCAAGCAACTGTAGCGATGGCAACCGGCCCTTCCCCACCCCCCTCTCGGGGAGTGGGACGCCACTGCCTGGAGCCCAGATCCAGACCTGACCCAGAGGCACAGTCTTGCAAGTTCTTGCTCCCTGTGCCCAGTGGCAGTTGAGTCCAGGATACTCCCCGAGGGTGTCTGGGGCTGCCTGGCGCCCTTAAAATTTCATTATTTCCAATGTCAATAACTACAATGTTCTCCCACACCTGGAGGCTAATGAATAATGAGCACCATTAAGGCCTATTTCAAATGTAAAAACCTTGAGATAATGTACTAAATTGTTCAGAAGGTTGTTTTCTTAGTGCCTGCTGGAATACTACAGGATTTTCTTTAGCCATCATTGTTGGAGTTCCTATCTTCATCCCAGTGCTGGTGAGGAAGAGGTTGGAGGAATTTCCATCGTTGCTGAGAACCGGAGGAGACTTCAGATCAAGCTAGCTGCCTGCAGAACTTACCTGAACTGTGATTTAATTACCTGGACTGTGATTTAATTACCTGGACTGTGAAGCTGCCTGCAGAACTTACCTGGACTGTAAACTTACCTGAACTGTGATTTAATTACCTGGACTGTGATTTAATTACCTGGACTGTGAAGTTGCCTGCAGAACTTACCTGGACTGTGACTTACCTGGACTATGTGTTACTTATATGCATTGTGATCTATCTGTTTATGCAACAAATTGTGGTAGTACCGGGGTATCTTTGCTGATGGTGTCATCTGTGGTACAATTTTTCCAAGGGCTTCTTACTTGGAGCCATCAATTGGCTTGGTATCATGGCATTTTGTATCCTCCCCTTCTGCTTGTAGCAGATTATTTATGGTGTTTGTGTAAAAACCACTATGGTCATTATCCACAAGTATGGCTGAGTGTGTTGGGCCAGTAGTCAAAGACGGGTAAGATCCAATTACAGTGGTACTAACCTAAGACAGGAGGCTGACGATTTAAGGTCAGACCATCCAATGATGCGTAAGGACAATATATAGTATTGGACAACCTAAAACAGGCATGGTCCCTAAGCCACACACTTGTTATTTAAATTAAACAAAAGGGGGAATTGTTGAGAGCCACAGACAAGTCAAGATGGCACCTGGCACTTTGCCAAGAGGAGTGGTTTGAGAAGTAACACCAGCAAGCCATTCAGATGATAGAGATTCCTTAATGACTGACTGCTCTGTCTAGATTATGTCAATTATGTTAAGCTGTGTGTAATCATTAAGATGATGATTCCTTATTGGTTGACTGCTGTATCTAGTTTATGTTAATTAAGTTAAGCTGTGTATTCAGTTATGTATATATACCCCTGCTATCCGGCAATAAAGTGGCTCCTGCTGTATCAACCTTCACAAGTTCCTTGTCACTCTCCCCCTGGTTATTTTGCCCAGCCAGCCAGGCTGTGGCACATGTGTATGGTTTCTTCAACACTACTATGTACATAGTGCACAAACTTAAGTCCTTATTTGAAACATTTATTCTTTCTAGATGTTTAGAAGAGCACAACGTATGTTTAAAGTAGAGGTAGTAAATAAAACATTTTGTAGATTTTTTTTTGTTAAAATTTATAATGAAATAACTGTCTTTTTTGTTTTTTAAATCATAACCTAATTAAATAGTGCAGTTTATTTTTTAAATTAATTTTTAAAATTTATATATGACAATGGGATGCATTAACAATTCTTATTAAACATATAGAGCACAGTTTTTCATATCTCTGGTTGTATACAAAGTATATTCACACTGATTCATGTCTTCATACCTGTACTTTGGAAAATAATGACCATCACATTCCACCATCATTTCTAACCCTACAACCCCTCCCTTACCCTTCCACCCCTCTGCTCTATCTAGAGTTCGTCTATTCCTTCCATGCTCCTTCTCCCTACCCCACTATGAATCATCTCCTCATATCAGAGAAAGCAGTTGGAATTTAGTTTTATGGGATTGACTAACTTCACTTAGCTTCTATAAATATTTATGTGGCGGTGTCCCTGTAGTATGCTGTTTTTAAGTCCTTTTGGTATAGACTGAGGAGAGGGATAGCTGGGCCAAATGGTGGTTCCATTCTCAGATTTCCAAGGAATCTCCATACTGCTTTCCATATTGGCTGCACCAATTTGCAGTCCCACCAGCAGTGTATGAGTGTAACTTTTTCCTCACATCCTCACCAACACTTATTGTTGTTTGTATTCTTAATAGCTGCCATTCTGACTGGAGTGAGATGAAATCTTAGAGTGGTAAATCCATATGCAACAAAATGAAATCAAACCCTCATCTCTCATCATTCACAAAACTCAACTCAAAATGGATCAAGGACTTGGTAATAAAACCAGAGACCTTGCATCTAATAGAAGAAAAAGTAGGCTCTAATCTCCCTCAAGTGGGATCAGACCCTAACTTCCTTAATAAGACTCCTGTGATGCAAAAATTAAAATCAAGAATCAATAAATGGGATAGACTCAAAACAAAAGTTTCTTCTCAGCAAAAGAAACAGTCTGTGAGGTGAATGAAGGGCCTACATATTGGGAGCAAATGTTTACCCCTTACACATCAGATAGAACATTAATCTCTAGGGTCTATAAGGAACTCAAAAAACTAAGCACCAAAAACAAAGCCCCCACCCCCACATAACCCAATCAATAAATAGGCCAAGAACTTGAACAGACACTTCTCAGAAGATGATATACAATCAACAAATATATGAAAAAAATGTTCATCATTGCTAGCAATAACTGTCTTTTGTAAATGGAATGATCAAAACACTTCTCCTAGCAGTCCATATTACATTTGTGCTGGTTCAGGGAGGAAGAAGAAAAATTGGTATAAAGCCCTTTGTATTTTCTTTTTTTTCTGTGAATCAATATTGACCATTATCCCTTATATCTGAGTAAACAAAATACTGTGCATAAAAGAAATACTGCACTGTATAAATAGTATATAAATAAATAGTATATAAAGACAAATGAGTCCTAATTCACATCTAGTCTATCTATATTTTAAAGAGCTTTCCAGTGTATGACAAACAGTTAGTAAGCTGGGTGTGGTGGAACATGTCTGTAATCCCAACGGCTTGGGAGGCTGAGACAGGATGATCACAAGTTCAAAGCCAGCCTCAGCAATGGCGAAGCATTAAGCCACTCGGTGAGACCCTGTCTCAAAATAAAATAAAAAATAAAGCTGAGGATGTGGCTCAGTGGTTGAGTGCCCCTGAGTACAATCCCTAGTACCACCCCCCCAAAATACCCCCAAAATAGTAAACTAACACACTGAGTACATTAGGTGTTAAAATTAATAGGAAAGACTGTTGTTAGAAACCAGTTAGGAAGTATATATGACCCCCTGGATTGGTAAGGATGAAAAGGGGAAGTGTTCTAGGCCAGAATGTTCCTGTTTGGAAGATACTTTCAAATTCTAGCCTTTAAAAAGGGATTTTTTACTTCAAAGTGTAGCCTTTGTTAAATTAGTGTTGAAGTTTATTTAGTGCTACTGTATTATTCAGTGCTACTTAAGTCGGAAACTTAAGTCCTTGTTGAAAACGTCTAGTGTTTCTAGATGTTTAAAAGTGCACAATACATGGTAAAAATAGAAGGTTAAAATAATGCCCTGTAAGTAGTTTTTATTACTACATAGGAATGGTTGCCCTTTAAGGGAATGATATTAAGCTTGATGTCTTGGAGAGTATGTTGAAGGTTCATTGAGTGATGGGAGAAGAAGAAAATATGCATAGAGAAGCAACCTATGCCCCTTAGATTAGTTCAGACTGTCTATCCATTGTTATATATGCATTTTAGTTAATATTGCTGGGTGTTAAAGCTTGTTAGAAGTAGCAAAATGGTCCCTATGTAATATCCTTTTGTTAGTTTTTAGGAAGAACTGTTTTCCTTTGTTAATCCACATCTTGGAGCTAGGGGTAGTCCTGAGTTTAGTCACTGGATTGGTGAAGAAGGAGAGTGTTGAGGGGAGTGGTCTTTGCTAGTATCCCCATATCTGGAAGATATGTTTAGATTATAACTGTACATGTGCATTTTTAGTAAAGTACTTGTGTTTATTGTGCACGAGGTTCATACTTTATTTCACAACATCTAAGCTTTCTAGATGTCCTGAGGTAACAGTGAATCATAAAAGGCAGAGCTAATGAATTAGCCAACTTGCAAATCTTTTTGCTTAATTGATAGAAAAGATGCATCTTGGGTATGGAATTGCTTTATCTCTGTTCAGTTTGTATCAGGGCTTTTTCATTAGGCTGGCAGCAGAAGGGCACAGGGAAACATGCAGGGAACAAATGCTCAAAGATTTACATTCTGATGTGAACCATTGGTGTGTGTGCATCTTCTGGCTGTACTATAGGAATACTTTAATTCATTGGGAAAATGCATCCTTACTAATATTTTAGTAGCAGAAATCTGATAATGAAACAAGCTTGGTGTGTTCTTTTTCTTTGTCTCATTTTAAATGGAGCATTAAGGGAATGCATTATTTTAGTTGTAACTCTGCCAATACATCTAGTTAGAGACCTGTTGCCATTTCTGTGTTCAGTAAAATTTTTGTCGCCAAGAAAGGATAACAAACTGAGTTGTTGTAGTGTATTTTTTTTTATCAAAAATATTTATTTTTTTTAGGATTTTGAAATGGTAAATATTCATGGTGTGGAAAAGCATGATACACGCTGTGATCTCAAACAAAATGGCATGTTGTGTAGGTATTATGCATGACCTGGAAGAATGTCCAACTAAGCTGCTGTGCCTGAATGACCTTGTTCTTTGCTTGTGTTTTTATTTTTCCCATAATGTACACACTAACTTTTAAAAAATAAAAGCTATTTAAGAAAAAAACAAAAAAAATAGGGAAGATCAGTAGAGTAGGAGGAAAGATGGGAAAGGGGAGGAAACATGAAACAAATTTGGAAAAATCATGTAATATGCATATATAAATGTACCAAAGGGAATTTCACCCTTATATGTAGAAAGTACCAATCAAAAATAAGTAAAAGGTAAATAAAGTTCAGTAGAGGAAGGAGAATAGGGGGAGGGATGATGAAAGAAAAAGGGAGGAATGGGGATTAAAATAAAATTCCTTGCATGCATGACTTTGTCAAAATGAATCCAACTACTATGTATGACTGTAATGCTCTAACAAAAAAGACAGTTTTGTAGCAAAATTTTTTAGTAGCAATTTAAAAATAATACTGGCACAATTAAAAAAAAGTTTCACATAATGGTTGCACCTTAATTTTTTTTGCCAAAAAGTTTTGGCAAAAACTTTTCAATGATTATTCAGTGAAATTGGATATACAGATTTTTAAAATTTTCTAAACAATACAACAACTTACATAACATTGACATTATATTAGATAGTATCAACAGTCTAGAGATGATTTAAAGTATGTGAAGATATACTTATGTGCAAATGTTATGTCACTTTTTTTTAAATAAGAAGCGTGATAATACAGATTTTGCTATTCTTTAGGAGTCCTGGAAACAATTCTCCATGAATATCAAGGGACAACTCTATGCTACTTACACTCAAATTGCCCACATATTGTAGACTAATTTTATTTTAGAACACATATAAAATTGCTACCAAGCTTAGTTTTGTAGGTGACTAATTGTATATGGAATCCATAAAGAATTCTGTCCCAAGGAACGTTCTGTGCTAACTCTTCTGGGAGAAAGATAAATGAATGGTCTGTGTAAACAATGCCCAAGAGGTCTCAGGAATAGCATACATATAGCATGCCTATAAAGCATGCTTGATATTTCCCATTATTGCTTCCATAATCCATATTTATTTCTAATTCTTGTATTGACTGAAAAACTAAAATTTAAAACTTTTAAATACTCATTTGTGTATTAGTTTTTTCATTTTTTCTGAAAACTTAAAAAATTCTAATGATTTGCTTCTGCTAAATATTTATCAACATGAGGTAAGTAAACAGACATCTTAAAAAAGTCATGTGTTCTTAGAGACGTTTGGAATATATATAGATTGTTGTGAGTAATATATATAGAAAGAGAGCACATCATTTCAGAGTTTTTCTAACTCTGTTATCAACTCTGTAGAAATAAATAGTTCAGTGATCCAGATAACAACTAAATTTCTCTTTGTAATCTGTCTGTCATATAGACTAAACTTAGAGGCATTTAAATTTCAGTTAAGCAACTGACAGATGTTAAATACCTGAATGAAGAATGAAGCCTTCATTCAATCAAGTGAATGTGTCACATGAAACATTTTTTAACCCATGGTTAAAATGTCTTGGATTTGATTTGTGTGTTTCACCTTAGTATTTTTGTATCAAATAAAAATAATTTCTTTATGAAATTAATATAGAAAGCTAAAAAGTTCTACAAATTTAAATAAAATGTGATAAAAATTATATAAGAAAAAACTAGAATAAAAACATGAGTAGTGACTCTAAGGATGACATTTGGCACTTTTAAATTTGTGGGTAAATAGATCCCTGTAGAGTGAAATAGTGGCAAAAAAAAAATTCACTGGAAGTAGAACATTCAAGAGTCAATGGAATCCAAGAGCTAAAACTATTGAAATATCATAAGAATGACATGTAAAAGATAAGAGAGTGAAAGAATTTTAGAGCTTAAATATACTTTGGATTAAATACCATTGATTGATAAATAACATTAAATAACAAACAAAATGACAGCTTATATCTATAGGGAACTATCCAGTATTTTGAACTAAGCTCCTGCAGTAGGATTCAACAGACAGGATTAAACCAAAGTGCAGTTACTCATGCTAGATGCCACACCATCAAACTGAAGCTCTAAGGAAACAACACAGATACCTTACCCCTAAAAACAGGATATTCCTGTTCACATGAGGCAACATAAAAAAGAAGTCACCTCTGCTTTAACCTTTAAAAAAAAAAAAAACCCGAAGTCCCAGATGTTAATTGATGATGTTTTTTGGTTTGGTTTTCTTCTTTCTACTTTGTCAAACTCATGGTACTGCTTGATAGGAATGGAAGCTGCCCTAGTTCATGAATTGCAAATAAAAACCAATTAGATATATAACTAAATTTGGTGTAATTTTGTCTTTTACAGGGGTGATTGGAATTCACAAACAAAATGAGACTAAGGCAAATAATATGAAGAAAATATAAAATAATACAAATTTGACAAAATTGCTATAAGCATATTAGAATGCATACCATTATTGGAGAGAGATAATTATGGAACATATCATGGAAGATCAAACCTAACATTACTGTTTAAAATTTTTTAAAAAATATTTATTTATTTATATATCTTTAGTTTTAGATGGATACATTAGTTTATTTTTATGTGGGTCTGAGGATCGAATGCAGTGCCTCAAGCATGCTAGGCAAGCACTCTACCACTGAGCCACCACCCCAGCCCCACTCTTTAAAAATTTAATTATGGTCTACAAAAGAAAAAGATCAAAGGTGAATATAACAATGTTAAATGAGTAGGCTGGTATTTTATAATGCAATTGTTAATGTGAGTATAATCCAATTTTTAGAATGTTTAAGAATTAATTGGTTTATACAATGCTCTTTAAATATCTCATGTACAATGTGGAAGTTTATGATATATTTCTTAACCTAAAATCTTTTTTTTCAAGTATTTCTAAAGTCCTCATGCTCACATAACATTTTGAATGATGTCAAGCTCAAATAAAGTGCAGAAGCCACACTTACTCAGGAAACATCGAAAGAGTACAGATGTTTTCACATAATCTTGAAACTGTAAGCATGTAGACTTGATATATCACTTTCTCATTTAAGGCACTGATGGCATTTTGGTCTTTAGAACCTCTCCAGTCATTAGCAGACTCCTGAAATGAATTATTAATAACATCTTAAGATATACATATACAATTTTTCTGATGCCATAAGGTTGGGGGTAGGTACTAAATGATTTAATGGCATAAGTTTATTGGAGTGCTTGGCACAGAAGGCTCATTAAAGATTAATTGAAAGTATTTTATTGAAATCACACACTTCTAGATGAGGAAAACAAAGGGCAACATCCACTTCTTATCTCTGAATAGCTTTCTGTAATACTTCACAGGTTGGCCTTAAGAATTTCATGACAGAGAATATTACAACTGATTTGTAACCTTGAGAATGCAATCTGGGAGCTTTAACTACTGATTGACTCAGGAGTAACTTACAATTTTGTCACTGGGATACTATCTTTACTTCTTACCTGAATCTCCTCCATCTCAAAGAAGATTGTGGATTTTATAAAGCACACTTCACCACTAAAAGAAAGAAACTATATTAAAAAACTTGCATTACCTAATTAATCTTTCTCAAAATCCTGCTTTTTAAATTTATGGATTTTGTTGCACTAAATGTATCTTTCAGTGAAAAACAATGTATGTATGTACTAAAAATGTAAATTAACTTGTGGATTTGAATAAGTCTGCAGACATTCAATTCAGAGGTCTGAACTGGGATATTGACAACTTTTTTGACAGTAGTTACTTGGAGTTAAAAAATGTATTTGTAGCTATATAGTCGATAGGTCACAGACAATTGTTTAAAATCATAAAAACGGTACCAACCAACCTACAAAATGAAAAATTAAATAATTTAGGATTAAAAGATCAATTTACCTAAGTTTGATCTAGGTAGTTATGCAAGAGAAAATTTCACAAAAGCAAAATTCTTGAGTTTGAGGGGAAATGTGATTGTAGCTCAACTCCCTCATTTGATAATTCAGAACACTGATATTAAAAATAGTTAAACCAGTCATGGTGGTATGGAGCTGTAGTCCTGGATACTTGGGAGGCTGAAGTGGGAACATCACTTGAGCACACAATTTCAAGACCAGCCTGGGCAACATAGACTCCATTTCAACAGCAATAATATCACAACAAAAGCATCTGTACTTTCTGCTCAATTACATATACCTAACAGCTTGTTAAATACTACAGTCTTCTTATTCTCAATGTAGATGATTAATTATTTCACTGACAATTGGGCTGGACTATTAATGACTTTAATAGCATCAGGTTTCTCTCTCCCTTCTATTGCTGACTCAACCCTTCAGCTCTTAATATTTCAGTAATGCCTTTTACCAATGCTTTTGAAAATGAACCATTTGGCACCTTGGCTTCTTGCATCTAACAACTATTGAAGATAAAATTCAAAAAAACTTTCATTTTTAACAACCTCCTCAGCTGATTTTTATGCAAGACAGTTTGAAAGCCATAATTTTAGAGTTTCCAAAACAGTCACTTCTATTTTTCATTTACTCCTCATTAGAACTCTAGGAGATAATTACTGTTAGCCTTAAAATACAGAGGAGGAAATTCACTCACAGAATGGTTGGCTTGCTTGTTGACATATTGTTAATTTATGGTATCATAAAGATAAATGATATTCACCTGGTGCTTGACCATTTATATTATTTCTCCCATAACTTGTGGTACTTTGTCTTCTATGATCAAGTAGTCAATGCATAATTGTTTTATCATTCTTTTTAATTGCACCTACTTTGTTACTATCCTCCTATATGTGAAAAAGTTGAAGATAATGATACTAATTAATGAAAGCCACCCTGATGAATTCATTCTACTAGGCTTTGCAAACCATCCTTGGCTACAGCTTCCTTTATTTGTAATTCTTCTGATAACATACCCCATGGCTATGATGGGAAACATCATCATCATAGTGGTATCCAAGTTAGACCCCCATCTCCACAGCCCCATGTATTTCTTCCTCACTAACCTCTCTTTTTTAGACATGTGTTACACAACAAGCTTTGTCCCTCAGATGCTGTTTAATTTGGGTAGCTCTAAGAAAACAATCAGCTATATTGGGTGTATAGTTCAGCTTTATTTCTTTAGCATAATGGGGGGCACAGAATGTCTGCTCTTGGCCATTATGTCTTTTGATCGCTACGTGGCCATCTGCAGACCTCTGCACTACACCCTCATCATGAATCAGCGCATATGCATCTTACTAGTATCCATTGTGTGGATGGGTGGAATGGCCTATGCTTTCTTAGAAGCCACTCTTACACTGCAGTTGCCACTGTGTGGCATTAATAAACTGGATCACTTATTATGTGAAATTCCAGTTCTGATAAAGACGGCCTGTGGTGAAAAGGAAGCTAATGAGCTCATACTCTCTGTGGTATGCATTTTTATGTTAGCTGTTCCTCTGTGTTTAATTCTTGCTTCCTATGCTAGCATTGGGCGTTCTGTATTTAAGATCAAGTCTTCTGAAGGAAGGAAAAAGGCCTTTGGGACATGTTCTTCTCATCTCATTGTGGTTTTCTTGTTTTATGGCCCAGCCATTAGCATGTACCTTCAGCCCCCCTCTTCCATCTCAAGAGATCAGCCAAAGTTCATGGCTCTCTTCTATGGAATGGTGACTCCTACACTCAACCCCTTTATCTACACCTTGAGGAATAAGGATGTGAAGGGGGCATTGTGCAAGCTGGTAAGAAGTGTTTTTAGTTCTAAGTCATAGTTCATAGATATAAATAAGATTATTTAACAATTAAGCAAGTTTATGTGAATTGCTCTAACAACTCATTCTTGTCTCACTAATCTCATTGTGTTCATCTTGGAATACATGTCATACTTATTACATTTCTAATAATATTAGGCAAGGACATGTTCATGTAACACTCACCAGTATGGATGCTCCATTTTTGGAAAAATTGTTAAAATAGGTCAATTTTGACTCCTGCATATTGAAATAATAACAGTTTTAAGTAGTTTAAAAATATTACCAGTATGATTCTGCAACATGTACACTCAGAAAAATTAGAAATTATTTCCCATATATGTATGATATATCAAAGTGCATAAATGCATCCTACTGTCATGTATAACTAATTAAAACAAATAAGAAAATTTAAAAATTATCAATATAAAATACACATTCACAAGTTCAATTTAATCATTTAAAAATATTGTGGTAAACATTCCTCAAAAGGCTTCTGTCAGTAACACCTGAGAACTTTTCTCATTTTCAGCAAGTTTTGTCTGAGTCTCGGCGGAAAGCCTATCTACACTGCATTCTATGTGAAGTACTTATGCTTTGAAAGAATCTTGAATCTTATGTTTGTCAATCTCAATTTATGAAAATGCTATTGCATCTTTTAAAATGCATTATATTAATAAGTGTAGAGTATTTTAAATCACAGAATTTATCATTAGTTTATTAAAATTAAAGTGAGTAGAATGAAGAGTTAAAGATTCTGGTATCAGTTTTTTAATGTTCCTTCAAATATAATGAGTCTTTTGAATGAGTAAGAGAATAGGAAGTTATAATAAAGACCTCATGCTAGAAACATTTGTGTGCATAAATTGAAAGAGCCAGAAATGTCTTTTAAAATTATGCAAGAAACAGTTTAAGAAAAATCACTTGTTTTTTCCTGAAATTGAAAGCAACTGATTATTTAATGCACAATATGAATTTTTTTGGTTGAAAATTTGAATGCTTATGATGTTCAAACTTTATCATTAAAAGTTGAAAGTACTAAAACAGTTCTATGACTCCAATCCTGCTGTTTTTGAAATGTGTCTCTTCTAAAGTTTATGCATCGAAATGTACCATCAGCATAATTGTATTATGACAAGGATCTAATAAGGGGTGACAATCATGCGGTATCCTTTGTAAGTAGGATCAAGGCCCTTACAAAGAAGGATGATACAAAATTGGGCCCTATTGCCCTTGTGCTTACCATCATGTGTAGATACAGTTCTATTCTCTTTCAATGGAGGCACCAATAAGGAACCCTATTGGAAGCTGGGATTGGGTCCTTACCAAACATTAAAATTTCTGATGCTTTTGACTTGGGTTCCATGTATCTAGAACCATGAAAAAAATTGCAATTGTTTATAGATTATGAAGAGAGAGTCAGCAGAAGGGGAGAAAATATTTGCCATATAAGGCTTTAATATACATGATATAAATAGAATTCCCAACACTTAAAACTCCAAAATATGACCCAATCAATAAATGGGCAAAAAACTAAACAGATAATTCTCAGAAACAAAACTTCTTAATAACTAAAATTGAATATTTTAGACATTCATTTAGATTAAAAAATTCTCAAAGTATAAACACCTTAACAACAATTTTCTCTATCCTGAAGATAAGCTCGGAGTTGCATAACATTAGTAACTTAAAAGCAAGAATGTATCATGTTCTTAGAGAGATGGGTAAATAAATATATTGTGATTCTGGATCAATAAATATCTTTATGACTAATAGAAATCCTATGCCTTTCTAATCCCAGTGGCCCAGGGGTTTTTGAGGTCATGTCTTGATGTATACTGAGTCTTAACTATTTTACATAGAAAATTAGAGGTTGATCTAAATAACTAACAATGTTTCACATTAATAGAAATTAAATCTATTGTATTAAATGATCACCTACTATATTGCTCTTTACTCTTGTTTTTCAAGCATTGCATGTACTTTCTCTAAAACCAATAATTTCTGTATCAACCACATTATGTACAATCATACTTTCATGTCCTAACCTTTCCTGTATTTTCTTCTTTGTTTATTTTTGTGTTCAATACTGTTTGTTCCTGTTTTCTGCTTTCAAATTCTTCCTTAAAGTGAATAATAGCATAAAAGGTAATAAATGCTAAAATGCAACTTCAAGAATATGCACCTGGAGAAGAAGAGTAAGACTAATTAAATATTCCTGAAGAATGAAGAATTAGAGATTTTTTTTAGCATGACAGCCAAAATTAGTAGGAGAAAATAGAATTATAACAGAGGATGAAGGACAATCATAATTTAGGAGATGAATAAAACAATTATAAATAAGCTTCCATGAATTATCAAATGTGTTAGATACTTTATTTTAATTTTTTTTAAATTGTACTTTTTAGATACACATGTCAGTAGAGTGTATCTGGACAAATTATACATACATGGAATATAACTTACCATTCTGGTGGTTGTACATGTAGTGATATTACAGGGGTCGTATATTCATAGGTAAACATAGGGAAGTTATGTCTAACTCATTCTACTGTCTTTTCCATTACTGTTCCCCACACTTATCTTCATCCCCCTTTGTCTAATCCAATGAACTTTTATTCTTTCCTCCCCTTACCCCACATTGTGTATTAGCAAACACACATCAGAGAGAATATTCAGCCTTTGGGTTTTGGAGACTGGCTTATTTCACAAAGAATAATAGTCTCTAGTTCCACCCATTTACTGTCAAATGCTATAATTTCAGTCTTCTTTACAGCTGAGTAATATTCCATTGTGCATATATACTATATTTTCTTCATTCATTCATTCATCTGTTGAAGGGCACCTAGGTTGGTTCCATAGCTTAGCTACTGTGAATTCAGCTGCTATAAATATTGATGTGGCCATGTCACAATAGTATGTTGATTTTAAGTCCTTTGGGTTTATACCAAGGAGTAGGATAAATAGTCAAATGGTGGTTCCATTCCATGTTTTCTGAGGAATCTCCATACTGCTTTGCAGAGTGGTTGCACCAATTTTCAGTCCCACCAGCAATGTATGTCATAGGTATCTTCATGGGAGTTGCCTTGAATTTGAATACTTTTGGTAGTATGGCCATTTTGACAATATTAATTGCCTATCCAAGACCATGGAAGGTGTTTCTATCTTTCAAGACCTTCAATTTCTTTCTTTAGTATTCTGTAGTTTTCACTGTAAAGATATTTCACCAATTTGGTTAGATTTGTTCTTAAGTATTCTTTTTTAAGTTTATTGTGAATGGGATAGTTTTTCTAATTTCTTTTTCAGCAGATTCATTATTGAGGTAAGAGGAAATGACCATTTGGTATTTAATAGATACTAAGTTTCTGTTTGGGAATATCAAATGATTTCTGGAGATGGATGGTAGCAATAGCTGAACAATGAGAATGTACTTAATGCTGTTGAATTATATATATATATATATATATATATATATATATGTTATAAGATGGTAAATATTGTGTTATGTATATTTTTCCATAATTTAAAAATACATTTACTTTTAAATTGAGTTTTTAAACACCTCCAATATAAAACAAGAAAACCTTTCAAATTCAAATTCTAACTTAATTTAACAAGTTCAAAATCAATGAGCCACAAGGTCATTACCAAATGTGAACAATACCTATGTTGATGGATCTTGAATGATTAAGATTACAAGTAGAAAGTGTCTAACACCAAAACAATAATATTTATGCCCTAAATAATGGATCATCTACATTCATCAAACAAACAAACCCTTTTCAATTTCAAGAATCAAGTAGCCCTCAACACAATATACTGAGTGACTTTAACGCACTTCTCTTACCACTGGATAGATCCCACTCCCCCCACCACCAAAAATAAAAAAAAAATAAAGAAGCTATCAAACTAAAAATACAATCAATAATTTAGACTTTACAGACATATATAAAATATTTCATCCATCAAAGACTGAATACACTTTCTTTTCAACAGCATACATATCCTTCTCTAAAATAGAACATATCTTAACAAAGCAACTCTTAACAAATACAAAAAAGTAGAGATAATATCTTGTATTTTTTCAAATCATAATGGAATGAAATTAGAAATCAATGATAAAAAATAGAAGCTACTCTAACACTTGGAGACTAAATAATATCCTATTGAATGACCAATGGATAGCAGAAGAAATCCAGGATAAAATAACAAAATACTTAGAAGTAAATGAGAATAGAGATACAACATCTCAAAATCTCTGGTACACCATGAAGCCAGTTCATTACATTAAGCTCATTCATTAAAAAAATACAAAGTAACCAAATAAATAACTTAACATTATATCTCAAAGCCCTAGAGAAAGAACAACACCAAAAGAAGCAGAAGACAGGGAATAATTAAAATCAGAGCTGAAATCAATAAAATTGAAACAAACTATTCAAACATTTTATACAAAATGTTTGTTCTTTGAAAAATAAGATTGAAAAACCTTTAACCAAGCTAATGTAGAATAGGAGAGAAAAAAATTCAAATTACTAAAATTCATGTTGAAAAAGGAACTCTCAGGACAGACACTACTGAACTGCAGGCAATAGTAAGAAACTATTTTGAATTGTATATTCTAATATATAGAAAATCTTGAAGACATTGACAAATTTCTAGAAACACATAACTGCCCAAAATTGAATCAGGATGACATAGAAAATTTAAACAGATCAATTTCAAGCAATGAAATTGAATACACCATCAAAATCCCATGAATTAGGAAAAGCCCAGGACCAGATGAATTATCACCTGAGTTTTATAAGACCTTCAAACAAGTACTTACACCAAATACCACTCAAATTATTCCATGAAATACAAAAGAGGGAACCCTTCCAAATTCATTCTATTAATCTAGTATCACTTTGATACCAACCAGACAAATACACATCAAGAAAAGAAAACTTTGGACCAATATCCCTGATGAACATAAATGCAAAAATTTTTTAATAAAATACTGGCAAATCACAACACTTTAAAAAGATGGTGCACCATGAACAAGTGGGGTTCATCCCAGGGATGCAAGATTGATTCAATAAATGGAAATCAATAAAAATTCATTACATCAATAGACAAAGGCAAGAATCACATGATTATCTCAATAGATTCACAAAGAGCATTTGAAAAAATACAGCATTTTTTTTACATTCAAAACAGTAGAAAAACCAGGGATAGTAGGAATATACCTCAAAATTGTGAAAGCTATATATGTTAAACCCAAGGCCAACAATTCAAACTATCCCTATTTGCCAACAAAATGATTTTATACTTTGAAGGTCCAAAAAAGTTCACCAGAAAACTTCAAGAACTTATAGAAGAATTCAGCAAAGTAGCAGAATATAAAATCAACACCCATAAATCAAATGCATTCCTATAATTCAGCTATGAATCCACTGAAAGAGAAATTAGGAAAACTACCCCATTCACAATAGCCTCAAAAAAATAAAATAATATACCTGGGAATCAATATAACAAAAGAGGTGAAAGACCTCTATAAAAAAAAAAAGTACAGAACACTAAAGAAAGAAATAGAAGAAGACCTTAGAAGATGGAAATATCTCTCATGTTCTTGGATAGACAGAATTAATTGTCAAAATGGACATACTACCCAAAGTGCTATAAAGATTTAATCCAATTCCTATTAAAATCACAATTGACATTCTCCATAGAAATAGGAACATAAGTCATGAAATTTATTTGGAAAAATAAGAGGCCCAGGATAGCCAAAGCAATCCTTACCAAGAAAAGTCTCACAGGAAATAATACTTTATCTTAAATTATACTAAAGGTCTATAGTAACAAAAATGATATGGTATTGACACCAAAACAGACATGAAGACCAATGGTATAGATTAGAAGACACAGACAAACTCACATGAATACAGTTGTCTCATACTAGACATACATTGGAGAAGAGATAGCCTTTACAACAGGTGCTGAAAAAATTGGAAATCCATATATAGCAAAATGAAATTAAATGCCTATCTCTCAGTCTGCATAAAACCCAACTCCAAGTGTATCCAGGACCTAAGCATTAAACTAGAGACCCTTTGCTTACTAGAAGGAAAAGTAGGCTCAACTCTCCACGTCAGCTTAGGAACTTACTTCCTTAGCAAAACTCTTTAAAAGTAAGAAATAAAATGAAGAATCAATAAATGGGATGGTATCAAATTTAAAAATATTTAAGCAAAGGAAACAATCAAGAACACGAAGAGAGAACATATAGAATGGGAGAAAGTCTTTATCACCTGAACCTCTGATTGATCATTAATCTCCAGGATATACAAATAACTCTAAAAACTTAACACAGACAAAACCCAAATAACCTAATCAATAAATGGCCAAAGAAATTCAACAGGCACTTCAATGAAGAAGAAATATGGATCATCAACAAATATAGGAAAAAATATCCAGCATCCCTAGCAATTAGAGAACTACAAATTAAAGCTACACTGATACTTCATTTCACTCCAGTCAGAATGGCAATTATCAAAAATATAAGGAACAATAAATGATGGTGATGATGTGGTAGACAAGGTACACTCATACATTGCTGGTGGAACTGCAAATTGGTGCAACCACTCTGGAAAACTGTGTGGAGATTCCTCAGAAAACCTGGAATGAGCCACCATTTGATCCAGTTATCTCACTTCTTAGTATATACGCCAAGGACTTAAAATCAATATACTATCGTGACATGGCCACATCAATATTTATAGCCACTGAATTCACAATAGCTAAGCTATGGAACCAACCTAAGTGCCCTTCAACAGGTGAATGAATGAATGAATGAATGAAGAAAATATAGTGGAATATTACTCAGCTGTAAAGAAGACTGAAATTATAGCATTTGCCAGTAAATGGATGAAACTAGAGATCATCATTCTTTGTGAAACAAGCCAACCCCAAAAACCTAAAGGCTGAATGTTCTCTCTGACAATGTGGTTGCTGACATACAATGTGGGGTAGTGGGATGGAGGAATAGAAGTTTATTGGATTAGACAAAGAGGAATGAAGGTAAGAGTTGTGGATGGAAAAAATAGTAGATGAGTCAGACATAACTTTCCTATGTTCACTTATGAATACATGACCCCTGTAATACCACATCATGTAAACCACCGAAATTGGAAGTTATACATCATATATCTGTTTTTTTAATATTTTTAATTATTTATTCATTTGGTGGACACAACATCTTTGTTTGTATGTGGTGCTGAGGATCCAACCCGGGCTGCACGCATGCCAGGTGAGCACGCTACCACTTGAGCCATATCCCCAGCCCCCAATTTTATGTCAAAAATTTTTATGTTTTATGTTTTATGTCAAAATGCAACCTACTATCATGTATATCTAAAAATAACAAAAAAGTTAAAAACAAAACAAAAAGAAACAAAAAACTAATAAGAAATGTGTGTAGTCATCCTAAGGCATTTTCTAACTTTGGAGCATTCTCAATGAGAGCACTAACACACTAAATCTTGGAAGAAAACCATAGTAAATCCCCAAAATGAATAAATCATGAGGTTCAAGGATACCAAGCAGGCCCTAAGCTGAAGACACAAGATGCTTCCTTTCTTATTGGAGCACACATGCATTTCATGAAATAGATTTTTTTAAAAGGCAAAAAGTTTATCTTTTGACTGGAATCTTTCTTTTTTTAATTTTATTTTTACTTTAGGTGGACACAGTATCTTTATTTTTTTTCTGTGTGGTGCTGAGGATTGAACCCAGTGCCTCACACATACCAGGCAAGCACTCTTCCACTAAGCCACAACCTGAGTCCCTGGAATATTTCTTTTAAGAAAACAAAAACTGAGAAAAATATATTACCTTGTAACATTGTCATAGAGGATGCCTTTGAAATGAGCCGATTCAGTAATTTATGTAGAAGAATCACTGCTAAAGTTTGCCAAACCTCCTTCCTGTACTGCTGACACGGAGACTGGGTTGGAGCAGATCAGAGATCAAGTCACTTTTGAGGCATTGGGCACCAGCTTTCTGGAATCAAGTGCCCCAGATGTGGGACACAGCAACACAATCCCCATTAATCAGCAGAAACATTCCTGTTTCCCAGCACCCTAGTGGTGCTGTACAACACAGAAGTCCCATAGACTGGGGCATTGCAGACCTCACTGCTGAGTATATATAATGCCAGTCAACAGAAACCAAGTCTAGGTCGTAAGGCAGAAGCCTGGAAAATGTGCAGCAGCCAGCAGACGCCCAATCAAACTCCTACCCCAAGCAGAAGTTTCTTATAGCTACTTGCTCCTGCTCAGCACTCATAGTTATCAGCCCACTGACAGTGAGTATGGTAGCTGACAGAAGCCTTGGGAACCACAGCAATTAGGGTAGAGGTACCCACCCATCCCCCACTGGCACATTGCTCCTCATAGCTGCTTGCTCTCACCAAGTGCATGAACAGAAACTGACAGCATGGTCCAGGAATAGGTATAAGTTCTGTGATTTGTAGCAGTCAGAGGCCCCAGTGCCTAGCAGACTACAGATAGCATGCATAGATGGGCCTCACATCTGCTGACCTCTTCCAAGTATCCATCCCACTAATAGCAAGTTCCAGTGGTGAGTGAGGGTCCTGTGATTTGCAGCAGCCAATAGAAGCTTTGTGCCCAACCCCTCTTGCCCCAAAGAAGCAGTCCAAGACAGCAGCTGCCACCCAAGTGTATGTAGCCATGGACCATGAACAGTCGACAGTGAGTGAGCCTGGGTGGCTGGCAGAAACTGTGGAACCACAGCAACCAATACAGAGGTTCCCAAGACCCAGCAGGGCTATGAACCACACAGAGATCCCACACGCATGGGCCCCATGACCACTGGCAGCTACCAAATGCATTCAAATGCATGACTATGGATGGCATTCTCTGGCAGCAAGAAGAAACCAGCACAACCTCCACACCTCAGTAGCCAGTGAAAGTCCCCCATACCTCAGCAGCACAGTGCATCCTACTGAGGGTTTCTATAGTTCACTGCACAATGTACTTAGACACAGGCCCACTAACCTGTGTGCCCCAGCAGGAGCATCATCCCTGCCACCCAACAATATTATAGCTGAATTACTGTACCACTGCCTTAGGCTGCTGCTCCACAAACCATGAAATCAAAACAGGGGAGCTAACACCTTATTTGACAGCTCTGGGCAATGAAGCCTTTCTATGGGTCTACATTCCTAACTGGGGAGAGACCTGACTACAAGGATAAATGAGTGTTGTCTTTCTTGACCCATCAGAATGCTATTTAATGCCCAGATATACCAAAGAATGAAGGGAACTTCTTAGATTTATCAGATATGTGCTGGTGAGACCGCTACCTTCATACTCAGAGAAATTTAGAGATTAAGCTGAGAAGATGTGGGCATTTACTAATCTCCCCAAACCTGAAAAAGTCCAAATTGGGAAGATCCAATAATAGTCTCCATCTCAATAGCTCAGCATGGAATAATATAAATCTTTTATGTCAGTTCTGATCTCACAGATAGTTTTCATATTGATTGATAGATTTTTCTTTATTATTTCATATTGACTTCCTCAATTCAATTTGGTATATTTCCTTAATGTTTTAAAGCATTGATTGGAATTATTTTTTCCATCTTTTCTTCTCGATCATGTTTATATTACTTCCTCTTTTTCCCTCTTGCATTATCTGTTTCTGTCTCTATCCCCTGATCTTTCATCTTTTTTTTCTTATTCTCTTCAGGCATGATATAATTTAATAGTAATTTAATTTTCTTTAATACTTAATTTCTCACCTATTCAAGAACATTACCCCTATTTTCCACTTGCTAGTAGACTTGTGGAGAATATTTTCAATAAAAAGATTTTTTTTTAGTATGTGGCTTTGTTTTTAAATGTTTGCAGTTACAGGGGATTAGTATCTCATCTCAAAGTGGTACAAGAGACTGAAAATAGCAGCAGGCTCATGTTGATTTGGAGCACTGACACTTAGCTATATGACCAGACTGGTGCATTTAGTAAAGAGAAAGCAGCTTGAAAAAGTCTCTTGTAAAACAGTAGAAAAGAATTTTCCCAGCAAATGAGCAAAAATCAACATAGAAATACAGGTAATATGAGAAAGTAAGGGACTAAGATGCCCCTACAATTTTGTTCACAGCGCTTCAACTACAGACCACATAGACACTGTACTGGAGGAAATACCAGATAAAGAATCTCAAAGTTGAACTGAAATGAAACCTAAAGAATGAACTAAGGAGACACTAGGAGTGGATTAGGCAGAAAATGTAGGATATAAAGAGCATTTCAATAAAAGAGATAGAGAAAAACAAAAAATAAAAGAGCTAGATTCTGTAAAATAACAAAACCAAAATCCTGTAAATGAAAAACTCAATAAATAAAATACTAGATCATGATCAGAATATTCAAGAAATCTGGAATGATACTAATAGACCAAACCCAAGAATTACTGGGATTGAAAAGGAATCCAAGATACAAGCTAAGGTGATAGATAAATTTTTTCAGTGAAATATCAGGAAATTTCCCAAATCATGGGAATAGACATCTAGATACAGTATGTTTCAGAACCCCAAATAAACAAAATCAAAAGGATGTTTGTCCATTAACATTGTATTTTAAAAATTCCTAGAATCTAGGAGAATTGGATGTTACATCATAACAGTTACCTAATGTTACATCATAACAGTACCTAGAACTGCCTTCATACAATTTCCTTAGAGGAAAGTATCTAGCTATGAGTGTCTATATTAAAAACAGAAAGCCAGGTGTGTTGGCATATGCCTGTAATACCAGCATCTTGGGAAGCTAAGACAGGAGGATCCCAGTTCAAAGCAAGTCTCAGCAAAAGCTAGGCTCTAAGCAACTCAGTGAGACCCTGTCTCTAAGTAAAATACAAAATAGGACTAGGGATGTGACTCAGTGGTTGAGTGCCCCTGAGTTCAATCCCAGGTATTACCTGTTCCCTCCCCTGCATCCCCCCTCCAAAAAAAAACATGAAAAGATCTACATCTCAAGGCCATAGAAAAGCAGAAAAAAAGAAAACATTTCCTATAAAACTGAATGGGACAAGAATGTCAACTCTCATCACTCCTTTCAATATCTACTTGAAATTTTAACTAGAGCAATTAGACAAGAGAAAAAATTAAGGGATACAAATTGAAAAATAAGTCAATTTATCTGTTTGCACCATAGGATCTTTTACTTAGAAGACCTCCCCAAAACTCTACCAAAGTCTTTTAGAGCTTATAAATGAATTCAACCAAGTAGCAGGATTAAAAAGTCAATAGACAAAAATCACAATGGAGTATTTATCACTCAGTCATAATGACTTTATGACATTTGTCAGCAAATGTATGGATCTGGAGACTCTCATGCTAAGTGAAATAATCGAGTCCCAAAAGACCAAAGATCAAATGTTTTTCCTGATATGTGGAAGCTAATTCACAATAAGCATGGGGATGGGTGCCTCAGTCCGGCTGCAGCAAAATAACCAGGGGGTGGGGGGTGGGGGGTTGTGACGAGCAACTTGTGTAGATTGATACAGCAGGAGTAGGAGCCCTTTATTGTAGGACAACAGAGGTATTTATACATTCCACACAGCTTATCTTAATTAACATACACTAGATACAGCAGTCAACCAATAAGGAATCTCCACACTTAAGGGCTCGATGGCGTTACTTCACAAACCACTCCCTCTGGCATTTTGCCAGGCACCATCCAGACTTGTTTATGGACTCTAATATTTCTCTGGCAAAATGCCAGGCGCCATCCTGACTTGTTTACAGACTCTAACATTTCCCCCTTTTGCTTAATTTAAATAACGACCATAGTGGTTTTTACACAAACACCATAAATAATCTGCTACAAGCAGAAGGGGAGGATACAAAATGCTATAATACCAAGCCAATTGATGGCTCCATGCAAGAAGCCCTTGGAAAAATTATACCAGCAATGACACCATTAGCAAAGACATGGAGTTACAATTTGATGTAGATTACAGTTTGTTGTCTCAGTCCAGGTAAAGCAGTGTCTCAATACATTAACTCACAGTCCAGGTAAATCACAGTCCAGGTAAGTTCTGCAGGCAGCTAGCTTAAATGACAGTCCAGGTAAGTTCTGCAGGCAGCTAGCTTGATCCGAAGTCTCGTCCGTTTTTCAGCCCAAGTCTCATCTGGTTCTCAGCAACACTGGAAATTCTTCCTCTTTTGTCTTCACCGGCACTGAGACGAAGACAGGAACTCCCAATGGCTAAAGAAAATCCTGTAGCATTCCACTAAGAAAACAACCTTCTGAACAATTTAGTACATTATTTCAAGTTTTTTTTTTAAACATTTGAAATAAGCCTTAATAGTGTTCGTTACTCATTAGCTTCTAGGTGTGGGAGAACCATTGTAGTTACTGGCCTTGGAAATGATCAAACTTCAGGGACACGGGCCGTCTTCCACCTGCAGCGTCCCAGGCAGCCCCAGATGGCCCTGGGGAGTGTCCCAGACTCAAACTGCCACTGGGCACAGGGAGCAAAAGCTTATGAGACTGGGCCTCCAGGTCAGGTCTGGATTTGGGTTCTCAGTGGCGTCCGGCTCCCCGGGTGGTGGGCGGGGAAGAGCCTGCTGCAGCAGCTTGGAAAGTCCTTGCTTCGCCATGACCGCCATGACCGGCTCGCGCACATGGTACCACTGGACCAATTCACGCACCCTCCGGTAAGGAAAAGTATTTAGTAGTAGCCTTTTGCTGCAACTTTTTTCCTGATAATCCTTCCTTCTCTGAACTTTCTTCTTTCTGACTAGAGTTCCTGGGCTTCCATCAACACATGCCCTACCTGCTCTTGGTTCCACTGGGGTGCCTCCTTCCCTTAGTAATTTACTTCTCACCCCTTCCATATTTTCATCATAAAGACAATACAATACACTGAGACAAAACAAGACACAAACATACTGCATCAATCCTCTCCATTTTTCTCAAAATGACCATTTTTCCTCTCACCCTATCTAGGGACGAGCAGATTTGCTCCCATCCTATCTATGGATGGGCAGCTTTTTTTCGTCACTTGCCCCCGAGTGTCCCGGGGCTCCCCCCAACGGGCCACCATCTGCCACTGTCCGGCTGCCGCAAAATAACCCAAGGGGTGATGAGGAACTTGCGTAGATTGATACAGAAGGAGTGGGAGCCCTTTATTGTAGGACAACAGAGGTATTTATACATTCCACACAGCTTATCTTAATTAACATAAACTAGATACAGCAGTCAACCAATAAGGAATCTCCACACTTAAGGGCTCGATGGCGTTACTCCACAAACCACTCCCTCTGGCATTTTTTCAGGTGCCATCCAGACTTGTTTATGGACTCTAACATTTCTCTGGCAAAATGCCAGGTGCCATCCTGACTTGTTTACAGACTCTAACAGATGGGGTGAGGGGAAGAATAGAAATGCAGTAAATTAGACAATTGAGTATGGAGGGAAGGGAGAGACATAAGCAAAGGAAAGACAGTGGAATGAATTTGACATAATTTCTCATGTACATATATGAAAACAAAGTGAATTCTACCACCATGTACACCCATAAGAACAGGACTCTAACTAGAATAAGATATATACCATGCTTGTATAATTATATCAAAATGGATTCTACTCTCACATATAGCTAAAAAGAACCAATAAATTTAAAAAATAGCTTTTATATGCACCAATAATAAACCCAAAGGAAAAAGAAATCAGGGAAACAATTCTATTTACAATAGCCTTACAAAACCAAAACAGCAACAACAATAACAAACAAGCAAACAAAAAACAAACCTCCCAAGCCACTGAGGAATAAATCTAACTAAGAAGGTGAAAGACATTTTCCATAAGAATTATAGAATAAGGGGCTGGGGTTGTAGCTCAGTGGTAGAGCACTCTCCTAGCACATGCAAGGCACTGGGTTTTATCCTCAGCACCACATAAATGTAAAATAAAGATATTGTGTCCACCTAAAACTAATAAATAAATAAATATTTTAAAATAAATGAATAAATAAATAAAGGTATTGTGTTCAACTGCAATTTTAAAAAAGAAAATAATAAAAAATTGAAAATCTTAGACCCTAAAGGATAAAAATGTCTCCCATATTCTTGGTGAAGCAGAATTAATACTGTCAAAATTGTCTTATTACTCAAAGCAATCTATATATTCAATGCAATACCCATCAAATACTGATGATATTTTCCCATAACTAGAAACAAAGTTCTAAAATTCATACAGAAGAATAAAAGACCCAGATGGGACTGCATATTTGTACAACCAATCTGAAAAAGTATATGAAGAATTTCTCAAAGGACGATTAATAGAGCCACCATAAATTGATGGAATGGGAGAACATCATGCTGAGTGAAATAAACCAAACTCAGAGTCAAGGGTCCAATATTTTCTCTTATATGAGGGAGCGTAGACCAAAATAGGAGAAAGAAATAAAGTAGGAATCCCATGGAAATAGAAGGGATATCAGTGGAGCAGAGGAAAGGAATTAAAGAGGAGGAAAAATATTGAGAAGGACAGCAATTGTGGAATGTAACTAAGCAAATTATTCTATCTATGTATATGAATATACCACAGTGAATTTAATATATGTATATCTATAAGGCACTAATTCAAAAAACACCATAAATAAATAGAAGAAGACCAGTAGAATAAAGAAAGGGGAACAGGGAAAGAAAGAAGGTGAAGGAAAAGAGCTACTAGGGACTGAAGTGGAATAAATTATATCCTCTGCATGGATGATTATGTGAAAATAAACTCTACATAGTATATAAGTGTAATTTATTAAAGAGAAAAAGAAAAAAAATAGCTAAAACAGTTCTGAGCAATGTTAACAAGCCTGATGATATTGCAATACACAATATCAAGTTATAGTACAGAGTTGTGGTAACAAAAACAGCATGGTATTGAACAGACATGAAGACTAATGGAGTTGAAGAGAAGACACTTAGGTAGTATTTGATTGTTGATAAAGAGCCAAAAACATATATTAAAGAAAAGATAGCCTTTTACACAAACGTTAGGAAAACTGGATGTCCACATGTAGAAAAATAAAACTAGATATCTATCTTACCCTCCACAAATGTAAACCAAAATGGACCAAAGACCTAAGAATAAGAGACTTCACAACTGCAAGAAGAAAACATACACTCATCACTGCAATCTATATGCACAAGCATCAACTTCCTTGACAACACTCCCAAAGCTCTTTAGCTTTTATTTCTTTAAATAAAATCAAGAATTATTAAATTGGGTGGCATTGAACTAAAAATCTGCACAACAAAAGAACCAAAAGCACAAAGATAGAGCCCACAGAATGTGAGAATGTCTTTGCCAGCTAATTTTCTGATAGAGAATTAATATCTGGAACATACAAAGAAATGCAAAGCTTAATATTGAGAAAACTACCCAAATAGTTTAATCAATAAATGGACAAATTTAAGAGACATACATTTTTTCCAAAGAAAAATACAAATGGCTAACAAATATATGAAAAATGTTTAACATCTTTAGCAATAAGGAAAATGCAAATCAAAACTATCATCTCACAAGAATCTAAATAATAAATTCTGGCAAGGATGTGGGGAAAAAGAACACTTATACATTGTTGACAGAAATTTAAATGAGTGTAACCAGAATGGAAATCAGCATGGAGGTTTCCAAAAGACTAAGAAGGAAACAACCATATGATCAGCTATTTCACTTTTTGGTATTTATTCCAAAGAGGTATTTAGTATACATAGTGATACTTGTATTCCAATGTTTATAGCAGCACCATTCATAATAATCAATTTATGAAAACATCTTATGTATCTATTATCAGATGAATGAATAAAGAAAACATGGTGCATGATGCAATGGAGTTTTACTCAGCTGTGAAGAGGAATGAAATTGAGACATTTTATGGATAGTGGATGGACCTAGAGAAATCATGCTAAGTGTAATGAACCAGACTCATGAAGTCAAATCATGAATGTCTTCTGTTATATGCATATGAGAGAGAGAGAGAGAGAGAGAGAGAGAGAGAGAGAGAGAGAGAGAGAGAAGAAAAAGTGGCTCTTCTAACAATCAAAGGGAGAACAGTAAAGTAGAGGAATGGAAATGAGGGAAAAAGAGGAGATGATGGAAAAGAAAAATACTGGGTGATGAAATTGACCAAATCATGCTATGTGCATGTATGACTAAATCACAATGGAATCTCATTTCTAGGTATAATCTGCCAATTAAAAAATTAATAGAAGGGAAGTCAGTAGAGTAGAGGAAGGAAATGAGGAATTACGAGGAAGTACTAGGGAATGAAACTAAGCCAAGTATATCATATGTAAATATGTCACCATGAATTTCATTATTATGGAGTTTGCCTGAGCAATTATCAGTTTATGAATATATAAAAAATGTGATACATTCGAATACTTTAGCCATTAAGATTAATGAAATCCTTTTTTTGGTGACAGCATTAATTGCCCCCCAAAACAATGTGTTGTGAAATAAGCCAAGCACAAAACACATATTGCATTATATTATTTATATGTGGATGCTAAAATGTTTTTGTTACACAAAAGAAACGTTAAAATTGTGATTATTGTGATTATTGGAAGATAGGGTACTTAGGGATCATTGGTGGTGTGGAAGTTTGCCAAAGTATTAATAATTATAGTGAGAAGAAATGAATTCAAGGTATCTATTTTCCAGCATACTCATTATAGTTAATGAAAATATAATGTTGAAAAATACTGAGTGAATGTTTTGTAAGGATTCTGGCTGTGGATATGTACAAGACAGGAAATTTCCTCTGGTGAGCAAACTCCTGGTGAGTAACAGGTGCCCTGTTTTCCACACCTAGAATATTCTGCAGTTCTCCCTGGAACCAGTAAGATAACTAATACATGTGCAATGCATAGCTGCTGTAGTAATGTCCTTTGTGAGGAGGCTCTGTGCTATCATCTTATCAGCTTTGACCTTGATCTCAGACACTCAGTTTCTGGGAATAGAGGAACTCTCTTGATAGGCAATCACAATGTTTCACTGCACCTAAACCTGTCCACATAACAGTAACCTTATATAATGGACTTTCTTGAGAGCTACACAAAGCTCTTAACATTGCACATTGTAACTAAGTATGTATTTGAGGAATAAGCTGCATAATGTTGCTAACTCTGGAACCTGCCTAGTGATATAATGAACAATAAGTACTAATGATTCCAATGACATAATGTAACCTATCGATATAAATAAAGCTGGCAGCTCAAGCAAGCAGCCTTTGTTTGCCTCTGTACTTTTCTTCTGTCTCCTTTTGCTTTCCTTGCAAATGTTAACTATTCTCACTACAAAAATGATAACTATATGAAGAAATAAATTTCTTAATTAGCTAGATTTAACTATTTCACAATGTATATTTACATAAAAACATGTTTTACACTATACATATAGTTTTAGTTATCAGCTTCTAAAATAAATATTAAAAATAAATGATATAGAACAATAAAAAAACATGTAATTCTTATACAGTTGACCATGTATAAGCCCTGTTTTCTGGTACTGGGGATTGAAACCAGGTGTGCTTTACTTCTGAGCTACATCCTCAAATCATTTTTATTTTTATTTTAAGCAGGGTTTGCTAAAGTGCTGAGGCTGGCCTCAAACCTTGTTGCTGGGATTACAGGTGTGTACCTCTGCACTCAGCTATATATTCTATTTTAATGTTAATTTTACATTTGTTATCAAGAAGTTAATATCAATAGAATTGGATTACTTTGTATTAAAAATAGCTTGGATTGTGCAGAGGGGAGTGAGGGGTGGGGTGGAGCTGTGGGAATGGGAAGGATGGTAGAATGAGACAGACATTATTACCCTATATGTTTGTATAATCACATTACTGGTGTTACTCTGCACCATGTACAACCAGAGGAATGAGAAGTTGTGCTCCATTTGTGTACAGTGTATCAAAATGCATTCTATTGTCATGTATAACTAATTAGAACAAATTTGAAAAATAATAGAAGGGAGACTAGTAGAATAGAAGTACAGGATAAGGGAGAGAAAGGAAAGGGAAAGGGGAGGTACTAGGGAATGAAATTGATCAAATTATACTGTTTTATTATGTGCATGTATGAATATATTATAACAAATTATAATGCACCAATAAAAATTAAAAATGCTAAAATATCTTTTGAAACAAAATTTTATAAAGTCTAGAAAAACTTTAATTTGTAGCCAAATTATAAAGAAGACATTAATTACTAATAGAAATGAATTGTAATTGCAAAAATGGAGACTAGGTATTTATCAAAGATAATCTGATCTATAAGAATGGATATAAAAGAATTTATAGCATTTATTTCTTGTATATATTAAATAAATTCAATCAATTAATAAGATATAATATCTTGGATAAAAGTTTGATGTATGGAATGCTTTGCTGTATTATACAATATATGAATTAATATGAATTAATATAGGATTTAGAAAGTTGGATAATACTAGTTTATACAGCCACTTCTTTTTTTTTTTTTTTGTAGGAACATTTAATTTATTCAATCAAATAATGGAGCATATTCTCTATTCCAGGCACTGTACCAGATTTAGAAGCTCTAATGAATAATAGTATTATGTTCATCTGTCTTAGAACTCATAATGCAGTGCAGAAGTATGCAAAAGAAAAGAAATAAAATACTGAATTGTATTTTATACAGCCACTTCTAAGTTGAAGACTTCTATGTCAATTATCTTCTCCTTGGAGAGTTCTCCACAATGAATTAAACATTGCTAGTGTGATGTGTGAGTGTGTGTGTGTGTGTGTGTGTGTGTGTGTGTATGTGTATTCCTGTATGTAAAAGAATTCTAAAATCTGCCTATGAAATAGAAGTGTGTTTTCTCATGAGTTCTTATTTTTTAGGCAATTGTAATATTCATGTTTTCCAATGAGAGAAAAGGCAAAACAATTATTGTAAGCAAAAAATGATTATAATAAAATTATTTCTTATTAAAAAAAACTAACATCAGTTAGTTTTAGAATTAAGGTTCATTGTGTATATGTAATGTGTAGGCTACTGAGGAGGTACAAAGGCTCAAGGGACACTAAGAGGCATTGAAATGCTTTGTCAGGTAAACTATTACAAATTTTCTTTTCTTTCATGCCAGTAGGCTCCCACTGAGCAAAGTTAATGATACCTTGGGGATTTTACCTCATTCTACTATAAGTGGATTTATTATCTCAGATTGGATTTAAAAAATTCATAACACATTTAATGTGGAATTGTATGAATGGCACCCTCATTTGCCATATTTTAAAAATATTATAAGTACATAAAATAGCAAACATCACTGAAAATTACTAAGTGCATCAAATCTTTTGGTTATCTCTCTCTAGAAGCTCTTTGAAAGAGACTAAATGTGAGTTTACTAAGTGGTCCTTAGGGGAAAGGAAACAGTAGGGGTAGTCAGTAGTTAATTTTAACTGCTTGTTGAGATGGCTTAATAGCTATTAGAATATATTTTTAAATATTAAACAATATTATTGTTGCTAATTTTTTAATGACTGTACTCCATTATCATAAACCCAATTCTTTGTATGAACATTATGCATTATTATAAGATTATATTTTAAAATTAGTAATTACTATTGAGTGACAATATACATGTCATTCATATATGTCATGTATGTCATAATTTAATTCTTCTTTATGGCTGAGTAAAACTCCATTGTGTATATATACCACATTTAAAACATCTATTTCTTTGTTGATGGGTACCTAGCATAGTAAAATTGCTTGGCAATTGTAAGTTGTGCTGCTATAAACATTGATGTGTCTGCCTCTCCATAGTATGCTGATTATAGATCTTTTTAATGTATACTGAGAGGGATAGCTAGACCATATAGTGGTTCCATTCCCTACTACTGCACTTCCCTGCATTTTTGAAGAATTTACATATTGATTTCCAGAGTGGTTGCATTAATTTAAGTCCCACCAACAATGTATGAGTGTATTTTCCCTGATATCCTTGCTAACATATATTATTATTTATGTTCTTGATAATTGCCATTCTGACTGAAGTGAGATGAAATCTTAATGTAGTTTTGATTTGCAATTCCCTGATTGCTAGAGATGTTGAACTTTTTTCCCCTATATTTATTGGCCATTTGTATTTCTTATTTTGAGATCTGCTTAGTTCTTTTGCTTATTTCTTAATTGGGTTATTTATTTTTTTTGGTGTTAAGATTTTGAATTTTTTATACATTATGAATATTAATTCCCTATCTGAGGAGCAGATGACAAAGATCTCCCATTCTTTAGACTCTCTCTTTATGCTTTTGTTTCCTGTGCTGTGAAATTTTTAATTTTATGCCATTCCAATTATGATTATTGGTTTTATTTCTTCTGCTTTGGAAGTCTTATTAAGGAAGTTGATGCATGTGCCAATATGTTGGAATGTTAAGCCTGCATTTTCATTTTGTAGTTCCAGTTTCTCTTCTAATTTTAGATCTTTGATGAACTTAGAATTGACTTTTGTTCAAGGTGAAAGGTAAGCATCAAGTTTCATTCTTCTACATAGACTTATCCAGTTTTCCCAGTGCCATTTATTTAAAAGGCCATTTTTCCTCCAATGTAGTTTTTTAAAAAAAACTTTCTTGAGCCTCAGATAACTGTAAGTATGTAGGTTTTCCTCATTTTTTTTCTATTCTGTTCCATTGGACTTTATGTCTATTTTCGTGCCAATAATATACATTTTGTCTTAATATAGCTCTGCATTATATTTGAGATCAGGCATTATGATGTATCCAGCTCACTCTTGTTCAAAATTGCTTTGGCTATTCTAGGTCTCTTATTTTTCCAAATGAATTTTAAAATTACTTTTTCTCTGTGAAGAATGTCATAGGTATCGTTTTTAAATTTTGTTTTTTTAATTAATTTTTTATTTGTTCTTTTTAGTTATACATGACAGTAGAATGTTTTTTGATATATTATATATACATGGAGCATAACTTCCCATTCTTGCAGTTGTACATGCAAGTTACACTGGCTGTGTATTCATATATGAACATAGGAAAGTAATTCATTCTACTGTTTTTCCTATTCCTGTCCCTCTTCCCTTTCCTTCATTACCCTTTGTCTAATTCTAAGTACTTCTATTATTCCCTCCCTATCTATTGTGTGTTAGCATACATACATCAGAGAGAACATTGGACCTTGGGTGCTTTTGGATTGGCTTATTTCACTTACATGATGCTCTCCAGTTCCTTCCATTTACCCGCAAATACCATAATTTCATTCTTCTTTATGGCTGAACAATATTCCATTGTGCATATATGCCACATTTTCTTTATCCATTTATCTGTTGAAAGGCACCTAGATTAGTTCCATAGCTCAGCTATTGTGAATTCAGCTACTATAAACATTGATGCAGCCAGATCACCATAATATGTTGATTTTAAGTCATTTGAGTATATACCGAGGAGTGGGATAACTGGGTCAAATGGTAGTTCCATTTCAAGTTTTCTGAGGAATCTCCATACTGCTTTCCAGAGTAGCTGAACCATTTTGCAGTCCCACCAGCAATTGTTGTCAGAGGTATTTTGTTGGGGATTGCCTTGAATGTGATTAACACTTTTGACAGTATGGTTATTTTGACAATATTAATTCTGCCTATCTAAGACCATTGAAGTTCTTTCTGTTTTTCAAGATCTTTAATTTCTCTTTTTAGTATTCTATAGTTTTCATTGTAAAGATCTTTTTCTTCTTCGGTTATATTTATTCTTAAGTACTCTTTTTTGAGTTTATTGTGAATGAAATAGTTTTTCTAATTTATTTTTTTTAGCAGATTCATTATTGGAATATTGGAAAGTAATTGATTTGTATATGTCAACTTTATACTCTGCAAAATTTGTTTATCATCTCTAGAAGTCTTCTGATGGAGTTCTTGAATCTTCTAAATGCAGAATCATGTCACTGATAAGCATATCCTTTTGCTGCTGCTTCTCCAACTTCTATCTGAATGTAACCTGTCATTTTTCTCTTGCAACTTTTAAAATTAATATTTATTTCTATTATTCCTTTTCTGTACATTACACAAATTCATTGTTATGTGTTTTGTAGAAGTTATTTTTTGATCCTGCTATTTTTTTAAATAACGTGTTAAGATAGTATTTTTGCTTTGAAAAAGAGTGAAGTTTAATGTGCATTTTTTGAGCATTATATTAATTTTAGTAATTTCTCCTGTTTTAAAAATTTTTATTGGTTTTTGGTTATACAAAATAGTAAAATCCATTTTGATATAATTATATAGATATGGAATCTGTCTTATTCTAATTAGGGCCCCCTTCTTGTAAATGTATATGATAGTGAGATTTACTGTGATGATATGTCTCTTGTACTTAGATTTCCATCTTGTTCCTAAGATTTGGAAAAATTTCTAGTATTAACATATTAATTGTGCATTAATTTAGTTTGTATTTCAGATCCTTTGTCTACCCCAGTGGTTCTTAAATTTGGTCTTGATATTATCCAAGATTTTTTTTCTTTTTTTTTATGGTGCTGGGGATTGCACCCAGGGCCTTGTGCATGCAAGGAAAGCACTCCACCAGCTGAGCTATATCCCCAGTCCAATCCCAGGTTTTTGACTATTCTGGTGAAAGTCTTTTAAATATTTTATTGTTCACTTTACTGTCAAGATTATATACTTTATCTTCAAGTCCTGAAAATCTCTGCAAAAGTGGTCCAAACTATTGGTGATGTTTTCCATAGAGTTTTTAATATGATTTATTGAGTCTTTCATTTTCAGGATTTCCACTTGGTTATTTTTTCAGAAGGGGCTCTATCTCTTTATTGAAACCTGTATTTTCTAATTATTCCTCACCTCTCCTTTTATCTTGTTGAATATTTTAATTATGAATTTTCTAAATTGTTCAACATTTCTTCTACCATCATATCAGAAGGGTGGGGTCAGTTGTTGAACTGTTGTGGGCTGTTTGGGTTTTTTTTCCCCTATAATCAGTCTTTATCAGAACTGGAATCTCACACAGTGACCAAAAAAGTTTATTGATGCCACACAGTGGTAACTATAATGTAACAGTGGCCTCTGAAATACCATAGGTGACCTCACTCAACCACACAATAGATACTAATAGAATGCAGATGCACTGATTCATGATGAGACTATAGTGTAGAGGTCTACAAATAGCCACATAGCAGGGAAAAGACTTAATAGCCAAAAGCAGACATTCTGTGCCTCCCATTGTGTGGAAAATATAAAGCTGAACTGCACATCCCATGTAGCTGATGGTCTTCTTAGAAGTTCCTAGGTTAAACAGCCTCTGAGGCACAATGCTTGTGGTATAACACAAGTCCAAAAAGGAGAGGTCAGTGAGGGAAAATTACATAGGGCTGTGGAGATGGGGATCTAACCTGGAAACCAGAATGATAATGATGTTTCCTATCATTGTCATGGGGCATATAATCAGAAGAACAATGAATAGAGGAAGCTCTAGCCAAGGACAGTCAGCAAACCTTAGTAGAATAAATTATTCAGGGTAGCTTTCATTAATTAAAGCCATTCTCTTCAATTTATACTCCTTATTATTAAAAAGTGACAAAATTGGTAGATTTATTAGTAGTCATAAATAATTGTGCATTTACCAGCCTAATAGAAGATGATTATATCTTGCTAAGAATATAAATCTTCTGGCAGTAGGTGACCAAGCTTTCCTATATGACAGTATAAATTATAAGCAGTTAACTTCCCCATGTAAGTTAGTAATTTTCAAACTTAATTTGATGCTTTGTTTAATAAGGCTGAAAAAAGACATCTTAAGTTCTGATGATGGTTAAATAAAAAATAGACATCTTAAGTTATGTACTTTGTAGACTCCAAAACAATACTTTTCAAACTTTTGCTGGCATAAAAAAATAGTGGAATATGTTGTTAAAATGAAGTTTACTGGTTTATCACATTAGGTGTCTGATAGAAGAGTTGTGGAATGGTACACTGGAACATATGGTTAATTTTCAGACACACTGCTTCAATCAGTATAAAATGTGAAGAGTAAAAACATTCAGTTTATAAAAGCTGAAGAAGGAGAACACTTGGTTCTATGAAAATCATCTAGATAGTCTCATTCAACTTCACAAATTACTTGATTAATGTTCATATCTATGGGTAGTTAGAAGACTTGGGTTTTAATAAATATTTCTTATTCTTTGGCATTGAGGAAGAAATTTAAACATTTTAAGTAGGTTCTTGAAGTATAAGTTCAGATAGTTGAGCTATGACAATGTTTTTTCATTGTTTTAAGAATTTCATTTTGCATGTACTTTTTTTCTGACATAAGAATTCAAGTTTTTGAGCACTTGATCAGTTTATGTTAAATTTATTTTTTTTCTTATGTAGGAATTTTCTATTACAAACTGAGCTTATCATCCTGTTGCAATGTAAGAGTTTAGTTAATTATCAATGAATGACTGTATATTTGCTTATTTAACTCCAGATAATGGCTGTCAGGAGAAAAGCCCCACTCAGGCCCAGAGGCATATTTAGATTTTTAAGCTACTTTACACTTCCAGGATATATTCCTTTGTTTTTTCTAATAAAATAGACACAATATCCTGTAGCTGAGTAAAGCAGCCTTTTTTTCATTTTTTTTTCTCTTTTTTCCGCCCCTCCTCTGGTGACATGCATTACATGAAATCCACAATCTCTTGTAAGATGGGGAATATTCAGATGAGATTATGATGGTGTCCCAGTAACAAAATTCTGCGTTACTCTTCCACTCACTTAGTGGTTCAGGATATCTTATTACATTCTTACAGGAACAAAGCATAATTTTGATATTCTCTATTTTATTAAATCCTCAAAACCATCTTGTAAGGTTCACAAAAAGCTCTGCAGAGATAAGATGTGAATGTAGCTGTTTGATCATATGCCATTCTAGTTCAAATGTGTGCTATCAAATAATAAATCCAACTAATCTGTAATGATCCCTGTGTGCCAAATACTCCAATAATATTTCACACCCATTAAATCATTTAGTATCCATCCCAAACCATATGACAAAGGAAATAGTTACATATATATATATATATAAATATATATTTACATATGTGCGTCTGTGTGTGTGTGTGTGTGTGTGTGTGTAAAATCATTCTTTCTTATATTCTGCCAGTAATTGGTAAGGTTTTTAAGTTTAAAAAGCAATTATTTAAATAGCAGAAAAAATAGTAAAGTAGAGGGAAGGGAAAGGGGGTGGAAGGAAGGGAGGCAAAGGGGAAATACTGGGGGCTGAAGCAGAACAAATTATATTCCATGCTTTTATAATTGTGTCATAGTATATTCTATTGTCATGTGTACCTAAAAAGAACCAATAAAGAAAATAAATCACATAATATGTGAAAAAGGGCAATCCTTGCCTGAAATATGATTATGATATATCAGGACTATAATTCCAGAATTTCAATATTCCACATAAGTTTTCTGTACTCTAGGGATGTTTCCTGGTCACCCTTGTACCTTATTTGAACTTCACATCAATCATGGTGTTGAATGAATACAGAAAATTTAATAATTTTGTCTTGAACCAAGTTCTTTTTCACATGAAAATTCTATGTGGTAGATGGGATATTTGGTAAACATTCTTTGAACTAATTAGAGTTTTAAAATAAATATTCTAAAAATTGTAGCTCATTAGGTAGACAGTTTTGCCATGAGCAGGTGGACATGGGAAGAATGATATACAGTTAATTACAAATAGGATATTAGACATATGCATCTAAAAGAATCCATGAGTCACAGGACTATGAAGGATTCTGGCTGTGGAAATGTATAAGACAGTGAATTTCCTCTGGTGAGCAAACTCCATCAGGTAACTGGTGCCCTATTTTCCACACCTGGAATATTCTGCAGTTTCTCCCAGGAACTAGTAAGATACTAATACATATGCATTGCCTAGCTGCTGTGGTAATGCCCTCCATGAGGAGGCTCTATGCTAGAATCTTAAAGCTTGGACCTTGATCTCAGACACTAAGTTCCTGGAAAGAGAGAAACTCTCTTGCTAGACAACCACAATGTTTTACTGAGCACAAACCTGCCCACATAACAGTAACTTTGTACAATGGATATGGGGACAAGTATATGGGGTACTGCATACATGGTGTATGTTAAGGGCTTCTGAGTGGCAAACCACTCCCCCATACTAGGCATGTGAGTGTCAAACTGCTTACCCTGTAGGCACAGCCCTGGGTGTGAGGCCATGTGTTGCAGTCCTTGCACTTGCTCAATGGCCCACTCCTCGATTGGTCAAGGACAAGGACAGCTAGCAAGAAATTGTATTGGTGGCTGCCTGTAATCTGCTTAGCTACTGCCTGAGTGTGTGTGTGTGTGTGTGTGTGTGTGTGTATTAGTAACTGTACAATAAAATCACACCTGTTTCCTGCTTGGTCTCCAGAGTTTTTTTTTTTTTTTTTTAAGAGAGAGTGAGAGAGGGAGAGAGAGAAAGAATTTTAATACTTATTTTTTTTTTTAGTTATTGGCGGACACAACATCTTTGTTTGTATGTGGTGCTAAGGATCCAACCCGGACCGCATGCATGCCAGGCGAGCATGCTACCGCTTGAGCCACATCCCCAGCCCCTCCAGAGGTCTTGATTAGTGACTCTATGGGCACAGTCTCCTCTATCCTGTTATGTGGACCTCCTCGATGGATGAGAGAGAGCCCACACAGCTGGACTTTTTTGAGAGCCACACTAAGCTCCTAGCATTGCACATTGTAACTTAGTATGTAACCGAGGAATAAGCTGTATTATGTTGCTAAGTCTATAAGCTGCCTAGTGATACAGTGAACAATATGTACTAATGAAGCCAATGACCTCATGTAACCTACTGATATAAATAAACCTGTCAGCTCAAGCAAGCAGCCTTTGCTTTGCCTTTATATTTTGCTTCTCTTTCTTTTTGCTTTCCTTGCAGGACTAGGAATTACAAGGAACTTTACTGAAGCAGACAATAGCATTTGGAACATGGAAACTGATATACCCAACTTTTTCTAGCCATAATTAATTCTAACCCCTTAAGGAAATCATTGTTTCAAGATTATGTCACATCTGTCTATTGTGACCAGATCTTTATGACCCTCTCCTTGTGACCACGTCATCACAGAAACCATGTTGTAACCACACCTTGTGACTAAGTTATCATGGCTTTATAAAGAAAATTTGCTGAGGGCTAACCAAAGGGTCAATAAGTTACTTAAGGTGGGGATGGGAAACTAAGTAAAGAACAAAAGATCATAAAACCTCTAAAACCCACAGATTCTGTAAGAGCCACACCAGTCTTTCTGGAGACAATCCATGAATGCCTATACAATGTTATCCTAATTTTTTTAACTTTTCTAACAAAGTTCTGTCTAAACTCTGTCCATCTTGCTTGAAATTCTTCCTGTGGAATTACAAGAACTATGAACCCCCCTCTGCCACTCAGGACCAATGACAGGTCTCTTCTGTAACAGAATCCATCCATATTCTTAAATAATTATACCATAAGATACTTATTATCTATTCATTTTGTATAGTTTTATTTATTTATACATACATGGACCATCCTTCAGGTTTTTAGAGTAATTTTGGCTTTGATCCACAAGGAACCTTCCATAATTTATTATATTTAACTCCAATGACAGTGATCCCATCCAGTATACTTATATTAATTTTTATTTGGGATTTTTTTAGTTTTATTGATTTTATTTTTTAAAATACATGACAGAGGAATGCATTACAATTCTTATTACACATATAGAGTATAATTTTTCATATATAGAGTATGTTGATGCCAATTCATACCTTTATACATGTACTTTTTTGCACTACCATTCTAATTACACATATATACCACAATTTTTTATATCTCTATTTCTACCACGCGGCCTGTGCAGTGGTTTCATTAATGAGGTTCTAGGCATAAAGTTAGTTAGAAGAGATCGAAATAAAAACACAATACTCAGTTACCTTATTTCTATTGCTAGGTCCGAGACGGCTACCCTCTCTGGTTCGCTCCTCTAAACTGCCCAGCAGGACAGCAGGGATTACTCAGGGCTAGCAGGAGAGAGAGAGAGAGCATGCCGGGGACTAGCCTTTTATTAGGGAACAAGAGATTCAGGGGAGAATTCCATCCAATGAAGGTTGAGGGGGGCTGCACTCCAAGGTCAGGGTCAGCGATTGGGTCCCCGGGGTCAGTGGTCAGGCACACCCCCACACGGATGGGCTCTCTCATCAGGAAAGGGTCGGGAAAAACTTTGACTTTTGCCAAAGTGCCTCAGACCCTTAACGGGAGGCACCCGATAAAAGACATCTTAGAATGGCTTCCCACATCTATTTATATAATAAAGTATGTTGACACACAATTCAAGTCTTCACACATCTACTTTGGATAATGATGGGTTTCATTTTTAGATTTCATCTTGTTTAAGTATAGTTTTGCTTGTAAATTGTTGTACCCCAATACCCTTTTTATTTCTCTTAATATTTTACCAGAGAACCAGAGGATTTAAAAACTAATCCATATGCCTAATTCATATGAGTTACTCTGAATTATTTAAGTGCTATAATTCTATGCTTAGATTGCTCATCCTTTCCATGTCATTCTCATATTTTTTTACTTTTAGTTCTTGGATTTTGTTTTTTTGGATCTTTACTTCTAGAGTTTTTTCCATCTTTATTTTAATACACAGGGATGTATTTATTCATGGATAAATTTAAAGTCATTTTAATGAATTTCTGGACTCTTTCTATTGATGTCTTCTTTGTATCTCAATTCCCATTTTCATTCCAGTGTATCCCATTCATATTTCGTTTTCACCACAAACAATGTTTAATTTATACTTACAAAAATTTTTGCCTTTATAGAAAGTAAAAGATCACAGGAAGAAATGAAATCTATTTTTTACCTGACACTAATACCTCTGGTTGAAAAATATGCAAAAATCAATGCATGAAAGTTTGATCATATAATAAAAGATTCAGGATTTATAGTCATGTAATTGAATGAAGGGTTCATATTTCCATCAAGAAAGTACTGTCTAAAATACTCTATTGAAATTTACATGCTTTGGACATTGTTTTAAATAATAGACACAGAAAGAAATTACTAATTACAAAGAAATCTAGTTGTTCTTAGAAATACAGAATGTGGTATTCCCAAATTTTACAAAAGGATCTCTGGACTGATGGCATAGTTCAGTAGTGTGCCAGGTTTAGGTTACACAAGGCCTTGGATTGCCAAACAATGCTCCAAGCACTGGATCTCATCAACAGCATAGGCATGAGGGAGGTACAAAATGGTGGGAATGGGGAAACTCTCTGATAGGAAATGCTCTCTGTCTTTCAGATGTACATATATCACATTTCAAAGTCCCTGAGAATGCATGGCCCATCACAATAAGCATCTTTTTACTTACCTTATTGGACAGATATCTTTCAATCAAAAGGATATACAAAGATACACTTGAATTTTTCAGACTTTGAGAGAAAGACCGAGAAACTAGAAATCACACATGCATATTTAAGAGTTAGCTTTAGAAGAGTTAGTTTTCCATTTGATACAGATGCCAAAGAAAATATCAAAAATGTTTTTTGATCATGTTGTTTATATGATTTTCCTGAAATCTCTTGGGCATTGTTTTCATAAAGGCCATTGATTTACCCTTTCCCCAGGTAAGTAAGCAGAGAAAGTTTTTGGAACAGAGCTCTCTATCTATTTCTGTCTCCCTCTTAACACATACATTATATCATATGTGCAGATAATATTAAAATGAATACATAATTTTTAAGTACATTACTTAAAAAAATTCAGTTACATCAATTAGCAGGTATGGAAAGGTTTCCTTTTTACAACTTCCTCTTTTGGTCCATAATCTCACCTTTCCCTAAAAACAACCATCATACCATGTGAATATGCACATGTTGAATATTTTCTACTCACTCCCATTTGATGGATTTCTTATCCCCCCATATATAATTTGTTAAAGACAAAATAACAAATTGGCTACTAGGTTTATTATAACCATTATGCATGTTATATTGTTCTTTGTTTTGTTTTCAGGATCATTTCTTAAGTTTTTTTTGACATATTTATTATATTCCTATTGTAATCTTATTTGCATTGAATCTCATTGGAGATTTTCAATGATCTTATATCTAGATATTTATATCTATCTCCACTTCTGTGTCTTCTTCTTTTCTTTTGGTTTCTTTTCTTTTTTCTCCTCTTCCTTTCTCTTTCTCTCTCCTCCTCTGCCTCCTTCTTTTCACTCTTATTCTCTCTCTCTCTCTCTCTCTCTCTCTTTTCCTCTGTGGTTCTTTACATCAAAGTATTGTAGATGCTAGGGAATTACTCTTCCATAGACTTACATCCTAGTCCTTCTGCTATTATTTGTTTAAGTAACCTTTCTCTTCTTTGTCTCTATCTCATCATCTTCTTTAACTATGACTCCAAAATTTGTTTTTCTGATACTGTCCCATAAATCTTTAAATATTTTTTATACCATTTTATCCTGTCTTCTTTTCTCTCCTATGATTATTTTCAGATTATCTGTGTTTGACTTCACAGATTTATTCTGCTTGAACAATTCTGCTATTGATGCATTCTATAGCATGTCTCATTTAATTCACAATATTTTTCTACTTCGGGGATCTATTTGAAATTTTTATTATTTTAATCTCTGTTAAATTTCTTGCTCTGGTCACTTGTTCTTTTCTCATTTCTCAAAAAAACTGTATGATGCTAATCTCAATGAAAATAGGAAAATTTAGACTTTAGTTTGTGAAACAAATTCTTAAATGTTTAATTGAATACTCACTAGCCAGTGAAGTTTTATTTCATTATTTATGTGGTATGTACATATTTCTGTTCAGGTAAAACTTTGATAATTTCCTTAAAATATCATGTTGATTTTGATAATACTGTGAAAATATTTACTTAACTATTGATCTAATGTTATATGTTATGTGTATTTTTTAATCTAGTATCCTTACTTCAAACAAAATTGGACATATAATTACTTCCTCAACCATATCTAAATCTTCTCCAGTCAATCCTCAAGCCCCTATCTTAACTGAGACTCTTCTAATACAGTGGTATCTGAGTGTCTGATATTAAAAAGATATTGGATTTATGTTAGTCATAAAGAAGAATGAGATCCTAATTAGAATAAGTTATACTTCATATATGTATAATATGTCAAAATACATTCTACTGTCATGTATCTGAAAAGAACAAATAAAAAAATTAAAAAGATATTTCAATCAGATTCTTGTTATACATTTATTTTAATTATTCCTTTTAAAAATAGAATGCATGACTAGCTTTGCAGTTATTACTTTATGCATCTGTGAGAATATCTCTAGTATGAAAAATGTACTCCTTCATCTTCTATCTATATAAAATTGCTACATGTAGGTGTTGGTTTTAACATTTTTATTTTATTTTTTATGTCAAATTTAAAAATTATTAAATTTTTTTATGTCAAAATGGTCATACATCCAAAAGCATTATACAGATTTAATGCAATTCCTACTAAAATCCCAATAACAATCTTCACAGAAATAGAAAAAGCAATCATAAAATTTATTTGGAAAAATAAAAGGCCCAGATTAGCCAGAACAATCCTTAGCAAAAAAAGTGAAGAAAGAGGCATAACAATACCAGACTTTAAACTATACTACAGAGCTATAGTAACGAAAATGATATGGTATTGACACCAAAATAGACTTGTAAACCAATGGTACAGAATAAAGAACCCATATAAATACGATTATGTCATACTAGACAAAGGCATCAAAAACATTCACTGGAGAAAAGATAGCCTATTTGGCAAATTGTGCTGGCAAAACTGGAAATCTATATATAGCAAAATAAAATTAAACCTCTATCTCTCATCCTGCACAAAAATCAACTCAAAGTGGATCAAAGACTTGGGCACTAGAACACAGACCCTGCACCTAACAGAAGAAACAGTAGGCCCAAATCTTCACCATGTTGGCCTAGAATATGACTTTCTTAAGAGTCCTGAAGTACAAGAATAAATAAGTGAAATGAATTTAAATTAAAAAGCTTCTTCTCAGCAAAGGAAACATACGCTTACTGATTGGGAGAAAATCTTTACCACATGCACCTCTGATAAAGCATTAATCTCTAGGATATATAAAGAACTCAAAAAACTTAACACTAAAAACAAAACAAAACACAAAACAAAACAAATAACTCAATCAATAAATGGGTTAAGGAACTGAACAGACACTTCAAAGAAGAAGAAATACAATTTATCAACAAATATATGAAAAAGTGTTCAAGATATCTAGCAATTAGAGAAATACAAATCAAAACTACACTAAGATTTCATGTCACTCATTTCAGAATGGCAGTCATCAAGAATACAGGCTTTTTCTATTTCTATGAGGAATGCCTTTGGGATTTTGACCAGAATTGCATTAACTGTGTATAGTGCTTTTGGTAGTATGGTCATTTTGATAATATTAATTCTGCCTATCCAAGAACAAGGTAGATCTTTCCATCTTCTAAGGTCTTCTTTGATTTCTCTCTAAAGAGGTTCATTTGCTTTCATTGTATACATCATCTCATAGAAATAGAAAAAGCAATCATGAAATTTATCAAGAAAAATAAGAGACCCAGAATAGCTAAAACAATCCTTAGCAGGAAGAGTGAAGCAGGTGGCATTGCTATACCAGACATTAAACTATACTACAGAGCAATAGTAACAAAAACAGCATGGTATTGGCACCAAAACAGACTGGTAGACCAATGGTACAGAACAGAGGACACAGAGACTAATCCACAGAATGACAATTATCGTATATTAGACAAAGGTGCCAAAAACATGCACTGGAGAAAAGATAGCATCTTCAAGAAATGGTGCTGGGAAAATTGGAAATCCATATGCAACAAAATGAAATTAAACCTTTATCTCTCACCCTGCACAAAACTTACAATGGATCAAGGACCTAGGAATTAAACCAGAGACTCTGTGTCTAATAGAAGAAAAAGTAGGCTCTAATCTTCATCATGTGGGATTAGACCCCAACTTCCTTAATAAGACTCCTATAGTGCAAGAATTAAAACCAAGAATCAATAAATTGGATGGAATCAAACTAAAAATTTCTTCTCAGCAAAAAAAAAAAAAAAACCAAAAAACTATGATGTGAATAGAGAGCCTACATCCTGGGAGCAAATTTTTACCTCTTACACATCAGATAGAGCACTAATCTCTAGGGTATATAAAAAACTCAAAGCTAAGCACCAAAAAAACAACTGACCCAATCAACAAATGGGCTAAGGACATGAACAGACACTTTTTGGAAGAGGAGATACAATAAATCGACAAATATATAAAAAATGCTCATAATCTCTAACAATTAGAGAAATGCAAATCAAAACTACTATAAGATATCTCACTCCAGTCAGAATGGCAGCTATTATGAAGACAAACAACAATAAATATTGGCGAGGATGTGGGGAAAATGTACACTCATACTTTGCTGGTGGGACTGCAAATTGGTGTAGCCAATATTGGAAAGCAATATGGAGATTCCTTGGAAATATGGGAATGGAACCACCATACTTTATATATAACATACATTATCCCAATGGAATATTACTCAGCTTTAAAGAAGAGTGAAATTATGGCATTTGCTAGTAAATGGATGGAGTTGGAGAATACCATGCTAAGTGAAATAAGCCAATCCCCCCAAAAGCAAAGGGTGAATGTTTTATCTAATATGCAGATACTAATTCATAATAAGGTGGGGGGCACTAGAGAAGAATAGCATTACCTTAGGTTAGGTAGAGTGAAGTGATGGCATGGATGGGGAGAGGATGTGGGGTTAGGAAAGATAGAATAAAGCAGACATTATTACTTTATGTATATATGTGACTGCATGATCAATACAATTCTACAAAACGAGAAATTATATCCCATCTATATGTGATATATCAAAGTACATAAAAGCATTCTACTATCATGTGTAACTAATTAAAACAAATAAAAAATAACAAAACTCAATGTAAAATTACAAGGTAATTCAAAAGAAGAAACTACAATTATGTACAATAGCATGCATGAGCCTGAAACAGGTTAAGTGAGAAAAGCTTCTCACTAAAAGTCAAATACTTCCTAATGTCACTGACATGTGGAATATAAAGCAGCTCACTGCAAATGAGTAGAGAAGAGCATGGTGGTTACCAGAAATGGCATTAATGGCAGATATTAAATACTTGAATGAAATATAAAGTCTTCCCTCAATCACATGATTAAGTGAAATGAGAGTAGAAGAATAAAATAATAGGGTAGAGTTTTGTTGTTTAAGCCATTAGTTTAAAGTAGGCAGTCATATCTATAAGATTTTTGTAAACTTTATTGTGAACACAAAGTAAATGCCTACATTATACAGAAAAGTATGAAAAGCAAGAAATAAAAAATATACATTTGGGGAAATTTTCATAACTGCAATGAAGTTTGTCTGAGAGGAAGACCAATGAAACAACTAGAAAATGATGAATACATGATCATTAATTTAAAAAATGGCAATACTAAGTACCAACACATCAACAATTACCTGTGAAATAAGTCATCATTTGAAACAATCCAACAACTTGTCATGATAAAAATATCAAGGAATTAGGTATGAAAGAAAATTACTTTAACACAATAAACACTATATACAACAAACATAGCTAATGTCATATTTCATGGAGAAAGATTTTGCCCATGTTAGGAAAGCTGATTCAACAATAATTAGGAATCTGTGGGCAGCTTGAAGAACTCAAGAGAGAGTTAAATATGGAGGAAGAAATAATCCCATGCCAAAATACAGGCTGGTTAAAGAGAGAAAGAGGGAGATTAGGGCTACAAAATGAATGAAGTGAGCAGTCCAGGTGATGATGAGAGTCATCAGCAAGGTGTGCAGGGATATAGGGTGATACAAAAGAAGGTATCAAGTAGAGTCTGGAGTCTAGGATCAGTCCAAGGGCAGAGAGAACAATGGTGAAAGAGACAAGGGAGAGGGTGGAGGTCCTAGTGGGAAGAGAGGGAAAGTAGGAGTATATCTCTGAAGAACTGAAATGAAGTCTGCATGGAAACGTGGTCCTGTAGACATAACAGTCCCCCTGTGGCAGAAATAAGCAGGCTATGACAAAAAAGAAACAAAGTTGTTAGGACCAGCCAGAGATAGGATTTTACCTTCCATGAGGCTGGCCAGATACATCTGAGAGACCAATACTCATGCCATTTTTTTGTGTCAGCCTGAGTTAGATTTTAGGTTACTATAGCTGTGACACAGAGAAACCACCCTCTGATATGTTACTGAGCAATGTCACACTTCATTTCTTTTCTTCTTGAAAGTTTTCAGTCAAGAGACTCAGAATAAGCACAAAGTCTGTTTAGTAAATAAATAGTGGACCATGACCCAGAGAGAAAACAGTCAGGGGTTTTCCACATGGCAGATTTTCATACCTGGTCTGGGAACTTCCTTCTTCATGTATTATGAACTTGATGCAGTTACTGTGTTTTTTATACAAAGGCTTAGTGTGCCTGCACTAGTTCCACCATGTTGAAAACTTCTTGTCACTCTAAATGAAATTTGTGGGGGTTTAAAGGCAGAATATAAATTACAATAAATTAGGGGGTCCCCCAAATGGAAGTAACTCTTTGTTTCTGCATTTTTCAAGTTGGAAAGTCCTTTAAGCTGGTTAAACCTGATTCTTTCTGTTCAAGAAGGAGTACCTGACCAAGACAAAGGTTGGTTTATAGGTGGGGTTTCTATCACCTGAGGTGGAATTATTTTTTCATCACTCAAGAGGGGGTGAGTCCTATTTTTCCTTCTTCCACATATCTGTTAATGTCTATTTTCCTACTTATTCTAACACAATGAGTAGAATTCAAGTGATACTTAAAAATTTCAAAATAATACTTAATGTTTTCACAATAAAAAGATGAAATGAAAATCTGTTTTTTTTCCTTTCTCTTAATACATACTATATAAATTAAATGTGTAGATAATATTATGATCTACTGCTGAAGCATGGTGGTCCACACCTGTAATCCCAGTGACTCAGGAGACTGGGGCAGGAGAATCTCAATTTTGAGCCTAGTCTTGACAACTTAGTGAGACCTATCTGAAAATAAAAAAAATAAAAAGGGACTGTGAATATAGCTCAGTGATAGAGCACCATGGGCTCAATCCTTGGTACTGAAATGAAAATGTAAAAATTTGAAACACAATGCAGATTGCATTATTTAGAAAAAAAATCAATTTTATCAAATAGCAGGTCATCACATGTAGGATGTGAGTATATATTTTTCCACATTATGCATTTACTAAGTATGCATTTACTTATTATGCATTTATTTATTATGCATTTACTATGTATGATATATCAAAGTATGTAAATGAATTCTACTGCCATGTATAACTAATTAAAACAAATTTAATTTTTTTTTAAAAAAGAAGTCATTATATATGTATGTATATGTATTTATATGTATAAATTCCTTATTTGTATTTTAAATCCTTCACATACCTAAAGGCTTTCTTTGTAAAATGTCTTTCAGTATTCCAGTTAGAATATGCCATCAATTTTCTTCTGGGAACATGGCTGGCATAACTTTGCAAAACAGACTGAAGATCATATCCTGCAGGACACTTCTATATTTTATTTCTTATTTTTAGGTGCTATTTGTATTTAATTAATTTATTTTTAAAATCATGGCAAAAATTTATGCATTTGCCATGTGTGCTATGTATTTTGACATATATATTCACGGTGCAATGACTTATTATCCCATAGATTACCTCACATAGTTATGATTATTATTGTGGGAACATTTTACATTCACTCTCTTAGCATTTTTCAGGAGTCAATATGTTATCAACACATATTTACCATATTGATATGTTGAATCTATCTTTCTAATATAGCTGAAATTTTGTATTCTTTGACCAACCTGTCCACAACCCTGTCTGTCAAACCAACACACCTCTGTGTAATTGCCATTTTACTATCTACTTTTATGAGATCAACTTTTTAAAGTTTCACATCTCAGTGATCTCATGCAGTACTTGTCTTTCTGTGGATGGCTAATATGATGTCTCACTGTTGATAAAAACAAACCAATAGTGGAAAACCAGAGCAAGGACACTAAACCATGGTGCAGAAACCAAAGTAACTGCACCAAATACATAATGCATGAGGAAGGAGGTTTGCAGACCAAATATAAAACCATTCATGTGGAAAACCTCAGTCCATTTCCTCTCTGGAAAGTGGATCATACTCCCATTTCAATTTAAAAACTCCTTTTACTTTTTGATTGTATCTCTTAACCAAAATCTTTCTCAAGAAAATGGAAACTGAAGAGTGATATGACCTGGTAACAATTGTAAAGTTAATTTTTCATTGACCCAAAGCATTTTTGAGCCACGTATCTGTTATGTCACACAATATTTAGTTATTTTTCATTATATCTGAGAATTAATGTAGTAGAGCATTCAATATTTTCTTGTTTAAATTTCCCAGAAGCATTTTTTCCCCAAAAGTTCTACTCTTACAGTATACTGTTTATTTATTCATTTATTGTTAATTTTATCTTATTCAAAATTAGTGTTTCATATGTTGAGAAATTGTATATATTTGTTTCACAGCACATGTAACAAAGACCTCAATTCAGTAGTAACTAATTATATGTAAGAAGCATATCCACAGAGAGCTCTGTCCCCAGGAACTTGCTCTGCTAATTCATCTGGGATAAAAACTAAGTGAATGGCTTCTTTGAAAACTGTTCAAGAGTCTCAAGAAAAGCATACAAATAGCATGCTTCAAAGCATTATATGCATTAACTCCCTAATCTAGGTATTTTTCTCTTTTGTACCCTATATCAACTGAAACACTAACAGCTATCTCTAAATGTACATTTGAGGACTATAGTTTGTTGATCTATTTTTTGAAAAATTGAAATGCATTCCCTCACTATTCTTTTTTGGGGGGGTGGGGAGGGGAAGGCAGGTACTGGGTATTGGGTCACTTAGCCACTGAATCACATCATCAGCACCATTTTGCATTTTATCTAGAGATAGGGTCTCAGAGTTGCTTAGCATCTCGCTTTTGCTGAGGCTGGATTTGAACTTGTGATCCTCCTGCTTCAGCCCTGCCCCCTGAGCTGCTGGGATCACTATTCTTTTTTTAATTGAAGGATATCTATAAAAAAATAAGGTGAGTAAAAACACTTGTTTTCTTAGCCATCTATTTTCAAGAGATGGTTGGAGTGTGTGTAGCTCTTAGTGCTAATATGCATATGAAAGACAGTGCATTTAACTTCTGGTAGCCTTTTCTAAACTTTGGAAATATCTAGGTCAGTGGCTCTAGGAACAACTAGGTTTCACTTTATAATTAATCTCTCTCAGTCTCACTTAAAACAACATTAAAATAACATCTACATTTCATAATGAGTATTCTTGACAGATATATTCAAATGAAGTATAAAGTTTTTATTCAATCATGTGAATATAAAACATGAATAATTTTCTTCTTATATGGTCAAAATTTTATGGATTCACTTCACCATTTTCAGTGAGATGTTTTGATATCAGATGAAAATTTCTATGATGACTACTTGTGTATTTTTCCTCCTTGTAAAACTAAAAAGTGGTGTTAAGTGTAGATAAGATACCATGTGTGATAAAAAATAAACTATGAATAAGATACAGTAGCCTAAAAATGTAATGGAAATGCAAAGAAAAATTTAACACAAATAGAATCTGGCAATTTACCAACCTGACTTCCAACATTCATGGATAGAGTACTGTGTAATGAAATAAGAATGCAAAATTACTGCAAATAAAAAATTCAAATGGCAGATGGAATCCAAAAGATAATGAAAGATGAGCAGGACATGGACAGTATGAGATCTAAGGATAAATTTTAAAAGCTTAAATATATTTCTGAGTAAATAAAATTGACTAGTCACCCTTTCTCTGGTACCTGTATGGAAATATCCAGAGAAATGAAGGGACTTTGGGTAGTCACCATTCACAGCCTAAATTACCTTGAAGATGAGAGATGGGAACAAAGTTCTAAATACAAATTTAATAAATATCCTTAAGGAATATTGGAGGTATTATTTCACTTAGAGTTAGATGTAATTAATTTAGAGAATATATTCTGAAAGATCAAATCTATAGTTATTGTTTATAAAACTGAAGTGAAGTTCAGAACATAAAAATATAAAAATGTGAATTTTGCCTGAGGTGACTGGTATACCATTACCCCAATGTGATCACAACAATTGTATGCATGTATCGAAATGTTACACTGTATCCCATATATATGTAGAGTAATTATGCTTATTAAATAAAAATGTTAATTCTTTTCAACATTTATGAAAAAAATGTAAACGTAAGTATGCCCAATAAATACACAAAAGTGTTATAGTGCAATTATTTAATAATATGGTTATTTTGGAAATTTTTCACAGTTTAAATAATTATGACCATTCTCATTTCATATTTAATCTATGACATAGAATTTTCTAAGAATAACAATGTAGGCCAAGATAATTTCTAAATTCTCTGTACTGATATAGCTTGCAAAATTTCAAACTCAAAGTGTAAGGGAAACACATTCCAAAATATATGCATCCAAAATTAATCATTTTTTTCTTTGAAATGTTAAAACTCTGAGTTTATTATCTCAGTATATCACTACCACATTTAAGGCATTTATGGCTCTTTAATATTTCAGAGCTCACAGGTATTAGCACACTTTAAGAATGAATAACAGTGTCTTGAAATGGGGATACTAACATTTCCTTTGTTATAGGGCTTTCAAGTGGATACTAAGTGATTCAATGTGTGTAATGAGACAATTGGAAATTTTTGACATATAGACCTCACTTAGGATTACATGGAATTATTATGATTTTATTATTGCATAGTTTCATGCTAGAAAAGCATCTAATAAATCAGTGTTATACCCCTAAGAATATAATCTGATAACCCTTGCCACAAAGGGAAAGAGTACCTCAGGATTTTGTCAGATATAATGTTTGAACTCACCATCTGAACTTTCCCCACCTTATAGAAGAATGTGGAATTTATAATATATATATATATATATATATATATATATATCATAACCTCACCACTAAAACAAAGAACAATATAAATTTATACCTTCATTTACTAATCTTTCTCAAAATGCTGCTTTATTCAACTAATGAAATTTTTTATTATCAGCATAATTTTTATGAAACAAAAATATGGATGCTCTGAAAATGTAAAACAACTGTTGAATCTGAATAAGTCTTTGGGCCTGAACTGGGATATTGATTTTTCTCCTGATGGAAGTTATGTAAAGTTCCAAAATATATTTATAACTATAAACAATCAATTGATCACTGATAATTGTCTGAACTCTTACATTGCTGTTGCAATGTATTATCCTGTTGGATAGTAAACTCACTTTATAATGGAAAATCTCTACCCCAAAGCATATACCAAATAACCTTTAGTTTAAAAGGCCATATTATCAAGGTTATAAAAATATGTTTTACATGAAAATGGTACATGCAAAAAGAAATTCTTGAACAATCGAAACCCAGGAGGTAGATTCACTGCTTCAATTTATAGTTCAGGAAAAAATGCTAAAAGTGTTTGAACTTTCTCAGTTCTTCTCAGAGCTAAGAAGTAGCTCTTTCAGCCCAAACTCTTATTCTTATCTTTGGAAATAATATGATTTATGGACTATCTAGTTTGGTTGGATAAGAATATATTGATAATTTCCATAGGTTCAGATTTTCTCCTCCTTCCACAATGACTACAACTTCAATGCTTTTTAGCTTTTCAATATTTCTTTAATGTCTCTCAGCAGTATGCTTGAAAATAAAGTATTCCAGCACCCCATGCCACACCTAGTCTATCAGACACCTGGGTAGGGGAAGCCATAATGTAAACAAACTCCTCTGCTGATTTACATTCGAGTATAAGTTTTTGTGTTTTAGAGGTTTATACACAGTTGCTTCAACTTTTTATTTATTACTCATTGTAACCCAAAGAAATAGCTAGTTTGGGGGGCTGGGGTGTAGCTCAGTGGTAGAGCACTTGCCTAGCATGTGTGAAGCCCTGGGTTTAATCCCCAGCACCACATAAAACTAAATAAACAAAATAAAGGTATTGTGTCCATCTACAACTAAAAATAGAAAAAAAAGAGAAATAGCTAATTTGGCTTATCATAACAAAGTGGAAGTTCAGTGTCAGAATGATTACCAAACATGCTGAAGGTAACTGCTTTTTATTTATACTGTTATGAAGGGAATTTGGTCAACCTGATGCCAGACAATTTATGTTAATTTTGCACAAGTTTTATATTACATCTACGCTTTCTGAAGTTCAAGGCATAATTATGTTCTTATCATTCTTAATTACTCAACTTTTTTTTTCAAATTTCTTACTGTAGGAAAATTAAGAAGAGAATGGTTCTAATTAATGAAAGCTACCCTAAAGAATTCATCCTAGTAGGCTTTGCTGATTATCCTTGGCTAGAACTTCCTCTATTTGTTATTGTTTTTATAATATACTTCATGGGTATGATGGGAAACATTGCCATCATTCTGGTGTCCAAGTTAGACCCGCGTCTCCAAAGTCCCATGTATTTCTTCCTCACCAACCTCTCCTTTCTGGACATCTGCTTAACCACAAGCATTGTGCCTCAGATGCTGTTTAACCTGGGAAGCTCTAAGAAGACCATCAGCTACTTGGGGTGTGCAGTTCAGGTTTATTTTTTCAGCACAGTGGGAGCCACAGAATGTCTTCTTCTGGCTCTTATGTCTTTTGATCGATATGTGGCCATCTGCAGACCTCTGCACTACACCCTCATCATGAATCAGCGCATCTGTACCCTATTAGTGTTCATTGTGTGGATGAGTGGAATTACTTATGGTGCTTTTGAGATCAGTCTAACATTACAGTTGCCATTGTGTGGCATCAATAAACTGGATCACTTTTTCTGTGAGATTCCAGTTCTGATAAAGACTGCCTGTGGGGAAAAGGAGGCTAATGAGCTCTCCCTCTCTGTGGTGTGCATTTTTATAGTAGCTATTCCTCTGTGTTTAATTCTTGCTTCCTATGCTAATATTGGACGTGCCATACTTAAGATTAAATCTTCTGAAGGAAGGAAAAAGGCCTTTGGGACATGTTCCTCTCATCTTATTGTAGTTTTCTTATTTTATGGCCCAGTCATTAGCATGTACCTTCAGCCACCCTCTTCCATCTCAAGGGACCAGCCCAAGTTCATGGCACTCTTCTATGCAGTAGTGATTCCTACACTCAACCCCTTCATCTACACACTGAGGAATAAGGATGCAAAAAGTGCATTAAGTAAGCTGGTAAGGAGCATTTTCACTTCCAAGTGAAGCTGGGAGACATCAAAATAAATTATTTAAAAATTAGAATTGGTTTATGGGTTTCCTTGTTATGATGCTATATCATGCTCCACCTTGTTTTCAAAAATGGTAATGTTTATAACATTCTTTGTAATCATGTAAACAAAAAATGAAAGTCAGTTAGTATGCACCTACATGGACACTCTAATTGTGGAAACATATTAAAATAGTTCTATTTTGGGAAATACAGAATGTAATAGAAACTTTGTTTAGTAATTTAAAAATAACAATAAATTCTAACATAAACTGATTAGATCATGATAACAATAGCATTGCAGCCATTCATCAATGAGCTTCCTATCAGTTCATCTGAAAAACATTTCATCATGCTTTGTGACATTTGCCCATGTGTGTGTGCACAACCTGGCTAGACTCCTTATTCTGTGTGAAACACTGTGTGCTTTCAAAAAATCATGACTCTCAAATATTTTTTTCAACCTCAGTTAAAGTTAATGCTATTGCTTCTGTGGAACTGAAGCTCTATGAAGATTTACCTATATTAAACATTCTTCAGACTCATTCTTGGAGAGCAGAATCATCATGATTGAAGAGAGATAGAATGTAGAGAGCCAAAATTATCTTGGGCTATTTTGTTCCTTTACCACTTTTTTTTTCAAAATTGTATGTGACTTCACATCACCATTAAGTAAAACTTGGAAGGTATTGCTAACCTTAGCAGACCTCTATCTTTCACCAGCCTTAAAACTAAAAACAAACAAAGAAACAAAAAAAACTTTAGATAACATCTGAAATCTGTAGAAAAGAGTTCCCTGCTTTTCTATAGCCTGAGTAGCAATGTCCCCACCAATGTATTTGGTAAATACATTGATTTTTTTTTTAATTTTGTTGTTGTTGTTGTTTAAAGTTTAGGATATAATTCAACTGAGATGTTGTTTTAAAAATCAAAACAGATCAGCTTTGTTGGATTGGGTCTTAAGAGCATTGAACTCTGAAAAAATTTTAGTAACTTTAAATTTTGTCTAATTTCTGGCAGGTATTGACTTGTCAGAAAAAGCTTTTCAATTTTGTGCATGCACACCAAGCATTAGGGAAATAAGTTAATAAGGAAATAAGTTTCTTTGATGTTAAATAATATCTTATGAAAGTGTTTAAAGATATTATTTATCTATCTTATACAAATGGTAAAATACTTTTGGGAAAATAATACTGAAAGATTTTTGTCAAACACAATATTATATAGAGACAATGGAAACAGTTGTTCTAAATTTTTTCTTAAGTTGTTCTCTGTCTTAGGTGAATGTTGATTACTATCACCCAGCCCTGTAGAGGTTACTCATTACAGAAATGTGAATGTCATTCCAAATGCCAGGGCCTTCTAAAATTCTATACAAAAATCTGAAGATCAAGAATACTGAAAGAAGTGGTGGGGAAAAATCATAGAGATGTTTTATTTGGGCTGGACTGTTTCATATCTCCAAGATACATATGTTCAGTATATTATAGCATGAAGGGTGCTTTACTTATCTTTACATAAACTCTGTTCAAAGAAAGGAATATATTTTTATCTGAAGGTGAATATGTGTTGTACCCTTGATAGAAAGCATGACCACTCCTAAGATGGCTTTTGCAAGGAGGATAATGAAATATATTTCTCATTGTCCCATGAAAATAGGACATTCCTGGAACAAATGCAAGACAGAAAATCATGTTAATAATTGAAAATTTGGGTATTGAAAAATAAAAGAAAAAATAATAAAAATTTTAAAACACAGATACCCATTTAGGGAATTTATACCAGTAGAAGTCAAGATGTATTAGAACTGAATTTTTCCACATTAAAGATAACCTAACAGCTGCACAGGCTTATAACTGCAAAGTCAATTGTATACCCTATTCTAGAAGGAGGAATAAAATGAATGTACAGCAGGAATCTGACTCAACAAATGCCTTTATGATCAATATAGTTTAATATCTTTCCAAACTTTTACACTCAGGTCACTAATGCCTTAGAGGAGTCCCAGAGAAGACTGGAGTGTGAGTATTGAGTGGAAAAGCTTTAGCTATGGTACAGTAAGGAAATATATGTCAGATTTGTTGGAAGAAAGGGTACTAGATAAAAACGTCGATAACTGATGATCTAATGTTATATTAGAAGTAAATACTTTATTTTCAAATTATTATCAAGCAACAATATATATTTAGGATATGCACAATTTTTACCTGAACAGAAACATATATAACACATAAATACAAGATGTAACTTCATTGAAGAATGAATATTCAATTAGCCATTTAAGAATTTTCTCTAAAAGCATACAAATAGCATGTCCACAAAGCATTCTCTCTATTTTCTACTATTATTTCCCTAACCAGCTTTCGTTTTTTCCTTGACACACTTGATCAACTGAAAAATTAACATTAGTTTTTCAGTTGATCAAGTGTGTCAAGGAAAAAACAAATAAAGCTCATTCTTACAGATGCATACGTGGAATACAGTTATTTGGTCTTTATTTTTTTTAAGTTTGAAAAATGCTAGTGTAATTCTTTGCTTATTTTATTGGGGAACATTTATTGAAGTAAGGTAAGTAAAAAGACATTTGTTTGTGAGCCATTCATTCTCAAACAAAGAAGGCATATGTGTACATCATATTGCCTAATATACAACTGAAATATGGAGTCCATTTCTCTTAAGTGAGCCTGTCCTAAACTTCAGAAATACCTAGGTCAGTGGCTTTGGGAATAATGGGATAACACTTTTACCCAGTCTCTCATGTTGAATAATATTAAAAGTATTTAAACATTACATAGAGTATTTCTAGCAGATACTTTATTTCCATGTATACAATACACGTGAACACAAAAAGAAACTTCATTGGGTAGAGAATGAAATCATTTAAACAGCCATTTAAGAAACTAAAATCTAAACTTCTCTATTTTTATTTAGATGAACCTCAAAAAAAGTTTAAACATTTTTGGTTATATCAATATTTACCTATTGAACTTGAGGTCTCAGTTTCTTGTACATACTGAGATTTACTTATTTTACACAGACAGGAAATTCATATAACTACTGAGGTTTTATTTTATTTCACATAATAACACTTCCTTTTCAGACAACACACTATATACCTCCCTTAAAACCATCATCAAATCTCATACCAACCACAATATCTTAGCACTTCCATTTTCTTAACTCTTCTGTGTATTTGCTTTAGTTGTCCCATTATGTCTCTTTCAGGTTATCACCTCTCTAAATTTCTTCTTAAGAAAAAAGTAAGCTATATACAACATACAATAAAAAAAGCACTAAAATGCAAATATATGTTTGTGGAACAAGAAGCAAACTATGTTGGCCTAAAGAAATAGTTATCTTCCAAGGGCATTTGTCAGAAACTAGAACAGGTAGTAGGATTATACAGGAATATAATACTTGCTGGGGGAATAAAAAAATAAAGGGGATGTACTAGAAAGACAATTATCTTATTTGAAAAAACTGCCATGAGTTTGTGAATATTTTACACATTTTATTTGAAATATTCTCATCTTTTAAAAACCCTTCAAAGTAAGTATAAACCACCATTGTCAGTAATGAAGTAGGGCACAATGATTCTTGAATGTGTATAGTTTATGTTAGGACTGGAATTTGAGAGCCTTTTTCTTTTTTTGTTGTTATCTCCTTAACTTTTGAAATTAAAAATTAATGTTTCAATTGTGGTAAAGTGTGCAAAACGTAACATTCAACATCTAACATTTTGGGGGATGCATGTTTCACTGGTACTAAGTAGATTCTCATTATGGTAATAATGCAAGCATCACTACCATACTTCTCCAGAAATCTTTTGATCGGCACAAACTAAAACTTTGTACCCATTGAAAAATAAATTCAGCCAGGTGGCGCATGCTTGAAATTCCTTGGCTCAGGAGGTAGAGGCAGATAGCTTCAGAACTTGTGGTCTTACTAGGTTTCTTAGTACCTTGCTGTCTCAAAATAAAAATAAAAAGTGCTGGGGATGTGGCTCAGTGGTTAAGCACCCCTGTGTTCAAACCTGGTACCCAAAAACAAAACAAATAAATTCACATACTTTCAACTCTAAATTGAAAGTTAGAAATTATCATTTTACCTTTTATTTCTATGAATTTGACTACCTTAGGTAACTCATATAAGTGGAATAATACAGTATTTGATTTAGTACATATTTAGCAAAACATTATCAAAATTCATCCAGTATATAGCTTGTGACAGAACTCCCAAACTTTTACTTATACATAAACTGTTTCCATTGAGATAATTGTTATTTATTTACTTACTTTAAATTGAATAATAATGTAGTATAATTTTATTATGTACAACATGGTCAACTCTAATAAATGCATTAATCACAAAAATGCAAGCTTCCTCCAGTATTTCCTATTTGAAAAGATGATGGAAATTTAAGATTATCCATCTCAAATAATGAACATTGAAAAATTTCAAGCTGAACATTACACATATGTAAAATTGAAAATGGCATATCTGTTGAACCACAACAAGAGACCCAAACAATGGTAATATAAAAGAATTTGAAAACTGCTGTAGTGAAAAACTCTCAGTATTTTGAATTTTGACATTATGTACAACCTTAAAGGTTTTTTAAAAATATTTAGTTTTTAGTTGGACACAATATTTTTATTTTTATTTATTTTTAGGTGGTGCTGAGGATCGAACCTAGGGCCTCACATGTGCTAGGCGAGCACTCTACCACTGAGCCACAAACCAAGGCCTTAAATTTAAGACTTATTTAATAAAACATAAAGCAGATTAAATAGGAAAACAGTTACATTTGATTAATTACTGTAACAATGTGATCTTTGAATACATTAAGTGCTAAAATTGCAAAATATATGGAAAATTATGAGAAATTGAAGTAGTTGGACACAATATTTTTATTTTCATTTATTTTTATGTGGTGCTGAAGATCGAACCTAGGGCCTCACATGTGGAGGCCCCTGAAATCCATATATCCAGCAGAGATTGGATTCTAACTGACCTAAGGGATGGTGATCTAATTTCTCCACCAGCATATTTCAACTGAAAAAATTTTAAATTTCCAGTCAGAGTTAAACACTATGCACCAGATGCTGAAACTTCCCATTTAGAAATTTGCATCAGCCCTACCCCGGGAGTACATCAATCTAGTCTGTCTATATGAACCTCACATGGTCAATAAATCCTATTGCACATTAACTTATACTGGTGATAAGGGAAGCTGAGAGTTTATACAGACACCTTTAGTTCCAGATGGGTTTAACAATCCCCAAACTTAAGCAGTACACAGCCAAAGAAAAAGTGGAAAAAGGACAGTAAGACATGAGCAGTGAACATTCATCCTTGTTAAGTTTTGACCATCTCAGAGATAAACCCTGTAAGCACAAAAATGACTGAGATGGGTGCCTCAAGAATTCAACAAAGCCTTTATTCACCAGTGGAATCAGTTATTGGATGGGCACACTTTCTGGACAGAAAATGGCACTGATTTTAAGGAAATTGTGGGCTTATATGTGTGTCTTAAGTTTTTGAGGAGTTTAACAGGATGTGGGCAAATGTTGCAAACATCTGGAACTTGTTTTTACTGAGCATGGTTTTTAATTAGGCAGTTATTACAGGGCAGGAATGGAGGGTTCAGGGTTCAGAGTCCAGTGCTCATCTGACATCCTGGGGTAATTGTATTGACACAGGGACAATATTGATGGGTAGTTTCATTGACACTCAGGGAATTTATTTCAGAAAGGATCCCTCCTCCCAGGGACTGCTATCTTGGACTGATGGTTACCTCCCTTCTGGGGCTTGTTCTGTCACTGGGAAATGATTGATTGAAAGGATCAAAATTTGGGCTTTTCTCTCCCTCCCTCCTTCCAGGTTACACATTTTCTTAGAGAGTTTATTAATTTCATTCCCAACTCTGAAAGGATAAAATGAATTGAGGGTGATAATATTGGATCTGGCTACTTCTACTGAGAAGGGGTGACATAGGAGGACCCCTTCTTTCAGAGTTCTGGAAGAGAACATGGGGATCCTGGTGGTTAGAAAAGGATCCTGGTGTTTGGTGCTTAAGAGGGATATATGTGGGAGGAGGCTTGAGGCTCAGGTGAAGTCCTCCTTTGGTGATCTCAGACAGTCAGGCTGGGAGTACAGGAGGAACATGTTTTGATGTATTCTGAGAGGCAGTTTGAATTGCACAGATAATCTCCCTAGAAAACTGTTTCTGTACAAAATTTAAAATAGGGAGAAGACAGTTTATTGTAAGAGAAAGTGAAGATTAACTGATTTGCTAGTGCTATAAAAAACAATGTTAGCAGGCAATATAGTAAGGGACTCTATTTTTCCTTAATCAAGGCCATTATGACTCAATCAAACTTAGGGTGCATTTTACATGATTTCAGAGTTTGGGTCCTTTATAGCACAGAAAGCATAATTAACTTTGAAATCATACTTTCCTGATGGTTTAATTATCTCCATTCTGCTTGATGGACTATGTAAAACAAGAACAGAGATAAGATTAACTGAATATTTATAGCTAGTAACCCAGCTATATGTCTAGAAAAGTAATTAAAATGGTTAAGAGAAGAAATCCTTTCATCTAAACTGCCTCAAGTCCCTTCATTATCAAAAGTATGCATTTTTGCATTAACCTGTGGCCAGAACCTAAGATTGTAATTTTTTTTTATTGGTCGTTCATAACATTACATAGTTCTTAATACATCATATTACACGGTTTGATTCAAGTGGATTATGAACTCCCGCTTTTACCCCGTATACAAATTGCTGTATCACATCAGTTACCCTTCCATTGATTGACATATTGCCTTTCTAGTGTCTGATGTATTCTGCTGTCTGTCCTATTGTCTACTATCCCCCCTCCCCTCCCCTCCCCTCCCCTCCCCTTTTCTCTCTCTACCCCTTCTACTGTAAATCATGTCTTCCATTTGCATTCTCTTGACTTACCCCTCCTTACCTCTTATATGACATTTTGTATAACCCTGAGGATCGCCTTCCATTTCCATGCAATTTCCCTTCTCACTCCCTTTCCCTCCCACCTCTCATCCCTGTTTACTGTAAATATTCTTCTCAAGCTCTTCGTCCCTACCCTGTCCTTGTTTACACCCCTTATATCAAAGGAGTCATTTGGTATTTGTTTTTTAAAGATTGACTAGCTTCACTTAGCATAATCTGCTCTAATGCCATCCATTTCCCTCCAAATTCTATAATTTTGTCATTTTTTAATGCAGAGTAATACTCCATAGTGTATAAATGCCACATTTTTTTTATCCATTCATCTATTGAAGGGCATCTAGGCTGGTTCCACAGTCTTGCTATCGTGAATTGAGCTGCTATGAACATCGATGTAGCAGTGTCCCTGTAGCATGCTCTTGTTAGGGCTTTAGGGAATAGACCGAGAAGGGGAATAGCTGGGTCAAATGGTGGTTCCATTCCCAGCTTTCCGAGAAATCTCCATACTGCTTTCCAAATTGGCTGCACCAATTTGCAGTCCCACCAGCAATGAACAAGAGTGCCCTTTTCCCCGCATCCTCTCCAGCACTTATTGTTGTTTGACTTCCTAATGGCTGCCAGTCTTACTGGAGTGAGATGGTATCTTAGGGTAGTTTTGATTTGCATTTCTCTGACTGCTAGCGATGGTGAGCATTTTTTCATGTACTTGTTGATTGATTGTATGTCCTCCTCTGAGAAGTGTCTGTTCAGGTCCTTGGCCCATTTATTGATTGGGTTATTTGTTATCTTATTGTCTAATTTTTTGAGTTCTTTGTATATTCTGGTTATTAGGGCTCTATCTGAAGTGTGTGGAGTAAAGATTTGTTCCCAGGATGTAGGCTCCCTATTTATCTCTCTTATTGTTTCTTTTGCTGAGAAAAAACTTTTTAGTTTGAGTAAGTCCCATTTGTTGATTCTATTTGTTAACTCTAGCGCTATGGGTGTCCTATTGAGGAATTTGGAGCCCGATCCCACAGCGTGTAGATCATAACCAACTTTTTCTTCTATCAGATGCCGTGTCTCTGATTTAATATCAAGCTCCTTGATCCATTTTGAGTTAACTTTTGTGCACGGCGAGAGATAGGGATTCAGATTCATTTTGGTGCAAATGGATTTCCAGTTTTCCCAGCACCATTTGTTGAAGATGCTATCCTTCCTCCATTGCATGCTTTTAGCCCCTTTATCAAAAATAAGATAGTTGTAGTTTTGTGGATTGGTTACTGTGTCCTCTATTCTGTACCATTGGTCCACCCGCCTGTTTTGGTACCAGTACCATGCTGTTTTTGTTACTATTGCTCTGTAGTATAGCTTGAAGTCTGGTATCGCTATACCTCCTGATTCACACTTCCTGCTTAGTATTGTTTTTGCTATTCTGGGTCTTTTATTATTCCATATGAATTTCATGATTCTTTTATCTATTTCTACAAGATATGCTGTTGGGATTTTGATTGGCATTGCATTGAACTTATAGAGAACTTTTGGTAATATCGCCATTTTGATGATGTTAGTTCTGCCTATCCATGAGCAGGGTATGTTTTTCCATCTTCTAAGGTCTTCTTCTATGTCTTTCTTTAGGGTTCTGTAATTTTCATTGTATAAATCTTTCACCTCTTTTGTTAGGTTGATTCCCAAGTATTTTATTTTTTGGGGGGATATTGTGAATGGAGTAGTTGTCCTCATTTCCGTTTCAGAGGATTTGTCGCTCATATACAGGAATGCCTTTGATTTATGCGTGTTGATCTTATATCCTGCCACTTTTCTGAATTCATTTATTAGCTCTAATAGCTTCTTTGTAGACCCTTTTGGGTCTGCTAGGTATAGAATCATCTAAGATTGTAATTTTGAGACATCCAAAGACGCAATATGCAAAGCATCAAGTCCCATTAAGTAATTACATACATTGTGCCATTGAATCTCAGTATCATTATATGGAACTCTAGTACACAAAATTGGGTAATATTATAATGGCATTGAAATCTATGAGTCCACCATAAATCTTGTACTTGTTTTCCTAGCCAAATAATAGAAACTTTTAATTGTTGAACTTTGCTCAACAATTCTGGATCAACATCTACTTCACTTTGCCAGGTCTCAGCATTATTATGGAATTGTGGAAAGTAATGAGTAGTTTAGACCTGCTGATGCAATGTTATTGTTGCAGTAGAGGCAGAGGTGATGATGTCAGTCAGAAAAACAATACCAGCTCTCAGTCACCAGATGAAACATTTAGCATGGTGTTTCAGATGCTGCAATAATTCCTGCATGAATGCTACTGAAGGGGTTTCCTGCCATGTTTCCTTTAATTTTACAGGGGGCCAGGTGGCTACTGGCCTTTTCAGAATCCTAACCGTTTGTTCTGGATTTTGCCATGCTTAGATAGCATACAGTTCTCACATTTGACAAAATAGATACTTTTCGAGGGATTATATTGTACTTGAATGGGTCCAGATAATAAAACATAGGAATTTAATACACATGCTGTGAGGTAGAATTCCTTATGAAAGGAAATGTTAAGACAAGATAACATTTTCCAACTTGTTATATTGAAAATTACTATTCCAGATTCAAATAGTCTCCAGAGTCAGACCTATTTTCCATACAGTGTCCTGAATTGGCCCAAAATCCATTCTCATGGCTGGAATTGATAATCCTCTCTTAGACCAGTACATAGTGAAATTGGAATTTTAAAAAGTCCTATAAACATAAGAAAATTTTCACCCCAAATCTCTAGATTTAGCATCAATCAGTGAGAATCCCAATCTATAATCTGTTTTCCTGCAATAGAAAGATTCTGAGGGTGGGGTGTAACACATTCAGATTATCGCAATAATTTATGTGAAAGATCCCAGTGTCTGTTCTAAGAACATAGGGGTCTGCTTAGTGGATAATTAACATTAACTTCCTGCCATGCAGGTGAGCCTTTGCCAGTGAGAAAAATAAGCCTGGTTTCTTGATTCTGTTTTTTCAGCCACATGAATAAGCCATTTTTTGAGGCCCAGTGTGATAACAATATGAGTTATTGAGAGAAATGCAAAGTGGGGAGGACAATCTTGAATAGTTAAACAAAAACTGTTGGGAGGACCTAGTAATCAAAAAAGGACCCAGCAAGAAAGTGGTGAAATTAAAATAGATTGAAGGTATATGGGGGGTGTCAAACCATGTTACGTGGTGAACAATGGCAGGCTATGGAATGTGGCCCAATAAATCTCTGTGTCATTATCCATGCTCACAGTTATTAATATTATAAAGGCCAGCATGAGGAATCTGTTTACAGGAATAATAAATTGACCCATTTTCTGTTTACAGGAATAATAAATTGACCCATTTTCCTAAATCCAGTTATTTTTGTTGTTTTCTTAACCTGTCCCCATGGGATATGCCTTCCAGGCTCAAGACATTAACAATTTCACCTGCAAAGACAAAATTCTCACTGAATAAATCAGCTGCTTCTTGTCTCCACTATTTCACGTTTACTTCTTGTCTCCACTATTTCAGCGTGGCTGTTTGTGAAGTAGAAGATGATAAATAGAAAACACAAAGAGAAGAAAGAAATTTGGGTGGGGGTCAAGTCAACAAATTTCCCTTGAAGCCAGAGGTCTCAAATGAGATCTAATGTTTGAAAAGGAGACAGATGAAGGGTGTATGTGTGTGTGTGTGTGTGTGTGTGTGTGTGTGTGTGTATAAATATGGTGAATTTGAATCATCTGTGAGTGCTGTTAAGAAAAGGTAGAGGGCTGGGGATGTGGCTCAAGCGGTAGCGCGCTCGCCTGGCATGTGTGCAGCCCGGGTTCGATCCTCAGCACCACATACCAAAAAAGATGTTGTGTCCGCCGAGAACTAAAAAATAAATATTAAAAAATTCTCTCTCTCTCTCTCCTCTCTCACTCTCTCTTAAAAAAAAAAGGTAGAAGGGTCTCTGAGAAGGTGATATTAAGATTCCTGGATATGAGGGTCAGCAGTTTCCTTGTGAATGGCTGGGAGGTGGATAATTTGTAGATGGGTGGGATCTGTAAGAACAGATTGATAAAATCCATCAGCAGGAATAAGTTTTAAATGGCTTAAATGGATCCAGAAGGGATGGTATTCTAATTTGGCTGTGGTGGAAGTGGTCAGAATCACCTTAAAAGGCCCACCAATTTTTCTTGTAAAGGGGCTACAGGTTGGGAAGGGGAGAGATAAACTAATTTCCTTATGGAAGTAGGAGGGACCCCTGAAGATTGGGGCTGGGGAAGATGGGTGTGGGCATATTTCCAGAGGGCAGCACCGAAGTGGGCTAGGAGGGGTTTTAGCACATCAGGAGAAATGTTAGGTGATTGATGTTGAATGATGGGGGGATGATGGGTGGAGCAAACAGAAGTTCAAAGATGCTGATCATAAGAGGCTTTTTGAGCAGTGCTTGGAGATTAAAAGAAGGGCCAAAGGGAGGAGCTTAATCCAATCTAAGTGAGTGTCTATAGATAATTTGGTTAAGATTGCCTTTAAGGTTCTATTTGTCCTTTCAACCTTTTCTGAGGATTATGGTTGATAGGGAATGTGGAAGTTCCATTTTATATTTAAAATATTAGCCAATTCTTAGGTGGTAGAGAAAGGAAACTTGGGACCATTATTGGACTGGAGGGAGGCAGGTAAAACAAAGTGGGGAATTATTTCTTGGAACAGTAGGGCTGCAACTATAGAAACCCTCTTATTTTTAATTGTAAAGGCTTTGACCTATTCAGTAAAGGTGTCTACCAAGACTAAAAGATATTTAGTTTTTCTCACAGGGGGCAAGTGAATGAAGTCAAATTGCCAATCCATGGAAGGAAGGACTCCCCTAGCTTGGTGTGTGGGAAATGGGGGTGGCCTCACATTGGAGTCAGTGGTAACCTTGATACAAATGGTGCAGAATTGAGAAATTTGTTGGAGATTCTGTAAATCTGTAGAGGACAGGTTTAGTGAATTCTTTAGAAATATGTGGAGGGAGAGAATTGGGGTGAAATAAGCCATGTAAGTAAGATAATAGGGCATTAGTTTCATTAGGGGGAAGCTGGAGCTTAGTGGGCATGGAATATAAAACTAAATTAGGAGTTTGTGATGACTGAGAAAAGCCAATCTGTTTTGCATTTCAATCTGCTTTACTGTTTCCTAGGAAAATGTACTGACCATTGGTCTGATGTCCTTTACAATGCAAGACTGCCACCTTGTGGTGTAAAAGATCAGCTTTAAGCAATTTTTTAAAATGTAACTAGCATTAAGAATGGTGTTCCTGCCTGAGTAAAGAAAAAACAAAAACCCTTTCTCTCCAGTTCAAGATGTTAAAGTGAATTGTTGTAAGTGTATTTGGAATCAATAAAAATATCAATTAATTTTTTCTTAGCTAATTATAAAGCTCAAGTCAGGTTGATTAATTCTGCCTGTTGTGAAGTGGTGTCTGGAGGTAAAGGGGATACCTCAATGATTTAGGTGAGGATAAAAGGAGAAGCTGCAGTAACTTTTCCTTAAATTATAGCATAACCTGTGAGGTAAGGGGACTGTTTCTGGGAACTTCCATCTATAAACCAGTCTGGGGAGTCAGAGAGTGGCTGATAAGTTGTATGTGAAAAGGGGTTCATTACAAAATCAAGGGTGTCAGGACAAGAGTGAGAAATCACAGGGGCAGAAGGATTTTTTGTCACTGGCTAGGTTTGATGAGGAGTCTTGCTGGAAGGTATTCAGGGGTTTCAGGAGTTGCACATTCAGTAATTAAACTCTGGTTGAGGGAAGGGAGGTAAATAAATGGTGACTGAGAAGATCTGGGAAAGAGTGTGTGGTAAGAAGGAGTGTGTGGTAATGGGTTGATATAATGACAACTTTTTGGCCTCAGGGATCAGGAGAGCTTCTGTCCCTAAAACCTTGAGGCTTTGGGGTCAGCCTTGATAAAATAAGTCTGAGTTTTTGAATAGGAATGCAATGGGGTGTAGGGGGGTATTCCCTGACTTCTGGTAAAGGCTTGTCCATGTTCTGAGTGTAGTGACAGAAAGAAAGGCTTATTAAGGTTTGGTAAATAAAGAGTTGAGAGGAGAATTCTGGAGACTAGAAATAGTATGGAAAAAATGACAGGGAGATGAAAAGGGATCTGAAAGATTCCCCTTGGAAACCTCATAGAGAGATTTGGCTCTGAGGGAGAATTTTGGTATCCCAATGCAGAAATAGTTAAAAAGACCTAGGAGGGAAATTGAAATGGGCATTGTAGGGGAGAGTTGACTGGCAGAGAGGACACATTACCCATGTAAGGAGGAGGGAAGAGGACATAGAGGAGAAGGAAACTGATTTATTGGCAAAGGGGGTATCCCCACTAGAGCCAAAAAATCAGGAGTGCCTAAGTGGCAGGTTCAAGCTGCAGAGATTGGTCGTCACCGAATCCTGACAGTTGAAGCTCTCATCCTGGATGGAGCCGTAGCTGTGGGAGACCTTGGCCAAGCCTTTTTGGGACCCCCTCCTGGAGAGGCTGGATACTCCCAGGACTGGAAAGAGGGGAGAGGCAGGGCAAGAGAGAGGAAGGGTAAGCATCTCTCTAGCAGCCGAGTCTTAAAGGTGAGAGGACTCTAGGACTTTAGAAATCCTCCCAAGGAAGGAGTCCCTGAGGGCCACTGTAGCCTTAAAGGCTGTGATGGGGTTTGATCTCTCCTCCAGATTGGGCATCAGAAGGTTGCTGGAAGATCACAGTCAAAGCCCCTGTGTAGCCCATTTGAAGTTGGATACCCGATAGGGGAACTCACTTACTGAAGAGCCAGTGTTGTGTGAGTAGCAGTAGCGCTTGAAAGAGTGGATGAGGATGGCAAGCCTTGAGAGAGGGGGCCCTTGAGCAGCGAGACATTCCCCATCCTGGGCTTCAGCACCAATAAAAGAACGATCAAGGCCCACTGTTGGAGAAAAATGCCCATTTATTGAGGAACAGCTCTGCATATTTATAGAGACATGGGTGGTTTGACAGTTGGCATGGGGTACTTTCTGATTGGTGGGTAAGGATCAGGTGAGCCAGCAGGGCTAGTCTGATTGGTGGGTAATGATCATGTGAGTCAGCAGGGTTCACCATTGGATGGCAGGATCATGTGAGCCAGCAAGGCTCACCACTGGACAGCTCTTCTTGGGGGATGGGGAAGTTAGTCTTTGGCGCCAGGGCAACTCCCAACAGAAGTCATGTCCCATTTTACGAAGGGTAGAAGAATATCCTTTAAGGCTTGGTGTCTCTCTTTGGGTATTATGCAGGATGTGGGGGTTAATAGAATGCATAAATATTGCACCCAAGGGGAGCAGAGCTGGGCCTTATATTGAGAAACCCAGTACCCCCAGAAGGCCAGGAGTTAAGGAGGGCAGTAATGTGATGTGTGGAATATTCTAGTGAAGGGCTACAGAGCACAAGATCATCTACATACTGTATAGGTGGCTAAGGGATAAATTTAAGGTGGCCAGGTTGTGTTGGAGAGCTTGGCCAAAGTAGTGGGGACTCCCTCAAAAGGCTTATAGGAGAACAGTCCAGATGAGCTGCTGAGAATAATTAGTATCTGAGTCAGTCCAGGTAAAGCAAAAAGTGTGAGTGAGGTAGGAAGAAGGGGAATAGTAAAAAAAAAAATCATTTTTCAGGTCCAACATTGAGAAATGTGTGGTGGAGACTGAGATATGATATAAAACAGGATATGTGGTGGCAACGGCCTCAGTGATTTTTCTGAGCTTCTGTACTAGCTGGAATTGCCATTGGATTGTTGTTGTTGTTGTTGTTGTTGTTGTTTACTCTGAGAATGGTGGAATTATGAGGAGAGTGGGCTGGTATGAGGAGTTTGGCCTGTAATAAATGAAGGATGATGGATTTTATGCCTCTTAGGTTTAAGGGAGTAAAGGGATATTTGGGAAAGGTGAGTAGGGTGAGTGGGTTTTTATTTAGTTGAATATGAACCGAGGAATGATATTTAGCTATTTTAAGTTGAGAGGTATCCCAGACTATGGGGTTAATCTCAGCCATAAAAGGACACTCAGGAGGCATAGGGGGTGAGGGGACAAGATCCAGGCCAGAATGTATTAAGAAGATGGTAGTGGACTTTAAAGGAGGAATGATGATTAAGACTTTAATTTGTGGAGGAGATCCTAACCCAGTAGGGGGACAGGGCAACTTGGGATCATGAGAAGGATCCAAATGTGCAAAAAAGGGAATGTCCTTAGTGGATATGTAGGGGTTCCTGAGATTCCCATAATAGGAGTATCTGCCTTAAAAGTGGGGCCATGCCATTGAGTAAAAATGAATAGTCTTGCCCTAGTATCAACCACAAATGAAATTGTGTTATGATCCTTGTAACCTCGGGCTCCTCAGAATTATCACCAGAGGTGGTAAGGGTAGTTGAGCCTAGGCCCTTTCATTCTCACAACTCAGTGAGTGAGACTTGGGAAATGGGAGGCTGCACCAAGGGGAGGGTTGTCCTTCTCTGGGGACAGTCCACCTTCTAATATGCCTATTGCCCACAGTTGTGAAAGGGTTTGGTAGGGGACTTTGGGTTAAGGCAGCCTCTTGCCCAGTGTCCAGTCTTCCCATATCAGAAGTAGGTCCTGGGAAGTGGATTAGGGGGACTAGTGGAACCAGAAATCATCGGGTCGTTTTTAGGGCTCTGGATAGCTGAGGCCAGAAGCTGATATTTAGCTTTAAGATGCTTATATCTCATTGGCATCATCTTCCATGCTGATAGAAAGTTTCAAAACAGTGTCTAAAAGCTGTTGTTTGGAGATGGGGTTGTGGCTCAATGGTAAAGCACTTGCTTAGCATGTGTGAAGCACTGGGTTTATTTCTAAGCACTGCATACAGATAAAATAAAGGTCCATTGACACCTCAAAAATAGTTTTGAAAAAGCTGTTGTTGGGGGTCTTTAGCCTTTTTCTAAATAAGTTTTTTTTTATGAATATCAGGTGCAACCACTGATAGTTAAAATGGAAAAAGAGAATACCACCAGGACTATTCAGGTCTAGGTTTGTATATTTGGTAGCAGCCTCAGAAATTGGGGCCAAAAAGAGGGTAGGGTTTTCATCAGTTCCCTGGTTAATTTCCTTTACCTTCTCCCAATTAACCTGAGTATGAGATTTTTTTGCCTTTCTTTCAAGGAGACAAGTAATCCTTCTAACCCCAGTATCTTGAGGCTGATATGTCCAATCAGATTCAGCTGTGGGAATGGAAGCTTCTACTTCAGGGTAAATATGGGGTTTTTGTCCCCGTAGAAGGTCAGCATGTTCTTTAGTCACCTGAGAAATATGGATGCATTCATCAGGGGTCAGGGTGGAAGTTAATATGTAGTACATGTCTGCCCAAGTAAAGTGGTAAGCTTGAGTCAGGTAGATGAAATCCTTCCTATACTTAGTAGGCTTTTCAGAAAATGAGCCTAATTTGCCCTCTATATGGAACACATCTCCCATGTGGGAACATGAAGTGGACTGTCTCTTCAGTCCACGCCACCTCTCAGAGAAGGAACAGGTGTTTTGCTGGGAAAGTTTTATGTCATGTATGGGGAAGGGATGGCAAAGTAGAAGGGAAACATGAATGTGAGATCTGAGGAGGAAGATCCAATGGGGGAGCAGTGGGGCTTTGGGGAGGCTGTGGGACCCCAAAATCTGTAAGGAGGGGGAACATTTGCTATTTCTGGGGCCTCACAGCTATAAGTCTGTGAGGATTAATTATAAAGACGGACAAGGCTGACATAATGAAGGCTTTGAGCTGAGGAAAATGAAAGCCTGGATATAAGCTATCTCAGACCACTTGCCATTCTTAGGAGGTAAGTTTTTAAATCTTGGAGATTTTATTGATCAAAGGTCCCATACTTTTGGGCCATTGGTGTAAATCATTTAATTTATATTTAAATATAGTTATATTTAAATATAAACCAAGTGCTGAGCCTAATGAGGCATTTGATTTTGAGGTTAGTTTGGGCATAATGGACTGAGTAATTCCCAAGTTAGAGATGCTTGACTGGAGTATCAGTTTGAGATTAGATCATCCCCCCAAATCTTCCTGATACTGGACTGGATGGTTCCACTGGAGAATGGGTAGAATGTCTTCACCCTAATCTCAATGGTGGGGGAACCCCCTGGGATCCCAGGGTGCCAAAAGGTGATGTTTTGGGGCAGGGTGTCTATCCACTGGAGACTGAATGGGAAGGCAGTTGTTGGATATAGGAACAAAATGGCAAGGAAGTCTCTGAACCAGAGGTCTGCAGAAGGGAGAGATTGAAGAGAAGATGGCAAGGATGTGGGAAAGGGGTGAGAAGGGGGATGCTTTCAGCACCAATAAAGGATTTGATACAAATCTTTTCTCCATTTATGTAGCATAAAGCCACAAAAACCTAGCCCAAATTTGAGATTGATAACGGGTTGCCAACTGGCATCTGAGAGCGAAATTGGACTTAGAAAGTGTATCTTTCGGTAGAATGGGGAGACAGTCAATTTGGGGATTCAGCTGTAGCTGTGTGAGTAGTGGCTGGGGGTGCCCCCAAACTCAGAGAACCATAAGGAATGCTAGATGCTCAATGGTCATTTCCCAGGTCTCATTGGATATTTAACTTAACTCTGAGGAAAAGGAGTGGGTATGGGGAAAAAGAAAAGGGCAAATATTACTTCACTCCAGTTTCCTGGTCAGGGAACCAAAATTTAGGCCCCAAAATAACTGAAGTGGGTGCAGACCTTACGAATTCAGCAAAGCCAAAAATCAATGAGATTAAAACAGAAAATTCAAAAAAATTAACAAAACAAAAAGTTGATTCTTTACTAAGGTTTTGTCAATTTTATTTATTTATCAAATTTAAAAAGAAAAAACCTCAAATTAATAAAATTCATGAAGAGAAAGAAAACATTACCATGGACACTATCAAAATAGAGATGATAATTAGAAACTATTTTGAAAATTTATACTCTAGTAAAATAGAAAAGTCTGAAGACATTGACAGATTTCTAAAGGCATATGACCTAACCTAACCAAATTGAATAAGGAGAACATAGAAAATTTAAACAGATAATTTTTAATAATAAGAATGGTGTTTTTTCTCTTTAAATATCTTTATTATTTTTATTTGGTGCTGAGGATCAAACTTGGTGCCCCACATGTGAGAGGCAAGCGCTCTGCCACTGAGCCACAACTCCAGCACTAAATAGATCAATTTTAAACAATGAAGTTGAAGATGCCATCAAAATCATAAAAACAAAGAAAAGTCTAGGACCAGGAGGATTCTCATCTGGGTTTTACCAGACTTTGAACAAATATCTGAAACCAGTTCTCCTCAAATTATTCTATGAAACAGAAAAGGAGGGAACTCTTCTAAACTCATTCTATGAAGCTAGTATCACTCTGATAACAAAACTAAACAAAGACACATCAAGGAAAAATAACTTCACACCAAAAACTGGTGCATAGGTTTATGCATGTTGACTCATTAATTTTATATGATAGTACAAAGCATACCTTTGAGAGTTTAATGAAACAGAATATGAAAATAATGTATTATACCACTAAGATTATAATCTCATAACCCTTGCCACAAAAGGAAAGAAATAGTACTTCATAATTTTGTCAAAGATATGCTGTCTGTAACTCCTCAACATTCCCCCATCCTACAGAAAGCTGTGGAATTTATGAAATGCACATCACCACTAAAGCAAATAACAATATAAATTAAAATCTCTATTACCTTATTTACTTTTTCTCCAAAGGCTCCTTTACTCAACTAATAAAATTTGTTATTATCAATATAACATTCAACTGCAAAACAAACAAATATGGATGTCCTAAAAATGTCAAATAATTGTTGAATCTGAGTAAGTCTTTGGGCCTATACTGTTATATTGATTTTTCTCCTGATGGAGAAATGTACAGTTATGTACACTTACAAAATATATTTATAACTATATACAATCAATTGATCACTGATATTTGTCTTATGTTGAAATAGTATAATAAGTTCACTTTTAAATGGAAAATTGCTATGAAAGCATATATTAAAAAAACTTACATTTTTCTGTCCCAAACTACACTTCAGTTTTGTAAACATTAATTATAGATTTAATCTTTAAGAACATACTTTCTAATTAATTACATCTAACTCCAAGTGAAATAATATCAGTATGCCTTGAGGAAAATTATTAAATTTGTATTTAAAACTTTGTTCCTGGCCATTAGGTGGAATCCCGCCAGCCAAGTCCACACTGATCCTTGGGCCGAGTACAGGATTTCAGAAGGGGAAGGAAGCGGTACAGTCCCGTCCCATCCCCCACAGCGGACACTCCACCGAGGCAGTCAGCGGCCACCATCCGGGAAAGCTGAAAGATACACCGCCACTCTCCCACAGATTGCAACATCAAAACAGGTTTGTGTCAATCAGCTCACCCCCCAGACATCGGGAATTCGCATAAAATCTCTCCTAGGCTTTCCGGGAGAGGGACTATCAAGCTGAGCCTCCATAAAGACTAGGGGGAAACTAGAGACACCTGACCTCCAACCCCTCCTCCCAGTAGCAGCCAAAACGAAACCTGGCTAGCCAGCGCTGGGGGAGGGGCAAGCAGAAAAAAATCAAAGTGATAGAGTGCCGGGGATCCCAACAGCCAGCAGCAGGACCCTGGAGATCCAGGCCGACTGACTCCTGCGGCCTGCCCCGTGGCTACAGAAGGCGTGGCGCCGCAGAGAAGTGATTAATTAGCAAGCAGGGAGATTAGGGACTGCCATTAGGTGGAATCCCGCCAGCCAAGTCCACACTGATCCTTGGGCCGAGTACAGGATTTCAGAAGGGGAAGGAAGCGGTACAGTCCCGTCCCATCCCCCACAGCGGACACTCCACAGAGGCAGTCAGCGGCCACCATCCGGGAAAGCTGAAGGATACACCGCCACTCTCCCACAGATTGCAACATCAAAACAGCCAGCAGCAGGACCCTGGAGATCCAGGCCAACTGATTCGCACGGCCTGCCCCATGGCTACAGAAGGCGTGGTGCTGCAGAGAAGCCATTAATTAGCAAGCAGGGAGATTAGGGACTACCTTTAGGTGGAATCCCGCCAGCCAAGCCTACACTGAGCCTTGGGCTGAGTACAGGATTTCAGAAGGGGAAGGAAGCTGTACAGTCCCATCCCCCACAGCGGACACTCCACCGAAGTATCCACCACCACTCTCCGACAGATTGCAACAACAAAACAGGAGAAATCAAGACTAACAGGAGAAACCAGGAGACTAGAGGCAAGACCCTGGCCAGTGGGCGGCTGGAAACCGCAGGCGCGAGGGCGACAGTTCACCCACTGCCTGCGTAACTGGGCGGTAGGAGAACGCCGCCCGCAGACGACCGATCATCCGCCAGCGGCCTGTGATACTGGGCGGCTGGAGACTGCCTGCTTGCCGTGACTGGGAACCGAAATCAAACAGAGGCAGTCCGGTCACACCCCCCTTTAGGACACCCCAGCAAGGAGCCTGGGGCCCACCATAGCAGAGCAGTGTTGTCACTGGAACTCGGAAGTCAGAATTCCTTCCCAGCGGAATCCAAGTTAGCAGGCGTAGTTTAACAACACAAAGGAGAGACATCAGAGTAATACAGAACCAAAACAAAGCTATAGAAGAGAGCAGAAACACGGCAATCAAAAAGAGCTGGGAAGTAACGTGGACAACATGAGAAAACAAGGAAAAAAAGGAGTACAAACAATGCAAGACAACTTAATGCTACAGGAGGACATAGAAACATCAGAAGCAGGGATAGGGAAAGAACTCAAGGCATACCTAACTCAAATGGAAAGGAATATTAGAGAAGACGTGAGACAGCAAGTCCAAGAAATAAAAATATATTTTGAAAATGAATTAAACAAACAAATTCAAATGGCAAAGAACGAGCTCTACCAGGAGATAGAGATCTTAAAAAAATCAAACGATAATCCTAGAATTGCAGGAAACTATAAACCAAATTAAAAATTCAAACGAGAATATTACAAATAGACTTGATCAAGTAGAAATCAGGACATCAGATAATGAAGACAAGGTTTATCAACTTGAAAAGAGTATAGTCAACACAGAAAAGATGCTTAAAACCCACGAGCAATCTATTCAAGAGATATGGGACGTCATAAAAAAACCAAATTTGAGAGTCATTGGGATAGAAGAAGGAACAGAGATTCAAACCAAAGGAATGGACAGCATATTAAATGAAATAATTGTAGAAAACTTCCCAGAGATGAAAGATAGAATGGATTGCCAAATCCTGGAAGCCTACAGGACCCCAAGCATTCAAAATCATAATAGACCAACTCCAAGACACATAATAATGAAGATAGCCAACATACAGAACAAGGAGAGAATATTAAAAGCTATGAGAGAAAAGAGGCAGATCACATTCAGGGGTAAACCAATTAGGTTAACGACTGATTTCTCATCACAGACTTTGAAAGCGAGAAGATCCTGGAACAATGTATTTCAAACACTGAAAAATAATGGATTCCAACCAAGAATACTGTATCCAGCAAAATTGAGCTTCAGATTTGACAACGAAATTAAAATCTTTCATGATAAACAAAAGCTAAAAGAATTCGCAGCAAGAAAACCAGCACTGCAAAGTATTTTGAGCAAAATACTACAAGAAGAGGAGTTGAAAAATAGTGCACAAAACCAATAGCAGGAAGTAGCTCAGTAAAGGGGGAGGAAAATAACCAAAAAGTAAAATTAGCCAAACTAAAATAAATAAATAAAGAAGCATGACTGGAAGTACAAATCATATCTCAATTGTAACCTTAAATGTTAATGGCCTAAACTCACCAATCAAGAGACATAGGCTAGTAACCTGGATCAAAAAAATAAATCCAACAATATGCTGCCTTCAGGAGACTCATATGATAGGAAAAGACATTCGCAGGCTGAAGGTAAAAGGTTGGGATAAATCATACCACTCACATGGCCCTCGGAAACAAGCAGGAGTGGCCATACTCATATCGAATAAAATCAACTTCAAACCTAAGTTAATCAAGAAAGATAAAGAAGGGCACTATATACTGTTAAAAGGAACCATCCACCAACAAGACATAACAATTATCAATGTGTATGCACCAAACAATGGAGCTGCAACGTTCATAAAACAAACCCTCCTCAAGTTCAAGAGTCAAATAGACCACAACACAATAATTATGGGTGATTTCAATACACCGCTCTCACCATTAGACAGATCCTCTAGACAAAAATTGAATAAAGAAACCATAGAACTCAACAGCACAATCAACAACCTAGAGTTAACCGACATATATAGAATATATCAACCATCATCAAGTGGATACACGTTCTTCTCAGCAGCACATGGATCCTACTCAAAGATAGACCATATATTATGCCATAAGGCAACTCTTAGTAAATATAAAGGTGTGGAGATTATACCATGCACCATATCTGACCATAATGGAATGAAATTGGAAATCAATGATAAAAGAAGGAAGGAAAAACCTTACACCACATGGAAAATGAACAATATGTTATTGAATGATCAATGGGTTACAGAAGACATAAAGGAGGAGATGAAAAAATTCTTAGAGTCAAATGATAATACAGACACAACATACCAGAATCTATGGGACACAATCAAGGCAGTTTTAAGAGGGAAATTCATTTCTTGGAGTTCTTTTCTCAAAAAAAGAAAAAACCAACAAATAAATGAACTCACACTACGCCTCAAAAATATAGAAAAGGAAGAGCAAAACAACAGCAAATGTAGTAGAAGACAAGAAATAATTAAAATTAGAGCAGAAATCAATGAAATTGAAACAAAAACAACCATTGGAAAAAATAGATAAAACTAAAAGTTGGTTCTTTGAAAAAATAAATAAGATAGACAAGCCCTTAGCCATACTAACGAAAAGAAGAGAGAGAACTCAAATTACTAACATACGGGATGAAAAAGGCAATATCACAACAGACACTACAGAAATACAGAAGATAATTAGAAAGTATTTTGAAACCCTATATTCCAATAAAATAGAAGATAGTGAAGATATTGATAAATTTCTTAAGGCATATGATTTGCCCAGATTGAGACAGGAAGACACACAAAATTTAAACAGACCAATAACAAAGGAAGAAATTGAAGAAGCCATCAAAAGACTACCAACCAAGAAAAGCCCTGGACCGGATGGGTATACAGCGGAGTTCTACAAAACCTTCAAAGAAGAATTAATACCAATTCTTTTCAAGCTATTTCAAGAAATAGAAAAAGAAGGAGCTCTTCCAAATTCATTCTATGAGGCCAACATCACTCTGATCCCAAAACCAGACAAAGATACTTCAAGGAAAGAAAACTACAGACCAATATCTCTAATGAACTTGGATGCAAAAATTCTCAATAAAATTCTGGCGAATCGAATACAAAAACATATCAGAAAACTTGTGCACCATGACCAAGTAGGATTCATCCCTGGGATGCAAGGATGGTTCAATATACGGAAATCAATAAATGCTATTCACCACATCAATAGACTTAAAGACAAGAACCATATGATCATCTCGCAGAAAAAGCATTTGACAAAGTACAGCATCCCTTTATGTTCAAAACACTAGAAAAACTAGGGATAACAGGAACTTACCTCAACATTGTAAAAGCTATATATGCTAAACCTCAGGCTAGCATCATCCTAAATGGAGAAAAATTGAAGGCATTCCCCCTAAAATCTGGAACAAGACAGGGGTGCCCTCTATCACCACTTCTATTCAATTTAGTTCTCGAAGTACTAGCCAGAGCAATTAGACAGACAAAAGAAATTAAAGGCATAAAAATAGGAAAAGAAGAAATTAAATTATCGCTATTTGCGGATGACATGATAATATACTTAACAGACCCAAAAGGGTCTACAAAGAAGCTGCTAGAGTTAATAAATGAATTCAGCAAAGTGCCTGGATATAAAATCAACACGCATAAATCAAAGGCATTCCTGTATATCAGCAACAAAACCTCTGAAATGGAAATAAGGAAAACCACTCCATTCACAATATCCCCAATGAAAATAAGATACTTGGGAATCAACCTAACAAAAGAGGTGAAAGATTTATACAATGAAAACTACAGAACCCTAAAGAGAGAAATAGAAGAAGATCTCAGAAGATGGAAAAATGTACCCTGTTCATGGATAGGCAGAACTAACATCATCAAAATGGCGATATTACCAAAAGTTCTCTACAGGTTTAATGCGATGCCAATCAAAATCCCAACAGCATTTCTTGAAGAAATAGATAAAGCAATCATGAAATTCATATGGAAAAACAAAAGACCCAGAATAGCAAAAGCAATTCTAAGCAGGAAGTGTGAATCTGGAGGTATAGCGATACCAGAGTTCAAACTGTATTACAAAGCAATCGTAACAAAAACAGCATGGTACTGGTACCAAAACAGGCGGGTAGACCAATGGTACAGAATAGAGGATACAGAGACTAATCCACAAAGTTACAACTATCTTATATTTGATAAAGGGGCTAAAAACATGCAATGGAGGAAGGATAGCATCTTCAACAAATGGTGCTGGGAAAATTGGAAATCCATATGCAACAAAATGAAATTGAATCCCTTTCTCGCACCAGCCACAAAAGTTAACTCAAAATGGATCAAGGAGCTAGATATCAAACCAGAGACACTGCATCTGATAGAAGAAAAAGTTGGCTACGATCTACATATTGTGGGGTCAGGCTCCAAATTCCTTAATAGGACTCCCATAGCCCAAGAGTTAACAACAAGAATAAACAAATGGGACTTACTTAAACTAAAAAGTTTTTTCTCAGCAAGAGAAACAATAAAAGAGGTAAATAGAGAGCCTACATCCTGGGAACAAATTTTTACCCCCCACACATCAGATAGAGCCCTAATTTCCAGAATGTACAAAGAACTCAAAAAATTAAATAATAAGATAACAAATAATCCAATCAACAAATGGGCCAAGGACCTGAACAGACATTTCTCAGAGGAGGACATACAATCAATCAACAAGTACATGAAAAAATGCTCACCATCATTAGCAATCAGAGAAATGGAAATCAAAACCACCCTAAGATACCATCTCACTCCAGTAAGATTGGCAGCCATTATGAAGTCAAATAACAATAAGTGTTGGCAAGGATGTGGGGAAAAGGGTACACTTGTACACTGCTGGTGGGACTGCAAAATGGTGAGGCCAATTTGGAAAGCAGTATGGAGATTCCTGGGAAAGCTGGGAATGGATCCACCATTTGACCCAGCTATAGCCCTTCTTGGACTATTCCCTGAGGACCTTAAAAGAGCGCACTATAGGGATACGGCCACATCAATGATTATAGCGGCACAATTCACAATAGCTAGACTGTGGAACCAACCTAGATGCCCTTCAATAGATGAATGGATAAAAAAATGTGGCATCTATATACAATGGAGTATTATGCAGCAATAAGAAATGACAAAATCATAGAATTTGCAGGGAAATGGATGGCATTAGAGCAGATTATGCTAAGTGAAGCTAGCCAAGCCCTAAAAAACAAATGGCAAATGTCTCCTTTGATATAAAGAGAGAAACTAAGAACAAAACGGGAAGGAAGAGCATGAGGAAAACACTAACTGTAAACAAAGACGAATGGGAGGAGAGAAAGGGAAAGAGAAGGGAAAGGATTTGCAAATGGTAGGAGACCTTCAATGATACACAAAAGTATAAGAGGTTATGATGGGCAAGGGGGAGGGGGGAAAAGGGAGAGAATTGAACAACAGCTGAGGAGGCAGAGAGGGAAGGTGGGAGGGGAGGGGAGGGGGGATAGTAGGGGTTAGGAAAGGTAGCAGATTAAGACAGTCACTAATATGCCATTATGTAAAAATGTGAGTATGTAACAGATGTGATTCTGCTATCTGTATTTGGGGTAGAAATGGGAGTTCAAAACCCAATAGAGTCAAATGTATGAAAGTTGATTTATCAAGAGCTCTGTAATGTTTGGAACAATCAATAAAAAAAATAAAATAAATAAAATAAAACTTTGTTCCTGTCTTTCCCCTTAAATGTAATTTAGCCTGTGAATGGTGATTGCCCATAGTCATTTAATTTCTCTGGATGTTTTCCTAAAGGTATCAGAGAAAGTGTGACTAATCAACTTCATTTACTCAGAAATATATTTGAGATTTTAAAATTTATCCTTAGATTCCCAAGTATTTTATTTTTTTGAGGCTATTGTAAGTGGGGTAGTTTTTCTCATTTTCTTCTCAGAGGATTTGTCACTGATATACAGAAATGTTTTTAATTTATGGGTGTTGATTTTATATCCTGCTACTTTGCTGAATTCATTTACTAGTTCTACAAGTTTTCTGGTGGAGCTTTTTGGGTCTTCTAGGTATAGAATCATATCATCAGCAAATAGTGCTAATTTAAGTTCTTCTTTTCCTATACATATTTCTTTATTTTCTTTCATCTATATAATTGCTCTGGCCAGTGTTTCAAGAACTTTGTTGAATAGAAGTGGTGAAAGAGGGCATCCCTGCCTTGTTCCAGTTTTTAAAAGGAATGCCTTTAATTTTTTTTTCATTTATGATTAGCCTGGGGCTTGGTGTAGATAGCCTTTATGATATTGGAGATATGTTCCTGTTATCCCTAGTTTTCCTAGTGTTTTGAACATGAAAGGATGCTATATTTTGTCAAATGCTTTTTCTGAATCTATTGAGATGATCATATTATTCTTATCTTTGAGTCTATTGATGTGATAAATAACAGTTATTGATTTCCTTATGTTGAACCAATCTTGCATCCCTGGGATGAATCCCACTTGATCATGCTGCACAATCTTTTTGATATGTTTTTGTATTTGATTTGCTAGAATTTTATTGAGATTTTTGCATCTATGTTCATTAGAAATATTGGTCTAAAGTTTTCTTTCTTTGAAGTGTCTTTGCCTGGTTTTGGGATTAGGAATAAGTTTGGAAGTGCTGCCTCTTTTTTTATTTCTTGAAATAAATTATAAAACTCAGCTGTGTACCCAACTGGCCCTGGGATTTTCTTGGTTGGTGAGCTTCTGTTGGCATCTTCTATTCCCTCACTTGATATTGGTCTGTTTAAATTGTGTATATCTTCCTGACGCAATCTGGGCAAATTGTATGACTTAAGAAATTTGTCAATGCCTTCAATGTCTTCTATTTTATTGGAGTATAAGTTTTGAAAAATAATTTCTAATTATCCTCTATATTTCTGTAGTGTATATTGTGATATTACCTTTTTTATCACGTATGCTGGTAATTTGAGTTTTCTCTCTCCTTCTCTTTGTTAGCGTCATTGGAGAAGATAATGCTAAGTGAAGTTATCCAACCTCAAAAAACAAATGCCAAATGTTTTCTCTGATATAAGGAGGCTGACTCATAGTGGGGTAGGGAGGGGGAGCATGGAAGGTATAGATGATATCTAGATAGGGCAAAAGGGTGGGAGGGAAAGGGAGGGGGCAGGGGGTTAGCAAGGATGGTGGAATGTAATGGACATCATTATCCAAAGTACATGAAGTGAATTAGTGTCAACATAATTTATATACAATCAGAGATATAAAAAATTGTGCTGTATATGTGTAATAAAAATAATAATGCATTCCACTGTCAAAATCAATACAAAAATTTATCCTTAGAACTCATGCTGTCCCTGTCCTGCTCATTGCAAGAAAATAAAATCAGCATGCAAAAGAAAAATCCACACTGCCATGTGTGTTACAATTCTGTTCACAATAGCCATGAGAGGGAATGGCGAATGAATGAAGAAAATGTGGCATGCATTCACATGGTAATATAATTCATTTATGAAAAAGAAAAAAATCCTCTAATTTGCAGCAATATAAATGGAAGTTAATGAAATCATATTATATAAAATAGCCATCCACCAAAAGACAAATAGTGAATGAGATCCTTCAGTTGTAGAACTTAAACAAAGGTTGATATCAAAAAAGTAGATAGTAAAATGTCAATAGATAGTAAAATGTATTGTAGAGGTTTTGGAGAAAGAGTGTGAACATGCTGCTCAAAGGTTATAAATTTCAGTTATATTAGACAGGTATTTTCAGAAAATCTCTTATATAAATGGTGAATATTGTTTAGAATATACTGACTCATGAAAAATGTTAAGATTGTAGATATAGTTGTGATTTTTATGTTAAGAACAATTTATAACAGAGGATCAAAATGGCAGAATAGAGAAGATTACTTTCTTGGTTGTTCATAGTGTGAAACAAAGAAAGCAGACAGGAAGCTTTCAGCAAGGCAGTCGAAGAAACAGAGAGGGGAAGTTCACTGAAAATTAATTCTGGACTTCAAAGCAGATTGGGGACTTAGGAGGTTGGATATAATAAAATAAAGAAGAAATCCATAGTGCTGCTTCAGCTGGTAGTAGTGCCTGGTGGAGAAATCATGTTCACAAAAAAAGTGAATGATAGGTCAATTAAAGGAACATGCATTTTTAGGAGGCCTGAGGTGTGTCTTGGAGTAGAGAGAACAGAGATCAAAGACATTGTCTGACTAATCTGAAATGTGTGCTGCACGATAGTCTTGTGTGGGAAAGAAGCCATATCTCTACCAGCTTTTCAGGGAGGATAAAGATAGAAACCATTTTACAGTTTCTGCATGGGGGCCAGCACCTTGAGGGAACTGATTCTTTGCTAACTTATCATGGCCCGATATACAGGCCTGGCAAACCTGCACTACACAAGAATGTGCTAAGTGACCAGGAGAAAATCAAATGTGGAGAGGGATTTATAACCCACTTGATTCTAATGTATGAAATATGATATGTCAAGAGCTTTGTAATGTTGTGAACAACCAATAATAAAAAAAAAATATAAATAAAGAGGAGGAATACAGATCAAGGAAACCCATCTGGCTCCCCCCTCCCTTCAGACCAGCAGCTTGAATAACTGGCTGGGAGAGATGTCCCCAGCTGGGAATTTGAAAGGGCTGGGATGGGTTTGATTGAGTTTAGAGACTGAATCCAAAAGAACAGAAAACACAGGATACATGGGTGACTGAGAGGACTAAGTTTTGGCTCCTCCACCGCAGGAGTGGAACCCAGAGGATCTCCCTGGGGCAGAGTTTCTTTGCATACACTAAAATCTTGTAGGCCTCAGAGATTTGCTGATATAAAAATCTTCAGATCAATCCCTGTTCAACCAAGAAACTGGAGCATATGGAAGCCTAAATCCCACCTCCAGGAACTCTGCCTATGGGATTTTCTCTCACACTCCAGAAACCCCACCTAACACAGCTGAGAAGTGAAGCTGGAATTATAAACTCTAATAGAAACAATTGTTCAACTTTTTATTGAGATCTTTTTTTTTCTTTGTTCAGTTATGACCTGAATGGTTCAAGGACACTTATACATATTCATATCAGTTTCTTTTTTTCTCATTTCTAACATTTTTTAAGGGCAGTTATTTTTCATGGATCAGTATTTTGAGAAATAGGATGTTTGATTAGTATATTTCACTCTTGTTCTTATGGTCTTTTATTTTTATTTTTAATTTTTTATATTATACATATATTATACATTTTTTCTCTCACATTTCCCTTGATTCTCTTTCTTTTTTTCCCTATGCTACTAGTCAATCTCTACTGATCTCTTTTACTCCTTCTTTTTTACTTCTATTATCTCTACTCCTCCCTCATAATAGTCACATTCTACATCACTTCTGTTCTATTCCTGTTTACCACTTAAAATTGTAAATCCTTTTGCAAACAGTATTACTATTTTCATCATGGGAAATACTGATCATGTCATTTCTGCTTATTATAACAATTAACATTGTAGATAACAATGTTTAATGCTGTTAACTTTTTGCATTGGTTGTCATTATTATCTGTGTCCCCATAAACTGTGATGTACTGGAAACATTCAGGAACACACAGCACATGGATCCTTCTCTAAAATAGACCATATCTTGGGCCACAAAAAAAAACTCTTAGAAAATATAAAAATACAGAGACAATGTCTTACATTATATTAGATAATAATGGAATAAAATTAGAAATCATGAGTAAAAAAAATAGAAGCTACTATAACACATGGAGACTAAATAATATGCTACTGAAGGACCAATGAATAGCAAAAGAAATCAGTTATGAAATAAAAAAGTATTGAGATGTAAATGAGAATAGTGACACAACATACTGAAATCTCTGGGACACTATAAAGGCAGTTCTAAGAGGAAAGTTTACTGCATTGAGCTCATTTACTAAAAGAATACACTGTCACCAAATAAATAACCTAACATTACCTCTCAAAGGCCGAGCAAAAGAAAAAAAGTCAACACAAAAAGAAATAAAATATTGGAAATAATTAAAATCAGAGCCAAATCAATGAAATAAAAAAAAACAATTAAAAAAATCAATGAGGGGCTGGGGATGTGGCTCAAGGGGTAGCACACTCGCCTGGCATGCGTGCGGCCCGGGTTCAATCCTCAGCACCATATACCAACAAAGATGTTGTGTCCGCCGAGAACTAAAAAATAAATATTAAAAAAATTCTCTCTCTCTCTCTCTCTCTCTCTCTCTCTCTCTCTCTCTCTCTCCTCTCTCACTCTCAAAAAAAAATTAAAAAAATCAATGACACAAAAGTGGTTCTTTGAAAAAAAGTAAATAAAATTGGAAAACTCATAGCCAAGCTAATAAAGAGAAAGAGAAGAAAAACTCAAATTACTAAAATTCATGATGAAAAAGAAAGCATCATGACAGGCACTATTGAAAATATATATTCCAATAAAATAGAAAATCTTAAAAACGTTAACAAATTTCTAGGCATAACCAAATTGAATAAGGAGGACATAAAAAATTTAAACAGATCAATTTCAAGAAATAAAATTGGAGACATAGTCAAAAGCCTACTAACTATGAAAAGCCCAGAAGCAGATGGATTCTCACCTGAGTTCTACAAGACCTTAAACAAATACTTACACCAATACTCCTGAAATTATTCCTTGAAATACAAATGAAGGTAATACTTTCAAACTCATTATAAAATGAGTATTACCCTGATAACAAAACCAGACAAATATACATTAAGGAAAGAAATCTTGGACTAATATACCATGAACATAGGTGCAAAAATTCTTAATAAAGTACTAGAAAATTGCACACAAAACATTAAAAAGATAGAGTGCCATGATAAAATGTTCATCCCAGGGATGCAAGAATGTTTCAACATCCTAAAATCAGAAAATGTAATTCATCATGTCAATAAATATAAAGACAAGAATCACCTGATTTTCTCCATAGATGCAGAAAAAGCATTTGACAAAATACAGCATCCATTTTTGTTCAAAGTACTATAAAAATAAGAACAGTAGGAACATACCTCACCAATGTAAAAGCTATATGCACAAAACCCAAGGCCAACATCATTCTAAATGGAGAAAAATTGAAAAAATTCCCTCTAAAAACTGGAACAAGAAAAGGATGTCCTCTTTTGCTAGTTCTATTAAACATAGTTCTTGAAACTCTAGCCAGAGCAATTAGGCAAAAGAAAGAAATTAATGGAATATGACTAGGAAAAGAAAGTTTAAACTATCCCTATTTTCAAATGGCATGATTCTATATTTAGAAGACCCATTAAATCTCCACCAGAAAGCTTTTAGAACTTATAAATAGGTTTAGCAAAGTAGCAGGATATAAAATTAACACTCATAAATCAATTGTGTTCATGTATTTTTATGACGAATAAGTTGAAAGGGAAATTAAGAAAACTATATCATTCACAATAATATCAGGGAAAAAAAACAGCAACAACAACAAAACAACAACCTTGTGAATCAATCTACCAAAAGAGGTAAAAGACATCTACAATGAAAACTACAGAACAATAAAGAAGGAAATTGAAGAACACCTTAGAATATGAAAAGGTCTTCAATATTCTGGGATAGGCAGAATTAATATTGTTAAAATGGCATTACTACCAAAAGAACTATACAAATTTAATGCAATTCCTATTAAAATTTTAATGATGTTCTTCATAGAAATAGAAAAAGCAGTCATAAAATTTGTTTAGAAAAATAAGAGGCTCAGAATAGCCAAAGCAATCCTTAGCAAGAAAAGGGACAAAGGAGGCATCACAATACTAGGTCTTAAATTATACTACAGAGATATAGTAACAAAAACAGTATGATATTGGCACCAAAACAGACATGAAAACCAATGGTATAGAAGAGAAGGCACAGAGTCAAACCCATATAAATACAGTTATCTCATACTAGACAAAAGTATCATAAGCATACATTGGAGAAAAGAAACAAATGGTGCTGGAAAAACTAGAATTTCATACATAATAAAATAAAATTAACCCCCATCTCTCACCCCACACAAAGCTCAACTCAAAGTAGGTCAAGTACCTAGGCATTAGACCAGAGACTCTGCACCTACTCAAAGAAAAAGCAGGCCCAAATCTCCATCATGTCAGCTTGAAACCAAATTTCTCAATAATATTTATAATGTATAAGAAATAAAATCAAGAATCAGTGATTGGTATTTGTTGGAGTTTTTAGCTTCTTCTATCCACTCCATCCCGCAGAGAGGCTTAGGAGAGCATGCCCCAACCTGGATGGATCAAGAAAGGTGAGGGTCGGCCGGCAGCCCATCCAGCCCTCCCCACTGGAGGACAATCAGATGCACCAGGGAGACCAGTCCAAGCAGGATCTCATTTATTGAGGAAACACACACAGCTTATATAAGGAGTAAAAACCAATAATTTTAAAACATGGAAAAGTGGGAACCAATCAACATAAAGGTCAAATCAGCATGAGGAATTCACAAGTAAGCCAATCAGGGAGGTTTCAAAACAATTTCTGTGTCCTCCTACTGGCATTTAGCCAGGTGCCATCTTAGTTTTCAGCCCCACAGGTATTGTACCAAACAGAAAATACACTCAGCAAAGGAAACAATTAAGAACGTGAAGAGAGAGCCTACAGAATGGGAGAAAACTTTTGCCACCTGCACCTCAGATAGAGCATTAATCTTTAGAATATAAAAACTCAAAAAAACCCAACTCAACACTAAAATACACACACAAAAAATCCCCAACAAACCAAATAAACCAATCAATAAATGTGCAAAGAAACTGAACAGATACTCCACACAAGAAGAAATACAAATATATATTTCAGAAATACATGAAAAAAAGTTAACATCTCTGCAATTAGATAAGTGCAAATTAAAACTACTCTGAGATTTCATCTCACTCCAGTTAGAATGGCAATTATGAAGAATACAAGTAAATGCCAGTAAATGCATTTAACTGGAGGCGATCATGTTAAGCAAAATAAACCAACCCTCAAAATCCAAAGGCCGAATGTCCTCTTTTATATAGAGATGCTGACTCACAATAGATGGAGGGTGGGGTAGGGAGGAGTGGAGTTTCACCAGATTGAACGGGGGTAATGGGAGAAAGAGAGAGGAAATAGGAATGGGAAAGACAGCAGGCTACATCAGACATAACTTTACTATGTTCATATATGAATACACGTTCATATACACACACCCATACATATGAATACATATTCATATACATACACGACTAGTGTGACCAGTGTAACTCTATATTATGCACAACCACAAGGATGGGAAGTTATTCTCTATGTACGTGTGATATGTCAAAATACATTCTACTGTCATATATAACAAAAAAGAACAAATTAAAGATAATCCAAGCTTCCCCCCACCTAAAAAAAAATCCAGTATACTACAGTGAAGAGCCACATCAATGTTTATAGCTGCTCAATATATGATAGCTAAGCTATGGAACCAATGTAGATACCCTTCAATAGATGAATGCATAAAGAAAATGTGGTATATATACACAATGCAATATTACTCAGCCATAAAGAAGAATGAAATTATGGCATTTGCTGGTAAATGGATGGAACAGGAGACTATCATGCTAAGTGAAGTAAAGCAATTCCCAAACACCAAAGACTGAATGAGCTTTCTGATATGTGAATGCTTACACACAATAAGGGGGCAGAGAGAAGAATAGAAATTCATTGGATTATACAAAGGGGAATGAAGGGAAGGGAGGGGGAATGAGAATAGGAAAGCCAGTAGAATGAATAAGAATAAATTTCATATATTTATATATGAATATACAACCACTGAAACTCTACATCATGTACAACCACAAGAATGGGATCCTCAGTTATATTCCAAGTATGTGTAATATGTCAAAAAACATTCTACTTTCATGTATATCTAAACAGAACAAATTTTAAAAAGATTAAAAAATTTTAAAAAAGAAACATTGGTTGGTAAATGTCTCCTTGCTTCTGGTTAATATTTGGTGCCTGTTAAAAAGAAGAAAACATGGTTATCATGCTATGTCAGGTAGATTGGAATGCCCTCTTTCAGGAAAATCTTTTCTGTTTGGGGATAGGTCTGCTTACTCAATGTTGTATTCTGATTGGGTGGTAGGTATCACGAGTGACTACATTTTGGTTTGATCTGGTATATTGGAACTAAGTAGATGCCCAATGCAAAGGTAATAGCCTCTCATATGTTTTGTACAGTTTGTACTCTGTTGTGCCTTAGGAGGCTGAATCAATATGGCTACTTGATATCTTACTTCTGGTTGGGTTCAAATGATTGGAATTGATATGGATTAGATATGAGGTATTCGCTGAAAATTTATGTGTGAGAAAATGCAGAAATGGTTAAAGGTGAAATGATCAGATTATGAAGGTTTAAACTAATCAGCAGTATAATTCATTTGATGAATTAATCATTTGAATGGATTAATGGGTGTCAACTATAAGCAGGTTGATTATGAGAGGAGGAAGTAGGTCCCTGGGGGTATGTTCTTGGGCATTATATTGTTCTTGGCTCCTTAACACTCAAGGTCTCTACTACAGTGAACTGAGAAGCTCTCCTCCACTATGCCTTCTGCTTATATGTTCTGAGTAGGTATTCTGACCATGGAAATAGACAGGGAAACATTCCCCCATGAGCAAAAGGCCAGGGAGGCAACTGAAATCCTAATTCCCATGATTGGAATACCCAACATCCTCCTTCTGAGGTAATAAGACAACTATGCAGGCACTATCGGGTTTCCTTAGCAATGTCCTTGGAGAGAAGGAATTGTGTTTGTATTAACCTGGACCTTATCTCAGTTAGATAGCACTTGGGTTAAAGAAATACTAATTAGAATATAGTTATGGTAATGGGAGATATGTGTTATTTGAGTTAATAAGCTCCCAGCAGGGAGGAGTGAACACTTCACTTCTGCACTTATTCTTCACCACTTCATTTCACTCCTCTCCACTCCATCCTGTCTGCTTGCATTATTTGTGTCTGTCTGGTGTTAAGCTATTTGAGTTCTTTATATATTATGGATGTTAATCCTTTTTCAGAGGAGTAGCTGGCCAAGATTTTGTTCCAGTCTTCTTTGTCTTTTCTCACATTCAATCATTTCATTTGTTGTGTAGAATCTTTTTAATTTGATGGCATTTTATTTCTTGAGCTTTAGGGGTCTTGTTGAGGAATTTGGTGAGAATGCCAATATGATGGAATTTTAATAATTTATTTTCTTCTAGAAGTTCCAAAGTTCCTAATTGAATTCCTGAGTCTACAAAATACTTTATTTTGACTTTTGTGAAGGGATATTGTTTCATTTTCTACATTTGGACACTCCTTTTCCTGCCACTATTATCAACACATATTTTTGGTAACTTTGTCAAGTATCAGATGACTGTAAGTGCATTGATTTTTCCCTGTATCTTTTATTTTATTCCAGTGACCTTTGTGTTTATTTTGATGCAAATTCCATGCTACTTTTGTTACTATATGTCTGTAATATAATTTGAGGTCAGGTATTGTGATGATTCCAGCATCACTGTTCTTGCTAAGAATAGCTTTGGCTATTCTGGGTGTCTTATTCTTCCAAATGAATTTTAGGACTGCTTTTTTCTAGTTTTGTGAAAAATGTTTCAAAACTTAAATGTTTAATTCTGGGCATGATTTCTTGTTTTCCTTTTTGTTTCTCAGGACTGTATTGCTTGTTTGGAACAATGAGAAAAGAATTTTGTCATCTTTCTTGAAAAAGCAATGTCAGGAATGTCCATGCTTTTTATCAGGTGTAGAGCACACTTTCACATTCAGATAAAATATGACTTTTTAAAGACAGAGCTTTGATAAAATTAACTAATTCATTTTTCAGGTTGGAATATATAGAATACAGACTTGCTATAGATGTGAAAGTCCTCGCCCAAATAAACACCTCTGTGGTGTTTCCCCACCAATTCTCTCAGTATTCTTTATTATGAGATTTTTAAAAATGTAATTTTAGGAGCTTCTGATTTTTTAGAGTGTGAATGACATCCATACTTCCATAAGGAGTAATCTTTTAGAGACTTAGAATGTGGTAATCACATTCACCCAGCACACAAGATAACTAAAGACAGGAGTCAGAAAAAAATCTTACTAGTCTCTCTAACTATGATTTTGACAGAAATCTTTGTGTTATTTTCCCCAATCTAAAAACACTATATCTCTCAGTATATAGTCTAAGGTAGCCAAATGACACCTTAGCTAATAAAAATGTTTAATAAATGTTATTTGATATCAAAGGATTTTAAAAATTTTCCCTAAGTAATTTGTGTACTTCTTCTGACAATGAGCTTGCAAAAGCCACAAATCTGGCCATTCAAAAGTTAATAAATTTTTCCCAATTAAATCTACCAAAGTTCAAGACTTTTGAGAATTGGTGAGCATTAGCTATCTGACATTTTTAATGAGTGTGTCTGAGTTACAATTGATTCTTCTTCATGATAATATTTAAAATTTTTCTTCCAGTGATTTGTTTAGATCTTGATCATACCAGAAGACCTGCCAGAAAATTCCAAAAGATCTTTTTGTTCCCCCTTGTAGTATATATAATGCATAGCACATTGAACAGTAAACATAGGAATTAAACTCCACATGACTACACACTTAATTTGCTGTCACACAACATACCTAGTTCTATGATAATATTTAAGTTTTGTTAGCTTCCTTGTCTGTTTCTGCTATAGTAATAAAATACTCCAGACTATGTAATTTATAAATGATACCTGTCTATTTTATAAAAATACCAGCTTGTTTCTCACAGTCCTGTAAGCAGACTATCCATGAGATAGGCACCAGTAGGTTTGATGTCTATAAGGACTCAGTTTCAGCTTCCAACTCTGCACATTGTTGCTCTAGCCTTTTGAGGGTAGAATTACTGTGTCCTCACAGAAAAGAAAAAAATGGAAAGGGGCAAATCTCTCTGTAAAGTCTCTGAGAATCTTCAAGGCCAATCAATCACCTTTCATGTATTTCCAATATCAAATGATACTCATATTAACTGTTGAAGTAATCAAATTGCTTTTCAGAAATGCAGATTATTTATTTCTCATAGTTTTCACAGATAAAGAAGATCTTCCTGGCTGTTCCAAATTTGTACAGATATTTTTCCTGGTTGTGATTCTTTGTTAATATGACTTTGGTGTCTTCTCATTCATTAAGAAGACTCATGATTATGATAATGAAAAATCATATTAAACATCTCTTTATTCTATTCATTTCAGTATTAAAATATAAATATTGTATTCCATTTTAATTTTGAAAAATTATAAGTTTCCATTTTATGTTCTTTATTTAGCTATTGGCCACTCAAGAATATCTGGTACAATTAATTTCTACATATTTGTGAATTTTCTAAATTTTCTTTATTATTTTCTCATATTGTCCTGTTATTGTCAGAAAAGATACTTGATTTCACTCATCTCAAAAAATTTAAGAGCTGTTTTGTGGCCAAACCTAGTTCTATTCTGCAGAATGTTCAATAGGCAGTTGAAAATCTGTACATGTCAGGTGGAATATTATGCATATTTATCAGATTCATTTGCTCTACAGCATATTCTAAGTTTAAAGTTTTTTTGTGGTTTATTTTCCTCTATGGGTGATACGTTATGGCTGAAAAGTGGATTTTTGAAATCACCTATTATTATTGCATTGCAAGTTATCCCTCTCTAGATATCTCAATATTTTAGTTATAAAAAGAGGCTCTCTGACATTCAGTTCATATGTATTTACAAGTGTTATATCCTGTATATCTCTTTATCATGATATAGTAATGTTCTTCATTTCGTTTTACTGTTTTTGAGTTAAAGACTATTTGGTTTTATATAGGTATAGCTATTTCTACTCCTTTTTGTTTGTATTTGCATGAAATATTTTTTTTTCATCACTTCACTTTCAGTATTTTGTGTCTTACATATTTTGGAGGCAACATGTATTTTGGTATTTTTTTAAGTTGATCCAATCACTCTATATCTTTGGAGAATTTAATAGATGTATACTGTAGATTTTGTGTAGAATTTCTGAAGCAATACTTGATCATTTGCTGTCTACTGCCATTATAACTCCTGGTCTTCCATGGCAGACACCATGCTGGATTGAAATCTTATGGCCCTCAATGTTTGTGCAATTTAGATGTACCTAAAGTACATGACCCCCGAGGCCGTCATTGCACTAGGGTGTGTCTGAAGCCCTCAACCACTGAGGCATGCCTATATTTTGGTTTTGCTGGAGCCTAAAATGTCGTATATTCTTCCATCTGTTACTTTTTTTCAGAAGAATAAATCTCTTTCCAAATGGCTGTTTCCCACCTGGCACTGGGGCAAGACTGAAGTTTTAGTATATGGGTCCTGGTCTGTGATCAGGCTCTGTAGATGTGTACCTCGTCTAGGATTTTACTTGATGGCCCAGTGTTGGGTTTCAAACAAAATCTATGCTTGCTTTCCCCTCCTCCCTTCAAGTACATGGTAAATGTCTGCACTGTTCTAACCTTGGAATAGATAGTGACGACTTGGATAATATAAAATTATCTTTCCTATAATCTTAAATTTGTCTCATTAGAATTACGTAACAACCAAAACCTGATCTCTCACCTGGTTCCTTAGTTCTGTTTTTTTTGTTTTTAAAGAGAGAGAGAGAGAGAGGGAGAGAGAGAGAGAGGAGAGAGAGAGAGAGAGAGAGAGAGAGAGAGAGAGAGAGAGAGAATTTCTTAATATTTATTTTTTAGTTTTTGGCAGACACAACATCTTTGTGGTGCTGAGGATGGAACCCGGGCCGCACACATGCCAGGCAAGCACACTACAACTTGAGCCACATCCCCAGCCCTGGTTCTTAGTTTTTGTGAATAATTTTCATCTTTATATTTCTATGGAAGAATATTTATTGGAAAATCCTCATCTATCATCTTGCTCTACCTCCCTGTCAGAATCTACATTTTTATTGACTCACTGAAATTGTACATAGTAGTACCAAACTTATTATATGCTATGTTTATTATGTACCAAAATTAAGCCATATTTGTAAATGCACATAATTTTATCAATCTCATTTCCCAATACCTTCCTATTCCTCCTCTCCTCCCTTTCCTATTCTGCTTTTCATACTCTATTGCTCTCTATTTTATTAAAGTTATTGTTATTTTATTTAGTGCAGTGTGTGTGTGTGTGTGTGTGTGTATCCAGTTCATTGTGATATATTCATACATAGACATAGTGTAATAAGATTTCCCTTGTCAGAACTTCCCCAAAACCTCCTCTTCCCTATGCCCTTGATTGGTCTTCATTCTATTTTCATAAATTTCTCCCCCTTTAAAAATATTCCTTTATTTTCTCTTTCTAACTTTTTCATATGAAAGAATATATTCTACCTTTGTTTTTTAGAGTGTAACTTATTTTATTTACCATGATTTTCCTCTATACCATTCATTTATGCATGAACAATTTAATTTCATTCTTCTTTATGACTCAGTAAAACTCTGTTGTGTACAAATACCACATTTTTGTTATCTATTGCTCTTTTGAGGAATATCTAGGTGATTCCATAACTTTACTAGTGTTAACTGTACTTCTATAAACAATAACATCCATGTATTACTACAGTATACTAATTTTAAATCTTTTGGCTAAACATCAACGAGTGATGTAACAGGTAATATGGTGGTACCTTTCCTAGTCTTTTGAAGAATCTGCATATTGCTTTCTGAAAAGGTTTTTCAGTCTACTTTGCAGTCTAACCAACAGTGTATAAATATACCTTTACCCCCATATTCTCACAACACTGTCTTTTGCATTCTTGATGAATGCCATTCTAACTGTAGTGAAATGAATTATTATGTACTTTTGATTTGCATTTCCCTGATTGCTAAGGATATTAAACATTTTTCAAAATATATATTTGGTAGCCATTTGTATTTGTTTGTTTGAGAAATATCTCTTTGTATTTTTTCCCCATTAATAGATTGGGTTATTCATTGAAGGGAGTAACTTCTTCAAGGTGGTTGATGCATTGACCAGGATGGTTGTTCACTGTGTATGCACTAATGTCCTTCTTTCCATTTTTTTCTTGGGTTGTGTACTACTTATTGCTCAGGATTGTTAAACTAGTCCTCTTTGTGTTGCTTACCAATCTGCCTGATGAAGTAACCTGGAACTGAAGCTCTGTGTAAAAACTCTGTTTCCAGTCTCACCATTATAAGGTAGGACATAATAGGAAGTGCTGACCATTGGAAGGTTGTGTCCCCAGAATAGACTGATGCTCTCCTAGGGCAGGACTGATGCAAAGTTCTAAATGGGAGTTCCAGTGATTCACAGCTGGTGTTTAGTTCTGATCAGAAATTCAGAACTAGGGCCAAGCAGAGTCCAATCTCTGCCGGGAATCTGGATCTCACAGCCTCTAGAGAACTTCATTCACAAGGTATGATAACTTACCCTCCACAGTTCTCACATACTTCACCATCCATGAATGTGGACATCCATGGATCAAACCCAAGTACAATTGTGCCTGCCTGACCAGCTTCTGGACTTTCCGCAGCTGGTCCTGTGAACTACAAGACCAAAAGGAAAACTGAGTCATAATCCCTTCCATGTCTCCAGCCTGAATTTCTTGGGTACCATTTTTAATATTACATACATGTAATCTTCAGTTTGAAATATTGAATCATTCATTATTTTTGATGCATGATCTAAAATTTTCATTATCTTTTCAAATAGCTTTTTGTATGTTGGGAAAAGCATTTTTTTTGTAATTGTATGCATTTCCTTGAATTGACCATTCCAAAAATGAGGATGTACCTCAAATATCATGTTTTTAATAATATTTTATCATTCAACTCAAAGTAAATAAATAACAATTATCTCAATGAAACTGAAATTTATATATGAGGAAAAGGTGGACATTCTGACACATGCTATGTTCTGGATGAATCCTGAAAACATTGTACTAAATCAAATATTGTGTGATTCTACTTACATGAGTTACTTAGGGTAGACAAATTTGTAGGAATAGAGTAGAACAGTAGTTGCCTGGGGTTGGAGGTGGAAATAATGTGAATTTATTTTTTAATGGTATTGACTGTCAGTGTGTGAACATCAAAAGATTTCTGGAGGGGCTGGGGTTGTGGCTCAAGCAGTAGCACACTCTCCTGGCATGCGCGCCCGCGGGGCTCTATCTTCAGCACCACATAAAAGTAAAATAAAGATGTTGTGTTCACCGAAAACTAAAAAATAAATATTAAAAAATTCTCTCTCTCTCTAAAAAACAAACAAACAAACAAACAAACAAAAAAAGATTTCTGGAGAGGGATGGTAGTGATGGTTGCACAATGAGATTCTATTTATAGTACACTGAGGTGTATATCTTCCAAATATAAATGTTATGTTTTGTAAACTTTACCAAAATTGAAACATGAAATGATATTTAAATTTTAAAAGATAGAAGTAACAAAACCCCAAAGAATGATAAAAGAAAGGCTTTCAATTCTAGTTCTAACAAACTATGCACATTTAAGAGGCATTGTGGCACTACTTATTATTGCCAATGGTGGTTACTTACCTTGAAGAGTTTTTCAAAAATTTTTTTTAAAAAAATTGTACAATATTTATCTAAATGAAAACAGAAAAGTTTATTCTTTAGTTTGTGGAGCAAATTCTTCAACAGCTATTTGAATACTCTCTACCAATGAAATTGATTTTGTGTTTATGTGTGTTATATATGTATTTCTATTGGATTAAAATTTGACTATTCCTCAAAAATCATGTTATTTTGATTATGTGAAAATAATGCATGTATATCTCAGATTTGATTAGGACAGTAGTTGTGTTTCTAAATGGTATCTTTTCTTCCAATAAAATTAAGCATACATTTCCTTACTGCAGCATATCTAATACTTCTCTGGTCAACCATCATGAGTTTTCTCTGGGAATCTTCCAAGACATTGTCATCCTGAGTGTAACAGTTTTGAAAGATTTTGGATTTATATAAATCATAAGGGCATTTTTTTTATCAGAATTTTGGTGTACATTTATTTTAATCATCTTTCTTGAATATGTTAATAGCTTACAGTTTTATTGTATGCAGCTCCGAAGATATCCCTAGTGTGGGAAACTGCAGTTTTTTTTTTTTCACATTTGGGATTTTTATTTAATTTTCTAGCAGACATTTTACATATCTCCCTCACTCTTTCCTTTAAGTTAATGTGACAATTTTCCATAAAGAACTACTTGAACAGAAGCTTCGGTCAAGAATGGAATGAAATTGCATAAAAACAAAACAAAACAAAACAAACCACTGTTGCCTTTAAAAAAACCAACACTTTCACCGATTATATTTAAACAAAAACACACAATGTTTGTGCAATATGTGTTTACAGGGTTTCCCGGGGCTGCTCTCCTCACCGTCACGCTGGGGGCAGAGGGGCATGCAGCCATGTTTCTCCTGCTAGACAAGGGAGGCTTACACAGCTTCACATTATCTGGAGACCCTGGATCAAAGACTATAAGGTCTTGAAATCCCAAATTGTCATGGTTCCATGATGCCAGTAGTGCAAAATTTGCGACAATCTTGTTTGTCCACCTCATAAATAGACACTTGAGTGATGCTATTCTGGTGCAGCGTCTCCAAGGCCGTATTGCAGTCCTGGGTGGTGGCCCTCTTGTCCATGTTGCGGAAGCTTTCCATGGCACACGTTACATTGGATGCTCTGCTTTAGAATGTCCAGCTTGGAGACAAAGGTCAAACAGCCGTGGTCATTGTATTTAAACAGCAACAGGCAGAAGTCATGGTCAGCAGCCACAACATTATTCTTCGAGACAAATGAGACACTCAGTAGTGGCAGGAACTCCGTTTTCAGAGTTGAGACCTGGATATTTTTTGAGGCATCAGCAACAGACACGGTGCTGTCTGGCTGACCCAGGCCAGATAGCTCCCACTGGCAGAGAAATTGACCCCATGGACCCAGCCGCCAGTGCCACTGCCACCAAACTCTGACATCAACTGACCAAAAGGCATCTTGCTGCCCCAGGGCGCACTGGTTGGCTTTTCATCCACTTCTTTAATGTAGGCAGAAAATACTCTGCATTTGAAGTCGCACGATCCTGCTGCCAGCAAAAGTTGTTGGGATGGCAATCCAAGTTGAGGATCGTGGAGCAGATCGGCTTTTTAATGTGCTTGCTTACCCATCAGTCATTTTCAGACTGGAAGTAGCAAACAGAAATGAGTCGTGCTCCACTTCCCACAGCAAATTTGTTCTCTTGAGGGGACCATTTCACAAAAGTGGCTGCAAGATTGATTCTCAGGATCACCAGGGTGGGCTTCCAGATGCCATCTTTCTGACTCCAGACATAGGCATTGCAGTCTGCCCCACAAGTGAGGATGTGGTCACTCTTGGGAGCCTAGACAATACCTGTGATGTGTCCATTGTACTCCTTGAGTTCATGAGCTTTCACCCACTGGCTCCCCGTACTTCTTATAGATGTGCACTTCATGATTATTGGGGCTAAGGGCAATCTGGGTATGCTCCCTGTTCCAAGCATGACAGGTGATTGGCTCTAGTAAAAACTGATGCAGGGACATTATTCTTAAGTGTTTTCAGAGGATAGAAAGCTGGGGTGGGGGTGGTCCGGAGGGGTTCAGAGTGGAGAATTCGCGGACTCTGATCAGTCGACACCAACAGGCTCCAGCGGGTGCCGGTGGAGGGGAAACTGCAGTTCTAAAATATCTTCACTTTGCCTGTATGAATTACTTAATGGTTGTCTGCATCTTAAATTTTTTATTAATTTTTATTTTCCAATGTTTACATTTTTAATTGTTAGCATGATTTTCTGCTTTCCCTTTGTTCTTTAGAAAAGTCTTAATTGCTTGGGGCAAGGAGAAAAATATTTGATCATCTCCCTTAGAAAAGCAATCTCAAAGAGTGCTCATGATTTATATCAAGGGAGGAGCACACTTTCACCTTCAGATAAAATATATGCCTTTCTGCTCAAAAAATGAAGTTAACTAAGGTATACTTCATGTTGGAATGAAAGGAATGTATAAACCCTGGAGACATAAAGGCATCAAATCCAAATAACACATTTCTGTTGGTTCCACTTCTGTCAGTATTATTTATTCTAAGATTTTAATATATAACTTTTAGAAGGTTCTGATTTCTTACAATAGGAATCACATTTACACATTGGTAATGAGTAGCTTCCACATGTCAAGGAGATAGTGAGCACATTCACTTAGGACTGAGGATAATTTAAGAATGTCATCAGACAACAATTACCATTTCTCTAGTTAGGCCTTTGACCAAATTTTTATGAATTATTTTCCCAAAAGTACAACTACTGAATTTCACTATATGCATAAGATGAATATCAAACTTTAATTAATAAAACTGTTTTAAAATATCATTAATTAATAAAACTGCTTTAAAATATCATTTAACATCAAAGTCTCTGATTTCTTTTATGCCTTCTCTTATAAATAATATGTCTGCCATTCAGTCTCTGCGCACATTATGTGGCCTATTTGCAACCTACCCCACTTTTTTGGCACAAATGGGCTATGGATGAGACAGTTGTTAAAATAAAGTCACCAGTAAGTTTATTATCCAGTAAAGACTCAGTTTTAGCTTCCAAGTTGACACCTTGTTTTGGAATTCTTTGGTGTCACTGTGCTGAAGGAAGGCAGAAGGGCAAAAACGCCAAACTCTGGGACTGGGACTGGGGCTCAGCAGTAAAGTACTTGTTTAATATGTTTGGGGCACTTGGTTTGCTCCCTAGTACCTCATTAAAATAAACAAACAAAAACTTAAATAAAGGTATTGTATTATCTGAAGCCAGAATTAGACAGGTAGTCAGTATAGATAGGTAAATCAATTCAGGTCTGATCAAGGGAGCCAATTTTGAGTGAGTCAGGGAAGTAAGAGACTATTCCCTGAGGGATTGAAATGTTAATTCCTTCAGAGTCCTTCCTTCACCCTTATCAAGAACCTGCCCGTGCTCCAACCTATTGGTAAGGTAATCTGACCCAGGAATTGCCTCTCCCTATAGGGAGCTATAAATTTGTTAATTAATGTATCCTGGGCTGCTCCATCCTGCCCTTCCCCCTTCAGCCCACCTGTTTCCCACCTTTTGTCCTCTCCACTGAGCATTCCTAGGCCTAGTCACCTATGCAGGAAGGAGAAAGATAAGGGGAAGAGAGCAGGAGAACAAAGGAAGACTAGGACATAAAAAGGGCAGAACACCTCACTTCTTGGGATACCAGGATACCAGCTATGGTCCCCTTCTCCCTCCCAACAGAAGTCTATATTACCCCTTTTTAAATAAACCCTTGCTTTATATGTTTGCCTCGACCTGCTTCTCTAATGTTCAAATTTCAACATGTGAGGGAGCAGAACTCATCACCTATAAGCAGAGTTATCACATCTATAACCTAACAAAATAAAATAATAATAATAATAATAATAATAATAATAATAATAATAGAGGCCAAACTCTGTGGCAAGCTTCTTTCATAAAGGTCTTCATCCCATTCAGGAGGGAGGGGCCTTCAAGACCTAATCACCTCTCATGTATTTCTCTCTGAATAGACTCACATTGAAAATTAAAACAACAAATGAATTTTGAAAAAAAAATGCATTAAACAATGAAAACAACATCAAAAGCAGAATGTGAGTACTACAGCTACATTTTTCACTTTTACTCTTTTGTGATACAAATTTTGAACATCATTTGCAACCCAAACTTAAATATTTAAAGTATATTGGTTGGTGAAGTAGTCAAGTGACTTTTCATTCCAGAAATAAAAAAATGTTTTTCTTTTTGATTCCTTGCATCTAAAAAAGACATTCCTGGATGTTCAAATTTATGCACAGAAATATTGCTAGGTTGTAGTTTTCATTAGCACTTTTGTGTTCTCTCTTTTACTAAAGAGATGCATGCTTATGATATTTAAAAATAATATTAAGAAACATCTTTATTCTATGCATATTCATATTAAATATATATTTTTTAGTTTAACATACAAAACACTGTGCACTTATTCACTAAGTAAAAATTATAATGCATTTTTAAGAAAGTGTTGACCTAAAATAATGATTTTTACTTAAAGGATATAAGAAAATATATTATTATGAGCTAAATATGTCTGATTCTGGCCTAGGAAAATGTATTCAAATTACCTTGAATCAAAAATTCTGTCATGGAAGAGAATACATGAACTTTAGTTGCAATTAAAAAAATCATAAACACACCAAGAAACTCATTTGTATATGTTTCGGATGTAATAATGAATGGACTGCTAAGCTTAGCAATACATTTCAAGAGCTTTTCCTAATAGTCATGATGACATTAGCTCAGATAACCCCAGATTTTTTTTTTTGTTGTTGTTTGATTCAACCCAGCCTCAGTCAAATAGTCTCCAGGATCAGGATCTTTAATGCAGAAAAGCTCCTTCAGATCCACAGAAACAATAGCATCAACATGAATTGAGATTGACAATTTTTTTTGTAGTGCTAGGATTTGAACTCAGGGCTTTGTGTATGCAAGGCAAGCACTCTACCAACTGAGCTATATCCCTAGCCCAAGGTTGATAAATTTTGAGACTCATGATTGTTTGAAAGCATACTGTGTTTCACACACAAGGCAAACAGACATGTACCAATCTCAGAATGATGAAATATTTCTTAGGTGAACTGATAAGAAGTCGGTTGAAAAGGAATGGTTTCCATGCTAATGCTGTGAGGATTACCATGAGATAATCAGTTTATCTTATGATTTATCTTGCTACTACTAAACAAAGTTACTATTTCACTATGTATGGACCAAAATATTATTATTTTTTAATATATTACCACAAGTAGATTGCCTATACAGTAGCATATAAGCTGAGTATCACTCTTGTTTAAAATATTTATGAAGAATTTGAAAAATAGTACATGTTTTACAAGAAGATATTGGATTATGATATCAGAATGGGTTATTAAAGACATCCATATCAACTATAAATTTTAAATAATTTTATTTCATGCCTAATAACTATTACTTGGAACTGAAAATGCGGCTCATCAGTTTGCCTAATGCCCCTTTCACATCCTTATTCCTCAGGGTATAGATGAAGGGATTAAGTGTAGGGGTCATGACTCCATAGAAGAGAGCCATGAACTTAGGCTGGTCCCTTGATATGGAAGAGAGAGGCTGAAGATACATGCTAATGCCTGGGCCATAAAATAAGGAAACTACAATGAGATGAGATGAACATGTCCCAAAGGCCTTTTTCCTTCCTTCAGAAGATTTGATTTTAAATATGGCATGTCCAATACTAGCATAGGAGGCAAGAATTAAACACAGAGGAACAGCCCCTATTAAAATGCATACCACAGAGAGTGTGAGCTCATTAGCCTCCTTTTCCCCACAGGCAGCCTTTATCAGAACTGGAATCTCACACAACAAGTGATCCAGTTTATTGATGCCACACAGTGGCAACTTTACTGTAACAGAAGCTTCAGAGATTGCATAGATCATTCCAGTCAGCCACACAATGGATACTAATAGGACGCAGACTCGCTGATTCATGATGAAGATGTAGTGTAGAGGTCTGCAGATGGCCACATAGCGATCAAAAGACATGAGAGCCAAGAGCAGACATTCTGTGCCCCCCATCATGCTGAAGAAATAAAGCTGAACTATACACCCCAAATAACTGATGGTCTTCTTAGAAGTTCCCAAGTTAAACAGCATCTGAGGCACAATGCTTGTGGTGTAACACATGTCTAAGAAGGAGAGGTTGGTGAGGAAGAAATACATGGGACTGTGTAGATGGGGGTCTAACTTGGACACCAGAATAATGGTTAAATTTCCCATCATGGCCATTGGGTATGTTATGAGAAGAATAACAAATAGAGGAAGCTCTAGCCAAGGATGGTCTGCAAAGCCTAATAGGATGAACTCTTCTGGGTGGCTTTCATTAATGAGAGTCATTCTCTCCTATTTGCTTCCGCTGTAGTAAGGAAATAGCAAAAATGTTAGATTTATAAAGAATGGAAAAACATCATTATGTGCTGACTATCCACAAATCTAAGATGGAGTGCAAAACTTGTAAGGCCAACGATATGAATGTTCTGGGAACAGATAACCAAATTTCCTTTCTCAGCTAAAAGTTGCACAGACAATAGCAAAATCCACTAGCATTTTGAGAAAGCTACATGAGTAATGAATGTTTTAATTTATGTTGTTTTTTCCTTAGTAGTCAATTGTATTCTGTGAAATTCTCACTCTTATATAAGATGGGGAATGTTCAGATAGGCCCATAAAAACAAGTGCCTTTTTACTTACCTTATTATGATAAATTTTCATCAATAGAAATAGAATAGTGAAGGATTACACTTGGGTTTTTCAACATTTCAGCAAGACCAAGAAACTGTAGCTTATATATATATATATATCTAAGAATTAGATTCAGAACTGTTAATATTTCTGCTGATGTAGGGTGTCAAAGAGAAATAAACCTTGGTTAGGAGGCAATAGTTGAAAAATATAGAGAATCATTGATGGGCCTGCAATTTGTATGCTTTTAGAGGCTCTTAGACATTGTTTTCTCACAAGCTGTTCATGTATCCTTATCCCAGATGAATCAGCAAAGAAAGCTCCTGGGGACAGAGCTCTCTATGGAAATGCGTGTAATATACAATTAGTTACCACTTGAAGTGAGGTCTAGAGTAAATCTCTTTGTTAATGTTCTGAAATCAATTCATTCGATTTCCAAAGACATAAGATTCTAAATTTAAATTGGTGCAATTAATACTAAACATATAAATAATATCCTCCAAGTCCAGAGCTTGATTGCATTAATGTTTCTGGAGCATTTAACAAGAATTCTTTGTACAATTTACTTCATTAACTGTCAGAGTATATCCCATAAGATTTAATTATTTGTAATCATAACAATAAAAGGACCCTTAAATGAGTTGTATCAATAAAAATCAAACTTCCCAATGAGTGGGATTCAAGTGATAATTAGAAACTTTTAAATACTGAATGTTTTTACAACAATGAAGAAATAAAGTGGCATGTCTCTCTTTTATTCTCTTTCCCATACATACATGCTATAGGATATTAATTTAATATGTAGATAACATTAAGCATAAAACAGCATACACAATTCATGAGTACATCAATTTGAAAAACAAATTCAATCATATCAAATAGGCAACTATAATTCCCATATAAATATATATTTTTCCACATTATTTATTTGGTGGAGTTTTTCCACTCATTCCTCTCTGCTCCACATCTATTTCACATTCCAATATACAAGTTTTATTCAAAACTGGAAATAACAAATTTAGTTGTAGGTCTTTTTTTTGTCCTGATTCATACAATAGTAGAGTGAGAGCTCCTACTGGACAGGGCAGACCATAGAACTTTTTAACTTGGGTACAATAAATCAGAACAATAAGTAATGCTGATTGGTACATACTATGACACTTCATGTTGCTTATTTTGATGACAATTAAAAATAAGACTCATGTTTATTATGCGGACTCAGGCAGACTGAGATCACTTCCTTCAGGTAAAACTGGTCTTTTTGGGGATTGATCTGATAAGGTTACAGCCTTATTGTGTGACATTTATCTTTGTTTTTCCAACTTTTTTAAAAAAAATACTTATTTATTTAAATATATGACAACAGTGGAATGCATTACAATCCTTATTACACATATAGAGCACAATTTTTCTTATCTGTTTATAAAGTATGTTCATGCCAATTTATGCCATTGTACATGTATTCTTTTTTTTGAATTACAATTCTTAATACACATATATACTACAATTTTTATATCTCTGTTTGTATATAAGTTGTGTTGGCAACAAATTCAAGTCTTCATACATGTATTTTGTAAAATGATGACCATCACATTCCACCATCCTTGCTAATCCCCTTCCCCCTCCCTTTCCCTCCCACCCCTCTTCCCTATCTACAATTAATCTAATCATCCCATGCTCTCCCTCCCTACCCCACTATGAGTCACCCCCCTTATATCAGAGAAAACATTCGGCATTTGTTTTTTGGGGATTGGCTAACTTAGCATTATCTTCTCTAATGCCATCCATTTACCTGCAAATTCCATGATTTATTCTTCTTTAGTGCTGAGTAATATTCTATTGTGTATATATGCCACATTTTTAAATCCATTCTTCCATTGAAGGACATCTAGGTTGGCTCCATAGTTTAGCTATTGTGAATTGTGCTGCTCTAAACATTGATGTGGCTGTGTCTCTGTAGTATGCTGTTTTTTAAGTCCTTTGGGTATAGTCTGAGAAGAGGAATAGCTTGTTCAAATGGGGGTTCCATTCCCAGATTTCCAAGGAATCTCCATATTGCTTTCCAAATTGGCTGCACCAATTTGCAGTTCCACCAGCAATGTATGAGTGTATCTTTTCCCCCACATCCTCAAAACAGTATCTCCTCTACTACACCAACTTGGATCCTTTCATCCCATTTATCTTTTTGTATCTGTGAAGAATGTCATTTGTATTTTGTTAAGTATAAAATTAAATATGGAGATACTTTTAGGTAGTGTAGGCATTATCTCATTGCTGCCAGAAAAAAATACTAGGTATAATTTCAGTCTTCTCAAATTTATTAAGACTTGTTCTGTGGCTGAATATTGGACCTATTCTAAAGGATATTCAATGTGCAGTTGAGAAAAATATATACTTCATTTATAAGTGGAATGTTCTGTATATGTGTTGGTCCATTCATTACAGAGTAAATTTTATATCCTATTTTTAAATTTTTGTTAATTGTTTTCTGTCTGGATGATCTCTATTACTGAAGCTGAGGTGGTGAATTCCCTTGCTGATATTGTATTTCTGGCTATCTCTCCTTTTACACCTGTCTATATTTAGATTATACATTTAGATGCTCTATAATTTGTGGCATATATATTCATAACTGTAAATATCTCCTTGATATACTCACATCCTTATCATTATTTTATGACCTTCTTTATTTCTTGTTATAATTTTTTAGTTTAAGTTTATATTGTCTGCTATAGGTATAGCTATGCCTCTCTCTTTTGGTTTGTGTTTGTATGAACTATTTTTCCATGCTTTCAGTTTCAGTCATTGTCTACAGTTTAAGTCTTGGGCAGAGGGAGGTCTTGTATTTTTTTTTTTTAATTATTCACTCACCATGTATCTTTTGTTGGGGAATTTAATATTTGTATATTATAGGTAATTGAGATGCAGAAACTTTGTACTGTTACTTTTGAAATTGTTTTCTAGTTGTTTAATAGAACCTTTCTTTTATACTGTTTTACTCTATGTTCAAGTGATTTTCTCTCCAAGAACATTTTCATTTCTTTCAGTTATTTGCATACATTACTCATGTTTAGTTGGTTTTTCTTTTTTCTCTACTAATCTTTATTCTATTTATTTATAGTTTCTTTAAAGAAATTGTTACATTATGGATATATATAAAGGTGAAATTCACTGTGGAATATATATATATATATATATATATATATATATATAATCTTTATGTATATAAATTATATATTATATAATATATAATCTTCTTGATATACTCCTTGATTATATATATATATATAATCTCCTTGATATACTCACAACTTTATCATTATTTTATATATATAATTTTTGGTCAGATTCATTCCACTGTTCTTCTCTTTTCCCATCATTACTCCCTCCCCCTCAGTCCCTTTCCTGTATTCTACTGATCTTTCTTCTATGTTTATAAAATTCCCCTACATCTTTTTCTATTTTTTTTTTCTTATTTTGGTATAGCATCCACATAAGAGAAAACATTCAACCTTTGACTTTCTGGGTCTGGTTTATTTCATTTAGCATGATGTTCTCCAGTTCCATCTACTTACCAGCAAATATTATAATTTTATTCTTCTTTATGTCCAAGTATTTCATCTTCAATTCTGAATAAAAATTTTGCTGGGTATTGTAATCTTGGTTGGTACACATTTTTTCTTTTTTTCTTTCTTTTCTTTTCTTTTTTTATTTTTTGCTTTTTTCTTTTATTGTTCACACCATTCATGTCTTCATACATGTACTTTGGATAATGATGTCCATCACATTCCACCATCATTTCTAACTCCTGCCACCTCCCTTTGCCTCCCACCCCTCTGCCCTATCTGGAGTTCATTTATTTCTCCCATGCTCCAGCTCTATACCTCACTATGAGTCAGTCACTTTATATCAGAGAAAACATTCCGCTTTTGTTATTTTGGGATTGGCTAACTTCACTTAGCATTATCTTCTCTAATCCATCCATTTACCTACAAATACCATGATTTTATTCTTTTTCATTGCTGAGTAATATTCCATTGTGTATATATGCCACTTTTTTTTATCCATTCATCCACTGAAGGGCCTCTAGGTTAGCTCCACACTTTAACTATTATGAATTGTGCTGCTATAAATATTGATGTTGCTGTGTCCCTGTGGTATGCTATTTTTAAGTCCTTTGGGTATAGACGAAGGAGAGGGATAGCTGGGTCAAATGGTTGTTTCATTCCCAGATTTCCAAGGAATCTCCATAATACTTTCCATATTGGTTGCACCAATTTGCAGTCCCACCAGCAATGTTCGAGTGTACCTTTTCCCATACATTCTTGCCAACACTTGTTGTTTTTTGTCTTCATAATAGCTGCCATTTTGATTGGAGTAAGATGAAATTTTAGAGTAGATTTGATTTGCATTTCTCTAATTGCTAGATACGATGAACATTTTTTCATATATTTGTTGATTGATTGTATATCATCTTCTGAGATGTGTCTATTCAGTTCCTTGGCCCATTTATTGATTGGGTTAGTTGTTTTTTTTGTTGTTTAGCTTTTTGAGTTTTTTTATATACCCTAGAGATTAGTGCTCTATCTGATGTGTGAGGGGTAAAAATTTGCTCCCAAGATGTAGGCTCTCTATTCACCTCACAGATCGCTTCTTTTGCTGAGAAAAAACTTTTTAGTTTGAGTCCATCTCATTTATTGATTCTTAACTTTAATTCTTACACTATAGGAGTCTTATTAAGAAAGTTGGGGCCTAATCCCACATGATGGAGATTAGGACCTACTTTTCTTCTATTAGAGGCAGGGTCTCTGGATTAATTGCTAGATCCTTGGCCCATTTTGAGTTGAGTTTTGTGCATAGTAAGAGATATGGGTTTAATTTTATTTTTTTGAATATGGATTTCCAGTTTTCCCTGCATCATTTGTTGAATAGGTTATCTTTTCTCCAATGTATGTTTTTGGTGCCTTTGTCTAATATACAATAATTGTAATTTGTGGGCTAGTCTCTATGTTCTATATTCTGTACCATTGGTCTACCAGTCTGTTTTGGTGCCAATACCATGTTCTTTTTGTTATTATTGCTCTATAGTATAGTTTAAGGTCTGGTATAGTGATGCCACCTGCTTTACTCTTCCTGCTAAGGATTGCTTTAGCTATTCTGGGTTTCTTATTTTTCCAGATAAACTTCATGATTGCTTTTTCTATTTCTATGAGGAATATCATTGGGATTTTGATTGGAATTGCATTAAATCTGTATAATGCTTTTGGTAGTGTGGTCATTTTGACAATATTAATTCTGCCTATCCAAGAGCAAGGTAGATCTCTCCATCTTCTAAGGTCTTCTTTGATTTCTCTTTTTAGGGTTCTGTAGTTTTCATTGTATAGATCTTTCACCACTTTTGTTAAGTTGATTCCCTAATATTTATTTATTTACTTTTTGAGGCTATTGTAATGGGGTAGTTTTCCTCATTTCCCTCTCAGAGGATTTGTCACCAATATACAGAAATGCCTTTGATTTATGGGTATTGATTTTATATTATGCTACTTTGCTGAAATCGTTTATTAGTTTTAGAAGTTTGCTGGTGGAACTTTTTGGGCCTTCTAGATACAGGATCTTATCATCAGCAAATAGTACTAATTTAAGTTTTTATTTTCCTATGCATATACCTTTAATTTCTGTTATCTTTCTAATTGCTGTGGCCAGTGTTTCAAGAAGTATGTTAAATAGAAGTGGTTAAATAGGGCATCACTGTCTTGTTCCAGATTTTAGAGGAAATGCCTTTAATTTTTCTTCATTTAGAATGATGTTGACCTGGGGGTTAGCATAGATAGCCTTTATAATGTCAAATTTTTTTTTTGTTATCTCTAGTTTTTCTAGTGTTTTGAATATGAAAGGATGCTGTATTTTGTGAAATGCGTTTTCTGAATCTATTGGGATGATCATATGATTCTTATCTTTGAGTATATTGATGTGATGAATTACATTTATTGATTTCCATATGTTGAGCCAACTTTCATCCCTGGGATGAGTCCTACTTGATCATGATGCACTGCCTTTTTGAGATGTTTCCATGTTCAAATTCACAGAACTTTATTGAGAATTTTTGCATCTATGTTCATTAGAGATATTGGTCTGAAATTTCTTTCTTTGATGTGTCTTTGCCTGGTTTTGTATTCAGTTACTCAATGCTTTTTATTCTTTGTGTGTTTATTATAAGTTGTCACTTCCTGACTGCTGTGAGCTTTATGAAAACATCTCATAGTTGTAACAGCATATTTTAAATTGATAACAACTTAACTTTGATCATATTAAAAACCTCTACACTTTTACTTTGTCACTTCCCACATTTTGCATTTGGGATTTTACAATTTATACTTTATTATATTTCATGTCCTGTAACAAACTATTGTACTTATTATTAAATAATATTTATAGTAAAGACATAAGTGGTTTACATTTCAACATTATAGTATTACAGTATCCTGAAGGGACTGCACAAGTAGTGTCATCAGTAAATTTTGTACTTTTGGAAAATTTCATGATACTTATCAATATCCTTCCACTTGAAGAATTTCCTGTAGTATTTCTAGTAAAATACTTCTAGTGGAGATGAATCTCCATTTAGTAGAGATGAGTTCATTTGGGAAAGTCTATACCTCTGCCTTCATATCTCCTTCCTCCTCCCTTTCTCTTTCAACTTAAGGAAGTTGTAACATGTGTAATGTAAAATTGTATTTCCCAAGAAGTTCACTGTATCTTATTATTATATAATAGCCAGGTACTACGTTTTTTCACCTGGTTTCTTTTGGTCTTGCGAATATATTTTTGCATATTAATAATTGTTCCAATTTATGTTTCTGTAGAGGGACAATTGCTGAAAAATCCTATTTGATCATTTTGTTCTGCCATCCTCTCAAAATTTACTTTTCTTGGCAAAAAAATTTGGGGAAAAAAAATCTGCAACTCCTGTTCAGTCCTCTAGAATTAAAGCATCACCCTTATCTTTCATTTATCTCTTTCTCAGAGGACTCACATTTAATAAAATTTCTCTGCCAAACTCCCATATCAGTATCTCACATAATTCCATCTCTTTTATACTTACACTACTCTTCTCCTAGTCAAGGACCTCATTCATTACTTATTGCATAAATGGTTACAATAACCATATTAATCAATTCTAAGTGTTTTCCTATTCCAAACTAATTTTCATTGCTAAATGTAATCCTAAAATCAAGGTCAAAAATTCAAATCTTTTAAAGTTCTATCACCTATTGAGATATCCATTTTTTAACATTACCCATGCTTTTAGTCTCTGGTACTGTTCAATATATATTCCCATTTCACCTTTACATACTGCCTTATATATTCTTCAACCTGAAACTTAGTAGATTACTGATGGTTTTGGATGCATAGTCTTAAAATTGTCAACATCTTTGTAAATATCTTATTTTACAAAAGTGGAAAAAGCATTGATGTTTGGTAATTGAAAGTTTATAATAAATTTCATCATTCCATAATGAACATATACTTAAAAACATCTTGTTGTATACAATGAGAACGTATAATGTTATCTGTCAATGAAAACCTGGTGTTGATTATTTGAATGAAAACAAAACATAATAGAATCAACGTACCTCAAGTTCATTTTATATAAATGTGGATAATAGCTACATAGGAAGATCCTTGAGAAATAAAATAAGATTGCAAATGCAAAGTATCTAACACAATCAATAACTCATGGCACTTTTTGGTATTTATGAATTCTCCTTGTTGTCTCCTTTATTATGATGTTTCCTCATTCAGTGATATGTTCCTATAAACTCCTAATAAGTATTACAATTTTAGTTCCTGACACTAAAAAACATTTCTAAATTTTCACTTTTTAGGGTCTTATTCTTCCTCTTCTGTTCTAAAAACATATTCCTGAAAGTATATTTTATCATGTAGTATGTCCTATTATAGTTCATTTTAGATAAGAATTCAGAAATCAGAAAGCTGGAAGTTGTTATTGAACATTAAAATAAAACAAATATACAAAGGGAGAGAATGCAGGAAAGTTAAGTAATGAAGGCATTGCAGTACATTCTCAATTGGCTATAGGAGCTGATGTTGATTTCAGAGCTGGAACACAATGTGTTGCTGGAAAAAGAAGTGTAATGGGAAATAGAGTTATAGTCTAATGAATGGATTTAATTTTCTTCTGTGTGAATAAAGTGAGACATTCTAAGTGTAAAATAATTGAAACAGTATATGAAAAGGTGTTTAGACCTAAGGTCAATAGTTAAAAATGGATATATACAGAAAAAGTTAAAAGTGTTTGATATGATACGAATAAAAGGTGTAGATATTAGTTTTATGTGGAATAAATTTTTAAATATACTACACTTTATATTGAAGTTTGATTTTGTGTTTATTTTTAAAGGAGTTGAATATTTAGTCAAGATAAACATTTTTTGATAACAATGTGAAAATAGAAATAGAAACAGAGGTAACTACTGTCCTAGTTGCTATCTAGTATCCTTTCTTAAAATATGGTATATATTTCCCTAGAGATGTATCTAACACTTCTCCACCCAAAACTCATTCCTCAGTGGTCTCTAGGACATATCCAAGGCTTTGGGATCTGAGATTCAAAATTTGAAAGAATTAGATTTTCATTAGTCAGAAAGGTGTTTATTGAACAAGAATCACAAAATGCATTTATTTTAATCATTCCCCTGTGTATAATTTGGAGTTTGAAAAGCCACTTATTCAGTTATTATGCTATGTTACAGAGATCTGAGGAAATCTCTTGAATGGAGAAAACTATTGTAAAAACATTTTCTTTTATTTTTTAATCTTGATGCCCTAAATAATTTTATAAATGCATGACTGTATTCTTTATTTTATTTTTAAGGGTTTAAATATTTTGCTGTCTTCCATTTGTTCTTCAGGAAAGTCTTGCTTGCTTAGGAAAATGAGAAAAGCTTTTAATTATCTTCCTTGAAAAGTTAATCTTAGAATTACTCATGCTTTACTTTACAAGCACAGCACCTTTTTGCCTTCAGAGACAATATGTGCCTTTTCTTCAATATAGCTTCTCAAAAACTAATCAAACTATGCTTTATGGTAGAGTATCCTGAACATATGTGCCAGGGACATGTGAAGTATTCTACATAAATAAAATATTTCTGTGGTTTTCTTCATCACTTCTGAAAGTATTTTTTTCTGATATTTTGATATATAATTCTTAGAAAGTCCAGAGTTTTCACAATCTGGACATCACTCACATTTATGAAATAAGTCATCTTCAACAGCTTAGAAAGTATTATACACATTAAGTAGCCCAAAGCAGAGTAAAATAGGATAGCTATAATCAGTCTGTGTGGCTATGTTTTTGACACAAATATTACTAGATTTTGACCCCAGAATAAAAAATACTTTTTCTGTGTGTAAAACTAAGGTAGACAAAGGATACCTTATGTAAAAAAAAATGTTTAACATCACAAAATTTATATTTCATTTGTGTGAATGTGTGTGTGCACAAAATTTGAAAAAAAATTAGTAGAGGAATCATCCAAAAATCAGTCAGTTTTAAAGGTTATTTATAATTTTTTTTCTAAACTGAACATACTATAATATAAATCCATTGAGAATTGGGCCAGCACTCTTCAAAGAGTGGATCTGGCTTGCACCTGATTGTTGTTCAGAATAACATAACAAAAATACCCTCTTATTTTTCTTACAGTATTCAGTTTCTCACTGCCTATCATGTTGGATTCACAAAATATATGTTCAATTTACATAACTACAAAGTCCTTAAGTGGTTCTCATAAATGATAAATAAATTTATGATGAGTTTTAAATTTTTAGTATGTCTTAGTCCATTTATGATATTACAAATACCTGAGACTCTGTAATTTGTAAACAATAGCAATTTTTTTCTCATTATAAAGCTGAGAGTCCAAAGTAAGGCATCAGCACATTTAATGACTGGTAGGGACCCCAATCTCAGTTACCAAGACAGAGATTTGTTTATTGTATTCAATGGAGGGGAGGATCACTTTGTCCTCACATTGTGGAAAGCAGAGGGCACAAAAAATCCAATTCTCTGTCAAGTCTTCTTAATCTCATTCTTAGTGGAGAAGCCCTCATGATTTTGTCATCTCTTATAGGTTTCTTAATGTGGTCCATTGGACATTAAGTTTGGATATGTGAATTTTGGAGGAGATACATTTTAAAAAGACAGAGTGTGATTACAATTTTAGGACTCTATTATATGTATATATTAGTTGTTTATGGACACAATATCTTCATTTATTTATTTATTTTTATGTCGTGCTGAGGATTGAACCCAGTGCCTCATACATGTGAGGCACGAGCTCTACCACTGAGCTGCAGTCCCAGACCTCCATTTATCTTTTAATGAATCAAATTTTGAACACTATTTGCATTCAAATCTAAATCAGTTAAAAAACCCTAATATTGCTTGCTGAAATAATTGAGGTGTTTTTCATCCCAGAAATATAAATTATTTCTTTTTCCTATTGATTTTTTTTTCAGATTTTAAAGGAATTCCTGGTTGTTTCAGTTTATGCACAGAAATGTTGCCAGATTGACATTCATTATGTTTGTTATCATCACTTCCTTGTACTCTCACTGATTCAGAAGACATATGCTTACGGTATTTGAAAGGAACATTAAGAAACATCCATATTTTATCTCTTTATATTAATGTTTAATGTGACTAATTAGATTAAAAATGCAACACAACTTTCTTGTTAATTACATTTTTTTTCTTTTTTCTTTTAGTGCTGGGGAATAAATTAAGGGCTTTGAGCACAGTAGGTAAATATTCTGCCATTGAGCTATACTTGCAGCTCTTACAATTCATTTTCTCTGTGTGTGTTAGTAAATAAAACAAATACACAAATATTGAACCCTGGAGCACTCTTACACTGAGGCACACCCCCAGCCCATTTTTATTTTAAGACAGGATATCCCTAAATTACTAAGGCTGGTCTTAAAGTTACAATTCTCCTTTCCCAGTCTTCCAAATCACTGAGATTACAAATCTGTGCCACTACACCCTCTACAATGTATCTTTAAAGGAACAATGGTATTTACATAAATAAAGTTTGATAAACTTTTAAGAATAATGATTCTTTGAAAACATAGAGTGTTTCACACAGAAAGTCAAGTTATAGCCATGCTGCTCACATAGACTTGGGATAAACTCCCAGAGAAATAAGAAAATATTTCTTGGGTAAAGGTGACAGGAAGCCCATTTGAGAATGGTGACATGCTATTTTTATAGGGTTTAAATTGAACTAATGAACTTATAATTTGTATTGTTATTCTAACACACTTTATGATTTGAATATGTTAATATTCAGCACAATTTCAGTATCTTTCTGAATGGAATTATTTTAATGTATTTTCAAAGAGTGCTCATAATGTTGTGTATTAGCTGAGCATAATTCTTGCCTAACATTATTATAAAGCACATAAGAAATATTACATATCTTGCAAGAAGAACATCGAACTCAGATTTATGATACTAGAATGAGTTATTAGAGAAATCCATATAAACCTACAGTGTTAAATAATTTCATTTCATGTTTACAACTGTCACTTGGGTCTGAAAATGCTCCACATCACTTTGCCTAATGCCCCTTTCACATCCTTATTCCTTAGGGTATAGATGAAGGGATTGAGTGTAGGGGTCACTACTCCATAGAATAGAGCCATGAACTTAGGCTGGTCTCTTGAGGTGGAAGAGGGAGGCTGAAGGTACATGCTAATGACTGGGCCATAAAATAAGAAAACTACAATTAGATGAGAGGAACATGTCCCAAAGGCCTTTTTCCTTCCTTCAGAAGATTTGATTTTAAATATGGCATGTCCAATACTAGCATAGGAGGCAAGAATTAAACACAGAGGAACAGCCACTATAAAAATGCATACCACAGAGAGTGTGAGCTCATTAGCCTCCTTTTCCCCACAGGCAGCCTTTATCAGAACTGGAATCTCACACAACAAGTGATCCAGTTTATTGATGCCACACAGTGGCAACTTTACTGTAACAGAAGCTTCAGAGATTGCATAGATCATCCCAGTCAGCCACACAATGGATACTAATAGGACGCAGACTCGCTGATTCATGATGAAGATGTAGTGTAGAGGTCTGCAGATGGCCACATAGCGATCAAAAGACATGAGAGCCAAGAGCAGACATTCTGTGCTCCCCATTATGCTAAAGAAATAAAGCTGAACTATACACCCCAAATAACTGATGGTCTTCTTAGAAGTTCCCAAGTTAAACAGCATCTGAGGCACAATGCTTGTGGTGTAACACATGTCTAAGAAGGAGAGGTTGGTGAGGAAGAAATACATGGGACTGTGTAGATGAGTGTCTAACTTAGATACCAGAATGATGGCAATGTTTCCAATCATGGCCATTGGGTATGTTATGAGAAGAATAATGAATAAAGGAAGTTCTAACCAAGGGCGGTGAGCAAAGCCTAGTAGAATGAACTCTTCGGGGTGACTTTTGTTAATCAGTGCCATCCTCTTTAGTTCATTTCACATATAGTAGGGTAGCAAAAAGTCAGAGTTACAAGAAATGGCAAACTATAATTATATATTAGACATTCAATCATGGAAGATATTTGTGCAATAAGTTGTGGGAGAAATAATATAAATGTTCAGGCAAAAGGTGAACCCATTTTTTTTTCATGAAACTAAGTTAAAGACAGTTACCTTTAAGAAGTAAACTAGTCCTTCTGAAACTGAACTTTCTGAGAACTGAAAAAAAAAACTATCTTCTTGGGTTTTGATGAGGATAAATTAGAAAAATAAGTTTCTGTGATTTGGCAACTCCAACATAAAGGTTTTCAAATTTTATCTTGCATAGAAATCAACTGAAGAAGGTATCAAAATGAAGTGTTGTGTTGGTAGATGTGACATGGTGCTGAGGAATCACATGATTCATTTTCAGGAGTACTGCTGCAACTCGTTACTGAAATATTAAAAAGAAAGTATTAAGTTATCCATGATAGAAGAAGGAGGAGAAAACCTGGAGCTATAAGAACCATCAGGGTAGACTTGTCCACCTGTGTACACAACTGATTATACCACAGTGAATCTCACAATCATGTATATCCACAAGACAGAAAAAAGAGAAGAAAACTAAAAGTAAATAGCAGATAGATCACTAGAGTAAAGGGAGCAGGGGGAGGGAGGTGGGGAGGGAAATAGGAAATACTAGGGACAAGAGCAAATTATATTCTATGCCTTTATAATTATGTCAAAATGAATACCAATGTTACACTTAAATAAAAAGAATCAGCAAAAAGGGAAAAAAAACCCAAAAGGCTGGACTTGTCCAACCTTAATTAATCAGCATAATAATTATATCATCTCCATGAGAAGTAAGAAGACTTTGATGTTAAACAATCATATATATATATATATATATATATATATATATATATATATATATTTTTTTTTTTTTTGGAGGAGCGGAGGTAGTGGGAATTGAACTCAGGGGCACTGGGCCACTGAGAGCCATATCCCCAGCCCTATTTTGTATTTTATTTAGAGACAGGATCTTAATGAGTTGCTTAGAGCCTCACTTTTGCTGAGGCTGGCTTTGAACTTGTGATCCTTCTGCCTTAGCCTCTGAGCTTTTGGGATTACAGGCATGCACCACCTTGCCTGGTTCAATCTTAGCTGTTTTGAATTGAGGGAAAAAATTAAATACTTTTTTTTTTGTTTTTCTGCTAGTGTTTTCTCATTTTTTTTTTCTTTTTCACTGGTACATGCATATAACATAATTTGATCAATTTTATTCCCTAGTACCCTCCACCCCTTAAATCTTAACCTCCTCTTTACGATTGATCCTATTCATTCACTCTATTGTTTTTCATTCTACTTTCATGATATATTTTTATTTTATATTATTTTATTTATGTTTCCCCAGTAGCTTTCAATATGACAGAAAATGTGGTACTTGTCTTTCTGACTATGGCTTATTTTGCTTAACATGATACTTCCCAGTTCCATTCATTTTTTTCTAAAAATGACATAGTTTCATTCTTCTTTGTAACTGAATAAAAGTCCACATTTTCTGTATCCATTCATCCATTGATGGACCCCTAGGTTTGTTCCATAACTTGGCTATTGCAAATTGTGTTGCAATAAACACTGGTATGCATGTATCTCCAAAGTATGCTGGCTTGAATTCTTTCAGATAGATACCAAGGAGTGGTATAGTGGGATTATAGGGAAGTTCTATTTTTAGCTTTTTGAGGAAACTCCATACTGATTTTTATTATAATGGCTATATTAATTTATGTTCCCATCAACAGTGTATAAATATTCCCTTGCTCCCACATCCTCATCAGCATTTAATGTTATTTGCATTTTTGATAACTGCCATTCTGATAGGAGTGAGATGGAGTCTCAGTATAATTTTGTTTTGCAATGGGTTGCTAAAGATGTTGAACAATTTTTCATATAATTGTTGGCTATTTGTCTATCTTCTTTTGAGAAATGTCTATTCAGTTAATTTGCCCATATATTGATCAGGCTATTTGCTGTTTTGATGTTAATTTTTTTTGAGTTCGTTATATATTCTGGATATTAATGCTCTGACAGAAGAGTAGTTGGAAAGATTTTCTCTCTTTCTGTAGGCTGTCTGGTCACACTATTGTTTCCTTTGCTTTGCTGAAGCTTTTGAAGTTGATGCTGTCTTGTTTATTGAGTCTTGCTTTTATATCCTGAGCTATAGGAGTCCTATTTAGGAAGACATTGCCTGAGCCTTTATGTACAAGTGTTTCCCCTATGTTTTCTTCTAATAGTTTCAAAGTTTCTGATTTTTATACATAGGTCTTTGATCCATTTTGTGTTGAGTGGTAGAAAGTAAGAGACAGGGATCGAGTTTCATTCTTCTATATATGAATATCTATTTTTTTTCTCAGCACAATGTGTTAAAGAGGTTATTTTTTCTCCATTGTATGTTTTTGGCACCTTTGTCAAAAATAGATAAATAATTGTGGGGGTTTGTTTCTCTGTCTTCTATTCTATCCCATTGATCAATATGTCTTTTTAATTTTATTACCATACTTTTTTGATATTAAGGCTCTGTAGTAAATTTTGAAATCAGCTATTACAATGTCTCCAGCTTTACTCTTTTTGATCATGATTTCTTTGGCTATTCTGGGTCTTTTGTTTTTTCATATGAAATTTAGGATTTTAATTCTGTGAAGAATATCATTGATAGATATTGCATTGAATCTGTAGATCACTTTTGGCAATATGGCTCTATAAACAATATTAGTTCTGCCTGTTTATGAACATGAGAGGTCTTTCTATCTTGTAGCATCTTCATCTATATCTTTATTCAGTGTTCTGTAATTTTCCTAATGGAAGCCTTTAGCTTCATTTGTTAGATCTATTGTTCAGCATTTCATTTATTTATATACTTTTGAAGCTATTGTGAATAGAATTGTTTTCCTGATTGGAAATACCAATAGATTTGTTATTGGTATGTAGAAAAACTATTGACTTTTGTACATTGGTTTTTGTTTCCTGCTACTTTGCTGCATTTATTTTTCTATAAGTGTTTTGGTGAAGGCTTTAAGTCTTTCCAAGTATTGTTTGTTATAAACTGTAAATAGGAATAATTGAACTTCTTCCTTTCCTTTTCGTATCTCTCCCTTTTGTTTCTTTCTCTTGCCTAGTTGCTCTGGTTAAAATTTCAAGCACAATATTGAATAGAAGTTGAGAGAGTGAGTGCACTTTCTTTTCTTGTTCCCAATTTTAAAGAAAATGCTTTCAGCTTTTTCTCATTCAGAAGGCTGTTGACTTTGGGTTCATCATAAATGCTTTTAAAATTTTCTTTCTCCATTAGAATTTGAGGGAATTGAGCTACAGTGACATGTTTCTCCATGCTTATGACTGTGTGTGTGTGTGTGTGCTCTTTTATTTATTTATTTATCTGCACAGCTGCTTAGCTCACTTTGATCATTTGATATTTTATGCTAAATTTTCTCTATTTTATCCATTTTGTATGAATTTTCCTTTACTGGATTTATTAAAACAAGTTTTTATATAAATTTGGACAGGCATCAGTAACCCAGTGGTTATACAACAGCTGAAATATATTTTTAAACTCCAGGTAATTACTCCATGGAGGAAACTCAATTTCAGGCCAGGGTCTTATTCAAACTCATAAATTATTTCACATTTCCAGGACATACATGTTTCCTTGTTTCCCAGTCACTATGTGCATTGAAAGCAACAACATCAAGTACTTGATTACAGTATCACTTTGAGAAAGATAAGTATGCAATGAGGGGTTTTCAAGTGTGCTTTATGAAATCCACAATCATCTTTAGGGTGGACAATATTCATATAGGAAGCTTAGATAATACACCAGTACAAAGTTTTGAGTCTCCTGTCTAGTTAGTTAGTGTTTAAGGATACCACCTACATTCATATGACTATAAAACCATCCTATGGTATGTCACATAAAATTATTGAAAGCAAAGATGTGAATGTTGTCCTTTTATCGTATGTTATTTTAGTGCTGAATTGTGCAATAACAAAAATTAAATAATAATTACAATCAATCCTTAGTGACCCCTTTGTGTGAAACATAATAAGCTTTTCATATCCATTAAATCCCTTATCACCTACACCCAAACCTCTGATAAAGAACATTTTAGTATGTGTATTTTAGTATGTTGTTATTCACTCCTATATTCTGTTAGTAACTGAAAAATTTCTTAAGATCAAAATGCAATCAATGCCTGAGAAATTAGCTAGTGATATATCAAAATTATAATTTCAGTGTTTGAATATTCCATAGAAAGCACTGGTACTTTAGGGCCTGAAATAGCTGACATTATTAAAAATATTATCTTTGTACAATGTGCATTTAGGAACATATCTTACCTTATGTTCTCTTTTGGGTTAAAATTCTATGGTATAGAGGGGATAATACATAAGCATAGTATCAATAATTTAGATTCATAAGATAAACATTATAAAAATAATAATCTCCCCATATTATTAAATAATTGCACTACAAGACACCTATTATCTGTTCAATTAATACTGCTATATTCACCTTTGATATTTTTCTACCATGCACCATCTTTCAATATTTTAAAGAACATTTTAGAGTTGATGTTCTATGAATTACATAACTAATAACGTCTAATTATCTCTCTAATGACACTATTCATTTCAATATGCATTAGCAATTTTATTAAATTTGTATTATTTCAAATTTTATTCATAATATTTACCTCAGTGACATTTTGTTTGTGAATTTTCATCACTCCTGTCAAAAGACAAAATTACAACAAATTTAGTTATAGATCTGGTTGGCTTCTATTTGCAATTCATGAATCAAGGCAGCCTCCATTCTACAAAATAAATTAAATTTTCTACTGGGCAATAATAGGACCATGTTTTGTAAGGTGGAAACAGGGAAACAGAATGACTGAAAAAAAATCTCACTTTTTAGCATCAGGTGTTTTAGGTTACTTTTTGAAAGGATTGAAACAGAGCACCTCGGTAGCTGACTCAAGTAGACCAGAATCTCCTTTTTCAGGAAAGCCTTGTCTGTTTGGGGATCTATCTGATTTATTAATATTTCAGTTAAATTATGTGGCATTTAGCAGGCGTGACTCCAATTTGGTTTGATCTGATCTGTTGGAGCCTAGTGTAGAATGTCTGGATATTTTCCTAGAGACACCATTGCAGGTGTGCCTATTCCATGTGATTTAATCTGAAACATATTTTAAGCTCTACAATTATGTTCTTATATATCTCCTTTTCCATATCATTCTCATGATATTTCATTATTTTTAGTTTTTGAGGTCCATGACTTTTGAATCTTCTAATTCCAGTGTTTTTTCATCACTATTTCACTACCTGGATAAATTGTTTGCCCCCCAAATTTTAAAATTACTTTAATAAAGGACCAAGCTCTATTCCTTTTGACATCTCTTTAGTTTATCTGCTCAGATTTTTATTGTAGTATATCTTGTCCATACTTCATTTTCATCAAACACAGTATTTGACTTATATTCACAGTACTTTTGACCTTTATTTATAATAAAAGATAAAGAAATCAATGTTATTTTTATATGACATCAAAACATTTGAATGAATTAAGGACAAGTGAATCCATGAAAATTTGACTATACAATAAAAAGTATTTCATGTGACTTATTCCCTTGATCTAAGGAAATCTGTGTATACTTCATTCAAGTATTTACCATCACTCTGTTATAGAGTTTATTGATATTTAAATGCTTTTTAAGTTTGGTCTAATTAAGAAGAAAAATCTAGTTATCAGAGTCACTAAAGTGTTATTTCTAGTTTAAAATATCTCCCTGAAATTTTGCTTTTCATATGTACATTAGGCAGTATGATCTATATATCTTCATGCCTTTACTGAGAATGTTTTACCTTTAAAGACAAGTATCTTTTAACTTACCTTATTTTGATAAATATTATTTAGTAAAAATAAATTATGAAGAAATTTATCAATATTTTTTAAACTTTCAGAGAAGGATGCAGAAGCTGAAGTACACAGATGAGCATTTAAGAATTTGTTTCAGAATTCAGTTTTTCATTTGACTCAAGGCTGTCAAGGAGAAGACAAGGATGGACTGGGAAGGCAGTAGTAGAAAATATTACAAATGCTTTGTAGGCGTGTTATTTGTATGCTGTTCCTGAGACCTCTTGGGCATTGTTTTCACACGGGCCATTCATTTTTATTTATTTATCACCTTCCCAGATAAGTTAACATAGAACATTCCTTGGGACAGAATTTGTAATTTAAATGCTTCTTGTGTACAATTAGTTACTTAATGAACTGAGGATGAGAGCAGGTCTCTTCTGTTGGTAAATGTGTTCTAAAATAAACTCAGTCAATTTATCAACCCCCAGGACACAAATTTGAACAGCATAAATTATCACTTTGTATCCCTGAGAAATTGTTCCCATGATTCTTAATGGACACCCAAATCTGTGTATGCTCAAATTCTTTACATGAAATTCCATATTAGTGGGATATAACCCACAGAAATCCTCCTGTGTACTTTAAATTATCATAGACTACTTATAATACCTAGCAAAGCTTAAATGCTATGTGAGTTGTTATACTATTATTTAGGGAATAACAATGAATGAAAGTCTGTAAATGTTCAGTACAGAAGCAATCATGTTAGGCCTAACTGCATAGCACATGATCTACTATTGGTAGAATCTGCTGATGAGGAACCTGGGGACAGGGAGGGCCTCCTGTATAATTGAATAATTAAATAGGTAACAGATCTAAGCTAGACTGAATAAATGATTTGGGGTATTTAAATGAGATTCTTGAATATAGTATTTTATTTATTATTCAATTATGTCAAGCAATATTTGATAACTTCTAATAATAACAATAAAAGGTACAACAATTAGGAAGAGAAAAAAAATTATAAAAGTGATCTTTTCAGTAGAAAGGAATAGTGATACTTAAAAACTTCAGAATATTTGATGATTTTATAACAAAAAGACTAACACACAAAAGTGCATGTTACTCAGATATGTAAGTATTAAGATTTAAAAAATTAGACACATAATTCATGAATGCATTATTTTGAAAAACAATTTAAATACTTTGAAATCAGGTACAAATGGAAAGGCTTTCTTTTGACAATTGTTCTCTGGTCTGTAATCCTTCTAACTCCCTGAAGGTAATCACTTGTAGTGCGTGACTGTGTATCTTTCCAAATTACACGTGTGCTAGGTATTTCCCACTCCCTCTCTCAATCCCAGATCCATTCTCTATCTCTCTATATGTTTCTACCATGTTTTTTGCTTCTAGGGGTTGACTGAAGAGAATTCCTTTGTATCTGGCTTTACAATTACTTTGTATTTAGCTAATGGAAAACAACATTAAAGTTAGCATGTGAGAATAAAGAGAGTTTGGGGTATTTTCCCCTTTCGGCTTCTCAGCTGAAACACATGAGGCTGCCTGTAGTTTCAGCCAAAGGTGAAGCCTCCTGAAGGTGGCCATGTTAATATAGTTACTCTCTTGTTTCCAGTACCACTTCCTCCCTTTGCTTCTTCAGGTTTTTGGTTGATAACAGGCTCTCCAACATTGCTAACTCCAGGATAGTGCATATGTAATACACAGGTATAAATCCCTTGTTGGTATTTCTAAGTCCTTTCCACAAACACCTTTGTAAATGCTTTTTTTTTTTTGAACCTACCCTCAAAATCCCAGGTGGAGTATACCATCTAATTTATACTGGGACCATAGCTGACAAAAATCTTGAGAGAAACAGACCAAGGGCATTTAAAATTATTATTATTATGATTATTATTATTATTATTATTATTATTATTATTATTATTATTATTTTGGTGCTGGGATTAAACCCAGGGACTTGTGCATGCAAGGCAGCACCTACCAACTGAGGTATAACCTTAGCCCTTTTTCATTAGTTTCTTATCTGGTCTTTGCTCTTCCTTATGCTAATTTTGGGTTTGTTCTTGATTTTCTAGTTCCCTGAGATTCAGCTATGTCATTTATTTGAGATCATTCTTCTTTTTTTTGATATGGATATTAATTCTATAAATCTTCCTTGTAGTACAGCTTTTACTATATTCTGTAGGTTTCTGTATATTGTGGTGGCATTTTCTTTTCTTTCAGAAGTTTTTAATTTCCTTCTTGGTTTCTTCCTTGATCCATTGATTGTTCAATAGTAACTTGTTTAATTTCCATGTATTTGTATAGTTTGAAATTTGTTCTTATTGTTGACTTTCAGTTTTATTTGACTGTTGTCAGAAAAGAAACTCCATATAATTTTAAGATTTTAAAATTTCTTGAGAATGTTTTTGATGTCTGTAATGTGATCTATCCTGGATAATATTTATTTGCTGTTGACAAAAATGTGTATTTGCAGTTGTTAAATGGAGTGTTCTGTAGGTATCTGTTGAGTCAATTGGTCTAGTGTGAATTATAACTCTAACTCCATTATTTCCTTATTGATTTTTTGTCCAAATTATCAGTCTGTTGCCAAAAGTAGTGTGATTAAATCTCCAACTCTTATTGTATTGAAGTCTATTATTTCCTATAGTTCTATTAATATTTGTGTTTTATGTATTTGGTGCTCCAGTATTGGATGAATGCACACACACACACACACACACACACACACACACATTATTATCTTGATAAATTGACCCCTTTATCATTATATAAAAGCCTTATTTGTCTCTTTATTGCCTTTGTTCTAATGTTTATTTCATCTAGTGTAAGTGTGGCACTCTTGCTTTGTCTTGGATTCTACTTGCATGAAACATTTTATTCCTTTCCTTCAATCTCAGTCTATATATGTACATGGAGGTAAAATGACTTTCTAGTAAGCAATATATAGGTGGGTATTTTTTAAAAAATTTAATCTACTCAGAGTAGTCACTTTCTATCTTTTTTTAAAACAGTCTTTTTAGGCATCTTTTTTTTAAGACTATTTATTTATTTATTTATTTGCGTTATAATTCTTAATACACCATTATACAATAATTTATCATACTTCTGATTATGTATAAGATATGTTGACACCACATTCACATCTTCATATATGTATTTTGTATAATGATTTAAGCATCTTTTATTAATTTTATTTTACTTTTTCTTATTAGTTATATATGACAGCAGAGTACAATTCCATTCCATATTACACAAATAGAACATAATTTTTTGTCTCTGATTGAACACAAAGTAGAGTCACACCATTTGTGTTTTTATATATGTACTTAGGGTAATGATGTCCATCTCATTCCACCTGCAAATGCCATGATTTCATTGTCTTTTAATGCTGAGTAGTATTCCATTGTGTATATATACCACAGTTTCTTTCCATTCATATACTGACATGCATCTAGGTTGTTTTTACAATTAGCAGTTGTGAATTCTGTTGCTATAAGCATTGATATTGCTATGTCCCTGTAGTATGCTGTTTTTAAGTCCTTTGAGTATAAACCAAGGAGTGGGATAGCTGGGTCAAATGGTGATTCCATTCCCAGCTTTCCAAGGAATCTCCATACTGCTTTCCAAATTGGCTGCACCAATTTGCAGTCCCAGCAGCAATGTTAAGAGTGTGCCCATTTCCCCACATCCTCACCAATACTTATTGTTGTTTGTATTCTTAATAGGTGCCATTCTGACTGGAGTGATATGAAATCTTAGAGTAGTTTTGATTTAGTAGTTTTGATTAGCATTTTTTTTAGTAGTTTTGATTAGCATTTCTCTAATTGCTAGAGATGCTGAACTTTTTTTCATATATTTGTTGATTGATTGTATATCATCTTCTGAGAAATGTCTATTCAGTTTCTTGCCCCATTTATTGATTGGATTATTTGTTTTTTGGTGTTAAGATTTTTGAGTTTTTTATATATCCTAGAGATTTCTTTTTCATTCTTTATTTCTCTCTCTTTTTTCCTTCCTTCCTCAATCCAATTCTTTATTTTTCCTTTATTTTCTTTTACAGTGCTTTGAACCAAAATCAGAAACTTGTGCATGCTATAAAGTAACCTTTCACAGAGCTATAACCCCAGCCCTTCTACTATTACTTGTGTAAGTAATCTTTCTCTTCTTTGTCTTTCTTATCTTCTTCTTTAACTCCTATAACTCCAAATTCTTCTTATTTTGTCCCATAAATCTTATAATCCTTTTTTTATACCACATCATCTTCTTTTCTTTTTCTCCTATAAGTATTTTAAAATTATCTGTGTTTGAGTTCAAAGATTTGTATTCTGGTGAATAATTATGTTGTAGATGTTTTAAATAGTACTCCTCATTTGTGTATTCCAGCTCTGGGCTTCTGTTCAAATTTCTTTATTGTTTTAATCTATTAAATTTCCTGTTCTGGTCACTTACTCTTTCTCATTTTTTGAATTTCATTTCATTCTCATTTATTTGTGCTTTCTTGAAGTTCAACCAATTCTCTTAAAGCAGTTATTTTAATTATTTGTCAGGTAATTCATCTCTTTAGGGTCAGTTGCTGCCACTTTATTTTGTGATTTTTGGTGATATCATGTTTCTCTGGTTGTTCCTGCATTGATGTTGTTATAGTTAAAGCAATGTCCCCAGGTTTCATAAATTGACTTCCAGACTACTCACATATAACAGAATCAAGCCTTTATTGAAGCACACTGGTGGCGACTGACCAGAACATAAAGCTGTTCTCCTGATTAGCCCCAGACTATTTCAAGGGTGCTCTTTATAAACCTGAAAACTGCAAAAGGGAAATTTGGGGGTCTAGCCAGGCAGCAGGAAGCTTAACCAATCACAATAGCCCAGTCATCCCAATTACAGAAACACAGCCCTTTTATCCTAGTTACAGAAACAATGCCCCATTAGGTAGTTCTGTGTTCTTAAGGGTTTCTAGAGCAAAAGGAAAATAACTTGCTCCAATCATGACCTTTGTATTTGGCATGGCTGTTTTATAAAATGGAGTCACCTTGGCTTGACTATTACAGTGTCTAAGCTTTGAAGAAGTAGGTGTTAATTCCAGTCTTGACATACTAGTTTTGTGCAGGAATGTAAATATGTCCATGGATTTTTGGCCAGACTCTCTGATATGGTTTTTATATCCTTTGACAATTACCTTTATTATAGTGCTGTAATGGTTAATTTGAATTATCAATTTGATTGGCTTAAAAATACCAAGTATTGAGAGGATTATGGTTATATCAATGAGGGTGTGTCTAGGAATGATTGGCATGTGGGATAGCCAACTGGAAAGGAGTTCTTCCCTAAGCATGGGCAGCACCAACCAATAGGATGATGGCTTGAATGGAATAAAGTTGAGAATACAAAGAAGCAGCAGCAGATGTAAGCTCAATTCTTCTTGAATGGGTTCTTGATTGCTGCTGTGATTCTCTGAGGATATCAGATTCTTGCTTCTTCACTTTTCCACAGTGGACTCTGACAGTGATTCTCCAGAAAGCTTAGATCTCAGATTAGAGTAGCACCATTGATCCCTCTTGTTCTGGGGCTTCAGTCTCTTGGACTGTGCTGCTGCTGGTTTTCCCAGCTCTCCAGGCTACAGATGGCCATTGTAAACTATCCAGCTTCTAGTCACATAAGCCAACCTAATAAATCCCCTTTTTATAATTATACTTCCAGTTCATTCTGTTCCTCTTGAGAACCCTGACTAATACATGCTGGATTGGAATATTTTGGTCCTTGAAACTGTTGTAACTCAGGGGTGTACCTGAAGGCTATGGCCCCAAGGCTCCCATTGCACTAGAGTATATCCGAGGACCACAACAATTGAGGCCTGTCTGCCATGAAAATTTCACAAAAGTCCAAATGTCCTGTATTCTGACAGCAGGGATTTTACCTAGAGAGTGAATCTCCCTCCCAGTAGCTACATTTCCCACCTGGTGTTGGAGGCAATATGAAGACTGAGCCTGTGGTCAGGGGCTATGATTGTCTGTTTGGTCTAGAATTTTACTTGGTTGGTTCAGTGTTGAGTTGTAAATAAAAATCTATGTTTACTTTCCTTTCCTTTCTTCAAATAGATGGTATCTCTATCTGCATTCTTCTGTGTGGGGATGAGGAAATAGTGACATGGGTAATGTAAAATCATCTTTCCTGCCATCTTCAATCTAGCGTCTTCTTATTATATAATAATCAGGTACTGTGATCTCTCACCTCTTTTTCTTAGTTCTTGTGAAATTTTACATTAGAATCATCACAAAACTTTATGTTTAAACTTTACATTTCTGCAGAAGGACAATTATTGATAAATCTTATCACTTGTTCTACCTCCCTTTTAGAAAATGCTTTTCTTGATATTTACTTCTTGAAAAAAAAATTATACCTTCTATTCATTTCTGTATATATGAAATATAACCACTATCAATGGCTCATATCTTTCTCAGAGTACTTATATTTTATAAAATTTCCAAGTCAAGCTACTATACTAATTTCTCATAATTTCTGTTTCTTTTACACTTATTTAATATTTCTTAAGTTGTAGATGAACAAATATCTTTATTTAGGTATTTTTATGTGGTGCTGAGGATCAAACCCAGTGCCTCACACATGCTAGGCAAGTGCTCTACCCCTAGCCACAACCCCAGCCCTTCTTTTACATTTTTAACACACATCTTAGTGAAGGACCTCATTTCTACTTTAACAAAAAATTTTAGGTATTTTTATATTTTAAACAACTTTTAATTTTACTTCATATGGTCTTAAATTCAGGGTTGTACATAATGTTAGTATTTAAAGTCCTATAAGTTTTTTATCACATGTAAGAATACACATTCTTTAATATTACAATTACTTTGGGTACCTGGTGGTTTAACATATATCCCATTTTCAATTTTAAGAATTTGTAATTTTTAGCTTGAAATTTATTGAATTATTTATGATTTTGGAAACATAATCTTAAGTATCTATTGTTTTGTTATTGTACTGGGGATTGAATTCAGGGTCACTCAACTGCTGAGCTATATCCCCAGCCCTATTTTGCATTTTATTTAGACACAGGGTATCACTGAGTTTCTAAGTATCTAGCTGTTGCTGAGGCTGGCTTTGAACTCACCATCCTTCTGCCTCAGCCTCCCAAGCACTGGGATTACTGGTATGCACCATCATACCCGGTAATCCATTGTATTTTTAAATAGATTACTATAAATTGAAAAGAGCTGATTTTTTTGGTAATTAATGTAATTCCAAGACATTATGTTGTTATAACAAAATCATACAATATTGTCTTACTCTTTAAAATAAAAAATAGAAACAAAATTTATGCATGAGGAAAGATTTGGAAATTCTGACACCTACTATGACCTGAATGAATCCAGAAGACACTATTCTAAACACGGTATGATTCCACCTCTATGAGTTAACTAAGGCAGCCATTCACAGAGATAAAAAGCAAAATAGTGGTTGTCAGAGTTTGGAGGTGGAAATTGGATTTATTGTTTAATTGGCACAGAGATGCAGGTTGTGAAGATCAAAAGATTTCTGGAGATGCATGGCGGTGATGATTGCCCAAGGGGAATCTACTTCTGAAGTATATGTCAAAAAAAGTAAAATGATAAATGTTATGTGTACTTTACCACATTAAAAATGAAATAATATTTAAAGGGAACAAAGTAAAAGGTAAAGTGAGTAAACCTGTACCCCCAAATAATAAAAGAAATGCTTTCAATTTTCAGTCCTAATATAAACTATAAGAGCTCAAGAATCAATGAGGTACTTTGTTATATATCTACTGTGGTTTATACTTTCCTTGAAGATTTTTTGAAACATTAGATAAGGTTTCAAATACAAAATATGGTCCAATATTCATTAACTCACAGCAACCTTTTCCTATTTTTGTGTTGTCTTTCTCATATGTTTCCTTTATTAGTTGTTTCCCTAAGATAATGATATATTCTTGTGCAAAGGTAGTATGTATTCCAATTTTTGCCATCTGACCTTGAAAAATAACAGCAATTTTTCATTTGTTGAGTGTATGTCACATCAACATGAACTGAGGTTGAAAATTTTTTGATTGTTGGAAAGCATACAGTGTTTCACACAGAATACAGAGTGCAGCCAGGCTGTGCACACAGACCTTGGCTAATCTTACAGAGTGAGGAAAATGTTTTTCAGTTGAATGGATGGGGAGCCCACTGATAAATGGTTACCATGGAATTGCTATGATGACTAGTGTGAACTAATCAGTTTATATTCCTAAATTTAAAACTACTAAATGAAATTACTATTTCACCATGTATGTTCCATAATAGAACCATTATAATATGTTTCCACAGAGTGCCACAGATGCATATTACACAGATGCATATTAGCTAACTTTATTTATTTTTTGACATGATTGCAAAGAATGTGACAAATATTCTTTGGAAGAAGAATATGTAACATGAGCTGGAATTATAAGATAAAATGTGCTATTAAAGAGAACCAAGTAAATCAACTCTAATTTTGAAAATGTTTAATTTGATTTACCAAGTATTACCTGGAACTAAAAATGCTTCTCAACAGCTTGCCTAATGCCGACTTCACATCCTTATTTCTCAGGGTACAGATGAAGGAGTTGAGTGTAGGAGTCAACAATCCATAGAACAGAGCCATGAACTTGGGTTGTTCCCTTGAGATGGAAGAAGAGGGCTGAAGGTACATGATAATGGCTGGATCATAACATAAAAGAACTACAATAAGATGTCCCAAATGCCTTTTTTACTTCCTTCAGAAGATTTGATCTTAAATACAATATACCCAATATTAGCAGAGGACGCAAGAATTAGGCACAGAGGAACAGCTATTACAAAAATGCATGCCACAGAGCATGCAAGCTCATTATTTTCCTTTTCCCCAGAGGCAGTCTTTATCAGAACTGGAATCTTACAAAACAAGTGATCCAGTTTATTGATGCCACACAGTGGCAACTGTAATATAAGAGTGACCTCAAAAACTCCATAAGTAATTCCACTCATTCACAAAATTAACCCTAATAGGACACAGATGCGCTAATTCATGATGAGGATGCAATGCAGAGGCCTGCAGAATGACACATCGTGGTCAAAAGACATAAGAGCCAGAAGAAGAAATTCTGTGTCTCCCACTGTGCTGAAAAAATAAACCTGAACTTCACACTCCACATAACTGATGGTCTTCTTAGAGCTTCCCAGTTAAACAGCAGCTGAGGCACAATGTTTGTGGTTAAACAGATGTCCAGAAAGCAGAGGTTGGTGAGGAAGAAATACATGGGGCTATGAAGATGAGAGTCTAACTTGGACACCAGAATGATGGCAGTTTCCCACCAATGGGGTATGCTAAGAGAAGAATAACAAATAATGGAAGCTCTAGCTATGGATGGTCAGCAAAACCTTTAGGGTGGCTTTCATTAATTAGTGCCATTCTCTTGGAAATGTTTCACCTATAGTAAGGAATTTATTTTAAAAAGTAGAATTATAAAGAATGATAAAGCACAATTAGGCATTGACTATACACAAATCTGAGATGGCATGCAAAATCTTGTTAGGCAAATAGTATACGTGTAATAAGTATAAGTGTAAATTAAAAGCAGCTACCTTTAGCAAACATACTTACCATTCTGTAACTGAATTTCTTCTCATATTTAATAAAGTTTACAATAGTTATTTCCTTTAGTTCTGATGAGGATTCAATGGCAAGTCCAAAGCAGTAGTTTTCAATCTTCTACTGATGATATAAATATCATCAGAATAGTTTGTTTACATTAAGTTTGTAGGTTCTTCTTTTTATTTATTTTTATTAATTGTTTACTTATATATGACAGCTCAATGAATTACAATTCTTACTACACATATAGAGCACATTTTTTCATATTTCTGGTTGTATAAAAGTTTGTAGGTTCTTATAAACTGATGAAAGAGCTCTGTCATGGGATGCTTGTATAAGATGGTTTCTTTTTAGATACACTGCTGCAAAGTATTACAGAAATGTTAAGAAAAAGAAAGGTACTGAGGTTTCAGTAGTTGAGGAAGAACAAGGAAAAAATCTGGAGCAATGGAAATTGTCAATATAGTATTTTCCCAATCAAACTAGGTAGTATAATAGTTGCTACAAAGTAACGTGACTATATTGGATAATACAAAGTAGTGTAATTTCCTTGGAATTGTTAGAAGACCTTCTGTTGAACATAATTGTTAGCTTTTCAGAATTGAGCAAGAAGTTCAAACACTTTTGGCAGTAGTTTCTGTACCTATAAACTGAGATAGTAAAATTAAAACATAAGCGTCTTGTTGTTTAAAAATTTAATTTGTCTGTAAAGTTTTCTTCCATAACTCTTTGTGTCAAATATAGGCATTTGATCTCTTGTGTTAAATTTTATTTAATATATCCTTTGTGTGTTTTTTCATTATAAACTGAGCTTAGCATCCTGTTGTAATATATCAGCATACAATTGATATATTGAATAATTATCAGTGGTCAATTGAATGTATATATAGCTAAAAATATGTTTTTGAACTAAACACAACTGCTGTCAGGAGAAAAATCAATATTCCACTTTAAGCTCAGATACATTTGCAGATTCTCCAGTTATTTTACATCTTCAGGATATACATATTTATATGTATATATATATATATATATATATATATATATATATATACATATCTACATATATTTGTTTCTCAGCTATATGGCACATAGAAAATAATTGAGTTGATTAGATGAGTAAAGCAATATTTTGAGAAATGTAAATGAGGTAATGAAGGTTTTGTTTGTATATTAATTTTTATATATTTTAATTTGTATATACTTTAAATTTCTGTATTAAAACAGACATACATATACATTTATCTATGTGTATGTATATAGTGTATACCATTAAATCCACTCTATTCTATAAGATGGAGAGCTTTCAGATGGGAATTTAAGACACTTTCCTAGTGACAAAAATCTGAGGTATTTTCCCTTTACCATGCTTTGTAGTATGACACAAAACTATTCAGAGCCAAGACATCAACATGACCCTTGGATTAAATGCTATCATAGTTCAGAAATGTGCAGGAGCAATAATAAAATAATAATAATTCCAGGTGCTCCTTAATGAGACTGGTGGACCAAATACTCCAATAAGCTTTTTTAAAGGAAATCTTAGTAACCATATTTCTGGGCATTGTTAAAGCTTTATTCTTACAGTGTACTAATAACTAAAAGATTTTAAAGAAAGCATATGTCCAAAAAGTATGTTTCTTGAATGTGTTTTTTTTATACCCTTTTTGTTTTTTTTTACATTGGAGCTTGAACCCTGGGCCACTCTACCACTGTGTTTTATTCTCAGCTGTTATTATTATTATTATTGTTATTTACATGTAATAGGATCTTACTAGATTGCTCAGGCTGGCCTTGAATTTGCAATTCTCCTGCCATGGCATCATAGTAGCTGGGATTATGGCCAGTGCTGCCACCACACCCAGCTTTCTTTTTACTTTATTTGAATTGACATTCAAGATGTTATTGTCTACAGAGAATTTAGAAATATCCTTCATCCCAAATTTTTATTCAGTTAAAATTTTGTGTCATATTAAATATGAAGTAAACTTGGTTAAATTTTATTGTTATGAAATATATTTTTATGAAAATTACTATCTAACCACATTATTAAGTAATTATACTGTTAGAGTCTTCTTGTTTATTTATTGGGCTTAATTTCATAATTTTCTACCCTGAACCACACTTTAATCTTTTAACAAACAATTTTAGATTTTATGCTCCAAAATTTTTATATAACTTAGTACATCTATTTCTAAAGAAAACAATCCATTAATTATGCTTTGAGTGAGTTTATTAAATTTTTATTATTTAAAATCTTGTTCCTGTTATTCACCTTAAATGTAATTCATAATGAATGAGCATTACCCCATAGTGCCTTCATTTATCTGTTTCCTTGAACATAGCAGATACAGTGTAAGTCAATTTCATTTACTATGAAGTATATTTGAGCTCTTTAAATTTAACCTTAGATCATATCTTTTCTATGTTATGCTCACATTTTATTATCACTTGGATTCTATCTACATTAGATGATTTTCCATTCCTATCTCATTACACTTGAATGCTTAAAGTAAGGTTGGCAAATTGCCAGACTATTCATGTTGACATCTTCTTTGCAACTTCCCACACATTTTCAGGCTAGTATATCATTCATAATTCATTTCATAATACATAGTATCTTATCTATACTTTTAGCACTTTTTGGCATCATTGGGAGGAAAAGATCAGAAGAAAGAATTAGTCATCTTCACCTCATACCAAAACATCTTATTAAAAGGTGTGGAAAGTCAATCCATGAAATTTGATCATATAATTAAAAAACAGAATTCACATTTTATACTCACTTGATTGAATGAAGACTTCATATTTCATTCAAGTATTTCTGTCAGAAAAGCTCTTTATAAAACTTAAATGCTTTCAGTATTGTTTAAAGTGAGAGATTAAGATATACATTATGAAGTGATATCTAGTTGTTCCTCAGCCACTGACCTAGGTTTTTTTTTTTTTTTAGAATTTAGGAAAGTCTCTCTTGAACTGAAATATACTCTGCCCTTCATATGTATAGTAGGCTTTATTGTCTACACACATTCCTACCTTCTTTGAGAATGAGTACATAAGAACAAGTATTTTACTCAACTTATTTTGTTAAATTTCCTACAGTAAAAGAGTAATGAAAAAATGCACATGAGTTTTTTGCTCTTTCAGAAAAAGCAAGGAATATATCCACACGTGTTCATTTAGAATTAGCTTCAGAACTGTCAGTGTTTCAGTTGATACAAAAAGCAGAGGTTAGGGAGGTAACAGTGTAAAACTCGTAGAATGGTTGCGATCATGTTATTTGTATGCTTTTCTTGAGACTCTTGGGCATTGTTTTCAAATAAGCCATTCATGTACACTTATCCCAGATAAATTTGAAGAGAAAATTTCTGGGGATATAATTCTCTATAGAAAAGCTTGTTATGTAAAATTAGCTACCTAATGCACTGGGATTGGGAACAAGTCTCTTTTTAGATGTGTTTTACAATAAACTCATTCAATTTCTCAACACACTTAATTTTAATTTTAAATAAGATGCAATAAATAGATAAGTTGATAAATAAATAGTATATAATAAGACCAGAGCTTGTTTGAAAGAAGGCTTCTGGGAAATTAAAACAAGAGTTCTCTGAACATATTACTTAATTATTAGAATATGTTATTTCTAGTTATAACAATAAAGGTACTCCAAATTGGGTTTAGTCAATACAGAGGAACAGTTCCAGGAATAGAAGTCAAGTGATGCTTAAAAACTTTAAAATATTTAATATTTTTACAATGAAAAGATTAAATGACAATCTGTCTTTTTATTTTTGTCTCTTCATTTCTTTGCCTCTGCATACACAAACACAAAAACATACACACACTATTAGTTAAATATGCAATAACATTAAGATGCAAAAATTAGATACATAATGCATGAGTAGACTGTTTTGTGAAAAATTTAACTATATAAAATTGCAGGTAACCACTACTAATATATGTGTATTTTTTCCATGTTATGCATTTGTTTGATATTTTTTACTGTCTCCTCTGTTTTAAATCCAATATGTATTCCAATATATATCTTTTATTAGAAAAGAAAATAACAACATGTTTAGTTGTACATCTAATTGTTTTATTTCCTGATTCATTAATAACTACAACTTTAATTACAAAAAGAAAGAATTAAAGGAAAAAAAAAAGAGAAAAGGAGCTCCTACTGGGCAATGGCAGAATACAGGACTTTGTAAATTGAAGACAAGGAAATAGACAATAGAAAAAGTTGATTGTGTATACTGTAACACTTCAAGTAGCCTTTTTCAGTGTTAAAGAGGAGGAATCATATTTATTATACTGACACAGGTAGACTGGAATCACTTCTTTCAGGAAAATCTGGTCTGATTTATAAATATCCCAGAAGCTATTCAGCCCAATAATCAGGTACACAAAAAAGTCACAGTTGAGCTGTGCATAGGGAGCATAAACTTAAATACCTCCATGAAAAAGTGGCATAAACTCAGACTTGGATCTTAGATCTATGAATTCCAGGCTGAAACCAACATATGCATCTGGCAGATGCCAACTGTGAGATTTAAAGTAAGTCTAGCAATTCAGGACAAACTGTGGCATGGAGAATTTCCTGCACAGAGACCATTTGGTTGTGGGCAATACAGATCAGAGAGCCCAGAGAAAGCCAGAACCCCCTTCCCCTCCTTCATTGAACCTGTAGCCAACCAGTGGCATAGAACCAGTGGCAGGGGAAACCGAAAGTGGCAGAGTGACATCAAAATCCCCCTTGAGAAGTGAAACAAAACAAAACAAAACAAAACAAAAACAAAACAACCACTCCCATATCAGTATCCTGAAAAACAGAACCTGAGAAGGACTCCCTCTTCCCATGGAGGTGCCCTGTGGAGAGCATTGGGATACAGTCCTAGAAGCACATGGGCTAATTAACATCCCCAAATCTGCCTCATGAAAAAACCCTGGGGGAAATAACACAGGAAATCTCTGTCTCATTGCAGCAACTAATCATGAAGATCCCCAAGACAATACTCAGGGAATTAAGTTGCCAGCCTCTTCCAAAGCTCCTCAAACCATCCTCATCATGTTTAGTTGAATTTATTTTTTAATGGTACAAAATTTCAGTTTGCGCAGATCAAAAGATTTCTGGAGAGTATAGTAGTAATGCTTGTATAATGAGAATCTACTTAGTGCTGCTGAGGTGTGCATCCTATAAAATGGAAAATGCTAAATGTTTTGTTTTGTATACTTTACCACAATTGACACATGAAATAATTTTAAATTCAATAAAGTTAAAAAAATAACAACAAAAACAACAACAACAAAATCCCACAAAAGAATGATAAAGAGAAAGGCTCTCAAATTCCACTTCTGACATAAAATATACATACTCAAGAATCAATGTGCCATACTTTATTACTGCCAATGTTGGTTTATACTTACTTAGATGGGTTTTTGAAAAATGAGATAATATTTCAAATATAAAGTGTGTAAAATATTCACAAATTTGTGGCAACTTTTTCAAATATTATAATTGTCTTTCTAGTATATCTCCTTTAGTTTTGTATTCTTCCAGAAAGTGATATATTCAGTATAATTCTACCACATGTTCCAGTTTCTGACAAATGCTCTTGGAAGATAACTTTATTTCTTTAGGGCAACATAGTTCTTGTTCCAGAAACATATTCTTGAAGGTGAATTTTAGTGCTTTTTGCATTGTATATTGTATATAACTCACTTTCAGGAGAAATTTAGAAAGATAATAACTTAGAAGAGGTATGATGGACAACAAAAACAAATACACAAAAAGTTAAGAAAAATGGAAGTGATAAGATATTGTGGTTGGTATGAGATTTGATGATGGTTTTAAGGGAGGTATATAGTGTGTTGTTTGAAAAGGAAGTGTTATGGCAAGTAGTACGTGAAATCAAACAAAACCTCAGCAGTTATTTGAGTTCCCTGTCTGTGCAAAATAAATAAATCTCAGTATATACAAGAAATTGAGACCTCAAGTTCAATAGTTAAATATTGATATAATGAAAAAAGTCTTAAAAAATTTATGATGTTGATCTAAATGAAAATAGAGAAGTTTAGATTTTAGTTTGTGGAGTGAATTCTTAAATAGCTATTTAAACATCCTCTACCCAATGAAGTGTGTTTTTGCATTCATGTGTATTATATACCCAATGAAAATAAAATATTTACCTCTCAGATTAGATCAGGGCAACAGTTATCTATGTTTCTATCTAGTGTCTTTTCTTCCAACAAAATCTGACATTTTCTTACCATTTCTAACATTTCTCCTGCCAACCCAATTGAGTCTTCTCTGGCACTCCTCTAAGGCCTTGGAATTCTGAATGTAACAGTTTGGAAAGATACAGTTTGGATTTATATTAGTCAAGGACATATTTTGTATCAGAATCTTAGTGCACATTTATTTTAATCATCCCTCTTAGAATAAGATGGACTGCTAATAACTGGCAGTTTTATCCTATGCAGCTGTGATATCTGTAGTGATGAAAAATGTATTTCTGAAATATCTTTACTTTTACTTATATGAAGCCTCTAAACGGGTGTGTGCATTTTAAAATTTTTATTAATTCTTATTTTATTTTTTAATGTTCACATTTTTACCTGTTAACATTATTTCCTTTATTTTCTTTAGGAAAGTCCTGATTGCTTGGGACAATGAGAAAAATATTGGATGATCCTCCTTGCAAAAGCAATCTCAAGAGTGCTCATGCTTTATACCAAAGGTGGAGCACATTTTCAACTTCAGATAACATTTATTCATTTCTGTTGAAAAAAATGAAGTTAACTAAGGTATCCTTCATTCTGGAATAAATTGAATGTAATTAACTCTGGAGATGTGAAGACATGAAGTCCAAATAAAGTATTTCTGTGTGTTGTTGTCACCACTTCTCTAGGTATTATTCATTTTCAGATGGTTATTTCTTTTAAGAGGTCCTGATTTCTCAGAGTAGAAATAATATTCACAATTTTTGTCATAAATAATCTCCACAGGCCATGATTACTAAATTGCATTCACCCAGGATAGAGGATAACTTAAGAAAGTAGACAGAACAACCGTTACCAGTCTTTTTTTTTTTTTAAAGAGAGAGAGAGAGAGAGAGAAAGAGAGAGAGAATATCTTTTTTTGTGTAGATGGACAAAACACAATGCATTTAGTATTATTTTTTTAATGTGGTACTGAGAATCGAACCAGGGTCACGCCCATGCTAAGCGAGTGCTCTACCACTAAGCCACAATCCTAGCCCCTGTTACCAGTCTTTCTAGCTGTGCTTTTGACAAAAATCCTTCTGTATTATTTTCCTTAAAGTAAAAATATTTTATTTTATTGTATGTATGACTAAGTCAGACAAATGATACCTTAACTAATTAAATTGTTAAAAGATATTATTTAACATCAAAGGATACTTATTTCTCTGAGTGCTTTGTGTGCATGCACAAAATTGAAAACCTTTTTTCTGACAATGATTCAGCCTTTAGCCAGAAATGGGGCAATATTTAAAATTATTTCATTTTTTCCCTATTTAGTCTATCAATGTTCAACATTGAACCAGCAATGGCTGTTCTGTTATTTTTAAAGACTATGCCTGAGTTACAATTGATTCTTGCTTATGATAAGATGTGACTTTTTTCTAGTGATTTGTTTCATTTTGATCAGACCAGAAGACATGCCAGAAAATTCCAAACGATCCCTTAATTTCCCTGCAGTGCACACAATATAACAAAGAGAGTTAAGTCCGATTCATTCCACTTTCTTTCCTCCATGGATTCCTTTTGCAATTGCTATATAGAAATATTGTCAAGTTGTAGTTCATTATTAACATTATTTCTCATTCATTAAGAAGACTCATGCTTATAATATTTTAAAATAATTTTAAGAAATTTATCTCTTTATTGTATTCATTTTAATATTAAAATATGAACTCTTAATTTCCACATAGAAAATACAGTGTACTTATTCATTAAGGAAGAAATATAATGCATTTGAAAAATCCTTATGTAAATAATGACTTTGATTTAAAGGAAATAAAAAGCTTCTTTATTCTAATTTAAATATGTGAATGCTAGTCTAATAATGGTCAAATTACCCTAAATGACAAATTCTGGTGAGAAAGAGTTTGCATAAACTTATAGCCATACCAGTGGAATATAATAGAAAACACAAAACAAGCCCCCACAAATGCTGAAAGACACCAAAACATACATTGGAGAAAATATAGCCTCTTTAGCAAATGGTGCTGGGAAAGCTGAAAATCCATATGCAGTAAAATGAAATTTAACCCCTATCTCTCACCATGCACAAAATTCAACTCAAAGTGGATCAAAGACCTAGGTATTTGATCAGAAACTCTGTATCTACTAGAAGGAAAAATAGTCCTAACTCTCCAACATGTCAGCTTAGGAAATGACTTCCTCAACATAACTGCTCCAGTGCAAGGAATAAAATCTAGAATTAGTAAATGGGTTGAGTGTGGTGGTATACACCTGTAATCCCAGTTGCTTCAGAGGTTACAGCAGGAGGATAGTGAGTTAAAAGCCAGCCTCAGCAACAGTGTGGTGCTAAGCAAGTCATTGAGACCCTTTCTCTAAAAGATAAAATATAAAAAAGGGCTGGAAATGTGGCTCAGTGGTTGAGTGTCCCTGAGTTCAATCCCTGTTATGCCTCCCCATGCACACCAAAAAAGAATAAATGGGATGGTATCAAACTAAAAGCCTTTTTCACAGCAAAGGAGACAATCAATAGCATGAAGAGAGAACCTACATAATGGGGAAAAATCTTTGTCATTGGCACCTCAGATATAGCATCAATCTCCAGGATATATAAAGAACACAAAAAAATTAATACCAAAACAAAAAAAAACACAAATAAGCAAGCAAAGGAAATAAACAGACACTTTGCAAAAGAAGAAATATGAACAGTCCACAAATATATGAAAAATATTTAATATCTGTAGCAATTAAAGAAGCGCAAAGTAAAACTACACTGAGACTCTACCTCATTCCAACCAGAGTGACAATGATCAAGAATAGAATTTAAGATAAATGTTGGCGAGGATGTGGGGAAAAGGATATACTCATATATTATTGGTGGGACTGAAAATTGGTGCAATCATTCTGGAAAGCAGTACAGAGATTCCTCAGAAACCTAGAAATGGAACCATCCTTTGATCCAGTTATTCCATGCCTTGGTATATTCCCAAAGGAGTGAAAATCAGCATACTACAGTAAAACAGACAAATCAATGTTTATTTAGCAGCATAATTCACAATAGATAAGCTATGGAGCCAACTTAGATGCACACCAAGAGATAAAGGGATAAAGAAATTGTGGTATATATACACAATGGAATATTCCTCAACTGTAAAGAATAATGCCTTTATGACATTTGCTGATAAATGGTGAGAGAGCTGGAGACCATGCTAAGTGAAATAAGCCAGTTCCTAAAATCCAGAACTTGAATGTTCTCTCTGATATGTGAATGCTAACTCACAACAAGGAAGGGTGGAAAATAGAATTTCATTGGATTAGAGAAAGGAGAATAAAAGAAAGGGAGGTGGGATGGGAATGGGAAAGACAGTGGAATGAATATGACATAACTTTCTTATGTACATATATGAATACACCACAATGAATCTACCCATAGTGTACATCCACAAGACTGGGAATATAATTAGAATAAAATATATTCCATACTGTGGGAGGCCATCCTCACACTTGATTCGAGTTACCTCCCTGGCTGGGCGAGAGGCACTTAGACACAACTTTGTGTCCAGAGCTTTCCCCACCCTTCTCAGGTCCGAGGGCTTGTCCATGTGGAGGTGTGCCTGGCCACAATCCCTGAAGACCCAATTGTCTCACCTGACCTTGGGACACAGCCCCCCTTAATCTTCATTGGATAGGATTTTCCCCAGAATTTTTTATTCCCTAATAAAAGTCCACTCCCTGGTGTGTTCTCTCTCTCGCTAGCCTCTTCAGTAAACCTCACTGCTACTCTAATATGTAGCTTGAGGCTGGGGATATGAGAAGCTGCCCTGGAGCTGGTTTAAAGGTAATTAGAGTCTGTCTCTTTAATTCAAACTCCCTTTGGATTTCTCACATAGACGAATATTCACCTATGAAGCCTGTGCTGGCCACAGGCTAAACCATACTTTATAAATATACCACAATGGTTTCCACTGTCATGTATAACTAAAAAAAGAAAAAGAAAAAGAAACGTTTTTGGCCATAGAACAAAAATCATATATAAAAATTATTTACAAAATATATTGTTGGAGGCACTAGATAAGCAGTTATAACAAACTTGGGAAATCTTTTCATTAGGTTTCAGATGTTATAGCAATCTTAGTTTTAGGGCTAGTGAAGGCCAGAGCTCTGCTAATTTTAGCAATACATTCCAAAAGATTTATCTAGTAGTCATATATATATATATATATATATATATATATATATATATATATATATATATAACATCAGATACAGATTTGAAAGAAATTTGCTGATAAAAGTACTAAGGCACTTCCTAAAAATGTTCATTCTTGTCCTACAATATTCTCCTGCTGCACAACATTCCACTCAGCCCTAATCAGTGTCCAGAATCTTTATTAGATGAGTCTTCTATAGAGAATTTCAGTTTCACAAAAATAATAGCATCAACATAAATTGAGCTTGATAAATTGATGAGACTCATGATTGTTTGAAGAAATAGAGTCTTTCACAGAGAACTCACAGTGTGCACACAGACATGGCTGAATCTTACAGAGAATGACAAAACATTTCTCAGGTGAACTGATAGGAAGTCCATTAATGAATGGTTGGCATAATGTTTTTATCATATCTAATCAGTTTATACTACAGTTTATCTTGTTAATTTTAAACTACTAAACAATGTTCTTATTTCACCTTGTATGACTAGAATAGAATCATTTAAAAATGTACTATTGGTAGAGAGACACTATGGTGTCTATTAGATGAATATCATTCTTGCTTAGGAATATGTCCCCAAGGCCTTTTTCCTTCAGAATACTTAACCTTAAGTATGGCATATTCAATACTAGCATAGAAAGAAAGAATTAAACACAGAGGAACAGTTACTAAAAATATGCAAACTAAAGACAGTGAGAGTTCAATAGCCTCCTGTTTACCACAGGCAGTCTTCATCAGAACTGGCATTTCTCAAAACAAGTGATCCAGTTTATTGATGCCACACAGTGCCAACTGCAATGTGAGAGTGACCTCTACAACAGAATATGTAATTCTACTCAGCCATACAATGGACATGGATAGTATATGAATATATTGATTAATGATATGATGTAGTGCAGAGGCCTACGGATGGCCATATAGCAGTCAAAAAACATAAGAGCCCCAAGTAGACATTCTGTGGTTCCCACTGTGCTAAAAAATTAAACCTGAATTTCACACTCCACATTGTTGATGGTCTTCTTAGAACTTCCCAGGTTAAACAGCAACTGAGGCACAATGCTTGTGGTTAAACAGATGTTCAGAAAGGAGAGGTTGGTGAGGAAGAAATACATGGGGCTATGAAGATGAGAGTCTAACTTGAACACCAGAATGATGGCAGTTTCCCACCAAGGCCATGGGATATGCTAAGAGAAGAATAACAAATAGTGGAAGATCTAGCCAAGGATGGTCAGCAAAGCTTAGTAGGATATAATCTTCAGGGTGGCTTTCATTAATTAGTGCCATTATCTTCAATGTGTTTCCCCTATAGTAAGTAAGTGGCTAAAAAAAGTATAGAGTTATAAAAAAATGAAAAAGCATACTTGTGCACTGACCTCTACAAATTGTAGATTGGAAGCAAAAGCTATGTGGCAAATGATATAAATATTCTGGCAGCAGGTGACCAAATTTTCTTTTATGACAGTACAAAGTAAAAGTATTTACTTTCAACATGTATGATAATTATTCTGGAAATGAGTATCTTCTTCTTAATAAGCCAGACAATAGCTATTTACTTGAATTCTGATAAGGAATAAATAAAAAATAGGAGTGACTGTGTTTTATAATATCCGAGACAACAGTTTTCAGACTTGTACTGGTAAACCAGGTAGTTTGTTTATTTGAGGATTATAGGTTTCTCTCTCCAGGTGTCTGATAGAGTTGATATGGCATCAGGTAATGAAATTAGATGGTTTATTGTCAGACACACTGCTGTAAGACATTACAGGAATGTCAAAAAGAATCATGTAATTAGGTTATAGTTGTTGGGGAAGAAGGAGATCTAGAGCTATGGAAATTAATATATTCTTGTCCATTGTGAGTAGTTGGTCCAAAAATCATATTACTTTTGTAGATATTAAGTACAATTTGGATTGAAACAATGGTCTCTTTACTCTTTAGAATTGAGCAAGAAGTTCAAACACTTTAGCATTAGTTTTTTTTTTTTACATTTGAATCAGATGGGATATAATTTCTCTTTTTATTGAGTGTACAGGTTGCAGAATCATATTGGTCATGCAGTCACATATATACACACAGTAATAATAATGTCTGTTTCATTCTACTATCTTTCCTATCCCCCCATCCTCTTCCCTCCCCTCCCATCACTTCTCTCTACCTAATCTAAAGTAACACTATTCCTTTTTTTTTCTTTAACTACAAATTGAAAGCTATTTCAGATTTACAAAGTTTAAGAATCTTTATTCATTTGCACTTTTTTCTTCATAGCTACTTTGTTAAAATTTGGGGCATTTGCTCTTTTAATTTAAAGGTCAGTTAGTATATCCATATATAGGAATTCCCATTATAAATTCAGTATGAGTTTGAACAATTATTAGAAATTGATTGTGTACAACTACAAATACATTTATGATCTACACATAACTTCTATAAGGTAATATGTTGACATTTCTGTTTTGGCCTAAGAAGTTAATTCAAACTTGCTAGTTATTTCCCATTTTAAGTACATACATGTTTAAAAGTCATATAGACAATAACAAAGTTCTTTTGCTGAGTAATTCAGCATTTTGTGTAAGGTAAATGGGATAATGAATTTTTAAATTTATATTATTCTTTTCTTTAGCCATGAGGATGTATTTCATAAAATCCACACTCTTCTATAAAATGAGGAATGTTCATAAGGGCAATGAAGACAGCATCACTGTGATAAAGTTTTGAGGTACTCTTGCCATCCCTTTGTTGTAAGGGTATCAGTTTAAATTCTGAGGGTTATAAGTCACAATTTTACCTTCTCAGTTTCATTAAGTCCTCAAAGCCATCCTTTGTACTAGTATACAAAACTACTCGGAATCAACATGTGAATGTTGCCCTTTGATTAGATGAGTTTCTAGTAATAATAAAACCATAATAATTCCGTCTAATCCTAAACATTGTCTCTATGCTCAAAATTTCAATGTTCTTATTACACACATTAAATCATTTAGTATTCACTTTAGGCTTTATAACAAAGGAAATGTTAGCATCCTCATCTCAGGACACTGTTATACTGTATTCATTCTTTTTTTTTTTTTTGGTATCAGAAATTGAACTCGGGGGGCACTTGACCACTGAGCAACATCCTCAGCTCTATTTTGTATTTTATTTAGAGACAAAGTCTCACTGAGTTGCTTAGTGTCTTGCCATTGCTGAGGCTAGCTTTTGAACCCTCTTGTCTCAGCCTCCAGGTCTGATGGGATTACAGGTGTGGGCCACCTTGCTGGGCCTGTTAATCATTCTTAAAGTACACAATAACTGGGAGTTCTGAATACTAAAGGGCATTGAATGCCTTAAATGAGGTAGGGATATAATGAGACCATAAACTCAAGAGTTTCAACACTTCAAAGAAAGCATGATTACATTTAGAACATGTATATTTTGGAATATGTTTCCCCTACACTTTTGAGTTTGATATTATGCAAGTGTTATATATGCATGGAGAATTTAGAAATTATCTTGGCCCAAATTGTTAGTCAGATAAAACTGTATGTCATATATGAGCATGGTCAGAATTATTTAGACTGTTAAAAATTTCTAAACTAACTCTATTATTAAATAATTGTACTATAAGACTCTTTTTACTTATATAGTGAATATATGTACATTAATATTTTTCATAAATGTTGAAAAGAATTAACATTTTTATTGTTAATAGGCATAGTAATTGTACATATACATAGTATACAGTGTGACATTTCAATGCCTGTATTCAGTGTGTTGTGATCACATTGGAGTAATTGGCATATCATTCACCTCAGGAAAGATTGCAAGATTTACATTTTTATGTTTTTCTGCCCTGAATTATACTTGTATTTTATAAGCAATAATTCTATATTTGATCTTCCAGAATATCTTTTATAATTAATTAATCTAACTCTAAGTGAAATAATACCTCTAGTATGCTTTGAGGAAATTTATTAAATCATTCTTCAAGGTGAATGGTGATTACCCATAGTTCCTGAATTTCTCTGGATATTTCCCTAAAGGTACCAGATAAATTGTGACTAGTCAATTTTATTTGCTCAGAAATATATTTAAGCTTTTAAAATTTATCCTTAGATATCATGCTGTGCATGTTCTGCTCTTATTCCATTATCTTTTGGATTCCATCTGCCATTTGGATCTTTTACTTCAAATGATTTTCCTTTCCTATTTCATTACATGGTAATCTATTTACTCATGAATGTTGGAAGTCAGGTTGGTAAATTGCCAGACTCTATGTGTGTTAAAATTTTCTTTTCATTTCCCTTACATTTTCAGGCTACTGCATATTATTTATACTTTATTTTTATCACATATGTTATCTTATTTACACTTAACACCACTTTTTAGTTTTACAAGGAGGAAAAGAATACAAGCAGAAATTAGTCACTTTCATCTGATGCCAAAATATCTCATTGAAAAGTGTGAAGTGAATTCATAAAATTTTGATCATATAAAAGGAAAATATGTTTCATGTTTTATGTGCACATGATTTAATAAAAGCTTTATACTTCATTTGAGAATATCTATCAAGAATACTCATTATGAAACATAAATACTATTTTAATGTTGTTTAAAGTGAGACTGAGAGAGATTAATTATAAAGTGAAATCTAGTTGTTCCTAGGGCCACTGACCTAGGTATTTCCAAAGTTTAGAAGAGGCTACCAGATATGAAATGCACTGTCTTTCATATGCATATTAGCACTAAGATCTACACACATTCCAACCTTCTCTTGAAAATACATGGCCAATAAAACAAGTGTTTTTACTCACTTTGTTTTGTAGATATCCTTCCATAAAAAAATAGTGAAGCATTTTAAGTTTTCTAACTTTTAGATGCAGACCAAAAAACTATAGCCCTCACATGTACATTTAGAGCTAGCTTCAAAACTGTTAGTGTTTCAGTTGATATAGGGTACAAGAGAGAAAAATAACTAGATTAGAAAGTTAATTCATGTAATGCTTTGTACATGCTATTTGTATGCTTTCCTTGAGACCCTTGGACAGTTTGCAAAGAAGTCATTCATTTTAGTTTTATCCCAGAGGAATTAGCAGAGCAAATTTCTGGGGACAGAGCTCTCTATGAAAATGCTTATTAAATACAATTAGTTACTACTGAATTGAAGTCAGAGCAAAAGTGTCTTTGTAATATGTGCTCTGAAATAAGAACATATGATTTCCCAATATATGAAACATAAATTTTGAATAAGATGCAACTAATAACAAATGAATAAATAAATGATATAACAGTATATTGTTAGAGTAGAACTTTAAAAAAAATTCTTCTGGGAAATTTAACAAGAAACTACTGAATATTCTACTTCATTAATTCTCAGATATGTCACACATTATTTAATTATTTTTTAGTTTAAACAGTAAAGTAGCTAAAAAAAAACTTTGGGTAAATAAAAAGCAAATATTCCAATTGTTACCAGGTCATATCACCCCTCAGTTCTCATTTTCATGGGAAACATTTTGATCTAGAGATTCAATCAAATAAGCAAAAAGAGTTTTTAAATTAAAATGGAAGTATGATCCACATGGAGTGAACCACTTCCCAGAGAGAACATGGCTTTGGGTTTTCAATGTTATAGGTTTATATTTGGTCTGCCTACCTCTTTCCTCAAGCCAAATACTTAAAGTATTTGGTATAGTTACTGTGGTCTGTGCCATGTATCAGTGTGCCTGCACTGGTTTTGCAGTATGGTTGGTTCCCATAAACAGTGAGACATCATATTAGGTAAAATAAGCCATCTATAGAAAGACAAGTACTGCAGGAGATCTCTGAGATGTGTGAAGCCTAAAAAGGTTGATCTCATAAATAAGTAGATGGTAAAATTGCAGTTACCATATACTAGTAAAATGGTAAAAGAGATGGTAAAATTGCAGTATGGTGGTTTGACAGACAGGGTTGTGGACATGTTGGTCAAAGGATGTGGGGACAAGTGCATGGAGTACTGCATACATGTCATATGTTAAGAATGTCTGAGTGGTGGGCGATTCCCCTTGTGCTAGGAGCATGAGCAGCAGGCTGTTTACCCTGTAGGCACAGCCCTGGGCATGAGGCCATATGTTGCAGTCCCTGTGCTTGCTCCATGGCCCACTCCTCAATTGGTCACTGCAAAGACAGTTAGCAGACATTGCATTGGTGGCTGCCTGTAATCTGCTTAGCTACTGCCCAAGTATATATCCATGGTAATTGCACAATAAAATCAGACCTGCTCTCTGGAGGTCTTGATTAGCAACTCCACAGCCACATTCTCCTCTACCCTGTTCTGTGGACCTCCTCACTGGATGAGAGAAAGTTCATGTAGCTGGCACCTAAGCAGGGACCTGAGCTAAGCCTATAAGATAGTGTGTGGCACTCACAGAGCAGTGAGGAAGGGGAAATGGGGATGGGGAAACCTACTGTGTTCCACCAAAGACTCACAGTTGCAAGTGCTGTATACTCTCTTAGATACTAGAGGTTTAATCCTGAATAAGAGAGAAACGCAGAAGTTCTGGAATGTTGTGATTGACACCAGTCCATGGATAAGTGCTGCTGATGTTTTTGATCCCAGGATATGGGACAAGATAATGGCAAATGCATAGCAAGCTGAAGTGAGACAGGGGTATACTTTACCACTACTTTTTTTCCTATTGTGATTATTGTGATGGCCATTCAGCAAAGTTTAGGGGGCCCTGAAACAGACCATTGTCATATAATGATGGTCCTGAGGGAAGATGTGGCTGTGAAAGACTGGCAAAGAAAAAAAACAGGGGCAACAATCTACCCCAAATCAAGCAACTGCAGCAGGAACAGGAAAGAGGGGTTGAGAATCTACTTCAAAACAAGCAACCACAACAGGTGCAGGGGGGAGAGAGCAGGAAATAATACTGCTAACCTTCATGGTGCAGGAAGAGGTGACCACAAATAGTGCAGGTGTGCAAAGGCAAAGATATGTCTTTCCCTGAGTCATTGGCAACTGCTTCCTTATGAGGCAATGCCAAAGCCAGCAAAGGACTATGACAGCTTAGAGATGAACAGGCCACCAGACAGGCCCAAGCCATGGTCTCCCAGAAACCCATTCCAGGAGGCCAGAGATCCTTTTGAAGTTCTATGTAAGATATTAGGTGAAAATTGGGGTAAGAGAATACAAGCTTTCCCAGTCAACATGGCCCCCACACCACAGTGCCCTGACACTTGGTGTATATGTGCACTGGGTACCCTGAGGGAGTTAAAGAAGGCAGTAAAAGAGGATGGGTCCCAGGGGCCATTTGCAGAGCACTCAGTCTTGAACTTAATTGCCCTCATGTCTGGAAAGACCTAGCCAAAGTTGCTCTTTATCCTGCAACAGTTTTGAAGTGAAAGGCATTTTTTCTATAATGAATGTGAATAGCAGGGGGATGTAACCACACCACAAATGTTAACCTCCCAGCTGAATGCTTACAGAGAGAAGGAATCTACAGTTATCCAGTGGTACAGGATACAAGCTCACCAAATTATTTTGATCAAATGTGGCTCTGTGCTCTGAGAGCCTGGAAGAAGTTACCAGCTGGGGGAGGTATAGTTTCTATACAGAGCTTAAGGCAGAAAGCCATTGAGGACTTGCCACAGATTATTGACAGAGTAAACAAGGTGGTAGAAGGGAAGGTGTCTCATGAAGGAATCAGGATGGCCCTAACCAAGGAACCGATCTGGTGTAGACTAAATATGGAACACAGAGCAGCAGTGGCACCAGTATGCAATGGCACACGGGATGACTGGAGTTTGGCCACCCAGGATATAGGGACACAAGCAGCTCAAGCCTCTCTGCTGGCATCAAGCATGGAAGTTGCATAAAAGCAAGACTAAGGAGGCTTGCAGATAGCTAGTCAGGGACTGAAAAAATGTGTAACTTTTCTCCCCATTGGCCCTTTATAACCTGCTGGAGTGAGTCCCCGAGAGTTAAAATCTAATGCTGTATGGCAAATGGATGTCACTCACTAGGCAACTTTTGGAAATTTAAAATATATTCATGTAGTCACTGATATCTGTTCAGGCTACGTAATGACCACAGCCTCCACAGGAGAAACCACAAAAAAGGTTATCTCCCATCTACTTAAATGTTTTGGAAATATGGATGTTCCCATGTCTATTAAAACTGACAATGGGCCAGACTATAATAGCAAGACATTTCAAGCAGTTTGCAATGATTGGGATATATAGCACTTAACTGGGATCCCCTACAACACTTGGACTCAAGGCGTCATAGAAAGAACACACAAGGAATTAAAGACCATGCTACAAAATAGAGGGGGGAAACTATGCCAAGTCCCCTAACTATGCCTTGAACAAAACCTTATTTGCTTTAAATTTTCTTTCAATTTCAAAATTTTCTATAAAAATAGCAGTACATAAGCATTGGGCCCCTCAACAGAGCCCTCTCACCAACCTATGGTCTCATAGAAGGATCCCAAAACAAATGCATAAGATGGTCATGGGCCCCTCCTAACCTTGGGAGGAGGGTTTACATATGTTAACAGGAGCCTCACCCCATCAGGGTTACTGCCAGAAAGTCAAGTCTTGGACACCCAAGACCACCAACCAAGAAGATGAAGGAACTAACTGTGGAGGAGAAACCTCATGAGCAAAGGACTCAACAGTGCAAATTGACCTCATGTAAAGTAACCTGGGGTCATCTTAAATATCTTGTTGACCAAGCCACCACATTGGCTCTTTTGCCTGGTGACAACCCTTTCCCTGGGCTTATGATGATGGTCCTAGTGTGTGCAGTGCTCACTGCTAACAGTGAAGCCTCTCTTCATGTATATTGGGCTTTGGTCACTAGACCACCCTTTCTGGCTATTGCTAGTTGAGAAGAGGCTTTAGCTAAGGTCTTTTCCAATAATTCCAACCTTATTGATCCTGAGTTATGTATCCAGGAGGCAATGGTTCCCTGGAATACCAGCATTTCCATACCTACTCTGCCCATTTGTTTCACCATAGTTGAAGAGACCTACAATCAGGACAGTCCTCTCTGTTTTGCTCTTGTCAATAAAACTATTGTAGATAACTATAATAAGTTATATGTTGGGCTATCTCTCACTATTCTGAGTTATAGTTATTGCTACCTATGGCCATAGAGTCCCACATGGCAAATGCAAGAAACCCTGCTGCCAACATGCCCAACAATGCTTTTTGGAAAGCCCCCCAGATAATGATAGCATCCCATGGAATCAATGTGTCACTGTCATACCTTATCTTCTTGATAAGAGGAATTTCTCTGGAGAAGAACAACATCTATGGATCTGGGTGGGTGCAGTTCCCTGGAATGTAATGTGCCCCCAAACCACATGGGCTACTGCAGTAACTGCTACACAGGACAAGCTGTTTATGAAAGAAATCAGTATGGCATGATGGATATCATGCCGATATTGCTATCTGTTAGACCCATCAAATGGGCAGGAGCAGGCTAGATGAATGGGTCAATATTAAGTTTAGATGTTGACCATGGATTTGCCTTTGTGCCGAATTATACCCATACCCACTATTCACAAGCTTGTGTTACACCACCCTTTGCCATGCTAATAATCAATGATACTGATAGTATAAGTGTCACTCATACAGAGATCCCTGTACAGTCAATACATCCTGCTGGCTCACAAATTGTCTAACCCCTGCTATAAAAGCTAAATATATAGTTATCCTCAGAGTGCCCCCAGCGATCAGACTTCCAGTGAACCTGTCCAGAGAGTGGAGGAGTCCATGGGACGTGGAGATGAAGAATCTTCTGAATGAGATCCTCCACTGGACAAGGCATGCAATTAACCTCATCATCACTGGGATTATTGCCCTGGTAGCCACCATTGCTGCCACAGTCACTGCTTCACTCACTCAGAGTATCCAGACTGCTCAGACTGTAAACAATTTTTCTACTGCCATGGCAGAAGCCTTTGCTGTTCAAAATGACTTAAATAAACTGTCCAAAACCACTATTTTAGTCATTAAACAAGAACTAGGCCTCCACCAGGAACAACTAGATAATCTGTTTATGTTACCAGGGCTCACTTGTGGCCCTGAATTTCATAGTATTTGTGTTACCCAATATGCTTTTCTTCTCCAGTTTTTCTCAGTATATTAAGGGCATTTGGGATGCTAACTATGTTATGACTATTCATAACCTTACGAAGGCAATTGTCAAAATCAATAAGACTAAGGTGTCTATCCTTCTTCCAGGGACTGACTGAACATTGGAAAAACCTGATAGCCAAATTAACTAATCCTTATAATGCTCTACCCTGGCTCTACTGTTTATAATAGTGATAATATTTTCTTGTGTTGTGAGATGCTTGTGTAGCCATGTGAAGGCAACCAAACGAAAAACAGCAATGCTGGCTGAAGTCCTTACAGCACAGTCAGAGGGGGGAGATGTGGGGACAAGTGCATGTAGTACTGCATACATAGCATATGTTAAGTGTGTCTGAGTGGCAAACCACTCCCCTGTGCTAGGCATGTGAGTGGTAAACCACTTAATCCAAAGGCACAACCCTCGCCCTGGGTGTGAGGCTGCGTGTTGCAGTCTTGTGCTTGCTCCACAGCTGCCTCTGTGACTGGTCACTGCAAGGAAAGTTAGCAGAAATTGCATTGGTGGCTGCCTGTCATCTGCTTAGCTACTGCCTGAATTAATTTCATTTTGTCGCATATGGATTTTCAGTTTTCCCATAACCATTTTTTGAAGAGGCTATCTTTTCTCCAATGCATGTTTTTGGCGCCTTTGTCTAATATAATTGTAATTTTGTGGATTAGTCTGTATGTCCTCTATTCTGTACCATTGGTCTGCCAGCTTGTTTTGGTGCCAATATCATGCGTTTTTTGTTACTATTTCTCTGTAGTATAGCTTAAGGTCTGGTATAGTGATGCCACCTGCTTCACTCTTCCTGTTAAGAATTCTTCATGATTGCTTTTTCTATTTCTATGAGGAATGCCATTGGGATTTTGATCATAATTGCATTAAATCAGTATAGTGCTTTTGGTAGTATGCCCATTTTTATAATATTAATTTTGCCTATCCAAGATCAAAGTAGATCTTTCCATCTTCTAAGGTCTTCTTTGATTTCTTTCTTAAGGGTTCTGTAGTTTTAATTGTATAGATCTTTCACCTCTTTCATTAAGTTGATGCCCAAGTATTTTTTTTGGGGGGGGGCTATTGTAAATGGGGTAGTTTTCCTCATTTCCCTCTCAGAGGATTTGTCACTGATATACAGAAATGCCTTTGATTTATGGGTGTTGATTTTATATCTTGCTACTTTGCTGAACTTATTTACTAGTTCTAGAAGTTTTTGTGGAGCTTTTTGGGTCTTCTATGTATAGAATCATATCATCAATAAACAGTGCTAATTTAAGTTCTTCTTTTCCTATATGTATCCCTCTAATTTCTCTCCTCTAATTGCTCTGGCCAATGTTTCAAGAATTATACTTGAAAAGAAGTGGTGAAAGAGGGCAGCCTGTATTGTTCCAGTTTTTAGAGGGAATGCCTTCAATTCTTCTCTGTTTAGAATGATGTTGGCCTGAGGCTTGGAGTATATCTAGCCTTCACAATGTTGAGGTATGTTCCTGTTATCCCTAGTTTTTCTAGTGTTTTGAACATGAAGCAGTGCTGTATTTTGTCAAATGCTTTTTCTGCACCTATTGAGATGATCATGATTCTTATCTTTGAGTCTATTGATGTGATGAATTAAATTTATTGACTTCTGTATGATGAACCAAACTTGCATCCCTGGTATGAATCCCACTTGATCAAGGTGCATGATCTTTTTGATATGTTTTCATATTCAATTTGCCAGAATTTTATTGAGAATTTTTGCATCTATATTCATTAGAGATATTGGTCTGAAGGTTTCTTTCTTTGATGTGTTTTTGCTTGGTTTTGGAATCAGAGACATAAAGTAATTTAGGGTAGACAAGTATGTGGGAAGACAGTAGAGTACATAAAACAAACACAATTATGTATTTAGAAAAATACAGGATGTTAAAATAGTAAAATTTGGAGGGGGAAAGAAAAATAAAAAAAAGAAAATTTGCAAGATTTCTTTTCTCGAATCTTCACCAACATTTCTTATATTTTGTCCTTTTGATAATAGCCATTATAACAAGTGTGAGGGGATATCTGATGTCAGTTTTAATTTCCATTTCCTTGATTGTTAGTGATTCAAGCATTTTTTTCATATGTCCCTTGGCCTTTGTAAGTGTTGCCTTGAAAAATATCTCTTAGGATTCTTTGCTAATTTTAATAGAGGTATTACCTTTTTTTATTAGGTTGTTTGATTTTCTTACATTTCTGGATATTAACTCTTTATCAGATGGATAGTTTCAAATGTTTTTTTTCCCATTTTTAAGTAATTTATTGAGGAATAATTTACAAACAGTACAATTCACCCTTTTGGTTTATAGTTAGGGATCTTGACAAAGGATCGTTCTGCATTCTCCAGCACTATCAAGCTTAGAGTTTGATTACCCCATAAAATCCTTTCATGATCTTTTGTTGCCAATTTCTTCCCTGTGCCCTTCTGTTTTTTCTTTGTCCAGGGATCCCGTATAAATGGGGTTGTTGCCGTTTTCATCTGGCTTCATTCATTTAGTTCAATGCATTTGAGATCCATCTATGTTGTTGTTCATATTGTTTATTTCCTTTTATTGCTGTGTAGTATTGTATGGATTCCCTACAGATTATTTATACATTCACCAATTGAAGGATTTTTTTTACATTGTATCTAGTTTTTGCCAGTATTTTTTGTTTGTTTGTTTGTTTGGTTTGTTTTTTTGTACCAAGGATTGAACCCAAGGGTGCTCAACCACTGAGCCACATTGCCAGCAACCCCCTGAGCACTCTTTTTTCTTTCTTTATGAAAAATTTATTTTTAAATTTTGAGACAGATTCCCACTAAGTTGCTTAGGTTCTCATTAAGTTGCTGAGGCTGGCTTTGAATTTGCAATCCTCCTGCCTCAGCCTCCAAAACTGCTGAGATTACAGGTGTGGGCCATGGTGCCCAGCTGTTTTGGGCAGTTATAAATAAAGCTGCTGCAAACATTGATGCACAGGCATCACCTCCCATCCTTTTAGTCACCACCCCACCACTGCCGTATCTGGTCCTCCTCCACCTGTGACTCCATAGGTCAGGCCATAGGCCATTGCCCTTCCTCCTCTCCTCAGACATAAGTTTATATTTCTGTTGGGTAAATTCTTAGAGGTAGCATTGCTGAGTCATAAAGTAAAATGTGTGTGAAACTTTGTAGGAAATTGCCAAATTTGTCTTCCAAAACAACTGTACTATTTCCAATTTCTACCAACAATGTGTGGGAATTCCAGTTGCTCCATATCCTCATCAACATTTCACACTGCCATTTGTTATTTTGTTTTAAATTGTAGCCTGCTTAATAAATGAGTAGTGGTATCTCATTAAAGCTCTAGTTTGTATTTTTCTAATGAGTAATGATGTTGAGCATATTTTCATGTTGTATTGGCCATATTTGGTAAGGTTGTTGCTCCAATCTTTGCATATTTAAAAAAATCTTAATTGAATTTTAAGAGTCCTCTATACTAAATTCAAATCTATGTTTTGCAAATCTTTTTTTTTTTTTTTTTTTTTTTTTGCTATCTGTGGCTTTTGTTTCATTTTCTTCATAGCATCTTCCGAAGAGCAGGAGTTCTTAGTGTTGTTTTTCCAGTTCTGGGGATTGAATCATAGGTACTCTACCAATGAGTATTGTTGTTCATTCATCAGGGAAAATCATGTCATCTGTGAAGAACAGTTTCATTACCTTCTTTCCAATCTGTGTGTCTTTATTGCTTTTTCTTTTTAGTGTTGAATAGGAATGAGAAGAGTGGGCATCTTTACCATGGGATTCCTTTAGTATGGCAATCACTTGACTAAAGGCTCTTTCAGGAAGACTGGTGGGCAGCATCAGTGGGGGAGGGGAAGCTGCAGACCCCGAGGCAGCTGAACAGACAGAGGAGCCTGTCTGCTCATCACCTCCCATCCTTTTAGTTACCACTCCCACCACTGCCATATCTGGTCCCCTCCCCCCTATGATTCCTGTGCTTGGCCCTTATTCCTCAGCCCTGTGGTCTGCCTGTCTTCTCCTCTCTCCAGCTTCACTCCATCATTGAGTTTGCCTGGCAGCCTTTTCCCTCCCTCCATCCTGTGGTTCTTCCAGCCCCAGGTCAGGCCATAGGCCATCACCCTTCCTCCTCTGCTCAGAGTGAGGCCCTCCAAGTTCAGCATCCAGGCACAAGGGACCTAAATGTGGTCTTCACTGGGATTCACCAGACAGGGCTCCTTTCCATTACCTGCAGCACTCATTTCAGGCACTGATCCCATGCTCCAACTTTTATGTCCTCCCAGCTCTGTTTCCTGACTGCAACTCCTCCTGGAGTCACTTGCTTGGTGGGTGATAGAAAGGACTCTGGAGCTAGACCATGTAAGTCCAATCACAGCTCTACAGCATACCAGCAGGGAGACCTTGGGTATGCTATTGGCCACCTGGTTGTTCAGTTTCCCTATCATCCAAGCCAGCAGACATTCTTCAGAGTATTCTTTCTGGACCAGACACAGCTTCTGAAACCGGAAGTAGCTAAAATAGCCTTCTTGAATGTCTTAGCACTTAAATCTCTGCGCTTCTCTTCTGCATGTACCTGGATGCTGTGGGTTGGGTTGTCTGTTCTTTTCTGGCCTCTCCCCATGGTGTCAGGGCCTTGTGATGCAGCTGCCCTCACCACCCTGAAAGTAGGCTGGCCGTGCTGTTTTCAACCACCCTGTGCAGTGACTGAATTTTATTTTTTTGCTACTGGGTATTGAACCCAGAGGCACTTTACCACTGAGCTACATCCCCAGTCCCTTCAATTTTTAAATTTTTTAAAAAATTTTTATTGTTGGTTGTTCAAAATATTACATAGTTCTTGATATATCATATTTCACACTTGGCAGCAGAATACAACAGACACTAGTATGGCAATATGTAAATCAATGGCTGTATAACCAATGTGATTCTGCAATCTGTATACAGGATAAAAATGGGAGTGTTTTCCCATTTTGTTTGATTCATTTTCTGTGCAAAAATCTTTTCATTCAATGCAATTCCATTATCAATTATTTGCACTTGTTGTGTGTAGTTTTGGCTTCATATCCAAAAGTCATTGCTCAAATCATTTCTTCTAGGAATTTGCAATTTGAAAAAATAAATGAATCTACTGAGAGTAGAAGGATAGGAATTTCCCATGGTGCGATTAATTCTACTATTTATTAAAGCTACTGGCATAAAAGTAAAAGTAAAATTTCAAAAATAAAATTTAATTCTGTACATCAATGACAAATCCTCTGAGAGGGAAATGAGGAAAACTACCCCATTTACAATAGCCTCAAAAAAAATACTTGGGAATCAACTTAATGAAAGAGGTGAAAGATCTATACAATTGAAACTACAGAACCCTAAAGAAAGAAATCAAAGAAGACCTTAGAAGATGAAAAGATCTACCTTGTTCTTGGATAGGCAGAATTAGTATTACAAAAAATGACCATACTACCAAAAGCACTATACTGATTTAATGCAATTATGATCAAAATCCCAATGGCATTCCCAATAGAAATAGAAAATGCAATATGAAAATCTTCTGGGAAAAATAAGAGACCCAGAATAGCTAAAGCAATCCTTAGGAAGAAGAGTGAAGCAGGTGGCATCACTATACCAGACCTTAAACTATACTACAGAGCAATAGTAACAAAAACAACATGATATTGGCACCAAAACAGACTGGAAGACCAATGGTACAGAATAGAGGACATAGAGACTAACCCACAAAATTACAATTATCTTATATTAGACAAAGGCACCAAAATAATACAATGGAGGAAAGACAGCCTCTTCAAAAAATGGTGCTGGGAAAACTGGAAATCCGTATGCAACAAAATGAAATTAAATCCCTATTTCTCACCATGCACAAACTCAACTCAAAATGGATCAAAAACCTAGGAATTAATCCAGACACTCTGTGTCTAAAAGAAAAAAAAGTAGGCCCTAATCTTCAAATGTGGGATTAGGCCCCAACTTCCTTAACATGACTCCAGTAGTGCAAGAATTAAAACCAAGAATCAATAAATGGGATGGAATCAAACTAAAAAGTTTCTTATCAGCAAAAGAAACAATCTGTTAAGTGAACAGAGAGCCTACATCCTGGGGGCAAATTTTTACCCCTCACACATCAGATAGAGCAATAATCTCTAGGGTATACAAAGAACTCAAAAAGCTAAGCACCAAAAATCAAATAACCCAATCAAAAAATGGGCCAAGGACCTGAACAGACACTTCTCAGAAGAGGATATACAATCAATAAACAAATATATAAAAAGATATTCATCATTTCTAGCAATTAGAGAAATGCAAATCAAAACTACTCTAAAATTTCATCTCACTCATGTCAGAATTGCAGCTATTATGAAGACAAACAACAATAAGTGTTGGCGAGTATGTGGGGAAAATGTTACACTCACACATTGCTGGTGAGACTGCAAATTGGTGCAGTCAATATGGAAATCAGTATGGATATTCCTTGGAATCTGGGAATGGCACCACCAGTTGACTCAGCTATCCCTCTCCTCAGTCTCTACCTAAAGGACTTAAAAACAGCATACTACAGGGACACAGCCACATCAATGTTTATAGTAGCACAATTCACAATAGCTAAACTGTGGAGCCAACCTATATGCTCTTCAGTGGATGAATGGATAAAAAAATGTGGCATATATACACAATGGAATATTACTCAGCAATAAAAGAGAATAAAATCCTGACATTTTCAGTTAAATGGATGGCGTTGGAGAAGATAATGCTAAGTGAAGTTAGCCAATTCCAAAAAAACATATGCTGAATGTTTTCTCTGACATATGGAGACTGATTCATAGTTGGGTAGGGAGGGGGAGCATTGGAGGAATAGAGGAACTCTAAATAGGGCAGAGGGATGAGAGGGGAAGGGAGGAGGCAGGGGTTAGCAAGAATGGTGGAATGTGATAGACATCATTATCCAAAGTACATGTATGAAAACACAAATTGGTATGAACATACTTGATATATAACCAGAAATATAAAAAAATTGTGCTCTATTTGTGTAATAAGTATTGTTATGCATTCCACTGTCATTTATTTTAAAAAATCAATAAAAATAAAAAGGTTGTACTTTTCAATCCCCAACCCTTTGGAGTATCACAAAATTACACATTACATTTTAAATGTAATTAAAATGACAATTAATCTATGATGTAAATATCCTTTGACTAAATAGTCCATAAAATGCAATAGTATATCCTTCATTTGGTGTGTGTTTCACTCTTCAAACTCTTCAATGAGATTTCTACACCTAACAAATTATTTTGTATCCACCCTCAAACCCTATGAGAAAGGAAATATTAGTGTCCATATTTTAGGAAATTGGTAGCCTTTCATTGTTATCATATGCTATTAACTGGGAATATTCTTAAGTAAAAAGGCATTCAATACCTTAAATGAGACAGTGAGATAGTGAGGTGATAGGTTCAGTTTCAAGATTTCAAACAAAGCATGGGTGCTCTAGATAAATATCTTGGATATGTTAACCCTATACTTCATTTAAAGTTGACATTTTGCAGGATGTTATATGTGCATAAAGAATTTAAAATTATATCTTTGCTTATATTCTTATTTATGATAAAAAATCTGTCATAGATTGAATATGAATTAAGCATAATCAGAATTGATTGGATTTGAAATGGCATAGAACAAAAATTGTAATCTAACCACATTACAAAATAATTGCAGTATAAGACACTTGCCTGTTTTTATAACATTACTTACATTCACATTTTTGTACTTTTCAACCCTCAACTGCCATTTAGATTTTTTAAATATATATTTTTTAGTTGTAGATGGACAGAATACCTTTATTTATTTATTTATTTTTATATAGTGCTGAAGATCAAACCCAGTGCCTCATACATGTGAGGTAAGCTCTGCCACTGAGCCACAGTCCCGGCCTCGCCATTAAGATTTTAACAAAAAATGTTAAATTTGACCCTCTATATTTTCTATCATAATTAATTATATGTAACTATAGCTTAATAATCCAGTTTGTTTTCTGTTATTCAATTTAATGTAGCTCAGGCTGTGAATGGTCCCTTCATTTCTCTGAATATTTCCCTAATCTTACCAGAGAAAGTGTGACCATTCAATTTTCTTTAATCTGAGTTATGTCTCAGCACTTTCAGTTTGTCCTTATACAGCATGCTTTCCATGTCATTCCCACATTGTGTTATATTTTGCATTCCCTATGCAATTTGGACCTTGGAAATTCTTCTTGCTGTGACTTATATATACAGTGTCAGTTTATCCCCAAATGCTTAATTTCAGGTTAATACATTGCAAGACTCTATTAGTGCTGATGCCTTTCTTGTATTTCCACTGGCATTTTCAATCTATTGTATCTTGTTCATACTTCATTTTCATCATGCATAATATTTTATCTATACACACAGCACTTTTTAGTTTAATAGAGAGGAAAAGATCACAAAAAGGAATCAACATGATGAACTTCCTCTCACATTTCTTGTGAGATCTAGGGGAGATTAATTCACTCAGTTCAGTTTTTATCTCTCTGGGAGAGATTTTATCTCTCCTTCATTTCTAAAGAAGAGGTTTTATGTGTATATTATTCTGTTTATGATTTTTTAGTGCATTACAGTTAGACATAATAATGAGGTTCATTTTGACCTATTCATGCAGGCAAGGAATATAATGTTCTCCTTTTCAGTCTCCAATACTTTCCACTATCCCTTCCCACATCCATTCTCCTGTTTCTCATCTTCTAATCTACTGGTCTTCCTTCTATTTATTTTTTAATTGATGCTTTGTAGATACACGTAAAGACAAAATACATTGTGCAATATTTATATATGTACATAGCATAATTGGTCAATTTCATTTTGCAGTTTTTTTCTCTTTACTTGCCTCCTCTCTCACACTAAGTCCCTTTTTTTCTACTGCACTGGACTCTGAAAATTTTTATGGAATTCTCTCACTTTTCTAGGAATTTCATTATAGCTTCCACATGTGACAGAAAACATTCAACTATTGACTCTCTGAGTCTAGCTTATTTTATTTAGAATGATGTTCTCTATTGCCATCATAATTTCATTCTCCTTTATGTCTGAGTAAAGCTACATTTTTTGTGTATCTCTCTCTCTCTCTCTCTCTCTATATATATATATATATATATATATATATACACACACACACACACACACACACACGTGTGTGTGTGTGTGTGTGTGTGTGTGTGTGTGCGTGTGTATGTAAAATTCTATAGTGATTTGGGCACAACAATGTTTCTAGCAGATTAAATCACAGTAGTCAAGTTATTAAACCAGTCCAGGTGCCCATCAACAGAATAATGGATCAAGAAAATGTGATATATCATCCGTACACACATATGTATGTTTATATGTACACACATACTGCTACATATATACACACATATATGTCCATATGTGTATATTTGTATATATATATACATATATATAATATATATATATAACATATATAAACATCAGCTAGAAAAATAAAGAAAAATAAATTAAATTTAGTGCTTTAAAATACTTAGAAGAAATACAAATAGGTTGAGTTTACAAGATCAAATATAAGTATAAAATCAAAATAAAGAGTAATACATGTATGACCAAAGTTGATGTTAAAGCTACTTATACTAAACCATGCCAAGGAGGAAGGAATTCTGATTCTTCTTGATTGGAATTTTATTAGGTTTTGGGACCTTTATAAGATTTTCATCATTCTTCAGCTTTTGATCCCCCCAGTGGTGCTGGGGCACCAAAGCCATAGCCCTGGTCACTATGGATATCTCTCCAGCTGGTTTTCATTTATCAGCCCAGGGGGCCTGAGTCTTAATCTTGGAGGGTGCTAGGCTCTCTCTGCTGGCTATTTCTATTATGTGCTGGAGCACAACACACAAGGTTTATGGCTGTAACTTCAACTGAAGGGAGCCACTAAACACTTGTTTCCCTTCACAAGAGCCTCTTCAAAGTGACAGAGTCTGCTGGCTGTCTGCAAGTATAGAATGTGTGGTTATGAGCAAAGAAGCATCTCCCTGAGTGAAGCAGATCACCATCACACCATCCAGGTGACCAGGAAAAAGAGACAAATGATCCTTCTGTGTCCAAAGTACCTCTGCTTTCAGTTGTGAACCACAGTCACCAGTCCCCTGTTAAGGGCTTTCCATGGGCTATGTGTTGACTATAATGTATATTGCAACCTAGTGAATAGGATAATCTGCAGTCTGGAAACTTCCAGTGGACATTTCCTCTGTGTAAGACTGCCCAGACATATAGTGAGCCCTACTCAAGCTCTGCCAAAAGTTCCACACAGCATCAGAGATGGGGTGACTTTCTGTTAGCTGTACAGCCCCTCTGAGATGGGTGTGACCTGCCAAGATGCCAATCAAACTGATGACTGCAAGACATCACAAAGCAAAACTCCACCCCTGTAACCTTAACTCTGCCTTTGATGTACCCTCTTAAATAAACCACAGGAGCATATTCTATTGTATAGCTCCAGCTCCTGTGTAGACTGGATCTATCCAGGATCCATCTTTAAAACTGTACTTTCTGGATATTTGTCTTTTGTTCTTCATTAATTATTCTAGACTTTAATTTCTTAGGAGGCCTATCCCTCCGAGAAGGCAAGAATTCCCTGGAGAGGTGCTGACCACCTTGTGATACTCACCTCTATGGGCTGGGACAGAGACAGATGATGTCTCACCTGTGCCTACCCAGTAGTGGCCCACAGCCATGAATCATGATTTTTCATTCTCATCTTTGACCAAGCGCCTATGAAGACTGTGCAGAGCTGTGGGTTAAGCCAACCCTTTATTAGAGTAACCACTTTCATGTTTGTTATACTACACTCTCCTTGTCCATGGAGGGTGGGGGTTCAGCAATTTTCAGCTAGTAGCAAACTCTTCACAGATTCCTTCTAGATGATTATTGAGACATTTTACAGAGGAACTCCCTCTGGTTTTATTTGTTGCTGTCTGAAGGTGGGGAGAAGCTGTGTTGATTTAATTTTTTTTCTAGGAAAGCTGACCAGCTGTGGATGCTACAAAATATCTGCCATGCCCAGCATAGCTTTCAGTCCACAATTTGGGATGATGGTAGAGTAAAGCTAGTTGTGACTCCTGATCCCTCCATACCCAAAAACTGAGGCAGAGAAGGAACAACTTACTAGAGAGATGGGTGACAAAGTATTCAACATTTTATACTCTGAGACCTGGAGAGTCTGTTCCAGTTTGTTTACTAAAGCAGGAAATAAGGACAGTTTCTTAATCCTGAACCCAAATGAGGACAGTGTGAGGAGGGAGGGGAAAAGAAAAAGGTGAAGAAGAAAAGCACATACGTTTGCTTCCTCAACAAGAATTCAAAAGAAAAGCAGACCAAATAGAAAAGCAGACCAAATTAAAATGTGACAAAGGCAGTAGAGTCAGTGAAAGAGATCAGGTGTTTAATCTGTGTTGTAGGTTTGATATCTGTAAGGATTCTGGCTGTGGAAATGTACAAGACAGTGAATTTCTTCTGCTGAGCAGACAGTGAATTTCTTTTGCTGAGCAAACTCCTGGGGATAATGGGTGCCCTGTTTCCCACAGTTAGAATATTCTGAAGTTTATCTCAGGAACTAGTAAGACGGCTAATACATGCTTAATACTTAGCTGCTATAATAATGTCCCATGAGGAGGCTCTGTGCTAGAATCTTATCAGGCTCCACCTTGATCCAGATACTCAGCTCCTGGGAATAAAAGCACTCTCTTGTTAGACAACAACAATGTTTCACTGAGCCTAAACTTGCCCACATAACAGTAACTTTATACAATGGACTTCTTGAGAGCTACACAAAGCTCCTAATATTTCACATTGGAACTTAATATGTAACTGAGGAATAAGCTGCACAATGTTGCTAACTCTGTAATCTGCCTAGTGATACAATAAACAATAGGTGCTAATGATGCCAATGACCTAAAATAGCCTATTGATATAAATAAAGCTAGCAGCTGGGGTGAAGAGTTTTGCTTTGCCTCTGAACCTTGCTTCTGTCTACTTTTGCTTTCCTTACAGATATCCAGAATACATGAATACATGCTAGTACATATATAATATATGGAAAGTACTAGGAACTGAATTGAAGCAAATTAAATTCCATGCTTATATAATTATCTCAAAATGAACCCCAATATTATGTATGACTATAATGTACTAATTAAAAGTTTTTTTGGGGGGGCTGGGGATGTGGCTCAAGCGGTAGTGTGCTCGCCTGGCATGCGTGCGGCCCGGGTTTGATCCTCAGCACCACATACAAACAAAGATGTTGTGTCTGCCAAAAAACTAAAAAAAAATACATAAATAAATATTAAAAATTCTGTCTGTCTGTCTCTCTCTATCTTTAAAAAAATTAAAAAATTAAAAATTTAAAAATTTATAAAAGGTTTTTTTAAATAAGAAAAATGTACAAAATTACTGATAAACTGTATAGTGTTTGGAAGAGGATAAAGAGAAAAAATAGACAAAAAACAGAATAGAAAAGAAAAGTAATAGAAACTAAGATAAAAAAATCTGGGGAATTTGAGACAGGAGAGAGAAGAGGAGTAATCTGAGCTTGGGAAGCAAAGATAGAAAGTATGAGTCCAGTTATGCTTTAAAACCTTAGAAGAAACACAATCAATTGGGTTGAGAGCTACATTATTAAATAATCATTGATAGATTCAATATGAAAAGTAATATCTGTAAGGTTGAAATTAACATCAGAGCTGTTCATATTTCATGCTACACCATTTGTAGTGGGGAGATTTTTTTATTGAGTCTTCTTGATTTAGATTTCATTATAATTGGGACTTTTGGATGACATTCACTTCTTCTCTGCTTTACATCCATGTTTCCCTCATTATGAGATAATGATCACACCAAATCACTTCTGATACAATTATAAGAGGCCCTGCTCCGATATTTCTTCAGTGTATCCAGGTACCTACTAGCTTTCTGGTGGGTCAGAGTAGATGGTGCCTAATAGTCATAGGTGTAGCAGCCAAGTTATTCCTCCTTGTTAGGTGTAGTCTTCTGTGCCTTCCTGAAAAAGGGTCATGTATCCAGTGCTTTCAAGTCTAGTACCGGCTACTCTATGTATATTTCAGAGTGTGGGGGTTTTAACTCTATAAGGTAGAGTATAGTGGTCTGATTAAAGTGGCACTGTGGTGGCCTGCAGGAGGTGTAGGACTGCTGTTCCCTGTAGGGTCACTGGTCTGTGGGTTTGTATCTGGAAAAACTCAGTGGTGGCTGGTGTTTGAGGGATGATCTTCCATAAGCCCCTCTGTGAAATGAACTGAATACTGTATGCCCAAAGTTATCCACTGGCTCTTTGTTTGGTATTATCCCTGGGAAATGCCTTCTATGAGTTCCTGCAACTGAATGAGAATTGAGTTAATTTGCTACTCTGGAACCTATAGTTGTGGACCTTCCAAGAGATGTTGGTATAGAGGAGTCACTTCTTTGGTTACTACAGTTCTCTTGCCAATTGGTGCTTGTTATTCAGCCTAGAGGCCCAAGTCAGTATTGTTAGGTCAATGAAGGTGACTTAGGAACAAAGCACCAAGCAGCCCATGCATGAAAGAAACACCAATCAGGTGCTGATGGAACTGCCTGTTAATCAATGGGGTCTCCTGGCCAATCTGGACCTTAGCCAGCTCCCCTGACAAACTCCAGTGGGACAAGGGACTCTAAAACCCCCCTTTCCTGTCTCAAGCCCTCCCTTCGTGCCCTAAACCCATAAAATTCTAGCTCCCACATGGTTTCTCCTCAGACCCTCTTTTTGCTCTCCCAGTCTGATAGAATTCTGCCTGGGAGTGAGATCTCAATAAAGCCTCATTCAGTGGCCTTTTTAAATCTGCCTCCTTTTGGTTGCCGCTGTTGCATGACTTTACATGTATATTTGAAGGATGGTGGGTCTGCTGGTTGTTTCTGTTGGATGTGTGGGCATTGAGCACAGAGATCAGGATTGTCACTGACTCCTGTGGTTCACTGAGCACCCATTTCTCTCTGCTGGTGCTTGTTTATCTATCTAGATACTTGGCAGCTATCTGTAAATGTCTGTAAGTACCTGCTTTCTGTGGGTTGTCAGTGGCTTTGAAGCCTTCACCCTTTCTGCTGCAGATCACTGTGGTTTTATGGCTTGGTGGCTGTCTTTAGGGTGTCAGTTGGCTGGTCTGTGCCTGAGTTGCTAAGGTTGAAGGCTGCCCTGGCTGCAAATGGTTGAGTGCCTGTTCCCCTCCATCAGGGATTCTTTGTAGCAACCCTCTTTAAGCACCTAGTGGTTGTTTGTAACTGAGTGGGTCTGCTCCCTGTGGGTAGTTTGTAGCATAGAAGCTTCAGCTCTGGCTGCTGCATATCACTAAGAGTCTATCCATTCCAGCTGGTGCTGTAAAGCATTAGTTGTACTATTTTGCATAAGACCCTACAGTTAGAGGCTGTGAATCCCTGAGTACCTGCTCCCCTCTGCTGGGGCTTCTTTATAGTGGCCCTATATAAGTGCTTGGTGGCCCTATATAAGTGCTGTAACTTTCAGTCCTATGAGTGCAGATTCTCTGTACATGATCTGGGGCACAAAATCCTCCAACAGGCTGCTGCAAATAATACCACCAATTATCTTCTGATCCCTTTCATATTGAAGTTTGAATATTGGAGAAGCACGCCAAGGCAAGCATATAAAGCAGGGCTTATTTAAAAAGGAGTAATATAGACTTCTCCTGTGAGGGAGAAGGGGGCCATAGCTGGTATCCTGGTAACCAAGGAAGTGAGGGATTCTACCCTATTAATATGTCTTAGGCTTCCTTTATTCTCCTGCTCTCTTCCTCTTATCTTTCTCCTTCCTGCTAGTGACTAGGCCCATGAATGCTTGGTGGGATGGCCAAAAGGTGGGAAAAAGGTGGGCTAAAGGGGGAAAGGTAGGTTGGAGAAGCCCTGGACAGATTAATTAACAAACTTTTAGCTCCCCTAAGGGAGGTACAATTCCTGGGACAAGTTCCTTTAGCAACAGTTTGGAGCAGGGGCAGTTTCTTGATAAGGGTGGAGGAAGGGCTCTGAAGGAATTAACATTTCAATCCCTCAGGGGACAGTCTCCAATTTCCAGGACTCCCTAAAAATTGGTCTCCTTGATCCTTGATCTGGCTTGACTAGATTTACCTATCTATGCTGACTGCCTCTTTAATTCTAGCTTCACAAATCTCACTAGGATTTTACCCATTCTCTTAAAGGTGGCAGTGTTACTTGGCCCATCTTAATATGATCTCCTTTAGCTGGTGGCTGAGAAATGCTTAGTGGTCTCTTTTATCTTCTAGTACTTGTTTGTTGGGGCCCTAACTAAGAGCTTGGTGGCTGTCTGCAACTCTGGAGCCTGTGCATGCAGGCTCTCTGGGCAGTCTGTGACACAGAAGCATCCACCCTGGCTGCTGAAGATTACCAGTATTTGACCTGTCATGGTAATGTGGGTAGGGTGTCAGCTGCCCCTTCTTCATCTAATTCCCAAGGAGGCTGTGAGGAGCATTGGGTTGAAGTTAGTACTCCCTGGGAGTGATTTGCTTTTAGTTCATCTCTACCTTACTTCCCTGTCCAAGTTTAGGGGGAGGGGGTTTCAGTAAACTGCAGCTGTCAGAGATCTCTCTACAAGTTTCTTTTTTATGGATTAGTAAGAAAACCCTTTTCAGAGGCATTCCCTATGGTTTTATTTATTGCTATCTGGATGTGTGAAGAAACTGTGTTGATTTAATTTCTTCTAGGAAGACTGACTAGTTGTGGACTCTATAAAATAACTGTCTTGCCTGGTGCAGTGGTACTTCTCTCCTGCCAAGAATTTCGGCTGAGTTGTACAATTTTCTTTACTGTCTTTGCTGTTTCCATTCTGTCTTAACTTGGTCTGCTTTTCTTTCCAACTGTGTTAAGCAAGGAAACTTGAGGGTTTTTTCTCCCCCATTTTCTCACTGTTTTCCCTCTCCCCTGACCCCTCTCTGATCAGTGTTCAGGATCAAGAAATTCTTTCTTTATTTTCCATTCCAGTAACCAAACTCCAAGTCACTTAAGGTTCCAAGGTGTCCATAATTGAATTTTTGAGTCTTTACTCTGCATCCACTACTTATTCAGCTGTTCCTTCACTGCTTTGTTTCTGGACTGGGATGATCATGTTGTTGCATAGATCTGCTGTATCATCTTGAGAGAGTGTGTTTAGTATCTTGATTCACAGTTCTCCCCATAGAACTTGAATCTTCTCTCCTGGATAGTAAGACTTGTGCTGAGAAGTCTACTGTTAGTCATATTGTAATTAAATTACAAGATGATGTCAGATCAGGTGAGAGGTGGGCAGCAACCAAAGGAAGCAGATTTAAAGGGACTGCTGAACCAGGCTTTTAGATATCACTCCCTTGCAGAACTCAATCAGACCCACAGAGTGGAGACAAGAAGGGTCTGAGGAGAAACCGCATGGAAGCTCAACTGGACTGGATTTTTATGGGGCTTACAGCAGGAAGGGAAGGGCTTGAGACAGGAAAATGTGTTTTTAGGGTCCCTTGTCCCCTTGGACTTGGTCAGGGGAGTTGGATGAACTCCAGGATTGGCTAGGGGTTCCTGCTGGTTGACAGGCATTAGTCAGGAGATCTCACTGATTGACAGGTATTTCAGCTGGCACCTGATTGATGTTCCTTTTCTTCGAGGGCTGCTTTGTTCTAAGTTGCCACTAAGTTGCCACCATTGACCTAACTTTCCAGCCTTTTTGGTGATACAGGGCAGTGAATTTCGTCTAGCTACTTCCTGCTTGTTTAGGGGAGTCGTGAGGGCTAGTGGCTCGGATGTAGGTTTGGTGGGGAGGAGACTGTAGGGGTGTAGGAATATCTGGTTGTAGGTCCCTCTGGCAATTTTACTTATGTGCTTTCAAGCAAACCTGAGTAGGCAGGGAGCAATCATTAATAGAAGTCCTATTACTAATATAGGAGTGAGAATGGGAGTCAGCCACGCAATGAGGGTTGAGTTTAGCCAGCCTGGCCAAGGGTCGTTTGATGGTTGCTGTTTAAGGGTTGCTATTTAAGCCTTTCACCCAAAGGACGGAGGGTGTCAACATTCTCTTTGACCAATCCAGTTTCATTGATATAATAGCAGCATTCTTCTTTCAGAAACAGACAGGTTCCTCTTTTATCTACTGTTAAAAGATCTAGAGCTCAACCATTCTGCAATGAGACTTGGGCAAGAGATGTTATTTGCCTTTGTAGGGAAGCGAGAGAGGTGGCTGATGCCTCTACTTCTTCCCAAAGTAGTTGTTCAAGCTTCTGAGTAGCGGTTACGGCATAACCAAGTCCTCCTGCACCAAGTCCAGAGGCGGCGAGGGAGGAGGCCAGGGAGAGTCCAACTACTATTGGTAGAAAAATGGCCCTTCTTGTCCTGGAAAGGGAGGTAGTAACAAGCCATGTTAATTCAGTGTCACTGTAGAGAATTAACTGAGGGACCAAGGTGGAAGGAACACAAAAAGCAAAACGGCATGTTGAGGCTTAGATTTTTTTGTTAGGGTACCATTGCACCAGAAAAAGAATCCAGGCAGAGCAAAAGTTAAGGAAGAAATTCAAACAATCTGGTCGCAGGGTGCTGAACCTGAGGAAGTAATCCAGGCAGAGCAAAAGTTAAGGAAGAAATTCAAACAATCTGGTCACAGGGTGCTGAACCTGAGGAAGTATAACAGCAAGAGAAATTCCCTGATGAGTTATGAAAAGAGGTACTTCCTCAAAGGCTGGAGAGGGAGGTCCTTGGGGTCTAGTTGAGGTATTGAGTGGAAAATCAATGGGAATTGCAGTTAATGGAGTACGATCCAAACCTGCGCAGAGGAAACAGTCTGAAGTGTTATTCACTTTGGACAAATTGAGAAGCTGAAGGCCCTGATGTATTAGGGCCATCCATGAGAAAGAGTCAGCTTTAGGATGGGCAACTGCATCCAGCTGGTGTTGGAGTTCCTTCTCTTGCTCCTGGATAGTTATGTGAACTTGAGGGAACACTTGTATGTAAGTTCTCCATATTCTGATAGAGGCTGAGGGGTGTTTGGCAAAACCCCATGAATAAAATTTACCATCAACACCAGAAGCCCATTTTGGGTTCCATGGGTCCCAAATAGTCAATTTGGTGTATTCAAGATTCTCATAGCAAGGCTTATCTAGAAAGCATTTTTTGCATGAATTATAAGGGCACCTGCCATAGGTGTCAGGCCAGCACTTATAGGATTCTTCAGTTTGGTCTGCTATGAAGCACAGCATTGCTGAACATAAGTGAGATGAGGTGGCCCAGTGGAATCCAGTAACATTAAGGGTGATGGCCTGATTACAGCCAGTGAAAGAGCAATTGCTTTGAGCCATAAACTGAGAGCGGGTGGTGCCAACCTGTTGCCATGTCACTTGGATGTAGAAGCGCCATCTGTGGGTTGATGTAGAAGCTTGAGAGAGATTAATGATTAGTAACAAAGGAGAGAGTTGGCAAGAAACCTTGAGTTTGGTGGGCCCCAGCATGGTAGAAGTATGACTGTATGGGGTCCCTGTCCAGCGAGGTTCCAATGATTGAGGGTGAGCTCTCGAAGTAAGACTGAATCACCTGGTTGAAGAGGGTCTTATTCAATTCCTGGTTGTGCTGGGACAGAAGTAACGGATGGTGCAGAAAGGCACCAGTCTGGGTGTTCCCTTAGGAGTTTGTATAGAAGTGTGAGATAGGGCAGGTAGGACACAAGGGGAGGAGGAGTGACAGGAAAATTTTGTTTGATTAAGAAAGGGTGCCCATAGAGCAGCTCAAAGGGGATAAGGCCTGAGAGAACTCTAGGGGTTGCCCGAATTCGGGTGAGTGTCAATGGCAAAAGATTGGTCCAGGACAGTCTGAGTTCAATAGCAAGTTTAGTCAGATGATCCTTGAGAATGCTGTTAGCTCTCTCAACCTTACCCAAGGATTGGGATTGGTGGGGGATGTGGAGCCTCCAAGTGATGTTGAGGCATTTGGAGACTAGTTGAATAACCTGAGAAGTGAAGGCTGGACAATTGTCTGACTGGATGGAGGTGGGAAGTCCAAACCTGGGAATGATCTGCTCAATGAGGATGGAGGGGATGGTGTCAGCAGTTTCCCTGGAGGTAGGGAAGGCTTCTATCCAACTGTAAGAGAGTGCCATCCCCAAGTCACAAGCAGTTAAATTCTGTGTCAAGGCCTGACCAAAGAAGTAGGGACTATCCTTGTCAGCTGTTGAGACCTAAAGGAGGTAGGGTCTTCCTATGTGAAGGTAAAGAGGTAATAAGAGTCAGGATAGAGGGGCACTGTAAAGAAGGCATCTTTAAGATCCAGGACAGTAAAGTGAGTGGTCGAAGGGAGGATATGAGAAAGAAAAGTGTAAGGGTTGGGAACCACTGGGCGGATGAGAATAACGGCCTCATTAATTAGGCAGAGGTCCTGGACTAAGCGATAGGCTTCTGAGGGTTTGCACACCAGCAATATAGGAGTGTTACAGGGGGAGTCTTGGGGACTCAAAGGAAATTTAGTTTGGGCTTTCAGCTGGATTCGGACTGGCTTGTGGTAGGAGGCTATGACTGGCGTGGAGATGTCCCGGACCTGGGGATCAACTAGATCAGGGGGCAATGGCACAGTAGGTACTGTCAGGTTATTATAGAGGGTAAGGATTAGAGGAAGAAGGAGATGGGTGGTAGTATTCTTGGGGTATAGTTGGAGGGTGCTCCTAGTAATTGGAGAATATCTCTGCCTTGGAGAGGAACCAGACAAGATGGAATGACCAGAAAAGAGTGAGTGAATGGGTGTCCTTCCAGGGCACAGTCCAGCTTAGCAGTTTGGTTTGGGGAGGAGGGTTTGTCATCAATCCCCATAACTGAGACCTGGGAATGAAACAGAGGCAGAGTGGGCAGGCAAGACAGAATAGGCATCCCCCATGTCCACAAGTAAGGTTATGGACTTACCTGCTGCCTGGAGTGTTACCCTGGGCTCGGTGAAGGTGATGGGGGTCCTCAAGTCTGGGCTTCTTCAGTCTTCTGAGAACCCCAATAGTTCAAGAGAAGGGACCGCCTGACTGGTCATACCCCTGTGTAGAGGCACCAAGGAAGGGGCCAGCCATGGGACAATCACTCTTCCAATGTCCTGTCTGCTTACAGGTGGGGCATGGCCTGGAAGGAGGCCTTGGGTTTGAGCATTGGCAAGCCCAGTGACCTTTGCATGCACATTTGAGGCAAGCTCCTGGTAGAGCGGAATGCTGGTTCCCCGTGAAGCTCTTGCTAGAGACCTAGGCCTCAGGACCACTGCCAAGGCCTGGGTTTGGGGTGTTACCTTTTTCTGCAATGGAGCCTGCCTTAAAGGCCATTTCCACCAGATCTCAGATAGGGATCTGAGGGTCCTCCTCAGCTCATTTGAGCTTTTTCTAATATTATGAGCCAATTGAGTAATGAAATGGGTTGTTAACACTGTAGCCCAGGTGGGAGACTCAAGATCCAGCCTAGTGTATTTGGTTAGGGCCTCTGTAAGGTGGTTGAGAAATAAGGCTGGATTTTCATCTGGATTCTGGGAAAGATCTTGAAGAATGGGATGTGTATTCCAATGTTCCCTTCAGCAGCACCCATTTCCTTGAGAAGACAAAGGAGCTTTGGGTTAGCTGGTGGGAGGGCCTGGGGGACTGGGTTGGAAGTGACAGGAGAAGAGAGGCTCGAGTGAAGGGAGGGGAAGGGGCTTATCAGTAGAAGAGGTGAGCAGAGTGGGGGAGGAGGCTTGGAGGGATCTGGAGATCCCACCCACAGCAGCCAGGTGGGGCCCATTCTGCCTGCCAGTTGGAACCCTGTGGCAAAGGGAGGTGTGCGTGAGGAGCCAGCGAGGGAGGGAGGAAGGGCATGTGTGTCTGGTGGCCAGGCAGATTGGAAGCGAGCAAACAGGGCCACAGGTAGTGGCTGCAGCTGTGGCAGCAGGGAGGGCAAAGGGAGCGGCTGCAGTGGTGGTGGCAGGGAGGGGGAGGGGACGCGGTACCCCTGGGAGGGAGAGCAGACAGGAGAGTAGAGGGGAAGGTCACAGAGAGAAGGTCGGGAGCAGAGAGCAGAGGGCAGGGCAGGAGAGAATCTCAAAAAGCCTGAACGTTGTTTCCCATTTCCCTGTCCAGCAACAGAAATTGTCCAATTCAGTGAGGGTTTAAAATCAAAAGTTCCTTCTGGGGGCCATTGTAACCCATTGTCTCAGTGCAGTAAAAGACCAGGTGGTTCTTGGATGAGCCCTAACTTGGCAGAATTTGAATATGGACACCCAAAGTATTTTGGGGTCTAAGGAGAGGACTCTGTGCTTCTCATGACCTCCCAACACCCTCGGGGGTGAGTGGGAGCAGAAGAAGGCATCCCAAATTCTGTCTGCACTCACCTACGGAACAGTTAAGGGCCAGGGTAGAGGTTGAGGTGCCCCTGAAGCCTCCGTGGGCCAACGGTTGGCCAACCTGGTTGGCTGGGGCTCTCAGGAGGACTGAGACGTTTCCACAGTTCCCTGAGCCCTGAACAGAATGGGTGGGGCCTATGGCATGTGCATGACTTATGAATAGGACCCCGTGGACAGACAGAAAAGGTTTGGAAGGTCAGGGGAAATGAGAACTTACCCCACACCTGTCGACCAGATGAAGGGAGAGGGAAAGAGCTGCTTAGAAATTTCCCGGTTTGTTTTAAGGGGGAAGGGATGGGCTTCAATCCCCTGCTGGAGAAGCCCAAGGATCCCTTCTGGGTTTCAGCACCAAGATGTAAGATCAGGCGAGGTGGGCAGTGACCAAAGGAAGCAGATTTAAAAGGGCCACTGAACCAGGCTTTATTGAGATATCACTCCCTTGGGGAACTCGATCAGACCAACAGTGGAGAGGAGAAGGATCTGAGGAGAAAACATGTGGAAGCTTGACTGGACTGGACTTTTGTGGGCTTAAAGCAGGTAGGGAAGGGCTTGAGACAGGAAAATGTGTTTTTAGGGTCCCTTGTCCCCTTGGAGTTGGTCGGGGGAGTTGGCTGAATTCCAGAATTGGCTAGGGAGTCCTGCTGGTTGACAGGCATTAGTCAGGAGATCTCACTGATTGACAGGGATTTCAGCTGGCACCTGATTGATGTTCCTTTCCTGAGCAGGTTGCTTTGTTCTGAGTTGCCACCACTGACCTAACAGATACCCTTCTTATCTCTTGTTTTCTGGATCTTTGTTTTTAATTTTTGGCAGATTATTATAATATTACTTGGGGATATCTTATTTGTATTGAATATGATTGATGATCATTGATATTCCTCTACCTGGATATTAATCTCTCTCTCCAGGTTTGATAGTTTTGTGTTATTGTTTCTGTAAGTAACATTCTCATTCACTTATTTTGGTCTTCTTCTTTAGCCCATGCTCATCCAAAATTTGCTTTTCAGTTTTTGTCCTATCAATATTATAAGCCTTTTATTTCCATTTTATCCTATTTTTTTTCTTCTATATCTACATATTTTCTTTTTTATTAGTTCTTTTTAGTTATACATGTCAGTAGAATCCATTTTGATCTAAATATATGTCTCCATGTTTTCTATTAACTTGACTTTGAATTCACAGATTTGTTCTGTTTGACTATTTCTTGTGTTGATTCTTTCTATTACATTCTCCATTTTCTTTATTGTATTTTTCACTTCCAGGATATTTGTTTGACTTTAATTATTATATCCTTTATATTACAGTTTTGGTCTAGTTACTTATTTTTTCTTTAAATTCTTTCTCTTTATTTTCTCAAACTTCACTTAGCTTTCTTAAATATTTTAATTCTTTGTCATGCATCTTATATATCTCCATCTTTTTAGGGTCAGTTTATGGCACATTATTTTGTGTTTTTGGAGATGTCTTATTGTCCTGCTTGTTCATGATCCTGTGGTTATATGTTAATGCGTATGCTTTGAAAAAGTAGGTACTTATTTGAGTTTTCACAGACTGAGTTTGGGAATGTCTTTAAACTGTATTTCTCCATAAATTTCCAACAGATATTCTGAAATTGTATCTATGCACAAAGTCACTATAGCCACTGCAACAGAGGAATCCCATAAGTCCAGGTCTGTCCTGGCTGATATCCTGAAATCCCATGATGTTTTATACTGGTGTGTTTCTAGGATATTCTAAAATCAGTCTCTACATGTTGCCTATAAGAAATTCACTTCACTGGTAAAAACAGGTACACTATAAGTGAAAGGCTTGAAAAAAATATACCATGCAAGTAGAAATAAATAAAACGAGCAAAAATAGCTATACTCACATAAGATAGAGAAGACTTTAAATAAAAAAGTAAAAAAGAGAACAGACAGATATTGATAAAAGGATTAATTTATCAAGAAGATACAATAATTGAAAATACATATGCACCCAACATGGAACCACCCAAATATATAAAGCAAATATTATTACATCTGAAGGGAGAGAGAGACTTCAATATAATAATAGTTGGAGGCTGCAACATCTCACTTTACTCAGTGAAGAGACAATCCAGACAGATAGTCAACAAAGAAACATCTACGTTGAATCATACTACAGAGCAAATGGATCTAACAGACATTTAGAACATTTCATCCAACATTATCAGAAAACATATTTCTCATCAGCACGTGTCATATTCTCCAGGATAAATCATATATTAGTCAACACATCAACTCTTAGTTAATTTAAAATAGTTGAAATAGCATATCTTCTCAGACCATGTTGAAATAAAAAATAAATAAAAAATAAGAATAATAGAAAAATAAGCAAATATGTGGAATTTGAATAATATGCTCCTAAATGACCAATGGGACATTGAAGAAAGTAAAAAGAAATAAAATTTCTTGAATCCAAATGAAAATAAAACAACACTATATCAAAATCTGTGGACTATAGCACAGTAGTGACAGGAAAGTTCATAGCAATAAATGTATACATTGGAAAAAATAGAAAGATTTCAAATAAACTTAATGATATATCTGAAGTACTTAGTAAAGCAAGAACAAACCAAATATAAAGTTGCAGAAAAAAGGAATAATAAAAATCAGATCATAATAAGGAGAGCAACTAAGAACAGAGAAGGGAGGAAGAGCATGAGAAGAAGATTAACATTAAACAGAGAATAGAGGTGGGAGGGAAAGGGAGAGAGAAAGGAAATTGCATGGAAATAGAAGGAGACCCTCATTGTTATACACAATTACATATAAGAGGAAGTGAGGGGAAAGGGAAAAAACAAGGGAGAGAAATGAATTACAGTAGATGGGGTAGAGAGAGAAGATGGGAGGGGAGGGGAGGGGATGGGGGATAGTAGAGGATAGGAAAGGCAACAGAATACAACAGACACTAGTATGGCAGTATGTAAAAAAGTGGATGTGTAACCAATGTGATTCAGCAATTTGTATACAGGGTAAAAATGGGAGCTTATAACCCACTTGAATCAAATGTATTAAATATGATATGTCAAGAGCTATGTAATGTTTTGAACAACTAATAATAATAAAAAAAGAAAAACAATACAGATCAATGAAGCAGAGTTGGTTTTTTAAAAAGATTAATGAAGCTGGTATGAATTTAGTGGACTAACTAAGAAAAAAGAGAGAGAAAAAAAAATTCAGAGAGAGAAATAGAGACCACATATACCACAGAAATGCAAAGGACCATAAGATACACAATGAACAGTTATATGTTAAAACCTGTAAAACCTAGGGCTGGGGATATAGCTCAGTGATAGAATACTTGCCTAAAATGAACTTTAGGTTCAATCCTCAACATTGCCCAAAACAAGCAAAAAACAAACAAACAAAAAAACAATAAAAAACTGTAAAACTTAGAATAAATGGATAAATTCCCAAACACACACAACTTACTAGAATTGAATCAAAAAGGAAATCAAAACAGGCAATAATGATACCATCTAAAAAAGTCAGGACATGATGTTTCTTCTGCTAATTTTACAAAACTTTTAAAGAATAATTAATTTCAATTTTTCTGAAACGATTCTAAGAAAGTGAAATGAAAAGACCTCTGAAAAACTCTTTTACGAAGTAATCATTATCTTGATACAAGAATCAGACAAAGATACAACAATAAAAATGCTACAAATTTAAATTCCTGATGAACATAGATGCAAAACATTCTCAACAAAATACTAGCAAACTGAATTCAACAAACAACAGTACTTCAAAAAGGTTATACACCATGATCAAATGGCTGCAATGATAGTTAAACATATAAAAATCAATAAACATGATATTACACATTAACAGAATGAAGAGCAAAAGTATATGATCATCATAACAAATCTACTACTAATATCCTATCAAATGGGGAAAAGCTAAAAACATTCCCTCAAAGATCTGAAGTGAGATAAGGATACTCACTTTTACCAATCTTATTTAATATAGTATTGGAAGTCTTGATAAGAGCAATTATGCAAGAAAATAAATGCAGGGTATCCAAATTGGAAAGAAGTTAAATTATCCATGTTTGCATATGATATGATTTTTTACATAGAGAAAGCTATATAATCATCAAAAAGATATTAGAACTGATAAATTCAGTAAAGTTGCAGATACAATGTCGACATACAGGAAAAAAAAAAGCAGCATTCACATATACCAAAAGCAGAGTTACAAATTAAGTTGTTAAAAAAAAAAAGCAATTTAATTTGTAATAGCTGTAAAAAAATAAAAGTATTTAAGAATTAGTTTAATTATGAAGCAACAGATCTCTATAATAAAAATTATAAAACATTGGTAAAAATTATAAAGAACATAAAAAGGAAAAAATGTTCCATGTTTATTTACGAATTAGAGAATTAATATTGTTAAAATGACTATACTACACAAAATGATCTATAGATTCATTGCAATTCCCATCAAAATACCAATGACTTTCTTTATAGAAATAGAAAAAAAAGCCCTACAATTGGCTGTAATGCATACTCTGCAGTGATAGCAAGCAATTCTTTCCTATTCAAAAGGCATTCCTGATTATTCCAATTTATGCACAGAAATGTTGCCAGATTGCCAATAAATATATCTTCTTTTTTACTCTCACTAATTCAGAGGACTCATTTTTTTAATAATATATCTCTCTATTTTACCCACTAAAGTGGATTAAACTGTATATTAAAATATTTAATATTTTAAATATATAAAATAATAAATAATATATAACATTCATTAAGCAATGGCATCTGCATAAATTGAGGATAATCAATCATGAGATTCAGGATTCTGTGAAAGCACAGACTGCTTCACAGAGACTGCAGAATGTAGCCAGTCTGTACATAATCCTGGGCCATATTTGAGGAGAGTGATAAAATATTTTCATTTAAACTGAGCTCATTAACTGCATTCCTGTGCTATTGTTATGATTACTTGCTTAATCTATTGTTATACTTTGGATATGAGGTGTCTCCCTAAGCTCCTGTATTAATGCAGGCATTTTGAAAGGTAAAATGATTGAATTGTGAAAGATGTAACCTAATTATCATAGTTTGAATGGACTGACTGGGTGATAACAATAGGTAGGAGAGGCATGGCTGGAGGAGGTGTGTCATTGGGGGCCATCCCTGAGAGGATTCATCTTCCTTTTCCCTCTTCTCACTCTGTTTCCTTTATGCCACAAGGGAAGCAGGCTCCCTCTACTATGTCCTTCCCCCATGATCCCCTGCCTCACCATGGGCCTGTAGTTGATGGTCTATGGATTGAGATCTCTGAAACTATGAGCACCAAATAAGCTTTCCTTCCTCTAAATTGTACATGTCAATTATATTGGTCACAGCAATGAAAAATCTGACTAAAACAACTATTCAATATATGATATAACTTATGTTGTTAGTTTTCAAATTACTTAACAAAATTGTCTCAGAACATAGCTACCAGAATAGAATTATTTTAATATAATCTCACAACAAAGAGGTGATGTTGGTGAAAATTGGCTAAATATCATCCCATTTACCATAGATTATAAAGAATATAAAAAATATCACATGCTTTTCAAGAAGAACCTGTAACATGAGATAGGATTATGAGAATTAGACGTAGGTGTCAGAGATCCATATGGCCCTACTCTAATTGTTAAATAATTTAATTTGATGTCTACCAAGTATCACTAGCATCTGAAAATGCCCCTCATAAGTTTGTTTAATGCTCCCTTCACATCCTTATTCCTCAGTGTGTAGATGAAGGGGTTGATTGTAGGAATCATCACTCCATAGAACAGAGCCATGAACTTGGGTTGATCCCTCGAGATGGAAGAGGGGGATTGAATGTACGTGCTAATGCCTGGGCCATAAAATAAGAAAACTACAATGAGATGAGAGGAGCATGTTCCAAAAGCCTTTTTCCTTCCTTCAGAAGATTTAATCTTAAATATGGCATGTCCAATACTCACATAGGAGACAAGAATTAAGCATAGAGGAACAGCTATTAAAAAAGAGCATACCAGAGAGAGTGTAAACTCATTAGCCTCCTTTTCCCCACAGGCAGTCTTTATCAGAACTGGAATCTCACAAAACAAGTGATCCAGTTTATTGATGCCACACAGTGGCAACTGTAATGTTAGAGTGACCTCAAAGACACCATAAGTAATTCCACTTATCCACATAATGGACACTAACAGGATACAGATGTGCTGATTCATGATAAGGGTGTAGTGCAGAGGCCTGCAGATGGCCACATAGCGATCAACAGCCATGAGAGCCAGGAGAAGACATTCTGTGCTTCCCATTGTACTGAAAAGAAACAACTGAACTGCACACCCCACATAGCTGATGGTCTTCTTAGAGCTACCCAGGTTAAATAGCATCTGAGGCACAATGCTTGTGGTATAACACATGTCCAAGAAGGAGAGGTTGGTGAGGAAGAAATACATGGGTCTATGAAGACAGGGGTCTAATTGGGACACCAGAATGATGGCTATGTTTCCCATCATGGCCATTGGGTATGTTATTAGAAGAATAACAAACAGAGGAAGCTCTAGCCAAGGGTGGTCATCAAAGCCTAGTAGGATGAACTCTTCTGGGTGGCTTTCATTAATTAGTGCCATTCTCTTCAGTTTGCTTCCCCTGTATCAAGAAAGTGTCAAAAAGAGAGTTATGAAATGTTGAAACATAGTTCAATATTGGCAATCCACTCACATATGACGGCATGCAGTTACATATGGGGCAAATAATATAAATGATGTTACGACAGGTGACCAAATTACCTTTCACATCAGTACAAATTAAAGGCAGTTACTTTCAACATGTAAAATTACCTTTCTAAAACTGAAATTCCTCCTATATTTAATCAGTCTGACAATAAATATGTCCTGGAGTACTGATAAAGATGCAAGGAGAAGTGGATGTGACTATGTTTTAGAGACTTCTAACAATGGTTTTCAAACCATTGGTGTTATGAAAATCAGGTAAGGATATGGTTGACATGAAGTTTATTATTTTCTATCTCTGGACATCTGATATAGTAGATGTGTCATGGGACAATGGAATCTGAATATTTATACTTAGACATGCTACTGCCAGTGGATATGAGGTACCTCATATTCAAGCAATAGCAAAAGAAGTAGGTGGAAAATACCTGGCCCTATGAAAAACAAGATAATCCTTATTTAATTCAAATAATTAATTGAATAATTAATTATATTACCTCCATGCATAGTAAGAAGACTGTTGAATCAACTTCAGCCTTTTAGAATTGAGTGAAAGTTTCAAATATTTTTAACATCAGTTTTTTTAAGTATAAATTGAGACAGTTAAGATTTTCCACTGCTTAAAAGTTTGGTTTTGCAGTCCAGTTTATTGGTGCAGGCCTATAACACCATCTGCTCAAGAGGCTCAGATAGCAGGAGTTCAGGATTGTGGTCAACAAGGGTAACCTATGGAGAGCCTGTGTCAAAATTTAAAAATATAAAGAACTGGGTTGTAATGCAGCGGTAGAGGACCCCTAGTTTGAATTCCACTACTGCAAAACAAACAAACAAACAGAATAGATTTTCAATGTGCTTTTTCTCACATAACTGATAAGTTCAAACTTTGAACATTAAGTTTTATATTAAATTTTACTTAATTTATCCTTATAAGGGACTTTCCATTATAAAATAAACATAATGTTATCCTATTTAAGTATGAGCATTTGAAAAATGATAAGTAATTGATTATACATGGCTACAACCATATTTTTTGAACTACACATAACTGCTGTCAGGAGAAACCTCAATATCCCAGTTCAGGCCCCAGAGACTTATTCAAATTCACCAATCATTTCACATTTCAAGTACATACATATGTCTGTTTCTCAGCTAAAAGACACAATAAAAACAACAGGATTCATTAGCTGAGTAAAGGAGTATTTTGAGAAAGGAAAATGAAGTAAAGCAGGTTTTAAAATTTATATTTTTCTTTTTCATCAGTGGTGAAATACAGTCCATAAAATTCCTAATCTTTGTAAAATGGTGACTACTCATATGGAGAGTTGAGACAGCATTGATATGACAAAATTTGAGTTATTCTGCCAGTCCAGTAGTGATTAAAGTTTATCAGATTACATGCTTAGGATTAGAAGGCACAATTTTTATATTCTCTATTTTATTAAATCCTCAAAGCTATCCTGAGTGGATTCACACATAACTACTCAGAGCTAGGGTGTAAACATTGACTTTTGATTATAGAGTATCCTGATTCTGAAGTGTGTAACAAAAATATTAAATCAATAATTGCAACTAATCTTTAATGCACCCTGTGTGCCAAACACTCCAATAAACACACTTTTTAAATCATCTAGTACATACCTCCAAACCACATAAAAAAATATTATGGTGCCCATATTTCAGGATGTTGTTAGTTATTGATTTCTATTGTGTGCTAATAACTAGAAGCTTCTAAAGATCAAAAAGCTATTAATACCTTAAATGAGGTAGTGAAATATAGAGACTATAAATTCGAACTGTTAAGATTTAAAAGAAAACGTGTATTCTAGAAATATTTCTTGAATGTTTTGTGGCCTCTATATTTTATTTGAGCTTGACTTATGCTAGATGTTATATGAACACAACTAATTTTGAAACAATCTTGATCCAAGTTCTTTTTCAGGTGAAAATCCTATGTTGTAGGCAGAAAATGAAATAAGCATGGTCAGAATTTATTGAATACCATATTGCCTATTTGTTGGGAATACTTATTTTCACATTTTACATCTTTCAAGCAATAACTCTTTGTTTTTGTTGTGTTTAGGATCAAACCCAGGGCCTTGTGGATCTTAGACAAGCATTCTACCACTGAGCTACCTCTCTAACCCTACATTTTATATTTTCCTATTCTTGCCAACCTTCAATTTATTTTAGGTTTTATCCTCCAGGATTCCTTCCACAATTAATTACTTATAACAATTAAGACAAATAATCCCTCCAATTTAATTTCAATTTTTAAAATATCTGTATTATTTAGAATTTTGTTCTTATTATTCACCTTAAATGTAGTTTTATCTGTGAATGGAGATTACCCCTGAGCCCTTCATTTCTCTGGATATTTCCTTCAAAATATCAGTGACGATGTGTCTATTTGATTTACTCTGACGTGTACTAAAAGCTCTGTAATTCTACTCCTGGATCTCATCTTTTCATATTCATGCTCATATTTCATTATTTTATCTCTTGGAATCCCATCTGCTGTTTTGTTCTTCTGCTTCTAGTGTTTTTCCATTCCTATCTCATTACATAGGAATCTGTTTATATAAAAATGTTAAAAATCATGTTAATAAATTGTCAGTCTGTTCCTGTTGACCTCTTCTTTGTATCTTTCCTCACTTTTTTCTAGTGTAGCTTATTCACATTCTTCATTTTCATAACACATAGTATTTTATCTGTTCTTATAGGACTTTTTAGCTTTACAGTGAAAAAAGGATGACACAAAGAAATCAATGTCATTTTCATCTGAAACCAATATCCTTGAAACATAAGAAGTTAATATGACTATTGACCAAACATTTTTAAATGATACATTTTTATAGTTTCATGAGTGAATGAAAGCTTCATACATCATTTAAGTAATATCTGTCAGAAATACTCCATGAAATTTTAGATTATTTTAATGCTTTAAATGACACATTGAGAAAAAAAAATAATTAAAAAGAGAAATCTATTTGTTCCTAGAGCCACTATACAAGATATTTCCAAGGTTTACAAAAAGCTACCTGAAATTAAGTTCTCTCTGCTTCATATATGCCTAGGCACCATGAGGCCCTAAAATCTACCCAGAGCCCAAACTTTCCAAAGAATTCATGAACCTTTAAAAACAAATGTCTTTTTTCTTACCTTATGTTCAAAAATATTTTTCAATAAAAACAAATTTGTAAAGGAACACACTTGAATTTTTGAAACGTTCAGAAACAGAAGAAACTACAGTCCATGGTTGCATCTTTACATATGAGTTTCAGAACTGTTTGTTTTTAGCTGATACAGATCCAAAAAGGAAAAGAGTCTGTTAGGAAAAAAAATATTAGAAAATACCCAGAATGTTTTGTGGGAGTTCTATTTATATGCTGTTTCTGAGGTCCCTGGGACACTATATTCATATTTCCTTATCTCATATGAGTTAGTAGAAAGAGTTCCTGGGGACAGAGATCCCTGTGGGACTGTTTCTTATGCACAATTAGTTATCTACTGAACTGAGGTTGGGAGCAAATCTCTTGTTAGATGTATTTGCAATAAACTTATTCAATTTACCATCACACTAGACTTTGATTTTAAATAATATAGATAATAATGAATAAAACAAATAGTATACTATAAGACCAGATCCAGTTTGACTAAATGATTTTGGAGAATTGATACCAGGCATCTTTGAATATTTTACTTTATTAAATCTCAGAATATGTCACATTAGATTCAATTACTTCTAGTCATAAGAATAAAGGCATTCAACAATGGGTTGCATAAAAAAAAAGATTTTTTTAATGAGTGGAAACAAATAATACTAAAAAACCTTCAAAATATTTAATGTTTTTATAAGTAGGTGAAATGGCAATCATTTCATGAGCAAATTATATAATATAGCCAAATGTAGATAACATTCAAATATAAAAATTACAAACTTCATGAGCATATTATTTTGAAAAACTAATTCAAATACAAATTTTAGACACAAATAGAGAGTTTTCATTTTTTGAATTTCCTTCTTTGATTCATAATCTCTTCTCTAAGGATAATCATTACTGTCATATTTTTTAATTATGTATGTACTGAATATTCCCTATTCCACTCTTCTATTCCAAGTCCATTCTGCATCTCAATATATGTCATATGTCAAAAAACCAAAATAACAAATTTATTTATAGATTGACTTAGCTTTGTTAATGATTCATGAATCAGTGCAGTCTACCTTCTACAAAATACAATAAGAGCACTCACTGCACAAAAGCAGAAGAGTGGATTTTGTGATTTGGGAAGAAGCAAAGAGTAAAATAGAAACAGTTGATTTATTGTCACATGTCACTCTAGGTTACTTTTTTTTTTAAGGGACATTGGTCTATTATGCTGATTCAGATTGACCAGAATCCTTTTTCAGGAAAAACTAGTCTGTTTTGGAATTGATTTATATACCTCACATTTTAGTCTGATTATGTAGAATTTAGCTTAAGTGATTACATTTTGGTTTGGTCTGTTCTGTCAGGGCCAAATGGGTGCTCAGTCCAAAACAATAACCTCCCAGACATTTTGTTTAATGGTTTCTATTCTGTGTCATTCATCTAAAGGAAGAATCAAGATTTCTTGATAATTGGTTTCTGGTTTTGTTCAACTGAGGGAGAGTTACTACTCAAGACAGTAAGTAAAACACAGCTATTTTGGAATATGTTCCTCCAGCTCCCTCTCAGCCAACACACATGAAGCTGCCTATGTTGCTCAACCAAAGATCAGCGCTCCTGAAAGCTGCCTTATGTAGAGAGACATTCTTTCTCTTTCTTCTTTCCAGTATAACTTCTTCCCTTTGTTACTTTGGTTTGGTAAAAGGTTATTCACTGTTAATAGCTCCAAGTGTTCATTTATTCTTATAAACACATAGAAATTCCTTATTTGTATTCCTAAATCCTTCCAAGACTTCAGACATGTTTCTTTAGCTAAAATTCCCTCAATACCCTTGTTGGAGTGTGCCATCTATTTTCTGCTGAGATCCTGCCAGATATAACTCTGCATTATAGACTAAGTTTGTTTCCTGTTTCAGAATTTTTTTCTAGTTTTTGTTTGTATTTATTCTATATTAACAAAATGCATGCATTTATCATGTATAATTTGATGTTTTGAAGAACATATTCTTATGCGATGATTAGATAATCCACATTATTTATCTCACAGCTCTGATTTTTGTGATAAGAACATGTTTTCATCCACTATCTCAATATTTTTAAGAGTCCAGGGTAAATGGTCAAATGATCAATAGAGAAGAGAGAAGGGGAAGGAGAGGTACTGAGGATTGAATTAGAAGAAGATATATTCCATGCTTTTATAATTCTGTCAAAATATATGCTATTGTCATGTACAACTAAAAAGAACCAATAAAGTAAATAAATAAATAAACAAACAAACAAAAGAGTAAATATACTGAAAACAATATTCACCATGTACAATAGAATCTCTTGAAACTATTTGTCTAATGTAATTGACAAATTATATCCTTTGACCAACATATCACAAACCCTCACCTCCAAAGCAATATAGAACCTGGTAATGGCTGTTTTATTGTCTACTTTTATGTGACCAGCTTCTTAGATTATTTTAATGAGTGAGTTCATAAGAAACTTATCTTTCTGTGCCTAGTTTACCTCACTTAACATAATAAAGTCCTATAGTTCCAACCATTTTGTTGCAAATAATATAATTTATGGGATTTCTGATTTTGTGTGTGTGTACAAATTTTCTTTATGTATTTATCCATTTCCTGTCTTGACTATTATGAATAGTCTGCAATGCACATAGTGGTACAGATATCATTTTGATTGTATTCTCTGTAGCAATAGTGCTGGAACAAATGTTAGTTTTATTTTTAGTTTTTGAGGAATCATAATACTGTTATCCACAATGTCATTAAATTACATTCCCCCCAGCTCTGAGAGGCTTTCCTTTTCTCAAGTTCTCAACAATATTTCTTATGTCTTTTAGATAATAATCATTCTAAAAAGTGGTAGATCATCTGTGATTGGAGTTCTAATTTACATTTGCCTAGTACTACCTTGAGCTTTTTTTTAAATATACTTATTGTTTATTTGTATATGTTGTTCTGAGAAATGTTTCATTTCTTCAGATCCTTTGCTCTTATTTATTTATAGTGTTTTTCCTAAATTAGTGCATTATAAATATGCATAATGTAAAATTCACTGTAGCATGTGCATATATGTAGAGAGGAAAATTTGGTCAGATTAATTCTACCATTCCTCCTTTACTCATTCCTCCTCCCTCTCCCTTAATTATCTTCCTCTATTAGAAGTGACCTTTTTTTTTCTGGTTTCATGGAATTAACCACCCTATTTATTTTTATTCTCCTTAGTTTCTTCTAGCTTCTGCATATCAGAGAAAATATTTTACCCTTGACCTTTTGTGTCTTTTCAATGCAGGTACTGGTTTTGTTACTATTGAGTTTGAACCCAATATCTTTATATTTTCTAGATATTAGCCTCTTATCAAATGCAGAGTTGGCAAAATTTCCCCTATTTTGTAAATTGTTTCTTAACTCTCAGTTTTCAGTTTCTGTGCAGAAGCTTTTTGGTTTAATGTATTCCCATTAGTTTATTTTTGCTTTTGTCTTCCGTTGCATTGTTGGAATCATATCCAAAAAAGTCATTTCCCAGATCAACATTGTATTTTTCCCCTATGAATTCACAATGTGAGAGTAGAAGTAGGAGTTCCCATGGTGCCAGTTAAATCTTTTCTTTGCTCAATGGGAGACTGCTGGCATATTAGCAAAAGCCAGCAAAATTTTGACAAAGCATTTCAATAACCCCAAATCTCCTATGGCCATTCTCTCCTCTTTACTATACTAATCCACACAATACATTACAGACATATAAGAGACTTCAAGTCTGAAGCTTATAGGTGTTCTTTTACATAGTTATTTTTTTTTCCATTGTAGAGAGCTGTGCCAGAGGAAGTTAATTGTGAATTCTAAGACTTAGAAACTGAGTCTGCAGAAACTATTGTCACCCTACTTGCCACTTTAATTTTTATTAAAATCTTCATTATAAAACATACTGAAGTATTGTGGAAACAATTTATGTTAATAGAATATTATATTAAATTATTTGAGTAAAAAGAAATACTATAAATTCTTTGTTCATTCATTTTTTACAAACCAAATCCTCTGTGATAAAACTATTATCTTTATACAACATATATCTATGTCTTTTTGTAGTTTATAACATTTTCCTTGAAATTTGATTTCATTTTTCTACAATTCTTTAAATATATTCCAAAAATACTTTACTTTTTAAAATCCAAAGTAGTTCAATCATAGTAATTATGTACTTGCTAACTAATAATAACTATTAACAATAAAAAGAATATAGAGCTAGGCATATAATCAACAATGTAAAAACTAAATTTCAAAATTGTTCAATAAAATTTATTTTTATTCTTTATTTGTTGCATGTTGATACGTGAAATTATATATCTTATATACAACATGTTTTGAAGTGTATATATATATATATATATATATATATATATATATAAAACAAGTGCATTACTGAATAATTATTATTTCTATGATGAGACACTTTATATCTACTTTCTTTGTTTTTTCAAGAATTGAATACATTATCTTTAGCTACAGTCATGCTGTGCAATCAAATTTTTGTCAAACTATAACTATGCATCCTTTGGCCAAATTTTCAAATCCTTACCACTCTTAAACACCCCAGTTTCTAATAACCACCATCCTACTTTTAGATATATCATGAGGTATTTGTCTTTTGTGATTAGCTTCTTTCATTTAACATACTGTATTGGAGGTACATCTGTGTTGTTGCAAATGACTGAATTTCCCTCTTTTTTATGTCTATATCGTGTTCTATTGTGTGTTGCTATCACATTTTCTTGATCCATTAATCAGTTAATGGACACACATTAATTCATCTCTGTTGTGAATAGTCCTGTGATAATCAGGGGAGTGCAAAGATTTCTTTGATATACTTATTTCACTTCCTTCAGATATGTATGCAATGTGTGATTGTTTATCATATAGCAGTTTTAGTTTTAATTTTTTGAGTGAGCTTCATTTTATTTTCTATAGTGGTTGTATATCCCATTAACTGTGTGCAAAGGTTTTCCTTTGTCCACATCTTTGTCAACTCTGGCTGTCTTTTGACTTAGATAGTAGTCATTCTAATTGGATTGAAATAAAACCTCAATGGGTTTTCAGGATATCATTGATGATTAGTAATATTGAACAGTTTCCATAAACCTGTTGGCCAAATTATGGATGCTCTTGAGAGGACTTTCTATTGAGGTCTTTGGCTCAGTATTTATTTGTGTTCATTTTTTTCTTGCTATTGAGTTATTCAGATTCCTTATTCATTTTGAATATTTACCATCTATTAAATATATACTTTGCAAGATTTTATCCCAATTTATAGGTTTTCTCTTTACTCTGGATTATTTTCATTGCTTTTCAAAGTCTTTTAGTTTGATATAATCCAATTGTCATTTTTTGTTTTGTCACTTGTGCTTTCAAATTCATTTTCAAACATTCATCACCCAGGTCAAAAGTTTTTATCCCTCTTTTCTTCTAGTGGTTTCATAGGTTTAAGTCTTACACTTAGGTCTTTCATCCGTTTTGAATTTTTTTTTATTTTATCAAAGATAACATTCTAATATTCTGATGGATTCAGAATATCATATTTTATTAGCACCATTTATGGAAGAGATTATTCTCTTCCCATTGTGTATTCTTGAAATCTTTGAGAAAAATTTGTTTGGTTATAAATGAGTGGCTTTATTTTTTGCTCTTTCTAATCTTCCACTGGTTATGTGTGTGTGTTTGTGACCAACTGCCATATCATCTTGGTTACTATGACTTCACTGAATATTTTGAGCCAGTTTATGTGCCACTTTTGAATTCTTTGTCATGTAGTCTATCTCTGTCTCTTTATAGTCAGTTTTTGGCATATAATTCTGCATATTTGGTGATATTATTTTGCCATGGTTGTTCTTGATCCTTGTGGTTATGTATCGATGTCGATGCTTTCAAGAAGTAGGTACTTATTACAGTCTTGACAGCCTGGTTTCATCTTGGAATGCCTTTTAAACTGTAAGTCTGTTGATAGAATTTGGGTAGACTTTCTGAAGGTGTCCTTGAGCCCATGCTCTACTATCATTGACATGCTATGGACACTCTAAGCTAAGATTGCCATGCTGATGGGATTTCATGGCCTTTGAAGTTGGTGCTGTAAGCTTATGGTCTCTGAGGTATATATTGCACTTTGGTGTATCTGAGGCTTGTAGCTACTAGAGGTCTTTCTGCCAGAATACTTCGGATACACAACAGTGACCAAGGCATCTGTAGTTTGTCAGCAGTGATATGAGCTGGAGAATGAATTTGTCTCTGAGAGGCTACAGGTTCTTGCCTCATGTTATAGCCTATCTGATGAATCAGTTCATGTGTCATGGTCTAAAGTTAGGGACTGTGGATGACTCTTGGTACTGGTTTTTACTTTGTTATCCCTGTGTTGGGTTGCAAGTTAAAGTCCTACACTTACTTCTCTTTTATTATTCTAAGTAGATGACATGTCCCTTTGCACTATTCTGCCTGGGGTTGTGAGAGGGGCCATGGGTAATATTAAACAGTTCTTCCTGTCATCTTGAATGTGTCTTCTTTATCATTATACAATAACTAGGTACTGTGATCTCTCATCTGGTTTTCTTAGGTCTTGTAAACATATTTTTGATTATATAATCATTGTTTCTATTCATGAATTTGTAGAGGAAAGAGTATTGTTAATAGGCATATTTTCCATCTTGCTCTGCCTTCCTCTGAAAAACTACTTTCTTGACATTATACTTCTTGAGAAAATGTACACCTTCTGTTCGGTCTTCTAGACTTAAAACATCTTCATTGTCTTTAACTCATCTCTTTCTCAGAGGATCCATATTTAATAAAATTTCCAAATTAAACTATTATACCAATATCTCACAATTTCTCTTTTTTTTCATTTTTATTGTCCATCCTAGTCAATAATCTCATGGTTATAGTAACTTTATCAAATCATTTTTAAGATATTTCCTACTTCAAATTATTTTTATGCTACTAAATGTAGTCTTAAAATAGAGATCTTTTATAATGTTATGATTGAATATACTGTAAAGTATCATCACCTTTATCAATGCACATTTAAATTTTTACCATTGGTTGTGGTTCCTGGTTCTAACTTAGCATTAATTCTCCTTCTAATGTAACATAGTGTAGTCTCCAGCTTGTAATTTATTGAATTATTCATAATTTTGCATGTGTAATATTAAATGCACTTTATTTTACAAATAGCTTGTTCTAATTGAAGAAAGCATGTATTTAAAAATGGAAATGCATTATAGATTTAACAAGTCTATAATGAATATGTAGTTTAATCATTGTTTTGTACCTAAAAAAAAATATAATTTGTTATTATTCAGTTTAAAGTAAATAAGTAAATACTATTTCTGTTGATTAAAATTGACATAAATTCATATATACAGACAAAAAAGCCCAGAAATTCTAACACAATAATATGAATGAATGATAAAGACATCATTCTAAATGAAATAAGAGAGTCACAAAAGTATAACTATTATATTATTTCAATTTTAATATTTATCTAGAATAGTCAAATTCATAAAAACATAAAGCAGAAAAATGGTTTCTAATGGTTTGGGTGAAGAAATGGTACTTTACTGTTTTATGTGTGCAAAATTTCAGTTTGAATATTAAAAGATTTTTGAAGATGGATGGTGGTGGTGGTTACACAGCAATGGGAAAGAACTTAATGCTACCAAACTGTATGCATAAAAAACTAAGGTGGATTTAAAATTATACAATAAATAAAGTTCTAAAATTTTTACATGATGCTACATTAATATGTATAATTTCATGTTTTTATGTATGTTAAATATACATTTAAAAGCAAAGATAATAAAATTATTCGTATTTTAGTGTGATTTAAAAATACATTCAAAATTTTTCAAGTATAAAATAAATTTCATGTAAAATGAAAAACAATATAGCAAAAAAAAAAGAAAAGCTCTCTTTTGAGACTCAGTTCTAACATAAACTATACAAACTCTATAATAAATGATGGATTTTCATTTTTTTTCTCAGCAAGTTCATTCTTTGGGTAGAGAAAAGCTAAAAATTTTTGTATGTTTGTTGGGTATCTTGCTACTTTATTGCTACTTTTATGATGGAATCTTCAGGTTTTTCTATGAATAGAATCATATCATCTGCAGACAGGGGTAATTCGACTTTATCCTTTCTCTTATTTGTATGGTTTTTATTTCTTTACCTTATATAATTGCTGTAGCTAAAATTTCTAGTCCTATATTAAGTAAAAGCAATGAGGATGGACATCATTGTCCTGTCCCCAGTCTTAAAGCACAGGGAACAAAAACAAAAATTGACAATGGGATTACATCAAACCAAATGCTTCTGTACAGCAGAAACAATCATCAGAGTGAAGAGACAACCTATAGAATCTGGAATATATAGAGAGCTCAAAAAACTTAACAGTAACAAATTTTAAAAATTCAGTTAAAATAAGCAAATGATCTAAATAGATATTTCTCAAAAGAAATACAAATGACTGATAAATATATGAAAAAAATGTTCAATATCATTAATCAGCAAATAAATGTAAATTAAAACTCTAGCTAGATACCATTTTATACCAGTTAGAATGGTTATTGTAATAAACAAACAAACAAAAACAAACACCAAAGAAACAAAAATGAAAACAAAAACCAAAACAAAACAAAAAATAGCAAATGCTGGAGATGTGGAGAAAGAGGAATAAATATTAACAGTGGAAATGTGGAAGTTTCTCAAAAAGAACTGCTAAATGATCTAGCTACCCCACTGCTGAATATATATCCGAAGGAAATGAAGTTTTCATACAAAAGAGATTTCTGCATGCTCATGTTTATTTCCACACTATTCACAATAGCTGAGATATGTAATCACCCCAAATGCCCATTGACAGATAAACTGATATGGAAAATATATATATATATATATATATATATATATATATATATATATACATACATACACACACACACACACACACACACACACACACACACACACACTGGGGTACTATTCAGTCCTAAAAAAAGGAAAAAGAAAAAGAAAAAGAAATCCTGTCATTTGCAGCAAAATGGAGAGCATCCTGTAAAGTAAAATGCTAGACACAGAAAGACAAGTATTGCAGGTTCTTTTTCATATGTGGAAACTAAAATGTTAAACTGAGGGCTGGGGATGTGGCTCAAGCGGTAGTGCGCTCGCCTGGCATGCGTGTGGCTCCGGTTCGATCGACCCTCAGCACCACATCCAAATAAAGATGTTGAGTCCGCGGAAAACTAAAAAATTCTCTCTCATTTTCTCTCTCTCTCTCTCTCTCTCTCTTTTTAAAAAAAAAGGCAAACTGAACTTAGGGAATGGGTGATTGGATAGGGGCAATTGTGGAAGATCAGTGGTTGGATGGACGTGATCAAAGTGTGCTATATACAGGCATAGAAATATCACAGTAAATTCCATTATTTATACAATTATTGTGTTAATAAAAAGTAATAATGAGGCACAACATCATTGTTTATCAATGCTGGTTAATTCAAATCTTGAAGGGTTCTTGGAAGACTATCAAATATTTCAAATGCAAAGTGCCTAAAACATTCACTGACTCATGCCCCTTTTCAATATTTGTGTATGGTCTTTCTTATGCATCTCCTTTATCATACTATTAGCTTGATGTGCTTCTATATACTTGTTGTAGATATTCCAATCTTTGACATCTGCCTTTGGAAAATAACTTTTTTGAGGGGTCTATAAATAGTCTTCCTTCTTATTCCAGAAACATATTCTTGAAAGTGCATTTTAACATTTTTTTAATTCTATAATATAGTTTATTTTAAGGAAACTTAAAGAGATGAAAAACTGGAAGAGGCATTATTGAAAACAAAAATAACCAAATACCTAGGTCATTGGTCCACTTTGAATTGAGTTTTGTACATGGTGAGAGATAGGGGTTAAATTTCATTATAATACATGTAGATTTCCAGTTTTCCCAGCACCATTTGTTGAAGAGGCTATCTTTTCTCAAATGTATGTGTATGACATTTTTGTGTACTATGTGATAACTGTATTCACATGGGGTTGTCTCTGTGTCTTCTATTCTGTTACACTGGTCTTCATGTCTGTTTTTGTTCCAATACTATGCTGTTTTTTTTTTTTTTAACTCTAGCTCTGTAGTATAATTTAAGTTCTGGTATTATGAAGACTCCTCCTTCTCTTTTCTTGCTAAGGATTGCTTTGGCTATTCTGTGTCTCTTGTTTTTCCAAGTGAATGTCATTACTGTTTTTTCTATTTCTATGAAAAACATCATTGAAATTTTAATAGGAATTTCATTAAATCTGCATAGCACTTTTGTTAGTATGACCATTTTGACAATATTAATTCTACCTATCCAAGAACATGGGATATTTTTCCATATTTTAAAGTCTTCTTCAATTTCCTTCTCTAGGGTTCAGTAGTTTTCATTGTAACTGTCTTTCATCTCTTTTGTTAGATTGATTCACAAGTTTTTTTTTAGGCTATTGTGAATAGGATAATTTTCCTATTTCCCCTTTCAGCTGACTCATAATTGGTGTTTAGGAACATATCTGTTTTATGAGTATTGATTTATATCCTGTTACACTTTGCTGAATTCATTTATGAGTTCTATAAGCTTTCTGGTGGAGTTTTTTGGGTCTTCTAAATATAGAATCATGTTATAGACAAACAGGTATAATTTGAACTCTTCTTTTCCTATTTGTACCACTTTCATTTCTTTCTTTTGTCTAATTGCTCTGGCTAGGGTTTCAAGAACTGCTAATGAAAGTGGTGAAAGAGGGCTGCCCTGTGTTGTTCCAGCTTTTAACAGGAATGCTTTGTATTTTTCTCTATTTATAATAATGTTGGTCTTGAGTTTAGCATATATAGCTTTTATAATGTTGAGATATGTTCCTATTATCCAAGACTCAATAAGTTAGATAGTATCAAACTAAAAGGCTTCTTCACAGCACATAAAACAATCAAGAATGTGAAGAGAGAGCCTATAGAATGGGAGAAAATCTTTACCACCTGCACCTCGGATAGAGCATTAATCTCCAGGATATATAAAGAACTCAATAAACTTAACACCAAAAAATAACTCAATCAATAAATGGGCAAAGGAGCTGAAAAAGCACTTCACAGAAGGAGAAATATTAATAGTTGAAAAATATGAAAAAATGTTCAGCATCCGTAGCAATTAGAGAAATACAAATTAAAACTACACTGAGATCCCATCTCACTCCAGTCAGAACCACAATAATAAAGAATATCAATAAATATTGGTGAAGATGTGAGGAGAAAGCTACTCCCATACATTGCTGGTGGGCTGCAAATTGGTGCAAGTATTATGGAAAGCAGTATGGAGATTCTTTAGACAATTTATAAAGGAATCACCATTTGATCCAGTTATCTCACTCCTTGTTCTATACTCAAAGGACTTAAAATCATAATATTACAGTCACATCAATATTTATAGCAGCTCAAGTCACAATAGCCAAGCTATGGAAACAACCTACGTGCTCTTCAACAAATGAATGGATAAAGAAAATGTGGCATAAAATATTGCTCAGCCATAGAGAAGAATGAAATTATGGCATTTTAAAGAAAATTAATGAAACTAGAAACTATCATGAAAGTGAAATAAGCCAATCCCCAAAACCAAAAGGCTGAATGTTCTCTCTGATATGTGGATGCTAACCCAAAACAAGGGAGGGTGCAGAGGGGAAGAATAGAAGTTAATTGGATTAGACAAAGGAGAATAAGGGGAAGGGAGGGGAGAGGGAAATAGGAAGGACAGTAGAATGAATTGGACATAATTTTTCTATGTTCATATATATATGCATGACTAGTGTAATTCCACATCCTGTACTACCACAAGAATGGAAGTCATACTCCACATATGTATAATATGTCAAAATACACTCTATTGTTATGCATATCTAAAATGAACAAATTTAAAAATTTGTTGCTTGAAAAAAAACTAAATAAAATATGTATTCAACCCAAATCCCCAGCAATAGATGAATGGATTAAGAAATTTTATATATACCACAATTTATTTACCTTGAGAGCTTCATTGTGTGTGTGTATATATATATATATATATATATATATATCAAGGCCATAATAAAGAATGAAAACATGGAATTTGTCAGTAAATGAATGGAAATGGAGAATATTATGCTAAGTGAACTTTGTCAAACTCAAACACAAAAATCAGACACAAATTAATAGACAATAGAAATGAAGTCTAGTATGATGAAAAAGTGAATGAGAGAAGGGAGGTAGGATTGAAAGGAAAGGGGGAGAGGACTGTGTGGAATCATGAATTGAAATTGATTTCCATGTATATATGAATTTATTGAGATAAACCCAACTACAATGTATAATTATAAAGCTCTAGTTTATAAGAAGAAAGAAGTAAGTAAGTACACAAAAGAAAGAAAACGCAGAAAATTTTAGGAAATGGAAATATTAACATTGTTGTTGATATAAGATTTGAAAAAGGTTTTAAGGGATGTTTACAATGTGGTTGTTGAAAAAGAAGAGTAATGGGAAGTAGTGTGTGGAATATAAATAGATAGTTATTTATCAATTTCTTATCTGTATAAAGAATTAAATCTTAGTATATGTCAAGACTTTCAGTCCTCAAGGACAGCAGTTAAAAAGTGACACACACAGGAAAGATTGAATTTTTTGGTACAATGTGAATCCTAATGAAAACAGTTAGGTTTAAAGTTTTGTTTGCAGAATAAATTCTTAAGTGACTAATTGAGTGCTCCCTGTATACTGAAGTTTTATTTTCTGTTCATATGTATTTTATTTTATTTCTGTTCAAGTTTAAAAAAGAAACTTTAGCATTTCCTCAAAATATAGCATAATTTTGGGGTTGGAGTTGTGGCTCAGTGGTAGAGCTGCTTGCCTAGCACATACAAAGCACTGGGTTTGCTCCTCAGCACCACATAAAAATAAATAAATAAATAAAATAGAGGTATTGTGTCCGACTATAACTAAAAAAAATTAAAAAGCATAATTTTATAATAATGGGAAAGTATATACCTTAGGTAAGTATTTATTTTTACCTATTATTCTTTCTTCAAACAAAATCTGACATACATTTCCCTGCTGCACTATATCTAATGCTTCTCCACCAAACCTTCATGCTTTAGTGGACCTTGGGACTCCTCCAAGTTATTGGAATTCTTAGTATCACAGAGTAAAACATCACTGGATTGATATCAGTCATAAAGGCATTTATTGATCAGAGTCTTGGTTTACCCTGACTCATACCTGTTAGAAGAGAATACTTCTAGCTTTGAAATTATAATGCTATGAAGATGAAAATTGTTCTAAAATATTTTGATTTCTACCTAGTGAATTTCCAAAATATATGTTGACATTATTTTTGTTTTTCACACCTTATACTTTCTAATTGACAAAAGGTACTTTCTTCCTTTTATTTTTCAGGAGTTCTGGCCAATTAAAACATCTTTGTTCATTTTCTCCTCCAATACTCTCAATATCACTTATCCTGATATTTTTGTAGGTAATTCTTAGGAAGTTCTGATTTTTTTTCACAGAGTCTGAAATATGTTCATACATCTCAACAAGTCTAGAAGACAGCATACCCATTTATCCAGGGCAGAGGATAACTGAACATGTATCTTAATAATTGTAACCAGTCTATCTATCTGTGCTTTCAAAAAAAAAAATCTTTCTGGATCCCCCTGCCCCCACCGATCTAAAAATACTGTATTTTTCAGTATGTTAAACTTAGCTGTGACATTAATTAATAAAAGTGTTCAAAGATATTATTTAACATTACAAAATTTGTATTTACTTAAGTGTATGTGTGTGCACACGATTTAGAATCATTTTCTGGCAATTAGCTAGCAACCAGCCAGAAATTGGTCATATTTTAAAAGTTAAAATTCTCCAAATTAAATTCACAAAGACCAATGCTCTTGAGAACCGGACCAGTACTAGCTTATCTGTTATTTTTAAAAGATTGTATCTGGGTTACAATTGATTCTTGTTCAGGCTAAGATGTAAGTTTTTCTTCCAACAATCCATCCAGAAAACATGCCAGAAAACTCCAAAGGAGACCCTGTTTTTCATACAATGTTTATTTCTTCATGCTAAAAGAGCATGTTGAATTCTGAAAACACAAATTGAGCAACAAATAACTGCAATGCCCTTAGTTTTCTCTCATACATTATAAATTAGTGAAAACATTTAAGTTTTGTGGATCCATTTGTGCTTCTATGACAAAGTATCTGAGACTGTGTAGTTTGTAAACAATAGCAACTTATTTCTCACACCAGTAGTTTTAGTGTCTGGTAAGGACCCAGTTTCAACTTCCAAGATGGCACCTTGTTTATTGCATCCATTGCAGGTGAGTATTACTGTGTTCTCACAGAAGGGAAGGAAAAAGTTCACAAATGGCCAAACCCTGTCAATCGTCAATCTTGTTTTATAACAGCTTTAATCCATGTCAGGAGGGAAAGACCTTGTGATCTATATTTCTTTCTTAATACAAATTTATGTTAACATTCAATACTTTCATTTTGGAAGGGACAAATTAAAAAAATAAGAGCTTGACTCTCAGAATTAAATCTTAGCAGCACTTTTATTGTTGTTGTTGTTATTATTATTATTATTATTATTATTATTATTATTATTATTATTTTGGAGGATGGAACCCAGGACCTCAAGCATGATGAGTAATAGCTCTATCACTGGTTTATATTTCTTACCCCACTATCTTTTCTTGAGGGGTGGGTACTAGTGATTGAACTCAAGGACACTCGATCACTGAGCCACATCCCCATCACTATTTTGTCTTTTATTTAGAGACAGGGTCTCACTGAGTTGCTTAGTGCCTTGCTTTTGCTGAGGCTGGTTTTAAACTCGAGATGCCCCTATCTCAGGCTTCCAAGTTGTTGGGATTACAGGTGTGTGCCACCATGTCTGGCACCATTATTTTTTTTTATCTACAAATTTTGAGCATTACTTGCATCCAAAATTTTAATCAATAAAAATATACTCATAGTTTGTTGACATAACGAAATTGCTCTTCATTCTAAAAATAAATTATTTTCTCTTATACTGATTATTTCACAGTCTAAGAGGACATTGCAGACTATTCCAACTTATTTGAATAAACGTTGCCAGATTGCCAATAATTATTAATCTCAATTCCGTGTTCTGTTGCTGATTCTGAAGACATGTACTTATAATATCTTGAAGGAATTTTAGGAAATGTATCACTTTATTTGACTCTTCATAATATTTAATGATAAATCCATTAAACATACAAAGCACTGCACATTTTTCATTAAGCAAAAATTATAATGTAATTTTCAAAAGTCCTAGTAACTAAAAAAATTGAAGTTGATAAATGTATGAGACTTATTATTCTTTTAAAGCATAGAATACTTCACAAAGAATGCATACTAAAGCCAGTCTGTGCACATACATGTCTGCAAAATTTGCACTGTGATGAAACGATTCTTAGGTGAATTGATGCAGCACGGTAATAAATGGTCGCCATGCTTTTGTTCTGAGAATTAGCTTGCACTAATAAATTTATAATATATGGGGTGGGGTTGTGGCTCAGTGATAGAATGCTCACCTAGCACATGAAAGGCCCTGGGTTTGATCCTCAGCACCACATAAAAATAAAGGTATTGTGCCAACTACAACTAAAAAATATTAAAAAACTATAATGTATATTGTTAATTTTTAAACTACTTAACAGAGTTACTATTTCAGCATGTGGGAATCTGAATAGACCTATTTTAATATATACACCTTCCCCAAAAAGGCCATTACAGGTGCATATTAATAGAACATCATAATTTAATTATGATAATTGCTTAACATGGTTATAAGGAAAAAATATTACATGTTCAAGAAATACAGGTAACCAGAGACTAGATTTGAGAAAATAATGAGTTATTATAACATGATGTATATGCTTACTGTAATTGTGAAATAATTTTACTTAAAGATTCCAAAGTATCACTTGGAACAAAAAATGCTCCTTCCCATATTGCCTAGTGCCTCCTTGACATCTTTATTCCTCAGGGTGTAGATAAAGGGGTTGATTGTAGGAATCATCACTCCATAGAAGAGAGCCATGAACTTGGGCTGGTCTCTTGAAATGGAAGAGGTGGGCTGAAGGTACATGCTAATGGCTGGACCATAAAATAAGAAAACTACAGTGAGATGAGAGGAACATGTTCCAAAGGCCTTTTTCCTCCCCTCAGAAGATTTAATCTTAAGTATGGCATGAGCAATGCTAGCATAGGAGGCAAGAATTAAGCATAGAGGAACAGCTATTATAAAAATGCATGCCACAGAGAGTGCAAGTTCATTAGCCTCCTTTTCCCCACAGGCAGTCTTTATCAGAACTGGAATCTCACACAACAAGTGATCCAGTTTATTGATGCCACACAGTGGCAATTGTAATGTAAGTGTGGCTTCTGAGATAGCATAGGTCAGTCCACATAGCCATGTAATGGATACTAATAAGATGCAGATGCGCTGATTCATGATGAGGGTGTAGTGCAGAGGTCTGCAAATGGCTACATAGCGATCAAAAGACATGACAGCCAAGAGAAGACATTCAGTGGCTCCCATTGTGCTGAATAAATAAAGCTGAAGTGCACACCCCACATAGCTGATGGTCTTCTTAGAGCTTCCTAGGTTAAATAACATCTGAGGCACAATGCTGGTGGTGTAACACATGTCCAAAAAGGAAAGGTTGGTGAGGAAGAGATACATAGGGCTGTGCAGCTGGGCATCTATCTTGCACACCAGAATGATGGCGATGTTTCCCATCATGGCCATGGGGTATGTTATGAGAAGAATAACAAATATTGGAAACTCTAGCCAAGGACGGTCAGCAAAGCCTAGCAGAATAAAATCATCAGGGTGGCTATTGTTAATTAGTGCCATACTTTCCAATTTGTTTTACCTATAATAGGGAAAAAATAAAAAAAAATATTTATAAATAATGATAATACATTATTATGCATTGTTTATCCACTGTTGAAAGATGGGATGCAGTAACTTTTTTGGGGAATAATATAAATGATCTTGTATCAAGTGACCCAATTTCCCTTCATAGCACTGTAAGTTAAAATCGGTCACCTTCAATAGGTGAGATCACCACTCTGAAACTGAATTTCCTTCTAAATATACTATGGCTATCTCCTAAATTATGAATAGGATTATATGAAAATTAGAATTGACTGTGATTTGAAAACATAAAAATATTGTTTGTTGAACTCTGACTTGCAGAAGAATTAATAGAGCACAGAGCCAACAATAAGTTGTCACTTGCAGGAAAAAGGATGAAATTAGACCAGAATGTGTTCAGCAAAGTAAACCAGATGTAGAAAAACAAGTATGTTTTCTCTCATATGCAAAAGGTATTGGGAAAGCAAAAAGGAAAAAAGGAGATTTAATGAAAGTAGAAGGGAGAATATTAGGGTATAGAAAAGTTATGGGGATGGAGAAGAGGATTATAAGGGGAGGTCATAGGGATTGAAATTGGCCAAATTATGGTATATGTATGCACAAATATGCCACAAGGAAGCCTACTATGCTCTATAGTTTGTATAGTCCAACAAAGAACAAAGAAACAAAATTGAGTAGGCTGTTCCTGTATCTCGGCATCTGATAGAGTAACTGAGATATGGGCTGAGGATCATGTGGCTAATTTTTAGAAGCACTGCTTTAGGGAAACACAAAATATTAAGAATATTAAAATATTGAGGTAGTGATAGTAGAAGAAAATTAAAGAACTAATGTGGAGCCATAAGAATAATAATCAAGATAACCTTCTCTGGCACCAATTAGTTGGTGAAATAATTATATTATCTCTATGGGGAATAAGAAATATTTGATGTTAAAGAATCTATCTGAGCTATTTTGAATTTAGCAAGAAATATTAATACTTTTAACATTATTTTTCTCCATTATAAATGAAGAGAGTAGAGCTATAGTCACATACATTTCTCCATGCTTCAGGATTTGTTTTTTCTGTAATTTTTTTTCTTTTGTAACTGCTTGGTTAAAACTTTGGGCATTTTGTGTTTCGTGTTAGATTTTAGTTAATTTAGTCGTATTGTATGGATTTTCCTTTATTGAATGGGATTATTACCTGTTTTTATGTATGTTTTGGCCAGTTATCTAAGACCCACTCTTTATACAGTTACAAATACATTTTTGAACTCTAGGTAACTACTCTCAGAAGATAAGTCAATTTACAAATGCAGGCCCAGAGACCTATTCAAATTCACATGTTGTTTCACATTGTCAGGATATACATATTCTTGTGTTTTTCAAAAATATCCACATTCAATGAGACAAAGTCAAGTAGCTGAGAAAAATGTCATTTTGAGAAGACAAACAATGAATTGACAATTTTTGTTTATATATTTTCCATTATCTAGTGATGCCTTTGGGTTACATAATATCCATAATGTCCTGTAAGTTGGGCAACATTCAGTTGGAAGGTTACGGTAGCATTTTTGTCACAAAATTCCAAGTTACTTTATAAGTGAAACTAGTGGTTAAAGAAACAAACTACATTTTTATGGTTCAAAGATACAATTTTGATATTTGGTTTATCATTGAGGCCTCAACATCCTCCTGTGACATGTCACACAAAGCTATTCAGAGCTAAGATGAGATGTGAATCTTGCTCTTTGTATATGATTCTAGACCAGAAGTATATAATAATAATAATAATAATAATAATAAAATGATGATGATTCTAACTAATCCTTAATGATCCCTGTTTGCCAATAAGCCTTTCATCCCTGTTAAATCAATTAGTAACCATCTTCATTATCTATTTTATCATATCAAAACCTTATGATAGGGGAATTTTAGTTACATATATTTTCATATGTTGTTAATCTTTCATTCTAATCTGCTATAACAGATACAGTTGTAAATACGAAAAAATGATACATAGTTTAAATGAGGTGGAGAAATACTGAGACAATTAGTTTAAAGATTCTATATAAAGTATCTGTACACTGTCAACATTTATAACCAAATGTGGCCCAGATACTTCATTTAGCTAACATTTAAAACGTTATTTTTAGTACCACACATTCAGAAATATAGTATAGCCTATTTTTAATGATAAAATTCTGTTGTAGATAGATATGAATCAATAATTGCATTCTAAAAATAAATATCTATAAAACTGCAAACTACCCACATTGTTATGTAATTGAAGCATGAGTCATCCTTTGTCTATTCATTTAATACTGTCATATTCACCCTTTAAATTATTTTACCAGGAATCATCCTTCAATAGTTTGAAAAGTAAATTTAGATTTGAAATTTTATGAATTCTTTATAATTTTTTTGTCTTTAATGAAAGCATTTACTCCAGTATTCTTTGAGTGATTTTATTAAGTTTATATTTTTAAAAACCTTTATTCTTATTATTCACATAATTGTAGCTTTGTGGATGGTCATCACTCCTTTCAAAAGACAAAATGGTAGCACATTTGGTCATTGATAAATTTTATTTGGTATTCATGGTAATAGCACTGGGCAGTAGCAGTATCATGACTTTTGTAAGAAAACAGGACTACTGAAAAATAACTAATTAGTTAACATCAGGTTACTAAAGGTTTTATTTTGAAAGAGTTAAAACAGAAAGTTTTCTTATTGTGCTGAGTCAGGTAGACAGAAATCTCCTGTTTTATAGAAAATCTGGTCTGTTTGGCATCTATCTGCTTCCTTTAAATCTTCAGTTTGATTATGTGGCGTTTAGTATGAGAGACTAATTCAGTTTGCTCTGCTCTGTTGGAGCCTACTAGAGGAGTTCAGTCCAAAACTAGATTTGCCTAGGGACATCACAGCAAGTGTGAATTTATTTGGAAGCATTGGTAATCCACACAATATTAAGCTCTATAATTCTATTCTTAGGACTCTTATTTTCTCCTTGTTTTTCTCATATTTTATTACTTTTACTTCTTGGATTCTGTGGCTTTTGAATCTACTACTTACAGTAATTTTTAATCTCTATTTCACCTCACAAGGGTCTATTTATCCACAAATCTCAAAGTCACTGTAACAAAGTGTCAAACTCTATTCCATTGATATCTCCTTAGTATCTCCATTCACATTTCATTGTAGTGTATCCTACTCACACTTCCTTTTCATCACATACAATATATTTACCACATTCCTTAGCTTTATATAGTAGAAGACCACAAGGAGAAATATTGACATCAAAACATTTGGATGAAATATGAGGACAAGTCAATCTATGAAAAATTTGTATACTAAAAACATTTTTTTATTAGTTGCTCAAAACATTACAATGATCTTGACATATTATACATTTGATTCAAATGGGGTATGAATTCTTATTCCAAAAACTTATTTATACAACATATTCACATGATTGAAGGAAATCTTCAAAGTCCACTCAGGTATTAAGAATGTCAGAAGTAATATTTATTGAAATTTAAATGTGTTTAATGTTATTTTAAGTAAGAGTTTTTAAAAAAGAGAATATAAACAAAGAGTAATGTAATTGCTTCTATAGCCACTGGAGTAGGCATTTCTAAATTTTAAAGAAGTCTCCTTGAAACCAAATGAAATATTCTCTGACTTTCATACTCATATCAGGCACTATGCTCTACACACATTCCAACCATCCCTGGAATATTCACCTAACCCATAAAGAGTATTTTTACTTACCTTATTTTGATAAATATGACTCAGTTAAAAGGATTTTTGCAGGAGTACCTTAAACATTTTCATACTCTAGAGAAGAACAAAATGTAGTACAAAAATGAGTACAATATTTAAGAATCAACTTCAAAACCCTTAGCTTTTCAGTTGATAAATGATTCCAAAAAGGAAAGACAGACTAGAAAGATGATAGTAGAGAGCACAAAGGATGCTTTGTGTGAATGCTATTTGTACACTCTTACTGAAACCTCTTGGGCATAGGTTTCAAGCAGACCATTTATTTGTCCTTATCCCAGTTGAGTTGGCAGAGCATGTTCCATGGGAAAGAGTTCTTTATGGAAATGCATCTTTTGCACAATTAGTTACCTATTGAGTTAAATTGGAAGTGAGTCTCTTCTGTTGTTAGATGTGTTTCAAAATAACAATATACAATTTTAAACATTTATTTCATTTTTATTTATTTAAAACTATTTGTAGATATGTATTTGTTTTTTCTATTGATGAATAATAACTGCATCTTTATGGAATACAGTGTGATGTTTTGGAATATTTATACAATTCATGTTGATGATCTGAGAATACTAACTTATCCATAATCTCAAACATTTGTCATTTGTTTATGCTGAGTACAATCTTCTAATTGAATTACATAATAAAATATTATTTACTATAGCAAACTTCTATGTAATAAAACACCAACTCTTCTTTATACATGGCTATGACTTTGTAATCATTATATTGCTTATACATTGTAGATGCTAGTGCATTTTTGAATAAATAGTGTGCGAATATTTATTTCCTATTCTGAGGTTTGTCTGTTTAATTTGCTAATTATAGCCTTTACTATTGTTAACAACTAAAAACTTTTAGGAAAAAAAAAACTTTTCTTTTTTTTTCATTTGTTGCCTTCACCTTTATATTCTTGTCTAAAAATTCTTGCCCAGACCAATGTCACAGTGTTTCTAGTTTTTCTAGAGTTTGGGACTTTACATTAAGGTCTTTGATTAACTTTGAGTTGATTTTTATATAGGATGAGTGAAAGCAGTCTAGTCTCATTCTACATGCAGACCTCCACTTTCCTCAGCACCATTTATTGAAGAGGATATCCTTGCACAAATGTATATCCTTGGAAAAATCCTTTGGAATTTCTAATTTTTCTATTCTTTTCCATTGGTCTATGTGCTTATTTTTGTGTAAGCACCAAATTCTTTTGGTTCTCTAGTTTTTTAGGATATTTGGAACTCAGGCTATGTTTTGCCTTCACATTCCTTTTTTGCTTAAAATTGCTTTGGATGCATGAGATCTTCTGTAGTTCCATACAAACTATAGAATTACGTTTTTTAATTTCAGTCAAGTATGATTTTTGAATACTAATTTTAAATAAGATACAATCAGGCTCTGTATTTTCAGGGAAATTGGTTCCAGGATCCCAAACAGGTATAAAAATCTGTAGACTTTCAAGTCTCTTATTATAAATAACATAGTATTTGCATATAACCTGTATATATTCTTCTTTATATTATCAATCATTTTTTGATTTAATTTTAATGCCTAATACAATGTAAATAGTTGTTATAAGAAGATGGCAATAAAGACAAGAAAAAATCTGCACATGGTTAGTACAGACATATATCATTGTGGACATATTTATGGAATACATTATCTACTGATGTATGGATATACATCAGATATACATGTATGATTGTTGAATGTATGGACAGAGAACCCATGAACATGGAGGGCTAACTGTACAGTGAATTAAATAAGTAGGAAAAATCAGATCATTTAAATAAATGATTTGAGGGAATTTAAATGTGGGTTTTCTGATACCATACTTCATTTATTCTTAAAATATCTCACATAATATTTTACTGTTTAATCTGATTGTTTTGCTGTTGAGTTCTTTATGCATTCTACAAAATAATCCCTTGTCAGCTTTTTCACTTTGTTGATTCTTTGCTGTGCAGAAGATATAATTCCAGTTTGTTCTTTTGTTACCTGTATTTTTGAGGTCTTATTTAAAAAATTATTGCTTATGCCAATGTCTTGAAAAATTTCTGCCATTTTATTTCTAGTATTTTCATAGTTTACCATCTTACATTCATGTTTTAATTCTTTCTGAGTTGGTTTTTGCATATGATGAGAGACAGGAGTCAAATTTCACTCTTGTGTACATCGGTTTTCAGTATATACCACTTATTGAACAGGCTATCCTTTTTTTTCCCCTTTTGATGAGAGTTATTTGGCTGTACATGCAAGGGGTTATTTCTGGACACTCTATTCTGTTCCATTGGTCTGTGTGTCTGTTTTTGTTTTGATTAATATAGCTGTGTGGCATATTTTGAATCATTAAATTGGCATCTTCTGTTTTGTCCTTTTTGGTGAGTAATTGGCAATTTGGGGTTCTTTGTGCATCCATATGAATTTTAGAAGTTTCTTTTTCTTTTTACTAATTCTGTGAAGAATATCATTAGTACTTTGGTAGCATAGAATCTGGAGAACACTCTGGGCAATATGAACAGTTTAATATTAATTTTTATTCATTAAAAATATTCATTGTATTTTTTGTGTCCTCTAAAATTTCTTTCCCCAGAGTTTTGTAATTTTTTTAATAAAAGTGTTTTGTTTCCTTCACTCAAGTAATTAAATTCTTGTTAAGTGTCTTAATTTCTCATTAGGTTAAATGTTTGGAATTTTAAAAATTTTATTAGTGCATTATGTTTATACATAATAGTGGCATTCATGTTGACATAATCATGCATGCATGGAATATAATTTGCTTTATTTCAGTCCCTATTACTTCCTATTTTCCTCCCTACCTCTTGTTCCTCTTCCTCTACTGGCCTTCTTTCTATTTATTTATTGTTTCTTAAATTGGTCCTTCACAGTAGTAATATTTACATATTTATATATTGCATTTACATCTTAATTGGGTCATTTTCATTCTGCAGTTTATTCCTTTTCCCATTCCTCCACTCTTCCCCACAATCCCATTCCTCTATTCCACTGATCTCTCTTCTATTTTTATGGAAATGAGTCTCTCCTTCTTTTTTTTTTCTTATTTTGCTCTAGCTTCCACATAGGAGAGAGAAAACTTTGACCCTTGACTTTCTGAATCTGGCTTATTTCACTTAGCATTATGTTCTCCAGTTTTATCCATTTTCCAGCAAATGTTATAATTTCATTCTTGTGTGTGTGTACACGTGTGTGTGTGTGTGAGTGTGTGTGTGTGTGTGTAAAATCATTCATATATATGTATGTGTATACATACACATGTAACATATATGCCAAGTCTTTATATTGAGTAATCTGGGTATAAAATTATAGTAGTAATGTTCTTGAATAGGTTGAGAAATCAGTTATTAAAGATAATAAAATTACTATTATACCAAATAGAAATTGAAAAGGAGAAGAGAAAAATGGACAAAGAAAATAAAAAGAAAGAGTAAAGATAAAATGAATAAGTAATGCAAACTACAATAGAAACATCAGGGAAAAACTGGAAGGTATTTGAGGTAGAAGTAGGTAATGCAAGAAGGAAAAGAGAAGCTATGAGTAGCAAATGTAAACCTGAGCTAGGAAAACAAAAATAGAATGATCCCAGTAAATGCTTTAAAATATCAGAAGAAATAAATCAAATATGTTGAGTGCTCCAATGCCAAATAATAGAAGAACATCTGTGGATTCAATATGAAGAGTATTATCTGTAAGATCACTGCTTATGATAATTCATGGCAAGGTAGGGAGATTTTTAAATATTTCTTTCTTATTTGTATTTCATCAGGATTTAGAAATTTTAGAAAATGTCCACTGAAAGAATTCCCCATGCAAAGACACTTTGCCAGGAGAATTCCAATTTTATTGCAAAAAGCTGTGTGCTTATATAGAACTAAAGGGGAGATGGTAGGGCTAGGATAAATGGCAGGCCACCCGTTTATCGGCAAGTTGTTCCAGATATCAGCTCTGGAGCCCAGGAATTAGTTCTCATTGGGGCTAAGGTTCCCCGCCAGTGAGATTTGAAATTGGCGCTGGCGGGAGAGTTCACAAGGGCGGGAACTTTTTGCGCCACTGCAGATAAGAAGAAGGTAGGAAGAAGTCCTTAGGCGCCATGTTGGGGTTTTTTTCTCTGGGGTACAGCTGCTGTTTATACTTTTCCCAACATCCACTTCTTCTCAACTTTATTTCTAGGTTTCCTTGGGTATGGAGGTAGTGATTCCATAAGCTCCCAAATCTGATAGAACTGTAGGAGAACCCCCTAGTCCCTATCTTTGGTGTCATGCACCTACAAGTTTTCTCCTGGGTCAGAGAGACAGTCCCTAATTGTGACTTGGTAACCAGGTTATTCCCTGCTAAGGTTGTTTTCTTAGATGTTCTCCTGAAGAAAACTTCCTTGTAGCATCCAGCACTGTGATATCCAGTTTGGAATCCCCTGTGTATATTTTGGAGTGTGTGGGGTTTGGTGGTCTAAGGTAGAGGTCTGGCTGATGTGGTGTTGGTTGACCTGGTCAGTGGGCTTATATCTGGATTATGGATGGTGTCCGTGTGATTTTCATCTGTAAGTCCCTTTATGAGGTGTATTGCCATTGTGTATGCATGAGCTTCTTTGCTGGCTGCTCACAGTTATCTTGAGAACATGCCTTCTATGAGTTCATGAATCTAATTAAGAATTAACTTAACTGGATGCTCTAGAACTCACAGCTATGGATGCTCCTAGAAGTACTGAGACACAAAAGCTACTTATCTGGTTGCTATAGTTTTCCTCAGAAGCCAGTGTTTATTAGCCCCAAGGAGATCTGAGTTGGCATGGTTGGAGGGTGCTGAGTTTGCTGACTATTTCTATTGGGTGTAAGAATGCAGGGTGCACAGCTCAGGGCTGTCACTGTCTGCTGCAGGATGCTTAGCACCTGCTCCTTTCTGCAGGGGCTTCTTTATAATGGCAGAGAGCATGTTGGCTGTCTTCAACTGAAAGGTCTATAAATGTGGGCTCTCTGTAAGAAATCTGTGGCCCCAAAGCCTCCATCCTGGCTGCTGCAGATCAGTGGGGTACTGTTCCTATGACTGGGGTAGAATATCAGTTGGCCTTCCTTTGTCTGAGCTCCTAAGGCTGGCAACTGGGAGCATCACCGTCTGTCCACATGGGCTTCTTTGTAGCAAACAAAGTGCTTAGTGGCTGTCTGACACTGTGGGGCCTGTGATGTCCATTCTCTTTGGGCAGTATGTAGAATAGAAACCTCCACACTGGTTGCTGCAGATCACCAGGATTTTACCCATCACTGTGATGGAAGTGGAGTGTCAATTGGCCCATCTTTGCCTGAGGTCCTACAGAAGCTGTGGGGTGCTCTGGACTGGGGTTAGCACTACCCAGGAATGATTTATTCTTGGGTCAATTCCATCCCATTCCTCTTGTCCTAGGGGAGGGGGAGGGGGTTTTACTAACCTTCAGCTAGCAGCTATCCCTCTATAAATTTCTTCCAATGAGATTACTGAAATTTCCAAGCAGTTTCCTCTGGTTTTATTTATCAATACAGGTGGGGAGAAGATTTATTGCTTTAATTTCTTCATAGGAGACTAGCTAGCTGTGGATTCTACTGAATGGATGTCCTGTTTGGTACAGTTTTCAGCCTACAATTTGGGTTAAACTGTATGATCTTCTTCACCTTATATGCAGCTCCTGTCCTGTTTTAAGTTGGTCTGCCTTTTTTTAAAGCTAATCTTGTTAAGGAAGTAAGATTACAGGCAATTTTTCCCCCTCTCCTTCTATGTTACCCTTTCCCACTCAACAGACCTGGTCAGAGATTGGAGTCAAGGATTTCTGTCCTTATTTTCTGCTTCAGTAAAAAATTTTGATTCCCCCTAAGTCTCAAACTGTCCCATATTGAGTTTTATGGTGTTTGCTCTGTCACTCAGCTCTCTGGTCAGCTGTTCTTTTTCTGCTTTGTTTCTGGCCATGGAGGAATTGAGTGTTGTTCTCCAGGTTCACTCTGTCATAATTTCCTCTCCTTGATAAAATTTATTCCTAGACATTGTATTATATATTTGCAGCTGCCAAAAATGAGATTTCATTCTTGGTTTCTCTCTGAGCATTCTCATGATTGGTGTACAAAAGAGCTACTTATTTTGGTGTGTTGATTTTGTGTACTGAAACTTTACTGAATTCATTTATCAGTTCCAGTGGTGTTCTAGTGGAATAGTTTAATTTTTTTAAATATATAGAATCTTATCTTCTACAATGAGGAATAATTTGACATTATATCTTTCTATTTCTATTTTCTCTTGCCTAATTACTCTGGCTACTACTTCCAGTACTAAACTGAGTAAGAGTGGCAGAAGTGGGAATGTTTGTCTTACTACAGGTTTTAGAGGAAAAGTTTTCCGTTTATCCCTATTCAATGTTAAGTTGACTGGTGGGTTTGCCTTATGTACCTTCTATTATGTTGAAATATATTTCTTCTATACCTACTTTGGTACAATTTTTATCCTGAAGGGATGTTGAACTTTTAGCAAATGCTTTTTATGTATCTACTGAGATATTCACATGATTTTTGACCTTCCATTTGTTGATATGGTATATTACATTCATTGAATTGATTTGCAAATAGGCGCTTTAGTTGTGGTCTGTGAAAGTTGTTGAACCATTCTGGCATCTGTCAGTTAAATTCCAATTAATAATGGTCGATAATCTTTTTTCTATGCTGTTGGGTTCCATTTGCTGGTATGTAATTGAGTATTTTATTTTGCATATGTATCCATTAAAGGTATGGATCTAAAGTATTCTTTTAAGTGTGTGTGTGTCCTTGTTTGATTTAAGTATAGAATAATAGAGTTTGGTACAGTTCCTATCTTTTCCATTTTTTTTGGAATATTTTGAGAATTACAATTAAATCTTCTTTAAATGTTTTGTAGAATTCAGTCAAAAAGCCATCACATCTTGGACTTTTCTTTGATGGGAGATTTTACATCACTGTTTTGATCTCATTACTCATTATTGGTCTGTTCAGATTTTCAATTTCTTCTTGATGCAATCATTTTAGGGAGCATATGTTTAGGGATTTGTCTATTCCTTCCAAGTTTTCCAGTTTGTTAGCATCCAATTGTTAATAGTAGTTTTTTATGATCAATTTATTTCCTGGGATCAGTTGTAATATCTCCTTTTTTTTTACCTCTGATTTTATTTATTTGGGCTTTTCTTTTTCTTTCATTTTTATTTTTGTTTATCTAGCTAAAGAGTTGTCAATTTTGTTTATCTTTTTTTAAAAGAATGTTTGCTTCATTTATCTTTTGTATAGTCTTTTAAATTTTGATTTTATTTCTGCTCTGATATTTATTTTTTGTTTGAATAATTTTACATTTGGTTTGTTCTTTTATAAGTACTTGAAGTGTATCATTAGGTTGTTTATTTGAAATCTTTCTATTTTATATTGTTTTCATTTATTATTATAAGCTTCTCTCTTAGTTCTACTTTTGTTATAGCACACAGATTTTTATGTTTTCATTTCAAGAATTTTTTTTTTCATTTTTACTCACTTCAATGCCCCATTGGTTATTTAGGAGTAAGTTGTTGAATTTTGATTTACTTGAATTTTTCCCATTGTACTTGTTTATTTCTAGTTTTATTCCATTTAGGCTTTGGAAAATATATGAAAGGATCTCAATTTTTAAAATACTTTTTAAGACTAGCATATGATTTAACCTGGCGTTTTTTTTCCATTTGCTGATGAGAAGTATATGTATACTGCTGTATTGGATGGGATGTTCTGTAACTTTTTTTCAGGTCAAAGTCATTTAAAATATGGTTTAGTTCTGATGTATCTTTACTAATTCTCTGTATGAATGGCTTGGTCATTGAGGAAAGTGGTGTATTTATTTCACCAATTATTATGGTATTGAAATCTGTCTCTCTCTTTAGATGTAATAATATTTGTTATACTTATGATAGTCATCTTTTCTTGCGAAATTGATTCTTTTAATATTTAATGACTTTCTTCATATTTTTTGTAATTTCTTATTTAATTTTTCTTCTATTTGATATGATTGAAGCTGTTATTGCTTGCTTTTGATTTGTGCAGTATATCATTCTTCAAACCTTCCTTTTTAGTCTGTGGTGTGTATCTTATTTAGTGAAGTGAAGTGAGTTTCTTTTAGGTGACCTATAATTGGAATTTGCTTTTCTAATTCATTGACCAAACTTTTCTTTTGACTAGAGAATTTAATCCATTCATACTCAAAATTATTATCAATAAGGTGTGAACTTACTCTGTCATTTTGTTGTTTTCTGACATTTTTACATGTTCTTTCTTCCTTTCCACCTCTGAAAAATTCCCTCAGTTTTTCCTTACCTGGGAAGTGTTTTATTTCACTTCATTTCTGAAGAATAGCATTGTGGGACACAGTATCCTTAATTTTCAGGTTTTTTTTTTTTTGTCCTTCAGGATTTTGAAGATATCATCATGTTCTCTTATGGCCTACAAGATTTCTGCCAAGAAATCTGCCTTTATTCTAACCAGGATTTCTTTGTATGTGACTCAACACTATTTTCTTCCTGTTTTTTTATTCTCTCTTTGGCTTGTAGTTTTGAAAGTTTGATTATAATGTACCTTTAAAAATGTCTTCTAGGGTTGAGTCTAGTTGATATCCTTTGAGCTTTCTGATTCCTGATGTACATATCCCTTTTAAAATGTGGAATTTTTTTGGCTATTACTTCAATTAAATGAGGTTTTGATTAATTTTTCCCTTTTTTTCTTATTCTACAACTCCTATAATATGAATATTTTTTTCACTAATAGTGTTCTATATATCTTGTTAGCTTTCTTCATACCTTTTCTTTTTTCTTTATTTTTTAAAAAAGTATTAATTTTTCCTCCTTTGTTTTAGTAGACTTTCTAAAATACCTGTCCTCAAGTTAATAAATTCTTTCTTCTGCTGTGTCTAGTTTGTTGAAGAAACTCTCCATTACATTTTTTATTTCACTGATAGAAATTTTCATTTCCAAGTTTTCTGATTGATTCTTTTCAATGATTTCTCTCACTTTGTTAATTATTCATGACATTTGTATCATGTAATGTTTCTTCTCATTTTATTATATTGTCTGTATTCTCCTGTATCTTTGTTTCCTTAAGATCATTGCTTTAAATTCTTTTCTGTAATTCCATAGATTTCCTTTAAATTGGTATGTATTTCTGAAGAATTGTGTTCCCCTGGAAGTGGCATACTTCCTTGGTTCCTCATGTTTCTTGGGCCCCTACTTTAATGTCTGTGTATCTTGTGTAACAGGTGCTTCTTCTCATTTTATCTAGGAGTTTTCATAGGAAAAATATTTTTTCGTTTATGTGTGATATAGATTGTCAGTTGAATTGGTGCTTCCGTTGTGCTCTATGTAAGCTCAGAAGTATAAACTTCAGCTGTATTCAATTTCAGAAATGTCTTTGAGCCCATCAACAGTCTAGGCTACCGCAGTTCTTGAAGATAGTGGTGCAAATTTGCAATGGATTTGGGTTTCCTATACTGTGGATCATCAGGCTTCACAGAGTCTAGTTTTGATGGGGTTGGATCTTGTGATAGTGGCAACTGTAGTTCCAGGGATGTAGGATGCAGAGAGAACCATCCAGTCACTGGGGGTGTGCAACACTGGCAGCATTAGTGCTGGAGTCATGCAACATGAAGGAGACTTTCCTAAAGACCTTGGGATCACACAGGCTATCCCTGGACTTGAGGTACAGAAGCTGCAGGCTTGTAGCCACAGGGAATGGAAATGATCTTTTCCAGGTACTGCAGTATTAGCATGGGTGATAATGGTATCTCTGGCACCAGAAATTGTTGTCCCAGGACTTTGAATTCAAAGGAGATGTTGAGCACAGGTGACACCAGGGATTTTGGCACCATTATCTATAGACTCAAAACCATGGGATTTGAAGGGCACCATTCCTAGGCCCATATGGTAAGTGTGGGTCCTTCTGGGGCCAGTGATCCTGGATCTCTAGGACATGAATGATGCTTCCCCAAAGTCTGGTGGAGTAATTGCTGCTGGTGGTGGCAGTTTCAGTTCTGGAGCTGCTGAACATGAATGGGACCATTCCCACTCCCACAGGGCAATTGTTGACAGTACTGTTATTTTTAAACTCAATAGCCTTGGTCCCATATCTTCAGAATGCATAATGGCCTGTCTCATGCTATGAAGTATACATAGGTCTTAGTCTCATTACAGCATCAGGGGCTTGCTACAGGAATCTCATGCAGGATAGAGTCTAAGATTGACTGTTGTAGCACTTTGGGTTGTGAGGCTTGTGGCGCCTGTTGGGGCCCAAGGAGCACGTCATCTTTAGGTGAAAGCAGTTGTTAGACCACAAAAAGCTCCCCAAGCTGGATTTAAGTGAGTATTATGGAATTCTCCTGCAGTTAGAATTACAGGTTTGCTGCAATAATGGGGGTTACTGGTACCTTCCAACTTACCTTTCAACTAGCAATATGGAGTCTCCCCCAGCCCCTGCCCAACCCCACACCACTTCCTGAATATCCAAGGCCAAAATAAGTGTTTTTCATCTTTCTCTCTGATACCTTTCATACTCTCTTATGGTGTTTAGGATTCCCTCTCTTCCTTGCTGATTTTCATATTCTTCCCTCAATCTCTCTCCTGGAAATGTAATTTTTACTTTGTTGCCCTGTTTCTTCTCTGTGAGAGGTGAGTGCAGGACACTTATGTTCAGCCACATCTTCAATACAGCCCTCACTGTGGTTTTGTTTTTAGTGTGTGCATTATAAGATTTTCTTCCTGGTTGCAAGGAGGCTTACAAAAATACATTATAATTATCTATTATAAATAGTTGGTGACTTATCACAGAGAATGAAATTCAATTATTTGACTCCATTTCTCCCACATTCTGAATTTTTGATGTTATAATTTCATGTTTGTATACTATTATGTCTTAAGAATTATAGGTATAATCTTTTTTGATAGTTTTTTTCTTTCATCCTTCATCTTACAGATAAAACTGTAACTTTCTTATTTCTGATTGCACATTTAGGAGCACAGACACATTTAAGTGTCTCAGAATAATGTGGTATATAATAATGTAGATATGGACAATATAAAATAGTTTAAAATACCGATTATTATTTACATGTTAGACTCAAATCCCTTTATATTTGTTATTTAAATTACTTCTATATGGCTCACAAATTTACAGATATTTCCAAAAATTTTTTTGAAAGGAAGCCTTGGGAAATTGTTGTGGTAAACTTGAGGGTTGGAATAGATGTTTCTAAAATTGGTTTCCTTATGGTTAATTACATTAGCCTTATAGTTATTTCACTCTCAATAACACTTCATTTCAAAATAAATTCAATGTTAGTTCATAATTTTAAAATGATGTCTAGTAGGAATCAAGTAAATATCAATGGAAAATTTTCAAGAAAAATATGAAACTTAGAATAAAAATTTGCTTGGGTCCTACTATTTACCTCACCACAAATTAATTAATTTATTTCCAGGACTTTCATACACATATGTAGGTGCCCACAAAATTTGGGTCAATTTCTAAGTATAAATTTTTTGACTTTTATCTCACTTAATGGTGAAAATTATTATTTTAAATTTAAATATTACTTTTTAAATAATGTTATTTAAAAATTAATTTCTAAGAGAAATTACCAATTAAAAATTTTGTAAAACAACCACAGTGTCTTAAAGCAACAGGACTCATTTTTTTTGTTTATGTCTCATTTACATTGGAAAATCTTTTCCATGTTACTCCCCATTAGAAATACAAGTAGATGGAGTGGACAGTGTCAAATATTTTCTAGATTTTTGTGATAAAGGGAATCAAATATTGCAAAACACCCATTGACACTGAAAATTCCTAGGATTTTGACAATGTACCTCATACTATTGACCAAAGTTATATAAAGTCACACATTTGTTGAATGGCAGAGAAAATTTTAGACTTATCATATTCCTAGAAGGAATGAAAAAAAAATTGTGGAGATTCTTAGAGACTACCACAGTCTTCCATTTTAGTCATAAAAAGATTTATTTTATTCTTCTTAGTACAAACAAATTATATCTGCTCCTTTCTAAAAAGAAACAAGCATTTCCATCCAGTTGGTTTACAACCTTAACTCAAAGTGTAGGACCTTTTAATGCTCTCTAATCTATTCATTAGATCTGTACTTGCATTCTCTTGGCTCAGTGCTCTGTAAATTAAAAAAGGCAAAGTTACCTGCCCTATGCATACTCAAAATTTAACAGATGGAATTGAATGAAGGTGACTAGTATTAACACTCCCATTCAGATAGAGGAAATTTAGAGAAGATCATAATTCATAAGTCCCAAGAAATGCTGAGAAGTATTGAGCAGTTATTGTAAGAAATTCCAACTGTGAGTTCATAAATGTTCTCAACTTCCACTTACTGAAAATAGCTCCTTTATTCTTTGTTTTTCATAATCCTTTAATTCTACATTTTGGACATCCTATTTCCATTATCGTCATTGATTATATTAAAGAAGACAATGTAAGTTTTCTCCACATCCTTTCTATTTAAGAAAATTGGGAGTCCAAGGTTTATTTTACATGTCAAACAGAAGGTTTTGAAAATGCAGATTCATACTTTATTTGTTATATAATTCTTTCAACAATTTTGCTTCTTATCTATTTGATCTAAGTTGATTCAATGTTCTAATGGCCAAGTTCTCGATTCTTATCAAGACACGATTCTCTGTATATGTTAATTTGTAATTTCCTTGAGCCTATCATTCTTCGGTGGGATAAGCCTATTCACTTTTTTCTTTACTTTGACTCTCTTTTCTCTGAATTACTTATTTCAACTGAAAGGATATATTGGGTGTTTTTGTAATTCACAGAGAATGTTTAATAACAGGTGTATGATATATATTCGTGAATCAATTCTTACTACCATGGATTTTATATATGTGTGTATGTATATTCATATGAATATATATAATTATACACATATATATGGAGAGAGTGAGAGAGAGAGAGAGAGAGAGAGAGAGAGAGAGAGAGATTTATGTGTGTAGGTGTATGCACACACATAAATGGGCACTTGATCACTGAGCTATATCTAAGCCATTGTTGTTTTTTATTTTGAGACAAGTTCTTGCTAAATTGTCCACATTGTCCTCAAACTTGAAATACCCCTGCATCAGCTTTGTGAATAGCTGGAATTACAGGGTTATGCCATAGTACCTGGGTTAGGGGTTATATTTTAATTACCTTTTGTTGCTCAAAGAATGTTCACAATTTAATGTGTTATATGAAATTGAGAAAATATTTATTTTTCTTTTTTTCACTCCTCTAGCATCTGAAAATCTAGACTATAATGAGTTATTTTATTTCAAGTTGAATACCTGGACTTTTTTAAGTCCTGTAAAAATGTATCCAAAAAATAACAAATAAAAGTGTTTTCCAACCTCTTTGTCTTGAGTCATTACAATCATTATATTTACTCCATATAGTGATTCTAAGAATGTTAAAGGGTACAATATTTTTTGTAGTATGAATTGGCAATGTATGTTAACTCTAAAAAACATAAAATTTAAATCAGTAATACCAGTTCTGAAATTACAAGCTGACATCCTAACCCATATCCATAAGTTGAATTTCTTTGCAATATTATTTATAATAGCAAACATACGAAGTAAAAAATATTTAACAATATAAAAATGGTTAAATACACTTTATAACTGTATGGTAAAATTTAATTTGTAGAAATTTAAATTGTTTTGAAGAATATAAAAATATTCTCAGGATTATTACAAATGCACAAATAAACAACAACAAAAAACCCCCAAACAACTTATAAACTCCATTGACAGGGAGTTGGAGGGAGTGAATAAAGACCCACGTAAAGGATGATGGTACTAGAAATGTGAATATGCTAAATTAGGGAGAGATGGAAGGTTCAGAAGAGGAAAGATTGATATAGCTCATGGTTTCCAATTTGTATATAGAAACAAAAGGTAAATTCATTTATTAAAATAGTGAATTTAAGATGAGGCTTTTGTGGTAATGGAGAAGTGTTTAGCTTTGAGATGTGTTAAGTTTGAAATGTTTTCCATATATTCTACAAGAAACAGCAATAGTTATTTTATGTTTGAAAATTTAAAAAGATACTTGTGCCACAGATAAAACTGTTTTTATAATTTTGTATTTCTTAATGCTTTTGTGAGAAAACCAATGTTTAAAAAAATTTATGCTTACAGTCTCATTTTTACACTTATTTGAAATACTACCTGTCCTAAACAAAAGAACTATTTGTGAGCTATGTCTTTTTCTTTGCTTTTCTACTCCTTATGGTACCCTCTGTGTTTTGGTTATATTGCTTTGCTTAGTGAATAAAATCCAATCTTTTTGGTTAACATGTCTATGTCTTATATAGTTTTTGAACTTTATGTTTTTAACCATTGTAATTTCTGAAATGATTTGTCTTGCAATCCTTTCTCTGTGGCCTAAAATGCTGCCTCATCTATGTTCTTGTATTATTAACTTCAAATAACTATTTAATTGTTTCAGTTTCAGGATGATTTCCCTCAAGAAGTAGAGCATTTCTTCAGTGATTGCTTTTTTTGTGGTCGTATATTACATCAGGAACAATAAATGTTTATTGAATGATTGTCCATAAATGAATTAATTCAGATCACTATGAGGAAAAAACATTGTCATTTGCAAATCTATATGTAATTAACTTTATAATTTAGAAGAGATTCCATATGTCTGAGTGAGAACTGAACACAAATGGGGAATTTGACAGAAGTAGAAAAAGGAGAAATGTTATCCATGGAGATTAAGGGGGATGGAATTAAAATAGAACTGCAAATAAAATGCAACTAAAATTTCAGATTAAATACACATCATTTAAAGCCACCTAGACTAGAGTCGAACTATAGGTTCAGGACAATTTTGGAAGGGTACATACATATTATGGATTTTATAAAGAGATGTGAGGATGTAATGTCATAGAGAACTTAGGTTCTGAATTAAAGAATTTTTGGTTTGGATTGCCTGGTTATTGAATCACAGAGATATGGAAACTGTATTAAGGGATAAACAAAGATTGTTCTAGAACAAATAATATGCAGGTGAATGGTAAAATATCCAACTCTCCTGACTACTCCAACATTGATAGGAAGAAATTAGACTGATTTGGCTTAAAGGAAGACAGTGCCCTTGGGGGACTTCTAGAAGGCAAAGAAGTTTTAACTTAGTTCGCATATATTGTTTTCTTAACAAAGGAAGACTTGTTTGGTAGAATTCAGTGAAATCATGAAAGCCTGAAAAGAGGGAACATCATTTGAAACATTATTACTATCTTCAAGGTCAAGGGAAAACTTGAAGATTCTTATCACCTTGAAGTACCTTTTAATTCTTAATAAGAAAGATTCTTGACATCACCCTCTTGAAGGCCCCCTTCATATCTTTATTTCTAAGGCTGTAGATGAGGGGGTTCAACATGGGGGTGATGATCCCATAGAAGAGAGAAACCATCTTTCCCCAGTCCTTTGAGGTGGATGAAGGTGGTTGTAGATACATATAGATGGCTGTTCCAAAAAAGAGGGACACCACAACCATGTGGGACCCACATGTTCCAAAAGCTTTCCGCCTGCCTTCTGAAGACCTGATTTTCAGCACTGCTTGAGCTATGAAGCCATAGGAGATCAGGATCAATGTCACTGGAATTAGCAGGATTAATACACTGCAGAAAAAGAGCTCAGCCTCTATAGGCTTTGTGTCAGCACATGACAACTTGAGAAGGGCAGGAACCTCACAGAAGAAGTGGTCCACTTCCCGATGACCACAGCGTGGCATGTTCAGTGTCAGGCAAGACTGCAACACTGAGTGGCTGAATCCAGTGAGCCATGAGAAGGCAGCCATCCTTAAGCAGAACCAGCAGTTCATGATGACTACATAGTGGAGTGGTCTGCAGATTGCCACAAATCTGTCAAAGGACATAACAGCCAGGAGGAGACATTCTGTGGCCCCCAGGGCCAGGAAAATGATAAGCTGGGCCACGCAGCCACTGTAGCTGATGGTCGTTTTGTTGAGACAAATATTTGCTAACATATGAGGGACTATGCTTGTGGTATAACAGAGATCTAAGATGGAGAGATTAGCGAGAAAGAAATACATGGGTGTGTGAAGTTTGGGATCCAGAATGCACACAACCATGATGGACACATTGCCAAAGATTGTGAATGTATATGATATTAACAAAACCACCAAGAGAGGCATTTGTAGCCAGGGACTATCTGAGAAGCCAAGTAGTATAAACCCTTTTGAGGAACTGTCATTTGCCCAATTCATGATGACTCACTTATTTTTTGTTCCTAAAAAAAATATAAGAATAAAGCAGTAAATACATATTATTGATTACTCACTGGATCTGAATTGAGTTATAACAATTGACTTCATGCCAAATATAATCTATAATTAATTAATGAAGCCTTTGTGAATAATATTGTTATTTTAAAACTAAAATCATGGTTCTTCTGTTTTTAGTAGTTGTGTTTGACTTCCCCCACCCCTAACTGCACCCTGTGCTGGGGACTGAATCCAGAACCTTAAGGCCTCATACATTCTAAGTGTACGGTTTTCTACTGGATTAAATTATCAGACCTTGAATTATTTTTAAAGTAAATTATTACATTTAAATGGCATAAAGAACATAATAATATGTGTATATGAAACTGGGTACTTAGTACATTTTAAATCCTGCCTTCTTACTTCATAATACAACATTTGAGTAATACATGCTGCTTTTAATCCAAGTCAAAAAATATTGAGTAACTTTGAAACTGAGTCTTATCTAAATGTATAATTGATATAAAGAAATTCTGCTTGTTTTACTAAGATCTTTATGTGATTTTTTTGAGTTGTATTTTTCTTCTGTGCATATCTATTCCCAAAAAGAACAATCATGGGGCTCTTTGATTTATAGTAAAAGTTTATAGGCTACTTGTGATATATTGTAATGATCATGGGTATCCTCTCTCTATTCACAAATACCCTTGATGAAAATAGTAAAACTTATAATAAAGTAATTATTTGATTGATATGTGACTGACACTGCTTAGTATCTAAAGTACAACATTTCTAATTCTCACCAAAACCCTGAAAAATATTTATGATTTACATTTTATTGCTATTGTGACTCAGGGAGATAAGTAATGTGAATAAACATATTGTGAGGCCAAGACTTACACCTAAGATTAAAATACACTTCTCTCTTTGTGTAATAGTTCCCTTCAAATATAAAAAGAACATAATAAGAATATATGAAGATGACTTACACCATTTGAACTTACAAGCATAAAAATAAAGAGAACTGCAATATAGACTTAAAGAAAAAGACAAAATAATAAGGACTGGTACATTTTACCACAGAATGAGAAACTTTATCCAGAGTGAGAAAAACTCACAATGAAGTATAAACTGGCAGTAGAATGGGTATATGAGAGTGAACAAAGACTTGTAGGTCCTCATAATTTGAGTTGTTTTTAAAATTTTCATTTCAACATTGGCTTTTTAGCTATCAATATTCATTATTTCTTATGTAAAACAGTAACCCACTTTCAGCTGAAAAATATTGTATTGGACTTTCCTGAATTCCCATATAAATTTAGACATCCCACTGACTCTTTCTGTGTATGGAGATATAATGAGCAAATGTTCATTCAAAAGAATGAAAAAATAAAAGGGACTGGTTTCTAGGAAACAAATAAGACACTCTAAATACAGGGTATGGATGAGATGACCTTGAGAGACACTTTCCACTCATGGTAATATAATTTTCTGTAGTGGATACCACTCACCTTTTTTTTTTTTCTGTGACAGAGAGATGTCTACATATTTCTTTGTGCCATGTCTGGAAGAAGGTTGTACCTAATAATGGGTTTTAAATTCAGTAAATTTTTAAGCTTTCAGCCATGTGGCTTTTCACCCACCAGTGAAAAATGAAATTAGGGTGCAACCTGGGCTGCATCAAAAACAATAAAAAGTCTTCATGATAAAGTGCAAGTAAATCATCGATACTGTCTTCAATCATGGAGGCAGTTTTGACTGACATAGGCTCTCCTCTCCAAGATCCTAGTCAACTGCCACAATGAAAGGCTGATTTTACATATATCAATAACATTGATGAGAAATCTTTGCCCCTTTAAGTTAAACCAACCAATCAATATTCACCATGTTTCACACAGCACTGTCCTCCAAATCCTTAGGGATTTGAGATTTCCTCAGGCTTAATTGGCCATCTTGTCCAGAGAGACAAGAAGTGAACTCCATTACCAATTAGCACAATACTGGCACACAAAAAAATGCTTCATAATTCCTACAACGAGGGTGAAGGTTAGAGCCACACAATGTGAACCATGAGAATAATTTTGGGGTTGTTTAATTAGGAAAGCACAAAAATAAATGAACTTACACTCCTAAAATTCCCTTTAAATGGCCTCAGGGCAAAACAGTGATGGGTTTCTATGAGAAAAATATTTCTAAAGTGATTTCTTTAATGAGTAATTCTGAGTAAACCTATTACAGATATGCACAATATCTGAGGATCACCTGTTGGCTATTTGTAGGTCATCTTTGAGTAGAGTGTATTTGGGTCTTTCACCTATTTTTTGTTATACAATGTCACTCAAAATAGAAATTAACATACTGAAGTTTAAGGTTAGTATTAATGCACTGGGGCAGAACAACTGGAAATGACATGGTATTGCAACAGGATTAGTTTTCAAAAAATAAGTTGACATGTGCAACTTATAATATGATATGTGCCAATCTAAGTTTTAATAAAATAAAGGTTATAATTAGTTTAATATTAGTCTAGATAAAATCTGAAAGAAAATATTGAGTTAACATTTTAGTGTATTTATTGCCCCTTTATTTTTCTGTGCCCCATGTATTCCTATAAAGTATAAAATCATATTTGGAGAATATAACAATTTTCTAAATTACATTATTTCTAATACATGTTTTTAAAGCTTTTATAAACTAATAATTTATTCATAAATTATATGTACTTTTATATACTTTTAAAATAATTTTTCTACAATTAAATATTTTTATTTTCTTAATCAGTCACTTTTTGCTATAGGACAATAGAATTAAATGTTTTCTTATTGTAACTTCTTCATTATTTGTTTTTATAAATTTACTTATTTTTTAGATTGACAAATAAAATTACATTTATTGTGTACAACATGATATTTGTATGAATAAATACATTGTAAAATAGCTAAATCTAGATAATTAACATGTATATTTTCTTACATGTATATCATTTTGGTAATTATATACTTATCATCCACTCAGCATTATTCAGTAGTATAGTATGTTGTCACTAATTATTGTCACTATGCAGTACAATTTCTTCCTTGAAATTATTCCCCAGATATAATTGTAATTTTGTATCCTTCAGTCAACATATCACTATCCCCTACCCACCCACTATCCCAATGACCTTAACTTTGGGCAACTACTATATATGGGTGCATCATGAAGTATTTCTCTTTCTGAACCTGGCTTATTTCATTTAATATAATATTCTCTGGTTCATCCCTATTGTTGTAAATGATAGGTTTTCCTTCTTTTTAATGGCTGAATAACATTTCTTTAAGTATATATGTGATGTTTTATTTACATATTCATCCACTAATGGACACTTATCTCACATAGGCAATTTTGATAGTGCTGTAATAAACATGAGACTTACTTTAGATGTATACCCAGAAATGGGATTTTAGGATCATATAATACTTCTATTTTTAATTTTTTGAGGAACCTTTCTACTTGTTTCCATAGTAATTATACTGAATGACACTCCTGCCAAAAGTGTGCAAGCTTTCATTTTTCTCCACATCCTTGCAGACATTTGTTTTCTTTCTTCTTTTTGATAATTATGTTCTATCAGGGGTCAGTTGTTAGCTTGCTGTAGTTTAAATTTGCATTTTTCTGATAATTCACAATATTTAGGATTATTCTTACACCTGTTGGCTATTTGTAGGTCATCTTTGAGTAGAGTGTATTTGGGTCTTTCACCTATTTTTTGTTTTTTAATGTAGTAATTGGTTTTCTTATTACTGAGTTCCTTATTTACTTTGGCTATTAGCCTCTTATCAGATGTATTGTTTGAAAACATTTTCTTATATCCCATGTATTATCTCTTTCTGTTTCTTGTTTTCCTTGGTTTAGGCGAAGCTTTTCTGTTTTCACTAGTTTGAATATTTTTCATTTTGTTGCTATGCTTTTCAGATCATATCGGAGGAAAAAAAAATGCCAAGACCAATGTTGTATAGATTTCCCCTACTTTTCCAAGTAGTTTTATAGTTTCTGGTCTTGTGTTAAGTATTTAACCCATTTTGAATTGGTTATATAGGATGAAAGTCCAATTCCATTCTTTCCCATGTGGATATCCAGTTTTCCTATACTATTTATTGAAGAGACTATACTTTCCCTTTGTTTTTTCTTGGCATTTTTGTCAAAACTCAATTCAACATACATCTGTGGGTTCATATTGGGACTGTCTATTCTGTCCCACATACTGATGTGTCTTTTAATGAGTATCATATTTTTATTACTATAGCTTCAAAGTGTAGTTTGAATTAAATGGAGTTATGTTTCCAGTTTCTTTTTGGAAATGACTGCCTTGGATATATGGGAATTTACTTTTTATAATTCTATGAGAATTTCAAGATTTTTTATTATATTTCCATAAAAAATTATATTAGACCAGCAACCTGCCGAGTGACAGAGCTGCCACACGCGCCTGCAGGGAACTCGGACCTGTGACCCACCAGCAGGACAGGTCCAGTGGCCTGCTGAGGGGCAGGCCCGCCCCCTCCCCCAGTGCTGCAAGGTAGGTGGGACTGTGACCACAGGCAGATCAGGCCCAGCAGCCTGCTGAGGGGCGGAGCCGCCTCCGCCCCCCCGCGCCTGCAAGGTAGGCGGACCTGCGACCCACCGGGAGGTTAGACCCAGCAACCTAAGAGTCTAATAGACCACCATACAATAATCATGGGAGATTTCAACACACCTCTCTCACCACTGGACAGATCTTCCAAACAAAAGTTGAATAAGGAAACTATAGAACTCAATAACACAATTAACAACCTAGACTTAATTGACATATATAGAATATACCACCCACCATCAAGCAGCTACACTTTTTTTCTCAGCAGCACATGGATCCTTCTCAAAAATAGATCATATATTATTTCACAGGGCAACTCTTAGACAATATAAAGGAGTAGAGATAATACCATGCATCTTATCTGATCATAATGGAATGAAACTGAAAATCAACGATAAAAGAAGGAAGGAAAAATCATGCATCACTTGGAGAATGAACAATAGGTTACTGAATGATCAATGGGTTTTAGAAGACATCAAGGAGGAAATTAAAAAATTCTTAGAGTTAAATGAAAACACAGACACAACATATCAGAATCTATGGGACACATTGAAAGCAGTTCTAAGAGGAAAATTCATTGCTTGGAGTTCATTCCTTAAAAAAAGAAAAAAACCAACAAATAAATGATCTCATACTACATCTCAAAATCCTAGAAAAAGAAGAGCAAAACAACAGCAAAAGAAGTAGAAGGCAAGAAATAATTAAAACCAGAGCTGAAATTAATGAAATCGAAACAAAAGAAACAATTGAAAAAATTGACAAAACTAAAAGTTGGTTCTTTGAAAAAATAAATAAAATTGACAGACCATTAGCCATGCTAGTGAAGGGAAGAAGAGAGAGAACTCAAATTACTAGCATACGGGATGAAAAAGGCAAGATCACAACAGACACTTCAGAAATACAGAAGATAATCAGAAATTATTTTGAATCCTTATACTCCAATAAAATAGAAGATAGTGAAGGCATCGATAAATTTCTTAAGTCATATAATCTGCCCAGATTGAGTCAGGAGGATATAGGCAACCTAAACAGACCAATATCACTTGAGGAAATAGAAGAAACCATCAAAAGATTACCATCTAAGAAAAGCCCAGGACCGGATGGGTATACAGCAGAGTTTTACAAAACCTTTAAAGAGGAACTAATACCAATACTTTTCAAGCTATTTCAGGAAATAGAAAAAGAGGGAGAACTTCCAAATTCATTCTACGAGGCCAACATCACCCTGATTCCTAAACCAGACAAAGACACTTCAAAGAAAGAAAACTACTGACCAATATCTCTAATGAACCTAGATGCAAAAATCCTCAATAAAATTCTGGCGAATTGGATACAAAAACATATCAAAAAAATTGTGCACCATGATCAAGTAGGATTCATCCCTGGTATGCAAGGCTGGTTCAATATATGGAAATCAATAAATGTTATTCACCACATCAATAGACTTAAAAATAAGAACCATATGATCATCTCAATAGATGCGGAAAAAGCATTCGACAAAGTACAGCATCCCTTTATGTTCAAAACTCTCGAAAAACTAGGGATAACAGGAACATACCTCAACATTGTAAAAGCAATTTATGCTAAGCCTCAGGCTAGTATAATTCTGAATGGAGAAAAATTGAAGGCATTCCCTCTAAATACTGGAACAAGAGAGGGATGCCCTCTCTCACCACTTCTGTTCAACATAGTTCTCGAAACACTGGCCAGAGCAATTAGACAGATGAAAGAAATTAAACGCATAAAAATAGGAAAAGAAGAACTTAAATTATCACTATTTGCAGATGACATGATTCTATACCTAGCAGATCCAAAAGGGTCTACAAAGAAACTGTTAGAGCTAATAAACGAATTCAGCAAAGTGGCAGGTTATAAAATCAACACGCATAAATCAAAGGCATTCCTGGATATCAGCAACAAATCCTCTGAAATGGAAATGAGGACAACCACTCCGTTCACAATATCCTCAAAAAGAATAAAATACTTGGGAATCAACCTAACAAAAGAGGTGAAAGACTTATACAATGAAAACTACAGAACCCTAAAGAGAGAAATTGAAGAAGACCTTAGAAGATGGAAAAATATACCCTGTTCATGGATAGGCAGAACTAACATCATCAAAATGGCGATATTACCAATAGTTCTCTATAGGTTTAATGCAATGCCAATCAAAATCCCAACGGCATTTCTTGTAGAAATAGAGAAAGCAATCATGAAATTCATATGGAAGAATAAAAGACCCAGAACAGCAAAAACAATACTAAGCTGTCGCGACCCCTTGCCCGCAAGGAAGACGCAACTCGGGAATCTTCTCTCAGCAGTTTATTCAGGTCCTTGATACTTTTTCTTCTCTCCCCTGGATGCCCCTCCCAGCCTTAATAAAGCACCTCAAGCCCCAATGCGAAGCTGCCACGTGGACTTTTCTCATAGGGTGCCAAGTCACAGCGTGCCAATTCATTCTGATAAGGAGTTGTTTGTCACAGACTACAGGGGAAACCAGCGCCATCTTGTAATGGCGGCCACAGTTCACAGAAACGGCTCACCACAGTTCCCCCTTTTTTGTTTTTGTATGACAATACAGGCGAGAGTAGAGGTCCTATCCCACTGTGCAGAAGTGGCTGCATAGTATGGCTCAGCCCTAAGGAGGCGCCTTCCCCAGATCCGAGGCCATATCAGCCGACGCCTTTTTTCGTGGGGCGGGGCGTGGATAAGGTGGGGTAAGGAAGGACGTCAAACCCGCATGCAATAGGACATGCTCTCCTTGAGGTCCACTCCAAGGATCACTTAAGTGCAGTGCCTTGCCTCGCATCCTGTACCGTGACGATGGTGGACGGAGGGGGATAGCCGAGGCTGAACTGTGGCTGTGTACAATGACAAACAAGTTGACAGCACCCTGAAAGAAAGGCACGGACTTTAAAGCGATAGAGAAGCACTAGTGTGGAAACCCATCTGCGTGCAATGGCAGCAAGACCGGCAGAGTGCAAGGGCTTTCCAACACTAAGAGAACAGCGAGGAAAGACATGTCGATCCCAGTGCAATGTTATAATAACTTGGGGTGCAACGACCATGTCAAAGATTTACTGTTTAAGATGCGAAAGCCAGACCTGTGGCGAGTTGCCGTTTTCTAAAGCAGCAAGAGCTTGTATGATCATAGCCTTATCGTGAGCACTGCGGGCCTTGAGACGACAGAGAAACCACAAGCAGAGAAACATACCAAAGCAACACATTGCATCAAAAATGCCTATTCCCACCCACTCCTTAAAAAAGGAAAAGGCAGATGACAACCAATTGGTAAATTGACCCAAGGTCACTGGATTGACATGGGTGTTATTCAAAACAGCAATCTGAGTTAGTTGAGACTGGATCAAGTTTTCTGCTTCCATGGACCAGGTTCCGGATAGATATTCTCCGATGATGCATGAGGCATTTCTGGAATCATAAAATCTGACAGAGGTTATACATAAATGTGCTCGTTGATCAATACAACCCAAATGTACTAGGTCAGACAATTCCTCAACTTGAGCTTGAAGTAACTCTATCCTTTGATTAGCAGCCAAAATCCCAGATAAAATGTGTTGATTAATTCTACTTTGAGATTTAGAAATTACTTGATTGTATTTTTACTTAAAAGCAAATTTATACTAAACACATTTATCTCAAATATCTGTAACTGAAAAAACAGAGTATCTGATAAATGTAAATATAAAACTTAAATTATAGGTTTTCTGTTGAAGAAAAACAATTAGGCAAATATATATTAACTAATCAATTAGGCATGTGCTAATTAATTTATAGATTAACAAATATAGGTTATCTAAATATCTAAAATATATATATAAAGAATAAGAACATAACTTATAATTGTATTAACTTTATGTAACCACGTGGTCTTAAAATATTTGGATCCATTTAAATTTATTTTTAGCTAGGAGTGCACTCTTCTATGTGACGTCACTTGATGTAACTGAAATAAGATCCTTGAGTATACATTTTTATTTTTATAGTTAGCAATGAAAATAAGGATTTTTTGGTCATCACAGGAACTTTGCCGGCTTGTTCCTGTGGCGAGCAAATGCATCCTCATAACCTCCAAAATTAAAAGTAAAATATAAAGAAAGCATATTTGATATCCCCCATCAATAGAACATTATTTAGTAACACAACTATAGAGAAAAAGTCAGGTTATTTAACTTAGAACTAGCTTAAATTTAGGACTGTAACATAGAAACCTGTGGAATTAAATTTTGTCTGAAAAAGATATCTTTCATTAGCATTTACAGGTAGGCATTTTGTTGTAAAAAAAAATACAGGCTCTGAGCAGCTCCGGTAGAAACCTGAAACACAGCAGTACAGGTTAGTGGCTGGAAAGCGGGACTAGAAGTCCTGTCTGAGTGACTGTGGAAGAACCAATCAGAAGCCCGCAAAAGTGTGGGAGGTGGGACCAGGAAGCAGCTATGCCGGCCAGGCACCCCATGGTTACCATGGTGATGCAAACAACATGGAGTCTGGTGCCCATTTTCAGGGCAAAAGTTCTCCAAGTTTTCTTAGCCGATTGTATTTTGTTTGATTTTGTCTGCATTTTCCCCCGCCTGGCCAAGATCTTACTGCGGTAGCAGCTTGTTCTGTCTCTGCGACCTGCGGTTGCAGTTGTACATCCTGTACTTCCTGGCATTCCCCTAGGGAGTCTACAGATAGAAAGGGGTTGGTCCGTGGGAGGTGACAAAGTCGCCCACTCCCCGGGGCACCATTCCGTCCCTGGATTGCCCAGTAGACCTTGGGGCGGGCCCCTGTTCCCGTTTTGAGGGCAGCGGCCAGAACCTGTCCAGTAATATGAGCTCCATCAATATCCTTACAAGCTCGAATCATGTCATCAACACTCTTTGCTCTGGTAGATTTAATGGCATTTTGGCAATAGGAATTTGCATATTTAAGAGCCAATTGCTTAATGACCGGCATGGCTTGTTCCAAGTTAGGGAATATTTTTTTTTGCTACCTGTATCAATCAGGCAAGGAAGTCAGAATAAGGCTCAGAGGGTCCTTGAGCAATTTTTGAAATTTTTGTTTTAGCATTTGAAATAGGTAGAGCCTTCCAAGCCTAAATGGCTGCTGTAGCTATCTGAGCATAGACCCCAGGATCATAATTAATTTGTTGATTTATGATAGCATATAGTCCCAAGCCTGTTAACATTTCAAGGTTATGCCGTGGGAAGCCGGCGTCCTGATTGACTCGGGCTAGCTCGCGACACCTCTCTTGATTTTCACTTTTCCACAACAAAAAATCCCCTCCGGACAACACAGCCATGCAAAGCTGTTGCCAGTCACTAGGTGTCAGCTGATTGGCAGAGAAAGACTCGAAGAGAGTCAATGTAAAGGGGGCATGGGATCCGTAATTAGTAACTGCCTCCTTTAGTTGTTTAATATCCTTAAAGGCTAAAGGAACATGTACTCTGGCCGGCTGTCCATCGGCATCCAAGTTTTCAATTACTGGGAAGTTTGGGCCGTCTTAGGCTGCCACTGAACACCCCCCAGCCTTCTGGGGTTGTCCTTGTCCCAATCGGGGTTATAAGGAGGGAGCGTGACAGCGATCAGGGCTGTAGGTGCTTTAAATCTTGACTTTTACAATCGACCCTCCAGTTCCTCTATCTCCCTTTCCAATTCTTCCTCCTGCCAGCTGTTACCATGGAGCCCAGTTAGTAACTCCCTTATCTTAGAAATGTAGTCAGCACTGTGAAGCCCAGCTCAAGGCCAGAGGCCTTGTTACATATTTTTGTGAAAAACTAGTAAGGGAGTGTCCAGTGCCTGGAATGCTGATTTTTTCAGACAGTAGCCAAATAAAACAGGGCAACATGAAAATAGGAAATTTTATCTATATTGAACCTTTTTGTAGAGATTTTTTTTTGCTAAGAGTCCTAAAATCAGCCATGGTGAATATTCTGGAGAAGGTCAATTAAGACTTTTCTGTGGGCCTGATAGGGAGGGGGAAGATGAGAAGGCGGGGTTGAGAGCGGCTAGGGTGGATCTAATTCCTCAGAACTGTCCGAGCTACTTGTGTCCTTGGGAGTTTTTAACTCAGTCAAGTCCGGATAGAGCCTTCTCCTCTGTTTAACATTCCGTACATTCCCATCCTTCTGAGATATCTCACTTCTTGCCGGAGACAGCCGCCTCCTCCCCTGTTTCATGCTCCGCACACTCCCATCCTCCTGAGATACCTCACTTTCTGCCGTCTCTGACTTCTCCTCATGTAATTGCTCTAAAACTTCCTGTCCTTTAGTAAGTGCTTCCTGACATCTGCCATCTGTGAGGCAACTACGGACCATCTTCCAAAGGGGTATCACCCCACCCTCTAATATGCCCTGCTCAGAAGCAAAGTCAAGGTCTTTGCCTAATTTATCCCAGCTAGGTATAGTAAGGCTGCCCGAGAATGCAAACCACGGTGCAGCAATATCTGTCTTCTGTAAAAATCTCTCTAAAGTACTACGTTTCACTTCCAGGCCCTTGGAACGTAACAGGTCATCTAGGGCCAGGAGGAGCGGACTTGAAGATGTGACACCCATGACACAACAACAAAAGACGCACAAAAAACAACAAAAGATACCACAAAAAAAAAACAAGATGACACAACAAAAGAAACACAGAAAACAAAAGTGAAAGTACACAGTGCAGCTGCAATAAATATGAGGCTCTCTCTTTCTTTGTAGAGGAGCTGACCCCGCTTTGGACGCGGATCCCACTTACTGGGACTATCCCTGCTTTCATCGCAGATCCCACTTACCTGGGACTAACCGGTGCACCACCCCTGACTGACTGAAAGTTCTGGTTCCCGGGTCTCGGCACCACTTGTCGCGACCCCTTGCCCGCAAGGAAGACGCAACTCGGGAATCTTCTCTCAGCAGTTTATTCAGGTCCTTGATACTTTTTCTTCTCTCCCCTGGATGCCCCTCCCAGCCTTAATAAAGCACCTCAAGCCCCAATGCGAAGCTGCCACGTGGACTTTTCTCATAGGGTGCCAAGTCACAGCGTGCCAATTCATTCTGATAAGGAGTTGTTTGTCACAGACTACAGGGGAAACCAGCACCATCTTGTAATGGCGGCCACAGTTCACAGAAACGGCTCACCACACTAAGCAGGAAGTGTGAATCAGGTGGTATAGCGATTCCAGATTTCAAACTATACTACAGAGCAATAGTAACAAAAACAGCATGGTACTGGTACCAAAACAGGCGGGTGGACCTGCCAAATGCCAAGTGCCAATTTCTCGGCTTGGCACAGAATCACGAGCCACCACATAGCTTTGTAGGTTCAAACAGCAATTCTTTATTCCCGATCTCACACCAGCCTCCACACACGTTCAGGGGCAGTCTCCGTCACCCTCACACTTCACCTACTCCACGAGGCTTTTTCCAAATCCCCTTTTAATCTCACGAGAACTCAATGGGAACAAGCAGCAGGAACACCCTAATCCCAGCAGCAATAATCTTCAACCTCAACTTCCCTAAAACCCATATTCTTAAACCGAGAAATGCCTTAAACCGGGAACACCCTAAACCCAAGGACCGGGATACTTCCTCAAACCCGCAGGATACTTCCTCAAACCTGGATCCACCCTCAATCACCTTGAGCAGGGTCATCTTTCTCAAACACACAAGCAAGTTCGCAGCAAATTTCCAAGGCAAGTCCATTTAACATGGGGTACACTGGCAAGGATTACGATGTGTCAATACCTACTTGGTAATGGCCCTCAGCATGGACCAATGGTACAGAATAGAGGACACACAGAAACCAATCCACAAAACTACAACTTTCTTATATTTGATAAAGGGGCTAGAAGCATGCAATGGAGGAAGGATAGCATCTTCAACAAATGGTGCTAGGAAAACTGGAAATCCATATGCAACAAAATGAAACTGAATCCCTTTCTCTCGCCATGCACAAAAGTTAACTCAAAATGGATCAAGGAGCTTGATATCAAATCAGAGACACGACATCTGATAGAAGAAAAAGTTGGCTACGACCTACATGCTGTGGGGTTGGGCTCCAAATTCCTCAATAGGACACCCATAGCACAAGAGTTAACATCTAGAATCAACAAATGGGACTTACTCAAACTAAAAAGTTTTTTCTCAGCAAGAGAAACAATAAGAGAGGTAAACAGGGAGCCTACATCATGGGAACAAATCTTTACTCCTCACACTTCAGATAGAGCCCTAATATCCAGAGTATATAAAGAACTCAGAAAATTAGACAATAAGATAACAAATAACCCAATCAACAAATGGGCCAAGGACTTGAACAGACACTTCTCCGAGGAGGACATACAATCAATCAACACGTACATGAAAAAATGCTCACCATCTCTAGCAGTCAGAGAAATGCAAATCAAAACCACCCTAAGATACCATCTCACTCCAGTAAGATTGGCAGCCATTATGAAGTCAAACAACAATAAGTGCTGGAGAGGATGTGGGGAAAAGGGTACACTTGTACATTGTTGGTGGGACTGCAAATTGGTGCAGCCAATTTGGAAAGCAGTATGGAGATTTCTTGGAAAGCTGGGAATGGAACCACCATTTGACCCAGCTATTCCCCTTCTCGGTCTATTCCCTAAATACCTAAAAAGAGCATGCTACAGGAACACTGCTACATCGATGTTCATAGCAGCACAATTCACAATAGCAAGACTGGGAACCAACCTAGATGCCCTTCAATAGACGAATGGATAAAAAAATGTGGCATTTATACACAATTGAGTATTACTCTGCATTAAAAAATGACAAAACCATAGAATTTGGTGGGAAATGGATGGCATTAGGGCAGATTATGCTAAGCGAAGCTAGCCAAGCCCTAAAAAACAAATGCCAAATGTCTTCTTTGATATAAGGAGAGTAACTAAGAACAGACTAGGGAAGAAGAGCACGAGAAGAAGACCAACATTAAACAAGGATGAGAGGTGGGAGGGAAAGGGAGAGAAAAGGGAAATTGCATGGAAATGGAAGGAGACCCTCAGGGTTATACAAAATTACATACAAGAGGAAGTGAGGGGAAAGGGAAAAATAATACAAGGGGGAGGAATGAATTACAGTAGTGGGGGTAGAGAGAGAAGAGGGGAGGAGAGGGGAGGGGAGGGGGTAAGTAGAGGATAGGAAAGGCAGCAGAATACAACCGACATGAGTATATCAATATGTAAATCAATGGAAGTGTAACTGATGTGATTCTGCAAGCTGTATACAGGGTAAAATGGGAGTTCATAACCCACTTGAATCAAAATGTGAAATATGATATATCAAGAACTATGTAATGTTTTGAACAACCAACAATAAAAAAAAATTATATTAGAAATTTACTAAGGAATTGCAATGACATTTTAGCTCTCTTTGGGTATTTTAACACTATTTTTTCCTATCCATGAACATATATCTTTCCACTTATTTGTCTTTCTCTGTTTCTTTCATCAGTGCTTTTCAGTTTTCTTGAGTTCCTTTTTTTATATAGTTCACAATTAGTACATAGAAACATACTGATTTTTGTTTCCCACAACTTTACCAAATTTGCTTATTAGTTCTAGTAGGTTTTTTTTTTAGCACACAGTGACAATTTCACTTATTCCTTCCTTATTTGTTAGCTTTTTATTTGTTTCTCCCATATAAATATTCTGACAGGACTTCTAGGACTTTTGAAAACAATGAGGTGAAACTGAGCACCCTGAATCTGAACACCCTATCTTGTTCCAGTACCTACAGGCTTTCAACTTTTCATGATTGATTATGATGTTCATTCAAGGATTTTCACATAAGACCTTTCCTTTTTTCTAATTTGTTGTTTTTAGATATCCATGACAGCAGAGTGTATTTTAACATATTATGCATACATGTTGTGCACATCATTACAATGTTGATCCCATTCTTATGGTTGAACATGATGTGGAGTTACATTGGTCATGTATTCATATGTGAGCCTAAGAAAGTTATGTAGGATTCATTCTACTGTCTTTCTGACTCCCATTCCCCTCCTTCTCCTTCATTTCCCTTTTTCTAATCCAATAAATTCTATATTTCTGCTCCTTACCCTCAGTTTTTATAGGTTAATATCCACTTATGAGAGAGAATTCTTTGTTTTGGGGATTGGCTTACTTCATTTAGGATAATATTCTCTAGTTCCATTCACTTACCAGAAAATGCCATATTTAATTCTTTATAGCTGAGTAATATTCCATTGTGTGTATATATACCACATTTTTAATCCATTCATCTGTTGTAAGGAACTTACGTTGGTTCCATAGCTTGGCTATTGTGAATTGTGCTGCTATAAACATGGATGTGGTTGCATCATTGCAGTATTTGATTTTAAGTCCTTTAGATATAGACCAAGGAGTGGGATAACTGGGTCAAATAATAGATCCATTCCAAGATTTCTGAGGCATCTCCATAGTGTTTTCTAGATTGGTTGCACCAGCTTGCGGTCCCACCATCGATGTATGATTGAACCCATTTCCCCACATCCTCAGTAACATTGTTAGTTACATTGTAAGTACCTTCCTACTATGCTTGAATTGTCAAGCTTTTATCAGAAAAAGGATGTTGGATTTTGTCAAGTAATTTTTCTGCACCTATTAAAATTATATGATTTTTATGAACATCGATGTAGCAGTATCCCTGTAGTATGCTCTTTTTAGGTCTTTTAGGGAATAGTCCGAAAAGGGGAATAGCTGGGTCAAATGGTGGTCCCATTCCCAGGTTTCCAAGAAATCTCCAAATACTGCTTTCCAAATTGGCTGCACCAATTTGCAGTCCCACCAGCAATGTACAAGTGTACCCTTTCCCCACATCCTCACCAGTATTGTCGTTGTTTGACTTCATAATGCTTACCAATCTTACTGGAGTGAGATGGTATTTTAGGGTGGTTTTGATTTGCATTTCTCTGACTACTAGAGATGGTGAGCATTTTTCATGTACTTGTTGATTGATTGTATATCCTCCTCTGAGAAGTGTCTGTTCAGGTCCTTGGCCCATTTGTTGATGGGGTTATTTGTTTTCTTCTTGTTTAATTTTTTGAGTTCTTCGTATACTCTGGATATTAGGGCTCTATCTGAAGTGTGAGGGGTAAAAATTTGTTTCCAGGATGTAGGCTTCCTATTTACCTCTCTTATTGTTTCTCTTGCTGAGAAAAAAACTTTTTAGTTTGAGTAAGTCCCATTTGTTGATTCTTGTTTTTAACTCTTGTTCTATGGGTGTCCTATTAAGGAATTTGGAGCCCAACCCCACAGTATGTAGATTGGAGCCAACTTTTTCTTCTATCAGATGCAGAGTCTATGATTTGATATCAAGCTCCTTGATCCATTTTGAGTTAACTTTTGTGCATGGTGAGAGAAAGGGATTCAGTTTCATTTTGTTGCATATGGATTTCCAGTTTTCCTAGCACCATTTGTTGAAGATGCTATCCTTCCTCCATTGCATGCTTTTAGCCCCCTTTTCAAATATAAGATAGTTGTAATTTTGTGGATTGGTCTCTGTGTCCTCTATTCTGTACCATTGGTCCACCTGCCTGTTTTGGTACCAGGGCCATGCTGTTTTTTGTTACTATTACTCTGTAGTATAGTTTGCAGTCTGGTATCGCTATACCACCTGATTCTCTCTTTCTGCTTAGAATCGCTTTTGCTATTCTGGATCTTTTATTTTCCATATGAATTTCATAATTGGTTTATCTATTTCTACAAGAAATTCTGGGATTTTGATTGGCATTGCATTAAACCTATAGAGAACTTTGGGTAATATCGCCATTTTGATAATATTAGTTCTTCTTTTCCATGAACAGGGTATATTTTTCCATCTTCTAAGATCTTCTATTTCTCTCTTTAGGATTCTGTAGTTTTCATTATATAAATCTTTCACTTCTTTTGTTAGGTTGATTCCCAAGTATTTTTTTTTTTTGAGGATATTGTGAATGGGACACCCATAGAACAAGAGTTAAAAACAAGAATCAACAAATGGGACTTACCCAAACTAAAAAGTTTTTTCTCAGCAAGAGAAACAATAAGAGGTAAATAGGGAGCCTACATCCTGGGAACAAATTTTTACTCCTCACACTTCAGATAGAGCCCTAATATCCAGAGACTACAAAGAACTCAAAAAATTAAACAAGAAGAATACAAATAACCCAATCAATAAATGGGCCAAGGACCTGAACTGACACTTCTCAGAGGAGGACATACAATCAATCAACAAGTACATGAAAAAATGCTCACCATCTCTAGTAGTCAGAGAAATGCAAATCAAAACCACCCTAAGATACCATCTCACTCCAGTAAGATTAGCAGCCATTATGAAGTCAAACAACAAGTACTAGCGAGGATGTGGGGAAAAGGGTACTCTTGTACATTGCTGGTGGGACTGCAAATTGGTGTGGCCAATTTGGAAAGCAGTATGGAGATTCCTGGGAAAGCTGGGAATGGAACCACCATTTGACCCAGCTATTGCCCTTCTTGGACTATTCCCTGAAGACCTTAAAAGAGCGTACTACAGGGATACTGCCACATCAATGTTCATAGCAGCACAATTCACAATTGTTAGACTGTGGAACCAACCCAGATGCCCTTCAATAGATGAATGGATAAAGAAATGTGGCATTTATACACAATGGAGTATTATGCAGCACTAAAAAATGACAAAATCATGGAATTTGCAGGGAAATGGATGGCATTAGAGCAGATTATGCTAAGTGAAGCTAGCAAATCCCCAAAGAACAAATGCCAAATGTCTTCTTTGATATAATGAGAGCAACTAAGAACAGAGCAGGGAGGAAGAGCAGGAGGAAAAGATTAACATTGAACAGAGACCTTAGGTGGGAGGGAAAGGGAGAGAAAAGGGAAATTGCATGTAAATGGAAGGAGACCCTCCCTCATTGTTATACAAAATTACATATAAGAGGTTGTGAGGGGAAAGGAAAAAAAAAGGAAGAGAATTAAATTACACCAGATGGGATAGAGAGAGAAGATGGGAGGGGAGGGGAGGGGGAATAGTAGAGGATAGGAAAGGTAGCAGAATACAACAGTTACTAATATGGCATTATGTAAAAAAGTGGATGTGTAACCGATGTGATTCTACAATCTGTATACGGGGTAAAAATGGGAGTTCATAACCCACTTGAATCCAAAGTATGAAATATGATATCTCAAGAGCTATGTAATGTTTTGAACAACCAATAATAAATGAATAAATAAATAAATAAATAAATATAAATAAAAAAATAAAAAAAAAACATCTGTCATGCAAGGTGTTTTCTGAATTAGTGTGGCCTTACCGTTTTTTGGGGGTATATTACTCAAGATATTATAGAAGCACAGAAAATTTAGGAACATCTCTTGGCCCAAATTTTCTTTTTTTTTTTTTTTATTGGTCGTTCATAACATTACATAGTTCTTAATACATCATATTACACGGTTTGATTCAAGTGGATTATGAACTCCCGCTTTTACCCCGTATACAAATTGCTGTATCACATCAGTTACCCTTCCATTGATTGACATATTGCCTTTCTAGTGTCTGATGTATTCTGCTGTCTGTCCTATTGTCTACTATCCCCCCCTCCCCTCCCCTCCCCTCCCCTCCCCTTTTCTCTCTCTACCCCTTCTACTGTAAATCATGTCTTCCATTTGTATTCTCTTGACTTACCCCTCCTTACCTCTTATATGACATTTTGTATAACCCTGAGGATCGCCTTCCATTTCCATGCAATTTCCCTTCTCACTCCCTTTCCCTCCCACCTCTCATCCCTGTTTACTGTAAATATTCTTCTCAAGCTCTTCGTCCCTACCCTGTCCTTGTTTACACCCCTTATATCAAAGGAGTCATTTGGTATTTGTTTTTTAAAGATTGACTAGCTTCACTTAGCATAATCTGCTCTAATGCCATCCATTTCCCTCCAAATTCTATAATTTTGTCATTTTTTAATGCAGAGTAATACTCCATAGTGTATAAATGCCACATTTTTTTTATCCATTCATCTATTGAAGGGCATCTAGGCTGGTTCCACAGTCTTGCTATTGTGAATTGAGCTGCTATGAACATCGATGTAGCAGTGTCCCTGTAGCATGCTCTTGTTAGGGCTTTAGGGAATAGACCGAGAAGGGGAATAGCTGGGTCAAATGGTGGTTCCATTCCCAGCTTTCCGAGAAATCTCCATACTGCTTTCCAAATTGGCTGCACCAATTTGCAGTCCCACCAGCAATGAACAAGAGTGCCCTTTTCCCCACATCCTCTCCAGCACTTATTGTTGTTTGACTTCCTAATGGCTGCCAGTCTTACTGGAGTGAGATGGTATCTTAGGGTAGTTTTGATTTGCATTTCTCTGACTGCTAGCGATGGTGAGCATTTTTTCATGTACTTGTTGATTGATTGTATGTCCTCCTCTGAGAAGTGTCTGTTCAGGTCCTTGGCCCATTTATTGATTGGGTTATTTGTTATCTTATTGTCTAATTTTTTGAGTTCTTTGTATATTCTGGTTATTAGGGCTCTATCTGAAGTGTGTGGAGTAAAGATTTGTTCCCAGGATGTAGGCTCCCTATTTATCTCTCTTATTGTTTCTTTTGCTGAGAAAAAACTTTTTAGTTTGAGTAAGTCCCATTTGTTGATTCTATTTGTTAACTCTAGCGCTATGGGTGTCCTATTGAGGAATTTGGAGCCCGATCCCACAGCGTGTAGATCATAACCAACTTTTTCTTCTATCAGATGCCGTGTCTCTGATTTAATATCAAGCTCCTTGATCCATTTTGAGTTAACTTTTGTGCACGGCGAGAGATAGGGATTCAGATTCATTTTGGTGCAAATGGATTTCCAGTTTTCCCAGCACCATTTGTTGAAGATGCTATCCTTCCTCCATTGCATGCTTTTAGCCCCTTTATCAAAAATAAGATAGTTGTAGTTTTGTGGATTGGTTACTGTGTCCTCTATTCTGTACCATTGGTCCACCCGCCTGTTTTGGTACCAGTACCATGCTGTTTTTGTTACTATTGCTCTGTAGTATAGCTTGAAGTCTGGTATCGCTATACCGCCTGATTCACACTTCCTGCTTAGTATTGTTTTTGCTATTCTGGGTCTTTTATTATTCCATATGAATTTCATGATTCTTTTATCTATTTCTACAAGATATGCTGTTGGGATTTTGATTGGCATTGCATTGAACTTATAGAGAACTTTTGGTAATATCGCCATTTTGATGATGTTAGTTCTGCCTATCCATGAGCAGGGTATGTTTTTCCATCTTTTAAGGTCTTCTTCTATGTCTTTCTTTAGGGTTCTGTAATTTTCATTGTATAAATCTTTCACCTCTTTTGTTAGGTTGATTCCCAAGTATTTTATTTTTTGGGGGGATATTGTGAATGGAGTAGTTGTCCTCATTTCCGTTTCAGAGGATTTGTCGCTCATATACAGGAACGCCTTTGATTTATGCGTGTTGATCTTATATCCTGCCACTTTGCTGAATTCATTTATTAGCTCTAATAGCTTCTTTGTAGACCCTTTTGGGTCTGCTAGGTATAGAATCATATCATCTGCAAATAGTGATAATTTAAGTTCTTCTTTTCCTATTTTTATGCCTTTAATTTCTTTTGACTGTCTAATTGCTCTGGCCAGTGTTTCCAGGACTATGTTGAACAGAAGTGGTGAGAGAGGGCATCCCTGTCTTGTACCAGATCTTAGAGGGAATGCCTTCAATTTTTCTCCATTCAGAATGATGCTGGCCTGTGGCTTATCATAGATTGCTTTTACAATGTTGAGGTATGATCCTGTTATCCCTAATTTTTCTAGCGTTTTGAACAAAAAGGGATGCTGTACTTTGTCGAATGCTTTTTCTGCATCTATTGAGATGATCATATGGTTCTTATTTTTAAGTCTATTGATGTGGTGAATAACATTTATTGATTTCCGTATATTAAACCAGCCTTGCATCCCAGGGATGAATCCTACTTGATCATGATGTATAATTTTTTTGATATGTATTTGAATCCGATTCGCCAGAATTTTATTGAGGATTTTTGCGTCAAGGTTCATTAGAGATATTGGTCTGTAGTTTTCCTTCTTTGATGTGTCTTTGTCTGGTTTCGGAATCAGGGTGATGTTGGCCTCGTAGAATGAATTTGGAAGTTCTCCCTCTTTTTCTATTTCCTGAAATAGCTTGAAAAGTATTGGTGTTAGTTCCTCTTTAAAGGTTTTGTAAAACTCTGCTGTATACCCATCCGGTCCTGGGCTTTTCTTAGTTGGTAGTCTTTTGATGGTTTCTTCTATTTCCTCTATTGTTATTGGTCTGTTTAGGTTGTCTATATCCTCCTGGCTCAATCTGGGCAGATCATAGGACTCAAGGAATTTATCTATGCCTTCACTATCTTCTATTTTATTGGAGTATAAGGATTCAAAGTAATTTCTGATTATCTTCTGTATTTCTGAAGTGTCTGTTGTGATATTGCCTTTTTCATCCCGTATGCTAGTAATTTGGGTTCTCTCTCTTCTTCTCTTCGTTAGCATGGCTAAGGGTCTGTCAATTTTATTTATTTTTTCAAAGAACCAGCTTTTAGTTTTGTCAATTTTTTCAATTGTTTCTTTTGTTTCAATTTCATTAATTTCAGCTCTGATTTTAATTATTTCTTGCCTTCTACTTCTTTTGCAGTTGTTTTGCTCTTCTTTTTCTAGGATTTTGAGATGAAGTATGAGATCATTTATTTGTTGTTTTTTTCTTTTTTTGAGGAATGAACTCCAAGCAATGAATTTTCCTCTTAGAACTGCTTTCAATGTGTCCCATAGATTCCGATATGTTGTGTCTGTGTTTTCATTTAACTCTAGGAATTTTTTAATTTCCTCCTTGATGTCTTCTAAAACCCATTGATCACTCAGCAACCTATTGTTCATTCTCCAGGTGATGCTTGCTTTTTCCTTTCTTCTTTTATCATTGATTTTCAGTTTCATTCCATTATGATCAGATAAGATGCATGGTATTATCTCTACCCCTTTGTATTGTCTAAGAGTTGCCCTGTGACATAGTATATGGTCTATTTTTGAGAAGGTTCCATGTGCTGCTGAGAAAAAAGTGTAGCTACTTGATGTTGGGTGGTATAGTCTATATATGTCAATTAAGTCTAGGTTGTTAATTGTGTTATTGAGTTCTATAGTTTCCTTATTTAACTTTTGTTTGGAAGATCTGTCCAGTGGTGAGAGAGGTGTGTTGAAGTCTCCCATGATTATTGTATGTTGGTCTATTAGACTCTTGAACTTGAGAAGAGTTTGCTTGATGAATACAGCTGCACCATTATTTGGGGCATATATATTTATGATTGTTATGTCTTGTTGGTGTATGGTTCCCTTGAGCAGTATGAAGTGTCCTTCTATATCCCTTTTGATTAGCTTTGGCTTGAAATCTATTTTATTAGATATGAGTATGGACACTCCTGCTTGTTTCCGCGGTCCATATGAGTGATATGATTTTTCCCAACCTTTCACCTTCAGTCTATGTATATCTTTTCCTATCAAATGCGTCTCCTGTAGACAGCATATTGTTGGGTCTTGTTTTTTGATCCATTCTACTAGCCTGTGTCTCTTAATTGGTGAGTTTAAGCCATTAACATTTAGGGTTATTATTGAGATATGGTTTGTTCTTCTATCCATATTTGTTTATTGATGTTACTAAACCTGATTTGTTATCCTCTTTGACTACTTTCCCCCCTTTACTGTCCTACCTCCCATTGTTGGTTTTCAATGTTGTTTTCCATTTCCTCTTCCTGTAATGTTTTGCCAAGGATTTTTTGAAGAGATGGTTTTCTAGCTGCGAATTCTTTTAACTTTTGTTTATTGTGGAAGGTTTTAATTTCATCTTCTAACCTGAAGCTTAATTTCACCGGATACACGATTCTTGGTTGGAGCCCATTGTCTTTCAGTGTTTGAAATATGTTATTCCAGGATCTTCTAGCTTTCAGAGTCTGTGTTGAGAGATCAGCTGTTATCCTGATTGGTTTACCCCTAAATGTAATCTGCTTTCTTTCTCTTGCAGCTTTTAAAATTCTCTCCTTATTCTGTATGTTGGACATCTTCATTATAATGTGTCTAGGTGTGGATCTCTTATGATTTTGCACATTCGGCGTCCTGTAGGCTTCTAGGATTTGGGATTCTGTCTCAATCTTCAATTCTGGGAAGTTTTCTCGTATTATTTCACTGAATAGACTGTTTATTCCTTTGGAATGGAGCTCTGTGCCTTCCTGTATCCCAATGACTCTTAAATTTGGTCTTTTGATATTGTCCCATAATTCTTGGATGTTCTGCTCATGGTTTCTTAGCAGACTTGCTGAGCTGTCTATGTTCTTTTCCAGTTGAAATACTTTGTCTTCATTGTCTGATGTTCTCTCTTCTAAGTGATCTACTCTGCTGGTAGTATTCTCAATTGAGTTTTTAAGTTGGTTTATTGTTTCCTGCATTTCTAGAATTTCAATTTGTTTGTTTTTTATTACCTCTATCTCCCTGTGAAATTGATCTTTTACTTCCTGGATTTGTTTGTCAATGTGATCTTTCATTGTCTGATTTTGCTGTCTCATGTCTTCCTTGAGACTCCAGATCATCTGAAGCATATATATCCTGAACTCTTTATCTGATATTCCATCTGTTGCAGCTATTACCTCTTCTAAAGTTGAGTTGACCTGCATTGCTTGTGGTCCTTTCTTTCCTTGTCTTTTCATACTACCCGCGTTTCTTTCTGCTTGGTGCAACTGTTGTGTTTTGAAATTTACCCCCTATTTATTTATGTTGCTCTTGTATACTTGAAAAGTCTCCCTTGCAGGTGCGGGTGGCGGCTGTGCCCCTACTCCAATTGGGGTGACGTGTCTACCACGCTGGCGGCTCTCTGGGCCTGTTCCGGGAGTGGAAGGCGGCTCTGCTCTGTCCCTATTCCAATTGGGGTGTCGTGACTACAATGCTGGCAGATCGCTGGGCCTGTTCCGGGCGTGGGCGGTGGGCTTGGCTGGCGGGATTCCACCTAATGGCAGTCCCTAACCTCCCTGCTTGCTAATTAATGGCTTCTCTGAGGCGCCACGCCTTCTGTAGCTGCGGGGCAGGCCGCGCGAATCAGTTGGCCTGGATCTCCGGGGTCCTGCTGCTGGCTGTTTTGATGTTGCAAGCTGTTGGAGAGTGGTGGTGTATTCTTCAGCTTTCCCGGATGGTGGCCACTGACTGCCTGGATGGAGTGTCCGCTGTTTTGATGTTGCACTCTGAAGGAGAGTGGCGGTGTATCCTTCAGCTTTCCCGGATGGTGGCCGCTGACTGCCTCGGCGGAGTGTCCGCTGTGGGGGATGGGACTGTACCGCTTCCTTCCCCTTCTGAGAACCCGTGCTCGGCCCAAGGGTCCGTGTGGGCTTGGCTGGTGGGATTCCACCTAATGGCCTTCCCTAACCTCCCTGCTTGCCAATTAATGGCTTCACTGAGGCGCCACGCCTTCTGTAGCCGCAGGGCAGGCCACGCGAATCAGTTGGCCTGGATCTCCGGGGCCCTGCTGCAGGCTGCTGGGATCCCTGGCACTCTATCACTTTGATTTTTTCTGCTTGCCCCTCCCCCAGCGCTGGCTAGCCAGGTTTCCTTTTGACTGCTACTGGGAGGAGGGGTTGGAGGTCAGGTGTCTCTGGTTTCCCCCTAGCCTGTATGGAGGCTCAGCTTGATACTCCCTCTCCTGGCAAGCCTAGGAGAGATTTTATGCGAATTCCCGCTGTCTGGGGGGTGAGCTGAATGACACCGACCTGTTTTGATGTCGCACTCTGAAGGAGAGTGGCGGTGTATCCTTCAGCTTTCCCGGATGGTGGCCGCTGACTGCCTCGGCGGAGTGTCCGCTGTGGGGGATGGGACTGTACCGCTTCCTTCCCCTTCTGAGAACCAGCTCTTCTTAATTAGTTAATTCTTAGTCATTCTTTAATCTGAATTTAGATATTAGTTCCTCAAAGAATTCAATTCCCAAGACTGGGCCAATTTTACCTAATATATAAACTTGGCATATCTTTATATTATTTCTGTCATGTTCCACTTATCACATTTATAACTAAATAATTTTGTGTAATTAGCTGCTTGGATTCTTCACTGGACAATCATTTGTCAAGTTCATTCATGAATTTGGGATACCATATCTATTTTACATATCACATGTAGTAACAGACATGCAGAATATATTATTATTAAAGACAAATTCTGGATTATGAATGCTTAGAAATCTTATAATCTGTTAACATAAATAAAGAATATATATGTCAGCATTATTAATTGGAAATTTCTACTATTCCCAAACAATTTTGAATTATAAATTATAATGTTTTACTAGTGTCCTCCAACAACTCATGTCCACACAGAACTTGAAAATTGGAGCTTATTTCAAAATAGTCTTTGAAGATGTAATTAATTAGGATAATATGGTAAATTTAAATTGAACTCTAAATCTAATGATTAGTGTCCCTACAAGAAGAAATGGAAGCACAGAGACAGATAAGAAGGTTATATGATGATGGAGGCAGAAAAGGGCTTAGAGTTTCATAATCAAGGAAGACCTGGGGTCAACAGAAGCTGGAAGAATCCAGAAACAGTAAAAATTCTTTCATGTATCCTTCATAAGGAGCATGGCCTTGCTGTTCTTGCATTACAGACTTACATTCCCCAGGATTGTGAGAGGGGAAATGTTGGTTGTTTGAAGCCACCCAGCTCATGCATAATGTTTAACTAACATGGGATTTGCAAATTAATATCGATATTTGTAACTTAGCTGGACAGTTGATTAGTATTTATTTTCATTGTCTCCTGTGATGAAACGTTTGAACTCTCCTGAACAATAAAACAAAATTGAAGGATATATTTCTCCTAGTGGGATCATAAGTAAGAAGAAAATAAATTAGTATTTTTATGGAGAAATTAGGTAGGTGTATTAAGTAAGTGAAGTCGATATAGCAGATTTGCAAAACATTAGATATGTTTCATGCTAAAAATAAGATAATGCAAACATTAATCTTTCCACATTAATAATATACCTATTCCAAGCAAATTAAAAGCAGACCAGTTTTCTGAAAAACACTTCCATTTCTTATAAAATTATTTATATTAAAATAGTTGATAATTTATCATTTAATATTATTCAAATGGATTGTTGACAGATCAAAACTAACAAATGCAATGTAAAATGGCGATAATTATTTGAAATCTCCAAAGAGATCAAATGCTAAATTAAAAAACATTGACATTTTTCTACCAGTCAAAAGAGCATTCAAACAAATCATGGTTTCAAAGAAAAGCATAGAGAAGGCTTTCATTAAGAGATTTATAAATTATTGTGCCATTTTTTGGCAAAATATTGTTTATTTATGAAAAAATATAACAAATTAAAATCTACTTGTTTTTTCTACTAAGATCAATATGCACTTAACAAAATAAATGACAAAAACGAACATTTTCACTAAACAAGTCAATAATGATACTTTTCACCCAATATCAAAATGTGCTTCTTTTCCCATATTAGTATGTCCTAGCAATTGAGAACATAGGCTTAAAAGTTATCATATAATAGAGGTTCAAAAACTGAATTTGGCAATACACATGATTTAAAAATACTATGTCTTTGAAGCATTTAATACATTTTTTTCATAAAATATGTTTTCAATAATTGGTTGTTCTAATGATTCTAAAACTGCTGTAAATTTATTAAAAACAATTTGCTTTATTTGTGTCTGAATCCTAAGTACACTGGTGACACATAATAAATGTTCATTAAATGTTTATTAAATGAATGAGTGGTTTAAAAAAATCAGCCCAAAGAATATAGAAATCAACTAACTACTTAATAAATTTGGACAGTATAAGCAAATTATCCACATATTTTCATGAAATAGAGATATGAAAAATAATTCTGCTAGTTTTCTGTATTTATTATATGTCTGGGACTTAGCAGATGCTTTGGACACACGGACACACAGTGTCATGGTTAATATTAAAGTAACACTTAACTATCTAGAGATTTGAGTGTTGGGGAATTCTATGGTATCTTTCCTTATGGTTTTTAATGGTTCTAAATTCTGAAGATTGATGCAATCAAGAATTAAAGCAAACATATTTAAAAAAAAAGCAGATATCAGGCAAATCAGAATTTGATTTTTTCCCCTCAAGGAGAAAAGGCTCTTTTTTTTATTAACAGAGATGTTGTATATAATTGTAGTGAATACATGATGAAAACCATATTTGCCTTTTGTATGTAGTGGCCTAATTGATTAAAAAAAGACTATTCCTAATTAATTCACCTGTACTACCAGGACCCTTTTCTGATCAATATCCTTCCTTATTTTTTGTGGAAGCGGAAAAAATATAAAAAGGTCAGCATTTAACAGATTTGAGCTGGGAATGAGGTCTTATATTGATGGAATGAGTTCCTATGTTTTCTGATCATTCAATAAATGATGAACTGAGGATACGTTGCTGTTTTATGACATCAACAGCAGTTTTCATATCATGCTTGTAAAGTGCCCATTACTTTTAGGTGTTATTCAATTCACAGGAATCTTTGTCTTTAAGTCAATGTTATCTCCTTAATGAGCTTCCTATTTCCCATGACTTTGAGTTACCTAAGGAAAATCATTAGTCCTAAGTACTCCTCAGTAGTACCTGATCAAAACTAATGAAACTCAAACTCACATTTAAGACAATTCCATTACACTCATACTTCCATTTCTCCTGCCCATTGTTTTCTTTACATCTTTGTTTCAGTCTAAAAGACTATTTCCCTTCAACCCACCACTATGAAAATGTAGAATCTGTGAAGGAGGGAGCTTTGCCTGAGGGTCTCATTGCACTACTTCCTGTGCCAACCAGCACATAATAAATGTACAATAAATAATTGCCAAATGCAAGAATTAGAGTTTACACATGTTGATGGAAGAAACTAAATATATACTTATTGAATGATATACATGTTACTGAATAATACAAAACCAAACAAAAGCAGCAAATTTTATGCCATCCTTTCATACTGTTTGGTTCCACAGTCCTCTAATTATTGCTTGTATTGATTTATTACTAATTAATTTCCTTTGCCTCAATCTAATTCTTCATTTGTTTCCATGTTATAAGTATCTATAGATCTTAACCACTTTCCACTCTTACCAGCTGTCAATCCCAGTGCAAACCTTTATTCTCATGATGCTTAAGGATAAATGTGCCAACAAGTTAAAATTTAACTTTGTATTTATCTGTCTATTTTGTGTATTAAATATTTATTATCCATTTCTATCTGAAAAATCATTAATCTCTTCCTTCATATTTAATCACTCATTCATTATTAAGAACTATTCATTAAGTGCCTAATAACATTTATTAGCATTAAATATGGTTTATTATTTATCACCATTGTAAATCAGTTTTGAAAATGCATTATTTAATCTTTAGAAATCTTGTTGATACTGATATCCAAATGCCCATCTTGTTTCTCATGGAGACTATGCCAAAGCCATGTATTCCTTTTCAATCTACCTCAGTTTATAATTTCACTGTAATGAACTAAGAGAAAAGTAGCTATCACTCTCAAATATACCTCAAGTACCACAGGAATGATTTCAGACAGAAACGTAGGCTTTTAAATTTTTCATCACTGCATTTTCCATAGATAAGACAAAAGTTAAAGAAATTTAATTTTAAAAAAATGATCGGGGGCTGGGGATGTGGCTCAAGCGGTAGCACGCTCGCCTGGCATGCGTGTGGCCCGGGTTCGATCCTCAGCACCACATACAAAGATGTTGTGTAGGCCGAAAACTAAAAAATAAATATTAAAATTCTCTCTATATATCCCTCTCTCTCACTCTCTCTTAAAAAAAAAGATTAAAAAAATGATCGGGTCAGATCAAGATATCTTTCCTATTAATTTTCACTACTATAGTCTCTAATATAGAAGATGGTGCCTGAGATATGATAACTGTTCAATAATTATTAGTTTAACAAATAAGCACATGCCTCAGAGAAGGAGTAGATTGTCTATACTGACTAGAATTATTTCTAACTTTGGGAGATACATCTATATAGTCCTGCACATTTGAAAGCTGTTAAACTACATTATCATATGAAGAGGGAATGAAAAAGGGAACTTGTATTATTCTACATAATCTCTCTGTGTATACATGTATACACATATATCATATCCTACTATTGTGGTATATATAAGAAAAAAATTAAAATATATATGTTTTCTATATGATATTTATGTTTATATAAATTCTTTGTAGTCAGAATTAAGCAAATATACCATTTCTTTACCATGGTCTGTTAAAGATGTCTTCATGAAAACTCATAAGCCAAGAAACTTTTGTGCTCGTGTTTGCAATTATGGAAAGAAACAAAAAATATTTATAAAATATTCTTAATAAATATATTTATAAATAATAAATATATTTATTAAGAATATTTTATAAATATTATGATGGAGAGATTACAGTGTACTCAGGCAAAGATACATGGAAGCAGAACAGGCTATTGCTAATCCTTGTGTAGCCAGACTGTTATCTGGAATAGAATTGCTTACACCTTTCTGTTTTCTCACATATGTGTAAAAAGAGATGCCACCTCTCTCTCTGCTGGAGGAGAGTTTAGGAGTTAGTCATTATGAATGTCAGGGAATGCCTCCTTCTATTACTAATATTTCAGTCCTCATAATACAGAAGAAATAGATAATAACCCAATGTTATCTCTTCCTTTCTCCTCAACTTGAGTCCAGTTGGTATGACTTAGGTCACTTATTTTCCCCTAAATCAAATTAAGGGAGTAAACATAATTAGTAATCCATTAGGCTGTATACAAACATTAAATGAGTAATCTTAAAAAGGAAATTGAAATGTTAGGAACTTTAATGACTTTTTATGCTCAAAAATAATGCCAGCAATTCTTCTTATGAATATATATATCCAAAAGAATTGAAAGCAGATTCTTGAGGAGGTATTTGTATATTATTACACTTGTGTTCATGCCAGTATTATTTATGATAAACAAAAGCCAGACACAACACGTGTTCATTGATGAACGTGAATAAATGGATAAATAAAAGGTAGTATAGACAAACAATGGAATATTATATACAGACTTTAAAAGAAAGGAAACAACCATACTGATCCATGATAAAATATGGAACAATGTTGATGAAACTATACTAAGTAAAATAACACACTCACAAAATGACAAACACTATATGATTCCACTTATTCCAGGTACTCAGAGTAGTCAATTCCATTGCAACAGAAAGAAAAATGTCAAGGGGTGGGAAAAGGGAAGAATTGAAAGTCATTGTTAATGCGTATAGTGTTAGTATTGCGGATTGAAAAAAAAGTTCTGGAGGTTGTACCGCAGTAGAATGTATTTAACCCTTAAAAATGATCAGCATGGTCAATTTTACATCATTTGTTTTATCATGATTAATTTATTTTCAAATTTCTCTACTGGGATTATGAAACAAATGCTGATGAAATAAAAATTCTTTGAACTCCTTTTACATTCTAACAATCATTTGAAACCATAATATTTACTTTTTAAGCATTCAGCTGATTTGATGAAGCCCACCAATGGAGATGGAGATGGAAAAATCTGCTTTTCTAATTCTCCTATTGAAATATGAATTGCACCCAAAACACCTTCGAAGACACACCCAAACCAAGGTTTGACCAATTAATTATCTGAGCCTCCTGACAAGTTGACCTCAAAATAAATATCACGAAGCCAAATATAAACATGTTTTCATTTTCATACTGACATTGGACAAAAAAGATTTCTATTGTGTCATATCATTAGATTTCAGTTACTTAAAGAAAAAACATTATTATAAGAGATTGCAAAGGAAATTTAAATTCTAAAATTCATGTATTGTTGGTAAAGCCTAAATGACTATCTTCAGGTAAATATAGACTATCTCCATGTGTTGGGTGCTAGAGTCTATTGGATGTTGTGGGTTGTGTTTTGAATTTATACCTCTGTGTTTCTTTTTTCCTCTGTGTGTCTGCATGTGTATGTGTACTTAAGATCACATGCAAAGACAATAGGGTATGGATGGCAGGACACTGTGGGATAGTTATAACTATTTAGAATTCTGGCAAACATGTTTCCTTCAACAGTATTCAAAATATTTTGAATATTTTAAAATCCAGAAATAGCTTTTACTGAAATGTTAATAAATCTATAACAAATTGATTATTTACATTAAGCATAGAGAAAATATAACTTAGCTATGTAGTACATATAGAAGATGAGCTTCTTCTCCATGTTTCTTGTATAATTTTCCAATTTCATATTCAAATAATAGTAGCTTTGAATCAAGAGGAACTATAGAAACATTAATTAATTTGCTCTTTCTAATTCTTTCAAAGCTTACAACTCTCTGATCAGCAAACTATCAAACAAACTATACAACTGCCTTCAACATCCAGGATGGAGGAAACATTCTCTATCTCTGTATATTTCACCTTTCATAATTTCATGATCTTTTTTGTATTCTTGAAATTCCCTTAATTCCTTTGAACAGGAGGGATTATACTTAATATTTGAAAAATATTATTTGTAATATATTTTCTGCTAATTAAGCTTATTGGATAAGCTTAATTAGCAGAAAATAAGATGTTTCCTAGAGACACTGGTATTGCAAATTCTTTCTGCAATTAATCTCTTCAGATTAAGACAAATATATCTAGAGGAGAGTTAAATTATGCATAAAATCATGTTCTTGCCCCACCCCTCCATTATTTGTTTTCTTTAAAGGTGCCCTGCTCTGTAAGTTCTTTAACTCTTGATAAGTAGAGTGAGCCTCTAAAAATTCCCCACCTGCCCTTCAGGAGGGCTGGAGGGAATGTCCATGGCTTTCTAACCCTGCATTTATTGCTTCAGCAAATCCCATATGCTTGCATGCTTTTAGATGAAAGAGCACCTCTGATCCTGGAAATAACTAAGGCAGTCTTCTACTATTTACTAGCTAGACAGCACCCTTTAGAATTATTTATTATAAAGCAGGTGAGAAGGGAAATAGAATTTTGACAATTCCTTTCACTGAAATCTGCTCTTTTTGGAAATATACACATGCACACCTCTCTCTCATACATAAAGCAGTGCAGTTTCTAGTTTGCATCAATGATTAAATTAATGAAATAGAAAAAATGCAGGAGTCAGTAGGCAGATATATTGAATAAAAGGATTTCTAAATCCTCCAGGGAAAGAACACAGCACATAAGCCTACATTCATAGTGGGAATAATCAATTCATTTACATAGAAAAGTATATATATATATATATATATATATATATATATATATATATATGTATCTATCTAGGAAAATAAGTTTTGTTTTTTGAAGTGCCTTAAATAATATGCAACTGCCTTCACAGAGCTCCTGTACTTAAAGCTCAGTGTACCATAATTGACCATATAAAGCTGATAAATGTGTTTCTGAAGGGCAATGAATCAAGGTCATGCTTCCTTAGTTCCATATAGTCCAACCTTCTTCTCTTTCACATCCTCCAAAGTAAGAATGAAATACTGAAAATTTATATTACTGCAATACTATAAAACCCATGAATGCAATGAGATTTTGCTGAAAGAATATAAAGTATGTTACAGTTGCAAGCAACATCTTCAGACATGGAATTTCCAGTCATATGGATGGGTGTTACTGCTTCTGGATCTTTACTCCATACAATGTGTGTGTGTGGTGGGGTATTTTTGAAATATCATAAGCTTCTCTGACTATGGAAATAACATTCAGGACATGGGTATTGAAACTCAGTCTGTCTACTGATGTGTAGATTCACAAAATAAGGCATTCTATGGAACATAGCTATGGTATGGATACAGTTTAACTTTGTGGGATTTCTGAATAGAAATTTGCACTCCAATTTACTTCTTAGGTTAATATGTTAAGGATATTTCACACTTGTTATGTTCTTTACCTTCTCTAAAGTTTCATGGTGATAAATGTAAAATTATCTCTCATAGTCATTTCCTTTTCAATTTACATGCTTTTTGAAAAATAATTTCACCTACCATACTGTTATCTTTGTTTAGTGTAGTACATAGTAGATTAAGTTAAGGCTTTAAGGGATTCTTCTGAAGGAAGTTCTAAATCTCACCTTATAATCAATATGCTGCCACACTTCCCCTAAGTAGAAATACACTCTCAATCCATTTCTGAAAAGCATCATGACATTCCTTTATTGATACAAAATTGCATTCAGTTTCAAGTATCTCAGAAGAATGTTAACACTTTTGTTTTTTGATTTGGACATGGAGGTACACAGCACATTAATTCAAATCACAAATGCTACTAAATTGGGTGATAATATGAACAGCCAGAGAAAACAAACAGATGATGAAAAAGAGATACAGAGCAAAATAATGTTCACACTTCTTAATACCATATTGACTACACATAAGAGAAATATCCAAACACTGATTTCTAGTATTGAGTGAAGATTTTCTACATGACTCACTTATAAAGAAACTCATGACTGATAAAAACAAAATAACTACAAATTTACAGAGAAGAAGAATATCCAGGGAAGTTGAACAAATGACAGGAGCATATACTGGAACATCTCTTCAGTGTCTCCAGAAGTGATTGTCCCTTTCAAAATAACACTGTCTTCTACATAGACCATCTGTTTAATCCAGCTGTTGTCATAAGGCAGGGATCACCTATGTGGGGAGATACAGTCATCTCATAAGTTAGAATTTTTTACACATCATAAGAAGGAGTAGGAGAAAGTTGGGAGAGAGGCTGACAACATTTCTTTTTATGAACCAGGAAAAACATCACAAGTTCAAAGCAAAAGAGAGAGAGAGATGCTCATTGTAAAAACATTATAAAACAATTGTAAAAATCGGCATGTTATAATGGGTATCTAATAATATGTGGTGCAGAAAAAATTATTATTGGGAAGTAGTGCCCTTTTTAAGCTTAATAGCCAGTTCAAATAGGAATTTTTATATTTCTGCAATATGTTTCTCTAATCGATGTTTCACTTTGGACTCTTGGGTTAGCTTGCAGTATCATCAATTTATTATTTTAAAATGAAAGTATTATATAGACCCAGGTTATAATTTAACCATTTTTATTATTATAAAATACCAAAAGACACCATGCTATTTCTCTACTTCTTTTCTCTTCTGATTTCTTTGTACAATGCAAAAAAAAAATGAATTTTCATTACCATGAAAAAAAAAACCCAGAAGTGTATTACCACATTTAAAATCAGATTCTAGGAGTCATAAAAGAGCCTAAGGGAATGAAAAAAAAAGTGAAGTTAATTATAAAAAATCAGGAGCTCACCAAATTATTCCATAATTAAAGTTTAATGTTCTTTATACTCACTGAAATCCTGGGTATTCGGCCTGTAATTAGGAACAGTGAGCTTTTCTTCCTATTTTTCAAGCAACATATCAACAAAGAAACAGAGTCAACTATATCCATAAAGGCTGATGAGATATTACACATGCATCAGCATGAAAGCACAAAATGGTGAGTGTGGCTTATTTGTTAGTTTGGAGAGGTAGATGATGTCAGTACACACACATGCACACACAAAAAATTAAGTAAAGTTAACCCAACACTGGTTAAAACAAATAGAGAACTTAAAACTCTTAGATCCTCTCCAACCTCAAACTTTACTTACTGTTTTCAAACTTATGTATATTCAGACTTTGATCTTATTGTTATTCTTCTACCTCAATAAATAAATATATATTTAATCTTTGTAGAATTGTGTGTCTTTAAGTACATGTGAAAAGTGTGTCCTATTGTGCATGTACAAGCATGCATGCATGCATGTGTGTGTGTGTTTATCTCAATTAGGCAGCAAGCGTATGAAGGAAAGACTTGTAGTTACATATCACTCTCTTTGTGCTCTAAAATTATACTCAATTACAGATTTCTTCTATTCTGAAATCTCCATTTAGAAAGATGTTGGCTTTGAGTTTAGCATATATATGTTTTATAATATTAAGTTATTTTTCTACTATCCCTAGTTGTTCTAGTGTTTTGAGCATGAAGGGGTGTTGTATTTTATCAAAATGCTTGTTCTGCATCTATTGAGATGATCATATGATTCTTGTGTTTAAGATGAATTACATTTATTGATTTCTGTATGTTGAATCAACCTGTATCACTGGGATGAACCCTACTTTATCGTGATGCACTATCTTTTTAATATGTTTTTGAATGCAATTCACCAAAACTTTATTGAGAATTTTTACAAATAGTTCATCAAGGATGATGGTCTGAAGATTTCTTCCCTTGCTGTGTCTTTGTCTGTATTGATATCAGGGTGATACTAGCTTCATACAATGAGTTTGGAGGTATTCCCTCTTTTTCTATTTTATGGAATAATTGGAGAAGTATTGGCATTAATTCTTCTTTGAAGGTCTTGTTGATCTTGGCTGAGAATCCCTCTGGTCCTGGGCCTTTATTAATTTGTAGGCTTTTGATGGAATCTTCTATTTCATTGTTTGAAACCGAGTGTTTTTTAAATCATATATTTCCTCCTGATTCAATTTGGGTAGGTCGTATATCTATAGAAATTTTTTAGTATCTTCAAGATTTTCTATTTTATTGGTGTATATATTTTCAAAAAAACTTTTGTTATCTTCTGTATTTCAGTAGTGTATCATGACAGCATAATAGTCTCTTCTTCCTCATCAATTTCAGTAATCTGAGTGTTCTCCCTTTCTCTCTTTGATAGCATGGCTAAGGGTTTATCAATTTCATTTATTTTTTCAAAGAACAAATTTTTGTTTGTCAATTATTTTAATTGTTTATTTTGATTCAGTTTCATTGGTTTCTGCCATGATTTTAATTAATTTCTCTCTTCTACTGCTTTTGGTGTTGATTTTTTCTCTTTTTTCTAGGTCTTTGAGACATAATATTAGCTCATTTATTTGTTGACTTTCTATTCTTTGAATAAATGAGCTCAATACATTAAAGTTTCCTTTTAACACTGTCTTCATATTGTCTCAAATATTATGATATGTTGTACTGCCATTCTCTTTTACTTCTAAGTAGTTTTATTCATCCCTGATTTCTTCTGGTATCTGTTCATCATTCAATGGCATATTATTTAATCTCCAGGTGTTAAGGTAAATTCTTGATCTTAGTATTGATTTCTAATTTCATTCCACTATTATCTAATAGAATACATGGTATTATCTCTATTTGGTATTATCTCATGGTATTATCTCAAAAAGCTGCTTTGAGGCATTAGATATAATCTCTTTTATATAAGGTTCTATATGCTGCCAAGAAGAAAGTGTATTCACTCATCTATGGATGAATTATTCCACATATGTCTATTAAGTCTTAATTATTGATTGTATTATTTAGTTCTACAGTTTATTTTTTGTTGAGAGCCACAGCCAGTCAGAATGACACCTGGCATATTACCAGAGGGAATGGTTGAAAGATGAACCATTGAGATGATGATCTGAGTTAAGCTGTATATAATTGCTGTGATGCTGGATTGATTGAGTTGTATATGGACCCTGCTCATGGAACTTTGGAGTTCCCGTGGAGTTCTCTCCTGGGTTCGGAGAGATTGGGCAAGGAGCTCAGGTGGGAGGAGTGTGTTCCTGGATAGTGTGTGTGCAGTGCCGATGAGAGTTGGGGAATAAAGAGTTGCTGTTTGAACCTACAAGGCTTTGTGGCAGCTCGGTTATTTGTGCCCAGCCAGACTGCGGCAATTTGTTTAGTTTTATTTTGAGGATCTATTCAGTAGTGTAAGAGGTGTGTTAAAGTCACCCAGTATTATTACATTGTGGTCTATCTGATTCTTGAAATTGAGAAGGGTTTGTTTGATGTACATATAGGCTCCATTGTTTGGGGCATAAATAGTTATTATCTCATTGTTGTATAATTCCCTTAAGCACCATAAAATATCCTTTTTGTCCCTTCTGATTCACTTTGGCTGGAGCCCCTGAGAAAAAGTTCCCTTATTAGGAAGTAGTAAGGGGGAGGGTGAGTTTGATGCAGTTTAGAGATTAATACAGAGACCAGGAACTGGGAGGTCTTTGGGAGAGATAAGGAGATAAGCCCAGTAGCTCACATCACACAAGGGGACCCAAAAAGAGATCCTTGAGGTGCAGTCTCCCTTAGGGTAGAGCAGGTGCCACACCTGACTTCCAGGTGCCCTACACTCAGAACCAACCCTCCCTCCCTGGTTACCTTCAGCATCCTGAGGGTGGAGATACCAGCTAACAACAGAAAAACCCACCTATTGGATGAGAAAGTAAGCAGAAAAGATACTGATCTCCAACCTAAACAATCCCTGTTTCTTCCTTTGACATTTTTTTCCCTTCTCCCTCTCTATTCTCCTGCCCTCACATACCCAACACATATGAAACCAAGACTTTGCATAGATTAGGATATTGAGGCCTGGAATAACTGAATATATATTACATTTGTGTTGTATATTCTTTATTTTCCCTCCAAATTTACTATTTTAACATTTTTAATTTTTCTTTATATATATATATATATATATATATATATGTGTGTGTGTGTGTGTGTGTGTGTGTGTGTGTGTGTTTGTTTTATGTAATCTACTTTCTTCTCACTTACCTGTCTACCCAAAATTACTTCCTTTCTATTCCCTGCTACTAACCTCCTTATTTAGAGCTCTCTTTCACACTTCCTAAGATGTAATAACTCTAAATACTCACCTCCTACTTCCTCAGCATATCTTCCTACACCTCACCCCTGGTCTTTGTTCACCATCAGAAACTGTAAACCCTTTTACAAATTTACTGATTATATTGTAGATAATAATTGAATTCACCATTTCTGTACATTGTGACCAAACTGCAAATATCTTAATAGCATCTATCTGGTTTAGGTTGTATATTTAGATTGGGATCTATTAACATTGTCCTTTCCCTCAAAGGTGAGGTATTGAAACCCTACAGGGTTACTATAAGCCTATAGGGTAAAAACAGTAATGCCTTGGATACACAGGGCTAGAAAGGAAGACACACAAGCAACATGAAAAGACAAGGGAATAAAGGGCCCCAAACAAATCAAGATACCATATTATTAGAATCCATGGCCAGCACAGCAGAAGAAATTACAGAGAAGGAGTTTAGTATGTACATAATTAAAATGTTTTGTGAATTAAAGGATGATATGAGAAAGCAAATACAGTCAACAAAAGATCATTTTGACAAAAAGCTACATAAACAAATACAGGAAGCAAAATGATAGAAATGTGAACAAAAAGAAAAAGGAAAGGAAAAAAAGATCTTGCAGAAAAATTGAACAATTGTTTCCATTGGAATTCAAAAGTTTCTCAGTTTCCCTTCTCAGCAATTAGGTGGGGCTGTGAGCTGTTCTGCACAGGGTGGATCAAGGCAGGTGCAGGAACCTGCAGACCGGGGCTGGGACCTGTAAATGGCCGCAAAGTTCCACACTAGACTGGGTGGGTCTGTTGGCTCTTGGGCATTTGGGGACCCACCTGTTTTAAGTCTAGTGTTTCAAGGTTGGGTGCAATAATCTGTCGGCTAGCTATGAATCTTGGAGTGATGGGCCAGGTTGGGGGCCAGGGAGAGATTGGTTTACTTGGGACTGAAGAGCTGGAGGGCCCTAATGGGTACCGGACTCATGCTGGACCTGGCAGGACTCAGGGACCAGTGTATGCACAACTGGGGAAAGAAAAGGCTGGTGTCTAGAACGTCCTAGACACCCATGTTTAAGTTCTTCTTGAGGCCAGAGGAGGGCCAGTTTCAAAGACTGACCTTGTCACAGTTACAACAGAAAGCTCTTCAGAGAGGTGAGCTCAAAGATGATGACCTGTTGCCTGGAAGTACTGTGGCGGTTGTTTGCAGTTTTGTGGTTACTGACTAGCTGGGTGACCTTAGGGAAGTGTTTTGCCATCCCGGAGCTCAGTTTTGTCATCTATAACATGGGAGCAGAGCTGGCAGTAATCCCTTACGAGATGTTGCCTCTATCATTATAAAGCTAAATTCAGCAACTGGTTCTAAAATGGGGTGAGGCCAACTAAGTTCTGCTTGGTCCCAGCCTCAGGGGTCCTGACCTCCTCCTTTCCTGTAACTCTCCCAACAGGTGCCAAAATCCAATGCTTGCATTCCCCGGGGTGTTGATGGATGGGACCCAGACCCACAGCATGGCTATCTAGAGCAGTAGAGCTCAGCCTAGCCCTTCTCTGGCCAGAGGCCCCACCATATCACCACTGGATGACAGCCTAGATGAGCCTCTACCCCAGGGTCAAGGGCTGCTGGAGGCAAGGCTGACCCACAAGGAGAAGGAGGAGCTGGTGGTCCCTGTGTGCCTCACACCTCCATTTCTGCCCATGGCTCTCTCCCATCAGTGGACTGATACCTCCCAGTTCTGAAAGCCAGGGTCTCCAGGATCATGGTGCTGACAGACCCAGTGTGCCGAGAACCTGCCTCCTGGTCTGGAGATGGCCTTCTTATTGTATCCTCATATGGCCGATGTCAGAGAGGAAGCAAGCTCCTTAGTGTGGTGTCCCTTCTTAGGAGGGTGACAATGTCCTCATGAGAGCCTCACCTCCAAATACCATCACATGGATTGGGGAGACAGGCAGAAACACCCTGTCCACAGCACCTGCCCCCCTCCTGCCTCTGTTCATGGAGATCTCGAGAACACCAGGACTCACAGACTGCATCCATGACAACAGCAGGAGTAAAGAAACTGAGGCTAGAGAGCTCTGGGCACTGGCCTGGCCGAGCCATTCCCACAGTGAGAACAGCTGACTTCCATGGGGCCTCCCTGTGGTCTAGGTTGTGGCATGCACCAGCTAAAGCAAGGCCACACACAAGGGCCAGAAACTGGAGGTCACCATTGTCTCTGTCTTATAGATGGGGAGACCAGGGGTTTCAGGCCAACTGACTGGCCCAAAGCCAGGCAGCCTGCAAGTGGCAAAATCTGGACTTGAACCTCAGAGTATCTGCCACCAAAGTTGATCCTCCCAGCATGAGTGCTCCAGACACTGCCTTGGATTGATTCCCACCTCTTTCCCTGACAGCATGACACCACTGCCACTGTATCAGAACTGACCGTGGCATTGCAGGGCTTCTAGGCTCTCCAAGTTCACATGCCTGCCTTCAGGGTGAAGGAAGGGGCAAAGAAAAAAATGTGTTATTTTTTTTTTTGTACTGGGAATCAAACCTAGGAGCACTCAGCCACTGAGCCACATCCCCGGCCCTTTTTAAATCTTATTTAGACACAGGGTCTCACTAGGTTGCTTATAGCCTCACTAAGTTGCTGAGGCTGGCTTCAAACCTGCAATCCTCTTGCCTCAGTCTCCTGAGCTGCTGGGATTACAGGTGTGCACCACTGTGTCTGGCAGCATTTTTGTTCTTTAGTTTTCAATTTTTTTGTTCTGTGTATGTCTGATCTTAGAATCAGGATTTTAGTTTCAAAAATGAGTTGGTAAATGTTCTTTCCTCTTCTATTTCCTGGAAAGGGTTGTATAGAACCAGTATTAGTTTTTTTGTTTGTTTGTTTTATTTTGGTTTTTGGTACCCAGGGGTGCTTAGGCACTAAGCCATACACAGCTCCACCTTTTTAAAATATTTTGTTTAGACAAAGAGTCTCTCTAAAGTTCTGTGGTTGGTCTCAAACTTCCAGCCTCAGCCTCCCGAGCTGTTGCAGGGATTACCAGCATGCACCCACTGCACCCGGCCACAGAGCAAAGAATATGTGGAGAAATGTTTGTGGTGGATGGCATATGGGAACACCAGGGTAATAAAAAAGGGGTGTCCAGAAGAAGAGAAATGAATTCCCTGCTGGTCTATGGGAAGGGAAACATAATTGAAAACCACCATCAGATACCGCCCTGCCCCTGTTCCGAGGGCCACCATCAAAATTAGCAAAAGATGGCCAGCTCTGGGAAGGGCAGGGAGAAAAGGGAACGCTCATGTGCTGTGGCTGGGAGCGTCCAAGGATGCAGTCACCAAGAAACATCATGGAAGTTCCACAAACAAAAATACAATGACCAGGTGATCCAGCAAGCCTGCTTCTGGCGATTTCTCCAAACATATTGAAACCCTAGATGTGGAAACAGACTCTTTCTCTCTCTGTCTCTCCCAGTTTCCCTCATTCTCTCCTTCTCTCTCTCTCTCTCTCTCTCTCTCTCTCTCTCTCTCTCTCTCTCTCTCTCAATACACACATTCAAAATGCAACGTTATATTATTCAACTTTAAAATAGATGGAAATCCTGTCACATGCTCCAACATGGGTGAACCTGGAGGACATAGTGTCACAAGCCACACACAGTACAAAACCTGCAGGATCCCACTCACATGAGGAATGTGAAATAGTCAAATTCATAGAATCAGAGAACAGGATGGGTGCAGGGACTGGCAGAGAGGGAGCATGCAGAGCTGCTGTGCAATGGGTAGAGAGTTTCAGTCCTGCAAGATGGAAGATTTTAGCCAGGCGGAGTGACACATGCCTGTCATCCCAGCAGCTCTAGAGGCTGAGGCAGGATGATCACAAGTTCAAAGCCAGCCTCAGCAACAGCCAGGCCCTAAGTAATTCAGTGAGACCCTGTCTCTAAATAAAATACAAAATAGGGCTGGGGATGTGGCTCAGTGGTAGAGTGCCCCTGGGTTCCATCCCCAGTACCAAAAAAAAAAAAAAAAAAGTTAAGCTGGGTGCATTGCCACATGCCTGTTATGACAGCTACTCCAGAGGCAGGAGGAGCACCAATCCAAGGCCAATATGGGCAACTTGGCACAGTCCTGTCTCAACATGAAAAGGTCTGGGGATGTGGCTCAATGGTAGTGCACTCCTGAGTACCCAGACCAATAAAAAGAATATAAAGTCACCAATGGCTTTCCCTGGTTAGTAGGACTCTGGATTCTATTTTCTTGTGTGTGGTTTTCTAATCTCTATAGAAAGTGTGTATTACTTTTATCATTTCCTCTGTCCCTCAAAAAAAAATGAAGAAACAAAAGAAAGCAACCAACCAAGAAAACTGGCAGATTCGGAGTGACACACGCAGAGGTTCTGTCCCAGCTGTAGCTCTCACTGGCTGTGCGACTGTGCACAAATCACCCTGGGCCCTGAGACGCAGTGTTTGCACCTCCGTGCTGGGAACTGCAATATCACATGTCTTGGTCTTGGCTTCAGAACCAACTTTTCTTTTGGATCCTCAAGGGAGATGGAGAACCAAGGTGAAGGAGCCGGCACCCATCTAGAAACAAAGCCTCTGGGGACAAGCATGCTCTGAGTGGGGCCCCACGCCAATCAGAACTACCTTCTCCTGCCAAGTGAAGACAAGGACGAGAGTGGGGCTGGATCTCTCTGTGGCCTCCGTTTCTGAACCTGGAAAGTAAGAGTGTCGGATCCTCTGTCCTGGGTCAGGAGCACTCAGGGACAGCTGCGGGGTTATCCTTCAGGCCTGGCCCACTCTGCCAGTCACCACCAACTCTAACAATCTTCCTTGATCCTGGTGACTGACGTCAGTACAGCTAGGACAAGCGGTCAATCAGGGGGTGAAACCGTGCCCCACAGAAGCTAAGCCCTAAGCCTAGAAGAAGCCTCAGCTTGTCCAAAGGGGCTGCAGGTTCACTGGCAGCAGATCCCAACCCCTTTCCAGCAATCTTGAAAAAGCTTGCAAGCAGAACAGGCACTCTTACTCTAGCTTGTAATCAGGCACTCAGGAGGCTAAGGCAGGAGGATCACAAGTTTGAGGCCAGCCTCAGCATTTTAGTGCAACCCTTAGCAACTTACTGACATCCTGTCTCAAAAAAAAAAAAATTAAGGATATAGTCTGGTGGTAAAGCACCCATGGGTTCAATCTCCATTGTCCCATTACCTGCAAAAAAGCCTGCAAGCAGAGGGATAGGGAACTCTGCAATTGACCCTGCAGAGGCCCCTTCCTGTGCCAAACTCCACCCTCCTCCACTTTCCACCTCTGTTTTCCTTCCAGCACCCTCTCCGTCTTTCACTGCATTGGTCGGGTGCAGCCCCATGTCCCAGGGGCTTCTCTTGACCAGGGAGTCGGACATTTTGGAGTGTTCAACATGCCACATCTAACTCCTCACACCAGTTGGCCCTGCCCTGTGCAGCCCAGGCCTGCTTCCCAGAACCCGTGCTCCTGGCTGAACCGAGAGGCAGGCCAATGGAATCATCAGCATGGCTTTCTAACTCTGTTGTCTCTTTGTTTTGTTTTGTCTTTTCTAAGAAATAGAACCCAGGGACACTTTGCCACTAAGCTACATCCCCTGTCCTTTTATTTTCTCATTTTGACACAGGCTGGAAGCCGGACTGGAATTCTTGATCCTCCTGCCTCCACCTCCCAAGTCACTGGGATTACAGGTGAGCACAGCTGTGCCGAGCTCAGCCTTTGGTTTATAGGAACATTCACACTCATGCTCACTCCCCATGGGACAAATGACTCAAAGAGTCCCCATCTCTCCATCTCTCTGTCTCACACGTATCAGTATATTATCCTTCTCTTGCCTTGATCCCTTGCTCAGTCTCCCAACTCCCCCAGTCTCTGCTTGTCTTTACAGCCCTCCCTTGCTCTTCGTGCTCCCTGTGAGGGCTGAGAATGACCCTCACCTCACCTCTCCTTGGAGAGAGCAGGGATATCTGGAACATGCTCCAGTGACACTTTCGGGAATTTCGACCCATATCTGGGGGGCCATGCTGAGCCACGACAGAATGGATGGTTGGCAGGTGGCTCCAGGCCTGGCTCTTTTTGGGAAGTCGCCTTCCTGTTTTGCCATATCCTTCCTGAATCTGGCCTTGGGAATAATTGTCCCAATTAAACCTTGAGGGAGGACAAAAATTGCTCTATATTTCTTGAGCTTCAGGAAGCCAAAAAACTTGTGGCCCAGGACATACAACTAGGCAAATGGCAGATCCAAAGAAAGGGTCAAACTGCAGAGAAACACCCACTGCTTTGGACTGTCTGCACTCCAGCTGCATTGGGAACCCAGGGGCTCTGGGCCAAGGAACCCCGAGGGGTGCTGCATAAAGTAAGGACTCAGTCCACAGAGAATTACTCCAGTCCCACTTCAAGGAAGAACCTGGGAAAATGCAAGGACAGACTCTAATAGATGCTAATGTTTGGAAGAGTTGCCATTTGCAAAGTCGTCTCTCCTCCATCATTGCATTTGCCCTTTTCCTGACAACCAATGTAAATAGTGATCCATCTCCTGCCCCTTGTGTGCTGGGAAGTGAATTGCAGGCAGGGGTTAGAGTTGGCTCATCTGAGCCCTCATTCACAGTCTTCCAACATGTCTCTCTGGCATCAGGGCCCCTAGCAGCTCAGTCCCTCTGTGACCAGGAAAGTTGGTAAAGAGCACAGGACTTACATGAGGGCCTGCTCAGAGCCACCTCCCAGGGCAACACCTCTCTTCCAAACAGGTAGAGCACCGTGGGCAGGGAAGGGACGTGTCCCCAGTTCTGAAAGTGGCCATCTTCCCTTCTAGGACCCAGATGCAGGGATTGGCTGGCCTAGTGTGGGCACAGGGGCTTTTGTGGGGGAAGGGCAGAAGGGCTCCCCTCTGAGAGCAATGCCCGGGAGGAGAGAAGCTGGCATGACCCAGAGACACCTGGCCTTGCTTCCTGCCATCAACCCTTACTCTGAACCCAGGGATGCTTAACCACTGAGCCACATCACCAGCCCTTTTATTTATTTATTTATTTATTTATTTATTTATTTATTTATTGAGACAAGGTCTCACTAAATTGCTTAGGACCTTACTAACTTGCTGAGGCTAGCCTCCAGTTTTTGATCCTTTTGCTTCAGCCTCCTGAGTCACTGGGGTTACAAGTATGCACCCCAGATGAACTGGCTTATTAAGGAACATTACCTGTTTCCTATTTCTCTGCCCCCTATTATCTCAGTCCCATGAAGGCAAGGATTCTTGCATTTTGCTCACTGCTTGGTCTTTAGTTTCTTCAAAAATGTCTGACACATAGAAGATACTCGATTAATAATCATTGTGTTCAATAAATGACAACATTATATGAGAAGCTCCATAAGGAGGAAGAAGACAGCTTTATAGCCTCAGATTTCCCCACCTGCTTTTCCTTGGCAGAAAGAGAGAATTCCCACTCAATGCCCAATGCAGAGCACCTGGCACAGCCCTGCAAAGCCCTGACTTCTCCCCAGGGTCCTGCCAGGCCCAATGGGTGAGGAACATGGGGGCTTCCCATATACTCCATGGAGCATAGCCAACAGCACATCCTGGCCCTAAGTCATCCACTTGCAGGTGATTTGGAAGGCACAGTGCTTGGAGCCCATTTCACAGCTGAGGAGACTGAGGCCCAGAAAAAAGATAAAAAGAGCAAGGTCACTCAGCAGGTAATAGGGAAGCTCAGCTTGGAGGCCAGGGCTCCTGCTCTCCTGATGGGCTCAAGCTGTGAATCAGGGAAGGAAAGCTACAAAGGACAACTTCAGGACCCCCCAACCTCTGGTGCCCACGTCAAGCCCACCACCTTGGCACACCTGGCGTTCGTTAACCACTGGGCTTACCATCCTTTTCTTCCCCATATCACTGCTGTCCCTTCCTGAAGAGGAAGCACAGGCCCAAGCAGCTGTGCCTAGGGGCCTGCCACCTGTGCTTGGGCCCCAGCCTCAGCCCACTCATCCTCAGATGGAAACTCTCCCTCCATTCCCTCTTGTTCCCTTTATATCTCTCTCCTCAGTTTTATGGGGGGCTGTGGCAAGAAAGAATTGGGGGCGGATGCCGCAGCTCAGAGACTGTCCTTTCTCAGTTCTCTCTTCCCCGGGAAATGAGGGGCTGCAGCTGTCCAGCAATACGGGTGGGGGGAGCTGGCCTCTGGCTGCTGGGATGGCTGCACATCTGGGGGCAGGGGCCAGGGAGGGAGCTGAGATACATCACCTGTGTGTGCCGGAGAGGCAACTGGGCATGTGGGCATGTGCCTGCCCCACTGGAATTAGGGGACCTGGGGACAGGCAGAGCTCCAGAGTGGGGGCAGGCTGTGGCAGTGCCTTGGAGAGAAAGCCCAGCCCCCCTGAAAAAGAAGAAAGAGCTATTTTCCAACTCAGGAGCCTACTCTTCTCCACAACACCCACTTCTAGCCACACCGCAGAGCCACGCACTAGCCACCCCTCCCAGCCATCCAGAAGCCACCTCCATCTGGGCCTCCCTCTCTCTATCTCTCTCCCCAGTTGGCAGGGGCACTCCATGATGCAGCCCAGATCCTTGTCCATGAGAACTTGCATTCGCATGTGCATAAACACACACACACACACATTTTATTTTTCTCAATATCTCCCCTCCACTACACACCTCCAAGCTCCAAGGCTATCCCTGGAAACTCTTGGAGCTCTGCCACTTACTTATTGTGTGGAGCCTCTCTTTTGCTCATCTGGAAAATGGATCCAAACAAGAATGTTTGAGTTTGGTTTTTTTTTTTGTTGTTGTTGTTTTTGCGGGGGAGCAGTAATAGGGATTGAACTCAGGGGCACTCGACCCCTGAGCCACATCACCAGCCCTATTTTGTATTTTATTTAGAGACAGGGTCTCACTGAGTGGCTTAGTATCCGCTAAGTTGCTGAGGCTGGCTTTAAACTCCTGATCCTCCTGCCTCAGCCTCCCAAGCTACTGGCATGCAACACAACTGGCCACTGTTTGGAGTTTTTGAAATCATTCATAGGTAATCCTTGGCCCTCAGCTCATGTTCATGGCCAAAGGCAGGGGAGAACAGAAAAAAACTAGGGGTTCGGAGTTCAAATAGGGGTTCTGTAGCTGACTAGCTGAGCAATCTGAAAGAGGTGACTTACTAGCTCCCTGAGCCTCAGTTTCCTCATCCGAAAAGCAGGAATGATAGGACCCAGTGTACAAAGCAACTCAGAGACCCAGAGGGGAGAAGCCAGCCCTGTGCAAGCTGTGAAGTGTGCTGCCAGAAGGTGAGAGCCTTCCTGACATTCCCCTCCTCCCAGCCTTCCCAGCCTGAGGCCCTCCACAGGAATGCACCTCCCAGTTCCCCAGGCGCCAGGAGAGCTAGGAGGTGGCTAGGGGCAAAGAGCCAGGTGTTCTGAGTGGGGCCTAAAGGTGGTCTTCAGGGGACAGTGGACAGAGCCCCTCCTTCCCACACCTCCTGACCCCCTCCAAAGATGCCATTCTGCAGCCATCGGAGTCCCTTGCTCTCCAGGAGGCCACCTCCTCTCTGACATCATCTGTAGTCAATTCCCCTGAGGGCCATCCCCAATTTTCATTTCCTCTCACTGATCCTCGCACATAGTCCCTCTGCACACCCAGAAGAGCCTCTGTCCCGAGCTGGCTCCGCTCACCAGATCTGTGTCGCAGCTCACAAACCCAGGCTCTCAGCTGGGACAGGCTGGCAGAGTTAATCATCTCCAGTCCCCTTCCTCCTCCAGGGCCTCGTGGTGGGGATGGGAGTGGGAAGAGGAGCCAGGGCCCCACCCACCCGTTCAGCACCTTTGTGTTAATTAGAAAAGGACACCCTCTGTAGGCAGAGGCCCTCTGGAGCAGTGTGCACAGGGTTGGTAAGCAGAAGGCAGGTGGGATTTTGGCCCCCACTTGCCCTTGGCCAGGAACCTTGAGCAGTTTGCAACCTGGACCGCTCTCCACAGTGGCCCTGGCTGAGCCTAGGGAGGCATGCTCAGAAAACCAGGACTGGATGCCACTTGGAGTCCCTACGACAGAAATAATCCAAGAAGGTTATAGTAAGTCCTGGAACAGCTCAGGAGGTGAAAAGTCACCAAAGGAAGTTGATCTTCAAGCTGCATTTGAAGCAAATGTGAAGATGGAATGGGCCTTCCATCTCTGGAATTCCTGTAGTTAGAGAGTGGGGTCCAGGGTTGGGAACAGATTGGAGCAATGGGCAGAGATAAGGTTCACAATGAAGACCAAAGGAAGACATAGGGCCAGGCACGGTGACGCACGCCTATGGTACTAGCAGCTCCAGAGGCTGAGACAGGAGGATTGTGAGTTCAAAACCAACCTCAGCATTTAGCAAGGCCCTAAGCAACTCAATGAAACTGTGTCTCTCAATAAAATACAGAAAGGGCCCCGGGGTGTGTCTCAGGGTTTAAGTGCCCCTGGGTTCAATCTCTAGTACAAACAAAAACAAAAAAGAAAACCAAGGAAGACTTGGGATTCTGTGCATTGTAGAACTTGAGGTTACATCAGGTGGTCAGGGCCCATGATGGATAAACGGATAGGGAAGTCAGGTGCGAAACAGCTGATGGTCCTGTCTTAGGTCCCGTCAATGCCCGAGGTGGTAGAGAACCGGGGTCTGTGTTCAAGTGCAGCCTCGCCCGTTTGCCTGGTCTGGCCTGTGCCTCCTTCTGGCCCCAGGATCTCAAAGTTGTAAAGAATCACTAGAACAGCAAAACGCATTCCAGCTTTCTCAGGGCTTGAAGGGAACCGGTTTCCATCCTCTGTCATCTACACCTGACTGATCGTTCAAGCCTAGTTCAAATATCACCTCTTCTGCGAGGCCTTCCCTGATGCCAAGCCCTGACATCTTCTCAGCTCCCATGACTTCTTGGACTCCAAGTGTCACAAAACAGACGTGGTTTCTCTCAGTTTATTTGACACCCCCACCAAACTAAGAGCCTCTGAGCCTGGCTCTAGAGGACCAGGCAACAGGTTTGGTGGATGAGAGAAGCCAAGTGGACACATGCTCACACCTGGGTCTCAGAAGGACAGTCAACTTGACAACTGGGTCAAGGAGTAAAGGTTCACGGATATCCTCACAGCCAGGCCCCAGGCCATGATTGGCATCAGGGCCAGGGCTTGTCAGTGGGGGCAGGGAGGGAGGCTGGGAGGACTGGCCTATAGAGGGGGATTCCTTCCCATCCTAGCCCCTCCTCCTGCCTGTTCCCCTTCCCATAAGTCTCTTGTTAAGCTCTGGATAAGCTCCAGGAAGCCAAGGCAGAGGATATCCAAGTGACATCTGACCCGTTCCTCTGATGGGCATCGTGCCAATGTTCTGTCTTGCTCCACATGCCAGAACAGTCCCTGGAGGGCTCTGCCTGATCTTCTAGGGATCCCAGACCCTGTTCTGTATATCCACCATTCATTCCTCCCACCCACTCAGACCGGACCCAGCATGGCCAAGCCAGGAGAAGGGAAGCCAGGGAGCCTGACCTCTGGGATTCTGGCCTCAGCTTCACCCTTAACCTGTGGGGTTCCTGTAGTTGAGTGAGTGATCCTGGCTGACCTCAGATTGTCCTCACTGAGGACTGAAAGGCTCCCTGAAGGTGAGAGGCTCCAGAGAAGGCCAGAAGAGGACTGATTGGGTGCTGAAGCCTGGCCCTAACCATCCTGGACAAGCAACGTCCGGCACCCGCCCATCCGCAGGGCCCCAGGCAGAGGAAGCATGATCCTGCTGGGCTATTGCAGACCCAGTATCTCAGCTCAGCTCCTGCTTCCTGCGCAGGCCCCCAATTAGCCTGGTGCTTTGTTCTCAAGTGCGTTGGTCAGATCCCTTGGCCTGTACCTCAGGACGAGGGAGAGGAAGGAGGGAGGGAGGGGGAGGAAGGGAAGGAGGGGAGGGGGAGGGCAGGATTAGGGGGGAGAGAAGGGGGGTAGGGTGGGGGCAGGGATGGGGAGCCGAAGGAGGAACTCGATGCTGATTAAGTCTCATTAAAAAAAGAAGATGACAATGAGGAATAAGGAGAAGAAGAAAGAAAACCCGAGTGGAGGCGGAGGGAGAGGCTTTCTGAGGAAGCAGAATAGCGGAGGGAGGGAGGGAGGGGGGGGAGAGAGAGAGAGAGAGAGAGAGGGAGAGAGAGAGAGAAGCGCACAGGCACATGCATGTCCACAAAAAGACATGCGCACACACACCCCTCTCCCTCCTGGCAGGCTGTGCCCTGCTTCCTGCCCTTGACCCTGCTCTGCAGCAGCCTGGCACCGTCCAGCTTAGGCCCAGAAGCCTGGGCTGCCTTCTGGTGCCCAGGGCTGTGGCACTCAGTACCCAGCACACTCAGACTCCAGTCCTGGCTCAGCGCATCCCAAGCTCTGGGATTTGGGCTAATCTCCTCCCGGGACCGGGACCTCAAATATATAAACCTCATATACATAAACTATATATATATATATATATATATATATATATATATATATATATATATAGAGAGAGAGAGAGAGAGAGATATTTATATATAGATAGATAGATATAGATATAGATATAGATATAGATATAGATATACCCAGCCATTGTCTTAGAACTTCCTTTGGCTGTTCTCTGTTCTTAGAACTCCTGTTTCCTGCATCCCATGTTTTCTTTTTTGGATTATCCTTTAATTTAAAAAAAATAATTTTTTTTAGTTATACATGGACACAATATCTTTATTTTGTTTATTTATTTTTATGTGGTACTAAGGATCAAAGCCACTGACTCACGTGTGCAAGGCAAGTGCTCTGCCACTGAACCAGCCCCATCCCTTCATTTTAGTAATATTGTTAGTCTCTTGAGAAAAGATATTTGGGTCATAAGATTTGTAAATCTATATGAAAATGATTAGTTGACGGAATTTCAGGTTGAATATAATCTAAATACATTACTTGATATTTTTTGGCAGTTTCAATATTATTCTGATTCTTGACTTTCTATTTGTCTTATTTTTCCTCTTTTAAAAGCTTTTTATCTCTGATCTAACATTTCAGGATGATATACATTCAAAAATTTTCACTTATTCTGTTATATAGTTGTATATTTGTTTCTTTCAGTTATTTTTTTAAGATTTTTTTCTTTTTAGTTATATATGACAGTAAAATGTATTTTGACTTATTATACATATATGAAATATAACTTTCAATTCTTATGGTTGTATAGAGTATGTCCAATTCATTTTATTCTATTCCCCTCCCTTCCTTTCATTCCTATTTGCCTAATCAAATGAACTTCTGTTGTTTCCCTTGCCCCATATTGTGTGATAGCACCCATAGAGCAGAGAACATTCAGCCTTTGGTTTTTAGGGATTGGCTCATTTCACTTAGTATGATAGTCTTCAGTTCCATCCACATACCGACAAATGCCATGATTTTATACTTCTTTATGGTTGAGTAATTGTATATTTATACCACAATTTCTTTATCCATTCATCTGTTAAAGGCACGTAGGTGGGTTCCAGAGCATTGCTATTGTGAAATGAGCTGTTATAACCGCTCATGTGGCCACATCACTCTAGCATGCTGATTTTACGTTATTTGGGTATATGTCAAGGAGTGGGATTACTGGGTCAAATGGTGGTTCTATTCCAAGTTTTCGGAGAAATCTCCATGCACCAATTTGCAATCCTACCAGCAATATATTAGTATACTTTCTCCCCACATCCCTGCCAATATTTGTTATTACTTGTATTCTTGATAATTTCCATTCTGGCTGTCCTTCAGTTCTATGAATTCTTTTAAACATTATTTCTTTGATATTCCCCTCTTTGATTTTCCCTGGTCTCCCCTTCTGGAATGATTATAATTGGATAGTAGGCTTATTGATTTATTTTCATATTTGCCATCTGTTTTCCATTTTCTTTGCCTTTTGTTCTATTTTTCAGGAGAATCCTTCATTTTATCTTGATTTGTTTTTTCCTCCTGTTTTGATTGTCATCTTTTTGATTTAAGTGTTTTGATCTTTAAACATTTCTTAACATCCTTTTGCTTGGTGTATGTGATATTATCTCTAATTTCAGCAATGAAGATAACAATAGACTTTTTTAAGAGTTGTATGAAAATTAAGAGCAATCATACCAGTACATCACTTAGAAAAGTCCCTGGTACACAGAAAGCACTCAGTCATGTTAGCTTTTATTTCTTTAAGGGTATCAGAGATCTTTTGAAATTTTGTTCTGTGTCTGTATTTTCTGTTGTGGGTGTTTTGTCATGTTTTTTTTTTTTTTTGTCTTTCTTATTGGATGGAACCTTTTCTCAAGTGTCTAAGGGGTTCAATAAGTGAACAGTTTTTTAAAACCATGACATTAAGAAGGTTACCCAAAGCTCTCTAGTTGTGGTTTTGGTGGATTGCCCTGGAGTCTTCCCTAAAGGATGTTCACGCCTTCACTCTTGGACAGTGTGATTTACGTGAATTCCCTATTCTGAGGGGAGAGCCCTCAACGTCAGTCATGTTTAAGTGCCCTCTCTTTGGATTTATTCACTTTTCCAGAAAAATATTTTCCAATTACTTTCCTTGGGAGAAGGAGTTTATATAATAGGTATTATTGGAACCTATGTGGATAGTAGGTTATAGGTCTGACCCCAAAAAACATTTTATTTATTTATTTATTGGTGAGGTGCCTCATTCTTGTCCTATACCATACCTGACTCTGTTAAGTTGGAGCATGTTCCTTTCAGTTTCTTCAGAGACCAAAGTCTGATGTCTCGTACAGACATTGTAAGGAGAGGCAGGTTCCTTGGAGATCAGACTACTTTATGTACTTTCATATAAAAGTTTTAAGTCTTGTAAATACATGATTCATCTATGCATTTCATATTTCTAACTTCTAAGCTTTTAAGGCACTTTGGAGAAAATATACTAGCTTATTTTAGGAACTCCCTTGGATTTCTGAGCTGCTGAGTTAGTGAGCTTTTTAAAATTTTTTCAGGGGCTGGAGATATGGCTCAATTGGTAGCGTGCTCACCTAGAGTGTGTGAGGCACTTGGTTTGGTTCTCAGCACCACATAAATGTGAAATAAAGATACAGTGTCCATCTAAAAACTAAAGAAATAAATATTTAATTTTTTCTTTTGTATTTCTGGGAATTGAAACCCAGGGGAGTTCTCCCACTGAGCTACATGCCCAGCCTTTTTTACATTTTATTTTGAGATGTGTCTCACAACACTTGAACTTGCAACTCTATTTTAGCCTTTCTGGTAAACTGAGCCTCCAAGCCCAGTTTAATGACTTTTTCTGAATCTGTTTTCTATCTTCCCAAAATAGGTAGTTATCACTTGACATTTGTCTTTTTTAATATTCTCTCTTGATGTTGTGGGTTTTTTAAAAAAAATTTAATGTTTATTTTTGGTAAGTTTTTGGGAAGGGGCTGTTATAGCATGTTTTAAAATCTAGTATGTATTTGCTTTCATCACTGTTAATTTTCCTTTTATTTTTTACTTCCTAGGATTCTTTGGATTTCCTATTTTTGTAATAGTTTTCTCATAAATCTATCAAGTTCTGGGAGTTATCCCAAAAGGCTTTTACAAAATAAATAAAAATAAATAAATAAAGATATTGTGTCTATCTACAACTAAAAAAAAAAAAGATTCCATCTTACCCCAGTCAGCATGTCTAGCATCAAAAATATAAAAAGTAACTGGACACTGTAGCATATGCCTGTAATCTCAGTGACTTGAGAGGCTGAGGCAGAAGGATCACAAATTTGAGGCCAGCCTCAGCAACTTACTGAGTCCTTGTCTCAAAATAAATAAAAAGGATAGGGGATGTAGCTCAATGGTAAAGTGCCCCTGTGTTCAATCCCCAGGACAAACACAAAAACAAACAAAAAATAAATGCTAGTATGGACCTGTGAGAAGAGGAACTCTTATACAGTGTTGATGGGAGTGTAAACTAGTACAGCCACTGTGGTAATCAGTGGGGAGTTTCCTCAAAACCTAAAAATAGAAATATCATATGATCTAACTGTACTACACCTGGGTATATACCTGAAGGATACCTGCATACCTATGTTTATTGCAGCACATATCATATTAACTGTTATGTGCTATCAGCCTAGGTGCCTGTTGATGAATGAATACAATGGAGTATTATTCAGCTATAGAGAAAAATGAAATCGTGATCTGTAGGCAAATGGATAGAACTGGAGAGAAACATGGTATAAGAAATAAGCTAGACTCAGACAAATATCACATGCATTGTCATGTGTGATCTAGAGGGAAAAAAAGATAAAGTAGAAGGGAGACTATTAATAAAAAGGGCATCATTGGAGGAAGGATTGAAGGGAGAGTGGGTGAGAAAGGGCAATTATGAATATACATGTGTAAACATACCACAATGAAACTTGTTATTCTGTATAATTAATATGCACTGATAAAAATTTGGTTTTGGATTGGGCCTGTGCAGTGACCCCAAACCTCATGTCTTCCAGTTTAATTGCATCTCCTTTGCTTGAATTGTATTAAATATATATGGAAAATTCTTGTAATTTGTGTCAATCTTTATATTCTCCATGCAGAATCCCACCCTTGTATTCTACATCAGTGCTTTGAAAAAAAATAGGTTGTTATACAATTTAGGCGTCAAAATATGTGGCTATCATACCTGAACTTGAGTTTTCCAAGGTTCTGTTAGTGAGGTACTTAACAGGCTGTATTTAGCATAGAGAACTATAATAACTATTGAGCTACCTTATGTTGCTTTCATTGTTATTGTTGGAAGGTGACCATCTAAACTGTAGAAAAGAGGAACGGTGCTGGTTATATGAACTGGTTTTATGTCCTACTATTTTGTTAAATTATTGTATTTAAATTTTTCTAATTCCCTGAGTATTCTAAGTATACATTCTATTTCTAAAAATTAATATATTCCCCTTTTGTTAAATTATTATTTTCCTATTCAATAGTTCAAACATACTGTTGTATAATCATTTTTATTAGTATGTTAATGGAGTTTGGTTTATCTTTAGGTCTCCTACCTTAAGTTAATTGATACCAGTTCTGAGCATCTAAAGTCCCCCAAATGGCAATCCCCAAAGGTTAAGTTTCTGAATTTCGAAATACTGAAGTTGAAATTCCCAAAACCACAGTTCCCATTGTGGATACACGGGGGTAGGGGGGTATTTATATGAGAATAGTAGAAATTTGATGATAGGTAGGAAATGGATTGGTGCTTTTACAGTTGTTTATGAGATAGCTGCATAATGATATATGGAATGAATATTGGAAACCCAGTGAAACATTATTTTGGGTGTGTCTGTGAGGGTATTTCCAGTGGAGATTAGTAAGAGATTCTTGAGTGGACTAGAATCAGAAGATCCAGAAGCATAGCACACTGGATGGGACAATTTAATAGGGACTTTCTTTCATGTATAAATGAATTGTAGAAGAATTTTTTAAACAGAGTAGTACTAGTTAGAAAATGAGCATGAATGGATTTTTTGAGGAACACCATGTGCCCTAAAAGAAAAAAGAAGCTAATTATTATGATGTAAGACTTCAAAATATAATTAAAGATTGCCAGATATTATAGACTCCTCTTGCAGTTGCCAATTCTCTATTCTTGTGATACATTTTTTTTCACATGTCAGATTTTCTTTATAGTATTTTTTTAATTGAAATGCATTTTAAATAATTTGCTATGGTGGGTATTTCATCTAGTATCATTTCTAATACGGGAGGTATAAATTGTGTAAAGAATTTTTTGAGTTCTAATTTGTTGTATGCATTTTCACAAAATTGACTGTATGGGATCATGGAATGTGTAAAAATGTAAAAAATTCCTTGGTAAATGAAGAGGTGTTCTTTTTTGTACATCTGTGTTTATGAAAGATTAACTCTATCAGAATCTCCACTGTTTAGGTCATGACCTCTTGTGGGTCTTGATTGAGTTCATCAAGAAACTTAGATTATTCATCTTTGTATTTCATACAACCATTGTTCTAACTCTGAGTACACAGAATTACAAGTTATAGTGATATGCATTTGTACATTTAGATTGTTAACCTATTTGAGTAATTTGTATGCTCATAATTCATTATCTGTGCAGTTGTTGGTAGTATATTTGAGTGTTCTTGCAAAAAATATATATTATTGCCTATTATAATTTGTAAAATGAAGTAATCTGACATTTTTTGTGTTTCTTGAATCCCATTATGAAAATGTAATTGCTGTTTTAAGAAAATTTTAAACTGTTTTTTTCCAGAATTATATTTTTAGAGTTTTGGTCTTTCAGGATCTCAGCATTTAGGATTATGTCATTCCAGATTGTGTGTTCAGGATAGTGACCCAAACCCATAGGTAGGATATAAACAGATGTTTTGAATAACAAACTGTGCTAGATCCTTTTGTATACATAATAGTAATTAGTTTAATCTTTGCAGTAACATTGTGAGTTTGGGAGCATTATTCCATTTTTACTAATAAGGAAATGAAAGTGTAACAAGGTTAAATAATTTACCATTATTAAATGGCAAAGGAAGATTTAAAGTGATTAGATGTTGAGTTGACTTTTTTGGAATTTGATTTCTACTTTGTATCACTATTGTGAAGAACAGAAAAGATTTATATTCATAATATAGGTGTATGAAATTGCTTTGTAAGAGTGCAGAAGATAGATGTTATCATTGCCTCTTGTTAGTATATTTCAGTATAATTTATGTTAGGTATCTGGTCTGTGAAAATGGCAAAAGTGACTTTGGAAAAAAATTACAGTAGAATGTGTTATTTGTATTTAAAAAAGTAAACTCACATACTTAAAATAATAAAGTTTATAGTATTGGTTTTATTTTAGGAATTAAAGCTTTCTTCAAATGTTTCTTGCAAAAACAAATACAGTTTATATCTAATAGATAGGCAAAGATATCTGGAATTATATTTGAGTTGGCAGACATTTATCTAGTTTAGTGAACTTGATAAGAAGAGAGAGGGCTGGGTGTGTGGCTCAGTAGGAGAGCACTTGCCTAGCATGTTAAGGTTCTGGGTTCAATCCCTGAAATCTTCTCTTCAAATCTAGCAGAAGTACTTTCTGAAGAGATAAGAGATAATGGATGATTACATGAAAAATCATAAAAAGTTTCAATCAGAATCCATGAAACAGTGACAGGACGAACAATATTTAAAATATCAAGTAATTGTATGTTCTAAAATATTAAACACAGTATTAATGTAGTAGTTTTAATAACTTTTAAGTTTGAAAGCACTGGGAAAAAATTATAGGCCACTTTATGAATATAAATACAAATAGCAAATAACAGGTGACTTCAAGGCTTTTATCTATTAAATATATGGCAAGGATTTAAACTAGGTTTAATTGGCTATACTGGCACTGCCTCTCAAAAGGTTTCTCGGGGCTGAGAGAGCAGCTCAGTTGTACATGATTCTGGGATTCCTTTTTTTTAAAGAGAGAGAGAGAGAGAGAGAGAGAGAGAGAGAGAGAGAGAGAGAGAGAGAATTTTTAATATTTATTTTTTCAGTTTTTTCAGTGAACACAACTTCTTTATTTTATTTTTATGTGGTGCTGAGGATCGAACCCAGCACCCCGTGCATGCCAGGTGAGCACGTTATCGCTTGAGCCACATCCCCAGTCCAATTCCGGGATTCTTACAATCAGCTTTCCTTAATTTCTTAAACTTTTGGTTATACCAGATATGATCTTTTGAGAGAAAAATTAATCTTTACAATTCAAAATAACTTCAGGTTTGGTGAAATACTCATGGCCATGCTCATAGCATTCAGATTCACAGTCTCTTTGCTTTTCATTGACCTGTTATTTCCATTTTTTTTCTTCTTACTTTTCTTTGTAGAACTATTTATTGGTAATGAGACTGGTTTAAAGAATGCTGTTTTTATTCCTCTTGTTACTGTTAAGAGTGAATATTTCATAACCATTTCTCTCTCTCTCTCTCTCTCTCTCTCTCTCTCTCTCTCTCAATGGTCAGTCTGTAAGTTTCTTTCTCTCTCTCTCTCTCTCTCTCTCTCTCACACACACACACACACATACATTAATTTTTTTTTTATTTTTGAATTCTCCAACTTTTTCTGAGTCCTAATGTCTTTTTTTTTAATTTGGTGCTGATTTTCAAAATCAGTGCCTCACACATGCTAGGCAAGCACTCTACCACATAGCTACAACCCCAGCCCAGCCCAACTGTCTTGATCCGAGAATTTTAGTATGTTGGCCTGGAAAATTCTGCCATCGTAAGTCATATTCTAAGCCTTGTATACAACAACATAGATTATTTCAGAAGGAGAATTTTAAGACATTCTTTTTTGGGATGGGGGGCAGCTATGGTGGATATCAGAGATTGAACCCAGGGCCACTGGGCCACTGAGCCACATCCCTAGCCCTATTTTGAATTTTTATTTAGAGACAAGGTCTCACTGAGTTGCTTAGTGCCTCACTGTTGCTGAGGCTAGCTTTGAACTCAGGATCTTCCTGAATTTTAAGACATTCTTTTAGAAAATTTGCTTATAAAATGTGATACGTAATGTATTACAAAAATAAAGAAAAAAGCCTGCGATCAGAATCAGAAGGCTAATTATACATTTAATAACATCAAAGAAAATCAAATGTGAGATAATTTATGCACTTGTCATATTTTTTCCTATAATTTAGAAGATGACAACCCATGCTTATCTGTATCACCACCTTCCATCTTTCTTAAATACAGCATTGATAGTTTTTTATATTCTGGGTTTCATCATCATAGGGAAAGGCTGTTTATTATTCACTCCCACATATATAGTTAAGTCCTATACAGTATACTGCAAAATGTATAGATGCACACACACATATACACACATACACACATATGATATCAATTAATTTATAGGATGGTATCTGTATTTATATAATTATTTAAAGATGGGATTTTACTACATTGCCCCAGCTGCACTAGAACTCCTGGGCTGAAAGAGTTTTTCTGCCTCTGTTCTCTTAGTAGCTGGGAATGATACATCCTGCACCTGGCATGTGGGATGCTTGCAAATTCCTAGTTCAGTCTCTTAATCCTTGTTAACATTTCACACAATATAGTTTGTGTTCCATAAACATGAATTTCTTCCTTAATCTCATCTAATTTTCTGACCTTTATCATTAGATAAAAGACTTTAATTTATTGCCTTGACTGGAGGAAAATAAGAAACCCAAACAGAATTAATCCTAATGTTTAGATTTTTATAGTTATTTTATTAATATAGATTATTAAAGCAATTATATCTTTATACATCAAGGATAGCATATTTTTTTTACTGTGAAAGAGGGCAACTGGTTGCTTATATTCTTCAGAGAAAATAGAAACAAAGATTTTGTCTATATATGAAACAAAAAAAAATGACTTAAATCTCTTCATTCAAGGGATTAGGCATTATAATTTTTTTAAAGAAATTGTTTTCAGTCTGATTTTATTTATCATTTTGCTTTTTCCTGGATATTTAATATTTATGGTTTTCATGTTCTAAAACTTTTTTCTTATTTTATATTAGTAGAAGAAGCTGTAATTCATATTTTATGGTCACCTACATAGTAGACGAAAGAACTAAGAATTTGAAAAAAATTCAAATCTTTAAAGGTACTCATTTTTTATATTTTATACACTCTTGTCTTAGTTTCTTCATTTAGTGCAATGAAAATTTTATCTTTTAAATCAAATAACATTGAATATTTACAACATTGCAAGATAGTATGTTTTGGGACAGAATAGTGTATTTGTTTATGAATCTACTGAGCATAACAGCTGTGTAATCTAGTAGATAAAGTGCAAGAATTCTGGTTTTGTATCCTCAACATAAGCCAAGTTGGAAGCACTTAGTAGGAATTTAATGAATTCTTATTGAATGTATAAATGAAGATTTATGCCCGTAGGGGATTTATAATCTGGTTGTAGATGAAATGAACCATAAACACTTGGAAAATTAAATGAAAGCAAGAAAATAATTACATAATAATCCTGGTTAATTAGATTAATTATATAAAGTGTTTAACAGAGTGCCTAATACATAATAAATACTTTGAAGTGCTTATTTTCTTCTCTTTTGACTAAACACTAAAAGTTCCATAAAATGATATTTACATATAGAGATTTGTTTTGTTTTTAAATGATAATAAATGCTCTTGAGTTTCAGAGAGATTACTATGAGCTGAGTGGGCTCAAATTTGAATATTGGTAGAATATGAAAAGAAAAGGTGTTTGGGGAGGTTAGCAGGAAAAGGGAAAGGCAAACAGCAAGGCATGGACCTGGAAAAGTTCAGTTCTATCTGAAGATTCATTGCTTAGTGTGTGAGTAGGGATTATGAAAGGTGAAGCTAGGAAGAGTAGTTTGGGACAGATTGTGGATATCCTTATTCTGCTGGGAAGAGTCTTGGTGCCACAGTCTGGCTGGGCACAAATAACCGAGCTGCCACACAGCCTTATAGATTCAAACAGCCACTCTTTATTCCCCAACTGTCACCGGCACTGCACACATCACAGGGAAACCCACTCCCTCCACCGGGCTCCATCCAATCTCCCTGAACCCCTCCCCCCAGAACTCATGGGAACTCCAAAGTAGCAGGCGCCTGAGGCAGCAAGAGCCGCCCCATTGCCCAACAGTAAAGGTTAAATATACAATTCAATCAATCCAGCATCACAGCAATTATATACAGCTTAACTCAAATCATCATCTCAATGGTTCACTGGCAACACCTTTCTACCATTCCCTCTGGCAAATGCCAGGTGTCATTCTTCTTTGTAGTCATTCTCTTTGATAATTCTGGGGCTTTTCTTTTGATTAATATTTAAATAACCTAGTATGAATTGGCTGGAGGATAGGAAGCAGGTATATGTGGAAATTAGGGAAGGTGTTAGTGGATTCAAGACTGAGTCACAGTATTGTGGAGTTTTATAGGCTGACATTTCAGAATCATCCAAGATCTGTAATGATAGCATAAATACAGAACTAATCAAAGCATATACAGAAGATAACATTGATATTTAATGTTATCATTATTTTGATTGATTGAATTGAGTAGATTATTGCATTTATTAAAGCTATTTTAAGAGTATAAAATTCTATGGCAAAGCATACAAATTCATGCTAATATTTACTTTAGACTAAGATTCAATTTTGTCAGATTTAAGTGCCTGTGTCACTATTCTACTTAGGTAAAATAATTATCTCATTGTAGAATATGTAATTCCAATAAACTTCAGCATCATTGAAGTAGAAATAGATACTGTGGGTATTTAATGCTTTTTTCTTTGTGTATATAATTGCTTTCACACTACTTTTAATCATTTCAATAGGACACATGAAATTCTATCAATTGTAATGTCAATTTTAAGAGCTCATTGGAATGAAAATGAAAATATTACTGTACCTACATCTTGAGGATTATAAGAAGGTTGCTAAATTAGATTTTATGTTATTGTGGTACTAATAGAAATGAGTCCTTTAAATTAAACATAATTTAATGGTTTACTCATTAAACTCTAGTTGACGATTCTCCTAATTCTTTAGGGATGTGGTAAGGTCATCTATAAATGTAAAGTTCCTGCTTACTTGGAAAAGCAAGTGGAAAACATTGTGGAAATCATTGTTTTCTGTTTTAGTGGATTCATGTAATAGAAATTGGAGGAATAGGGAAACATATGAGAATGAATAGTGATAGTGTTCCTTGAGGAAACATAAATAGAGCCCCTCCCTCACTTACAGGTAACATGAATTACTTGAATGACTTAATGTTTACAATATAGTTTTAATTCCTTAAATGGAAATTATTTTATTTCTACTTTAAAAAAACTCTGGTTCTTTCCTAGTCTCTCTGTTTTACTAAAGATAAAAGAGGATTTTTTTATGGTTTATTTCTTGTAAGTAATTCTTCGGTGGGAAGCAGGAAAAGGCAGATGTCTCTGGTTTTCTTTATTTTTTTTTCGCCTTTCACTTTCTTTTCTCCTGCATATAACAAAGCCTAAAACAGATTTGAGAGGTTGGGAAGTTTTGTTATTTGTAGGGAAGGGCTAGGATAAAATCACTCAAAGAATTCCTTGTAAAATTTCAATATATGGTTAAACTGAGACTTTTAATTTGGAAGGAGATCATAATAGTTCATGTGATTTTTGCTCCCCCTATCCCTTTACTCTTTATGAAATAATCAAAAGTTTAAGAGAAAAACCCTGGGCAAACTGCTGCACACATTGCATTTGCTTGCACTGGCTGTTTTAGATGATCAGCTCTTAGAGGAACTGGACTATGAGTTGTAACATCCAGTCTGAATTAAACTGCATAGAGGTGTCTTTTTTTAATCTTTTGTCTCCTTGCAGTTGTGCTTTTCTTTATTTTTATATACTTTGTGACAGATATGGAAAAAATCACATATAATTATCCTATTTTCCAAAGATTCTTTGTTCAACTGAATTTTTAAAAATATGTATTTGGTCCAAATTGAGTTTTGTCTTTTTATTCCCTACATTGGCCCAGATTGCCTTTCTTCAGGGGGAAAGGAAAGGTCAAGAAAATTTGAAAAAGGATCTGGTAAGGAGGAACAAAATGTTGGAATATGCTCTTAAAACAGGAAAGGTAAATCAATAAAATGGAAGGTTGTGTTCTCTTAAATGACAAAATAATTTTTCCATCTTTCCTGAAGTAAATCCAAATTTTAATACTGTATATTCTTGAATTAAGGAGTATGTGTAATAAACATTTTTATGTATGGTTATAATATACTAATCTTACTATGGTGATCAATAAACTGATTTATATGATTTCAAACATTTGTCCCTACTTTTTCCTTTCTTAAGAAGTGTTTGTACTTACTGAACTGTCATTATCCATTTTAAAGGGCTAAAATAGCTTTTGAATTGTAAATTGTGTGTATAAAGTTCCCTATGATTTAATATGAATTTGATATAATTTCTTAAAATTTGTCAGATCTGGCAGCCTATGCTTAGAGTTTCATAGACTGTTTTGGCATTTTATTGTTTTGTTGTCAGCTATTCCTTTCTCTCTAGAAGCTAAGTTTACATTTATTTTGCTAGTGTCTAAGATATGTAAGTAATGATATTTGTGTCACAAGTTAGGGAAAATAGGTAATGAATTAGAGTTTTGCAAGTTATATGAATTAAGTTTATATATTTCAGTGGATGGTCTTTGGTTGTGTGTGTGTGTGTGTGTGTGTGTGTGTGTTTATGAAAAATCTAAGGCAGTTCATTGCTTGAGGTAATTAAAAATTTGGTAGTTGATATTGAAATTCTTTATTGTCAGTTTTTTGCTTTGTTTTGTAAATCACTTATTTTTTGAAGTTGGTAAATGGACTATTCGTAAAACTGCCATAAAATAGCACTTAGATAGTATTTATGAATATTGAGACATAAATATTTTTATTAGAACTTGTGTTCATCTTCATATAGGATCATTAAATAGTACCAGACATTTTCATCTCTTAGTAAAAAAAAATAGTTATTGTTTGTTTTCATACTTTGAAAGGTTGGTTGAAAGTTGAAGAGATAAAAAGAAAAAACATTTTTTGAAGTATGTAATCTGGGAATTTTTGACATCTTAGGCTTTCTAAATTATAGGTTTAACCGAAGAAAGAATATGAGCATTAATAATGGTAATTTTTTAAATAACTACTGTGTTTTAGGCCCTAAAGACTTAGAATTAAGTAATTTGCATAGAGAAGCAGATTTACAGTAGAGCTGAGATAGGTCTCTCAGGATTGGTTCTAAAACCTGTATTGTTTATCAGTATATTATACTGTCTTGCAAGGTAGGAGAACTGAAATACACAAATACTGAAGTAACCAGAGAAGGTGCATGGGAGTGTATTCAAAATTGTGAACCACTAAAGTGTATGAAGTGTGATAGTTTCTATGGTAGATGTATGTAGGCTATACAAGGGGTCACAAAGAAGGGACTGGATATTATCTGGAAGTAGTAAGGAGGGCATAATTAGAGGAGGTGAGGCTTCAATGGCAACATAGATAATAAGAAGGTACTTGCCAGTTAGGTAAGGTGCAGGAAGTAGAACATGTTTGACCTGGAACACAGCCTTTTGGTGTATTCAGAAAATTGTAGTCATTGTGTGTAAAGAGTAAGGTGATAGTTGTGATTTCATCACTGATAACATGGTAGGGGAGGGCCAAGTCAGATCATGGAGTTTAGAATACCGAAGGAGAGCTACCTAAGGAGTTCAGAATTTTACCTTTCATGTGATAGGAAACATGGACAGTTTTCAAGTACTTTTTATTCAGAGCAGTGTGAGGGGATACATTGCACCTGGAATTGGGGGGGTGGGGTCGCTGGGGAGCAAAGACCCCTTCGAGGAGACCAGGCTAGGTAGAAACAGGGAGAGGGGAGGGTCCAGGCAGTGCCAGGATACCACAATACAAGGGAAACAGAGGGGAGGCACAGGAGAGGGCCAGAAAAATGAGCCTGAAATCACAGGACAGGAACAGGATCTTTGAGACGGGCAGCCATGGTTTCAAGAAAGGGACAAGGCCAAGGAATGGAGAGCCAAGTGGTAGGACCTAGGCCGGTGTCTCATGAAAACAGACAGAGTTGGGGAAGGGAGGGAGAATAGAAATGGGAGTGGGTGGCACAGGGAGAGGCTCAAAATCCAGATCCACTACTGGATGTCAGAGTGGGGAACATGGCCTGGGATGAGGGAGGCCAAAGTGCCCAGACAGGGCAACATTTTCCCAAACGGAGCTCAAAGGTCCAAAAGGCCAGGTCAAGTCCCCAGCCCTTGTGTGCATCCTACTAAAGGGATCAGGAAAAGGGACACAGAAGGGACAGGGACAACATGAGGTCCAAAGGAAGGCACAGGGGAATAGGCCAGAGGACGCATGTTGTTGGGTTGGGGACCAGAACCCCAGTAAGGAGACCAGGCTGGGACCTAGATGTAGTCCCATGCCAAGGCAGAGCAGGGAAGGGCAGGACTGGGCAGGTGGGCAGCACTAGGAGGAAGGCAATGTCAAGGCTCTACATGAGGTCATAGTGGGTATGGAAAGGGGCGAGAGCCAGGAACCAAGCAAGGAGTCCAGGCAATGTACGGACCTGACCCAAGATGATGAGAGACCCAATAAGGAGGGGACTGCACAAGGGGAAAGCAGGGAAGGGGAGGAAGGGGCAACGTGAGGATGAAGAGACAGCAGGCGGGTGGGCGGCACAAGGGGCACTGAGGGGAACAAGGTAGGTGGCACAAGAAAGGGGCTCTCACGTCCAATCCCACACAAAGCGATGCCATGCAAAGCCATACAACACTATGCCACACAACGAAGGAAAGCAGTAAGGGGCCCAGGCGAGGAGCCAGGCCCAGGGACTGGAGCACAAAGGGTCAGGGTTCTGGAGGGCTGGGTTGGGGCAGCATGCAAGGCGAGAGAGCAGGGGAGGGGAGGGAGGGAATCCAGCAGATCAAGATCCAAACAAGGCCCCATATCCATTGTCAGATGTCAGGTTTCAGGCAGCCAAAGGGGGCCAGGGGAGGGGCAGGGCTCTGTTTCCCATAGGAGCCTTCAGGGCACAGAGGCAAGCCAATTCCACTCCTCTGCCCCAGGTAAGTAGATCCTCAAGGAGGCATCTGGACCAGAGCAGGGCTGGGGAGGGTAGGGAGAGGAGAGAGGGTAGATGGTGGCGCACAGGGAGGAAGCCCAGGTCCACGGATAGGGTTGGGGAGTAGGACCCGGGCTGATGGAGGCCAAAGGGCCCAGGCAAGGGGCAGGGCTACTTTTTTCCTTAGGGAGCCAGAAGGGCTAACAGGCCAGGTCCACTCCCTTGGCATAGGTGTGAATCCTGGGAAAAGGATCAGGAAAGGGGTCTTGGCAGGGACAGGAACAAAAGGAGGGCCAAAGGAGGACACAGTGGGCAGTGGGCTCAGGACAGTGGACAAGACTTGGGAAGGAAGGCAGGGGATCCAACAGGGCACAGGCAGGCTGCAGGCCCAGGGTCACTGCCAGGTGTCAGGGTTCCAGGTGAAGGACCAAGCATCCAGGGAGAGCAAGGGGCCTAGTTGAAGAACAGGGCTCTGTTTCCCATAAGGTGTCCTTGTCCAGATGAGAACCAGGGCTAAGGACCTGGCAAAAGGAGGTCTGGCAAAGGAAGGGGGCCAGGAGGAGGGCAAAGGGAGGGCACGTGGGGGTTCATGGTAGGTGTGCAGAGGGGCAAGAGCAAGGACCCAAACCAGGAGCGGTGGCAAGGGATTCACCAGACCGACCCAGGATGAGGGACCCAAGGATCAGGAGACACATGATCGCCAGAGGAAAGCACAAGGTGAAAGTTAGAAAGAGCTGCAGGAGGTCCAGAATACAGTGGGAAGTTCAAGGGGCACCTAGGGGACCATGCTGGTGGGCCCAAGCAAGAGGCCCTTAGGTCAGACCCAACGTGAAGAGATTCCACACTACACCAAGGGACATGAGGAACATGATAAGGGGATCAGGTGAGTGGTCAGGCCCTTGGACTGGAGTGCAAATGTCAGGGATAGGAAAGGCTGGATTGGGATATGGGCAGCATGCAAGGCAAGAGGGCAGTGGAGGGAAGGGAGGGGATCTCTCAGGGCTGGGTTGGAGCAAGGCGCCTGTTAATTGCCAGGCATCAAGTTTCAGGCCGCAAAGGGGATACAGGCAAGTGGCAGGGCTGTTTCCCGTAGGGAACATTCAGGGCGCAGAGGCCAGCCAAGTCCGCTCCTCTGCCCCAGGTGAATAGATCTTCAGTGAGGGATCTGAACCAAAGGAGGGGCAAAATTGGGCACTGTGAAGGGATACCTGTGGTATGGAGGTTGGGATGGTGTGGTGAGCAACCAGGATCCATTTGAAGAACCCAGGCCAGAATGAATCAGGATACCACACCATAAGGGGAACAGAAGTGAGTCACAGGAGGGAGCCGGTAAAAGGGTCCTTAGCCAAGATAGAGAGGACTCGCCCCTCAAGGCGGGAGACCCCTCCCACCTATGTGTGTTTGTGTGTGGGAGGCTCATATACAGTTGTAGCCAGGGTAGCAGGATCTCTCCCCTCCAGGCCAAGACCCTTTTCACCTGGTTGTCAGGGGGAGCTCCTATCCTGGTGCAGCCAGGGTAGAGGGGACTCGCCCCTCAAAGCAAGAGACCCCCTCCTACCTGGGTGTTGCGAGGAGCTCCTATATCTCCGCAGCCAGGGTGGAGGGGACTCGCCAATCCAGGAGGCAAACACCTCCCATCTGGGTGTCAGGGGGAGTTCCTATACCTTCGCAGCCAGGATCCAGGCGACTCTACCCTTCAGGTGGGAGACTTCTCCCACCTGGGTGTCAGGAAAGATCCTATACAGCAGCAGCCAGGGTAGAGAGGACTTGCCCTTCCAGGAGGGAGACCCCTTCCACCTGGGTGTTCCAAGGAGCTTATATACCCCCTTATCCAAGGTAGAGGGGACTTGCCCTCCAGACGGGAAACCCCTCCCACCTGGGTGTCTGGTGGAGCTTATATATCACCAAAGCTAGATAAAGGTTACTTGCTGCACAAGGCGGGAGACCCCTCCCACAGGGTGTCAGGGGGACGTTGTATACCGCCACAGCTATGGTAGAGGGGAACTCGTCCCTCTATATGGGAGACCCCTCCCACCTGGATGTTCAGGGGGAGCTCCTATACCGGCCGGGTAGAGGGGACTCAGCACTCCACGTGTCAGGTCCCTTCCACCTGGGTGTCTGCGGGAGCTCTTATACTGCCACAGGCAGGATAGAGAGGACTGTACCCTCCAGGCAGCAGACTCCTCACAATTGGTTGTTATGGGAGCTCCTATACTGCAAGAGTCAGGGTCCAGGGGACTTGTCCCTTCAGGCAGGAAACCTCCCCTTACTGGGTGTGGGGGGTGGAGCTTTTATACCTCTGCAGCCAAGGTAGAGGGGACTCGCCCCTCCAGATAGGAGACCCCTCCCACCTGGGTGTGTGTTGGGGGGAGCTCCTATACCCTATAGCCAGGGTAGAGGGAACTTGCCCCTTCAGGCAGGAGACCCCTCCCACCAGGGTGTCAAGAGGAGCTCGTATACCACAGCAGCCAGGGAAGTGTGAACTCACCCCTCCATTCGGGAGACCACTCCCATGTCAGTGTCTGGGGAAGCTCTTATAGCGCTGCAGCCATGGTAGAGAGGACTTGCCCCTCTAGGCAGAAGACCCCTCAAACCTGGGTGTCAAGGAAAGCTCCTACACCTCTGCAGCCAGGTAGAGGGGACTGGCTCCTCCAGGCAAGAGACCCCTCCCACATGGGTATCCAGTGGGGGGCTCCTATACAGCTGCAGCCAGGGTAGCAGGGACTCGCCCCTCCAGACTAGAGACCCCTTTCACCTGGGTGTCTGGGGAACTCCTATACTCTGTAGGCAGGGTAGAGGGGACTTGCCCCTGCAGGCCGGAGACCCCTCCCACCTGGATGGGGGGGGCTAGAAACTGCCCCAACCAGAGTAGAGGGGACTTTTGCCTCCAGGCTGGAGACCCATCGCCCATGGGTGTCCGGGGGAACTCCTATACTGCTGAAGCCAGGCTAGAGGGGACTCGACCTTCCAGGCCAGAGACCTCTCCCATCTGGGTGTCCTGTGGGGGGGGCTCATATACTACCACAGCCAGGGAAGCAGGGACTCGCCTCTCTAGCCTAGGGACTCTGCCCACCTGTATGTCAGGGAGCTAGTATACCGCCCCAACCAGGGTAGAAGGGACTCGCGCTTGCAGGTGGGAGACCCCTCCCTCCTGGGTGTCGGAGGGGGCTCTTATATCCCTGCAGCAAGGGTAGAGGGGACTCACCCCTCCAGAGGGGAGGTTCCTCCCATCTGGGTATGTGTGTAGGAGATCCTATACCTCTGCATTTAGCCTAGAGGGGACTCCCCTACCCAGGCCGAAGACCCCTCCCACCTGGGTGTCATGTGGGAGCTTTTATACTGCTGCAGTCAGAGTAGCAGGGACTCATCTCTCCAGTCGGGAGATCCCTCCTACCTGGGTGTCAGGTAGAGCTTAATTACCACAACAGCCAGGGTAGAGGGGACTCATTCCTCCAGGCGGAAGACCCCCTCCCATCTGGGTGTTATGGGGTGGGGGGACCTCATATCCACTGCAGCCAGGGTAGCAGGGACTCGCCCCTCCAGTCGGGAGACTGCTCATACCTGGGTTTCAGGGAGAGCTCAATTACCACCGCAGCCAGGGTACAGGGGAGTCGCCCCTACAGGAGGGAGACCCCTCCCACCTGGGAGTCCTGAGAGTTCTTACATGGCACCAGCCAAAGTAGAAGAGACTAGCGCCTCCAGGCCGAAGACCCTCCAACCTGGGTATCGGGGTTAGCTCCTATACCGCAACAGCCAGGGTAGAGGGGACTCATACCTCCAGTCAAAAGACCCCTCCCACCTGGGTGTTGGGGAGCTCATATACCTCTGCAGCCAGGCTAGAGGGGACTCTCCCCTCCAAGCAAGAGACCCCTTCAACCTGGGTGTCGGGGGGAGCTAGTATACCATCCCAACTTGGGTAGAGGGAACTCACCTCTCCAGGCAAGAGATCTCTCCCACCTAGTGTCTGGGGAGTCAGGGCTAGTATACAGCTGCAGCCGGGGTAGCAGGGACTCGCCCCTCCAGGTGGAGACCCCTTTAACCTGGATGTCTCAGGGAAGTCCTATACCTCCTCAACGAGGGTAGAAAGGACTCGCCCCTCCAGGCGGTAGACCCTTCCCACCTGGGTGTTGGGGGAACTCATATCCTGCTGAAGCCAGGGTAGAGGTGACTCGCCCCTCCATGCAGGAGACCACTGCCATCTAGTTGTTTCAGGGAGTTCCTTTACTGCCACAGCCAGAGTAGAGGGGACTCGACCCTATGGGCAGGAGACCCCTCCCACCTGGGTTTCTGGTGGGCGGGCTCCTATACTGCCCTAGCCAGGGTAGAGGGTACTCTCCCTTCCAGGTAGGAAACCAATTTCACCTGGGTGTCTGTAGCAGCTTGTATACCCTCAGAGCCAGGGTATAGGGGACTCGCCCCTCCAGTTGGTAGGCCCTCCAACCTGGGTGTCAAGGGGAGCTCATATATTGCCACAGCCAGGATATAGGAGACTAGCCCCTCCAGGTGAGGGACCCCTCCCACCTGGGTGTCTTGGTGAGCTGATACACCGCCTCAGCTAGGGTAGAGGGGACTTGCCTGTCCAGGTGGGAGGCCCCTCCCACCTGGGTGTTTTGGGGGGAGCTTGTATCCTGCTGCAGCCAGGGTAGAGGGGACTGGCCCCTCCAGGCTGGAGACACCTCCCATCTGGGTGACTCCAGGAGCTCTTAAACCTCTGCAGCCAGGGTAGAATGAACTCACCCTTCCAGTCCGGAGACCCCTCCCACCTCTATGCCTCTATGTGTGTGGGGGGGAGCTCCTATACCTCTGTGACCAGGGTACAGCAGACTTGCCCCTCCTCTCCAAGCGGAAGACTCCTCCCACCTGTGTGTCCCTGTGAGCTCCTATAGCTCAGCAGACAGGGTAGAGGAGACTCTCTCCTCCAGGCTAGAGACCACTCCCAACTTGGTGTCTAGGTGAGCTTGTATTCAGTCTTAGCCAGGATACAGTGGACTCACCCCTCAAGGCAGGAGATACCTCCCAACTGACTGTGTGTGTGTTGGGGGGGGGGAGCTCCTATACCACTATAGCCAGGGTAACAGGGTCTCCACCCTCCAGGTGGGAGACACCTTTCACCTGTGTGTCTGGGGAAGCTCATATCCCGCTGCAGCCAGGGTAGAGGGGACTCACCTCTCCAGGCAAGAGAACTCTCCCACCTGGGTGTTGAGGGAGGCCCGGGGCTCCGTTACTGCCGCAGTCAGGGTAGAGTGGACTTATCCCTTCAGGCGGAGACCCCTTTCACCTGGGGGTCAGGGGGAGCTCATATCCCACTGAAGCCAGGGTAGAAAGGACTCACCCCTCTAGGCGGGAGACCTCTCCCACCTGGGAACTGGGGGAGCTCAGATACTGCCACAGCTAGGCTAGAGGGAACTTGCCCACCCAGGCCAAAGACCCCTCCCACTTTGGAGTTGGGGAAAGCTCTTATACCGCTGCAGTCAGGCTAGAGGGGAAACCCCTCTTTTACCGCTGCAGCCAGGGTGTCCGGGGGAGGTAGTATACCGCTTCAGTCAGAGTAGAGGTGTCTGGCTCCTCCAGCCGGAGACCCCTCCAACCTGAGTGTCCATAGGATCTTGTATATCACATTAGCCAGAATAGTGGGAACTTGCCTCTCCAGGCAGGAGACCATTCCAATATGGGTGTCTGCAAGCTCTTATGCCCCCAAAGCCAGGGTAGAGGGGACTCACCCCTTCAGTCAGGAGATCCCTCTAATCTGGGTGTTGGCGGGAGAGTTCCTATACTGCAGCAGCCAGGGTAGAGGAGACTCGCCACTCAAGGCGGGGAAACCCCTCACACCTTGGTGTGTGTGGTGGTGGTGGTGGGGGAGCTAGTATACCACTCTAGCCAGGGAAGAGAAGACACACCCCTCCAGGCGGGAGATCCCTCCAAATTGGTTTTCATGGGTAGCTCCTATACCACAGCAGCCAGGGTAGAAAAGACTCGCGCTCCAGACCGGAAACCCTTCCCACCTGGGTGTGGTGGTGGTGGTGGTGGGGAGTTTGTATACTGCTGCAGCCAGAGTAGTGGGGATTCGCTTATCCAGGCAGGAGACTCCTCTTGACTGGGTGTTGCATGGAGCGTGTATACCACCTTAGCCAGGATAGAGGAGATTCACCCCCTCTAGGCAGGACACCCCTCCACCTCGGTGTCATGGGGAGCTTGTATACTGGAGCAGCCTGGGTACAGGGAACTCGCCCCTCCATGTGGGACACCCCTCCCACCTGGGTGTGTGTGGGGGAGCTCTTATACCTCTGCAGCCAGGGTAGGGTGCACGTGCCTCACAAGGCAGGACACCCCTCCCACCTGGGTGTCAGGGAAAGCTAGTATACCACCACAGCAAGGGTAGAAGAGACTAGCCCCTTCACGTGGGAACCCTTCCACCTGGGTGTCCGGGGGACCTTATACACTGCTGCAGTCCGGGTAAAGGGAACTGCCCATCTAGGCAGGAGACCCCTCCCACCTGGGTGTTGGCAGAAGCTCCTATAGCACTGCAGCCAGGTTGGAGGGGACTGGCCCCCCAGCGGAAGACCACTCCCACCTGGGTTTCTGGGGGAGCTCATATATGGCTGCAGCCAGGGTAGAAGGGACTCACCCTTCCAAGTGGGAGACCCGTCCCACCTGGGTTTCGAGAGGAACTCATATACCACCACAGGCAGGGTAGAGGATACTGACACCTCCATAGGAGACCCCTTTCACCTGAGTGCCAGGGGGAGCTCTTATACCGCCGCAGCCAGGGTAGAGGAGACTCGCGCCTCCAGTCGGGAGACCCCTGTAACCTGAGTGAAGCGGGAGTTCCTATACTGCCACAGCCAGGGGAGAGGGGACTTGCCCTTCTGGGTAGGAGATCCCTCCCACCTGGGTGTCTGGGGAAGGCTCCTATACTGCAGCAGCCAAGGTCTCCCTAAAGGCAGGAGTAGACAAAATTCCATTAACTGCCCACCCCCCATGACCCCAGCCTTGCCGCCTGAAGGAAGCTGCCACCGCCCCTACTGCCCCCCACGTGGACCCCAGCCCCGCGCCTTACCTTGCAGCGGGAATGAAGCTGCCGCCACCACCCCAGCTGAAGCCCACGTGGACACCATCCCCGCTGCCCTACTTCCTGGCAGGAACGAAGCTGCCGCGGCTGCTACCACAGCCCTAGCTGCCCTCAAAGCCGACCTCAGTCGCAGCGGGGCTAACGGGCGGCGGCGGGGCTAACGGGCGGCGGCGGGAACGAGGCAGCGGCGGGAATGCGAGGCCACTGAAATCGCCACCCGCCCCCCTGGCTGCCACCCCAAGCCGACCCCCACCCTCCCTGTCTGATAATTATGTGGTTCCAGCCCCTTTTTCACTGGAACAATTGTGAATTATGAAATTTGACCTAGTATTTTTCCCCTGTAGCTTTCTCAGTAGCACAAAGTAGACAAAATTCCATTTTACCACCAAAAAATGTCCTTTAAAACAATGAAGGGTAATAATTATTTCTAGAGCACTAGAAACTAAAAACTAAAAACATAAAGAAAATGTGTTTGGAAATTCTCTTACTGCATAAAGTATGACAATTAGTATCCTGCATAAAATATGGCAATTAGTATCCTGCATAAAATATGAGCAGTTGAGAATGACTTATACTGAGAAAATTTTTAGATTAACATTTCTTCTCTCTTCTCTTTCCTCTTTAAAAAAGTTTCCCAAGTGATAACTTCATCAAATGGCCAGTGATAAGCAAATGTCCGATGATGACAGCCCCAGCACCAGCAGTGGCAGTTCAGATTCGGACGAGCAAGACCCTGCTGCTGCAGAGCCTGAAGATCATGAATAAAGAACCTTCTGCCACCCAGCAGAAGAAGAGCACCAAACTCTCTAGCAAAACCACTTCTAAGTTATCCACTAGTGCTAAAAGGTAACATTGTCAGGTTGTCTTTCAAGCAATTGGATGCTTTTATTTTTACATCAAGAACAATACTCGAGAAAAACTTCATGACCAATTTTATTTGTACTTGAATGAATTGTCATCCTTTAGGGAGCATGACAACATCCTCATTAAAATTATGCTTCTTAGCAAACTTATTCTGTACTTTGGTAATTTCTGCAAGAGTCCTAGAGACTGAATTCTCATCCTGACAGTTTAAGGAGTTGGCAAGGAAAATTTGTGAAACTGAATTGGATGGTACATTGGGGATGTTTCCTTTTGTGAGTTATACTCTTGAGTGAAATTAGCACGTGTCCACGTGGGTGTCAGTCCAGGCATCTGTGGTGGCAACTTCATAAAAGAAAATGTGTCACTTTTCATGAAAGGAAATGATCAAAAAAGTTTATATTTGCTAAAAAATGTTGAATGTCAGGTCTTGGCTTTTTTTGAAAGCAGATTTTAAATTTGCTTAGTTTTACGAACAAGTCTTTAAATCCTGCATAATAGGTATAAATTTTTTTGTAGTTATAGTTATCCCTCCTTGTTCTTGTGAGAACAAATAAAACAGAAAAGTAGCCATTAACAATCTCAGGTGTCACTTTGCTGTTAAAAATTTGCACATCTTTAAAACTTGTGGATGTTCTTGATATAGTAGTGAAAATCAACAGCAGGAAAAAACATTTTGTTGGTTATAAGTGAAAGATTATTTGTTTCCTGCTGACTTTTATTTTCTATGATGGCAAAAAAAATCCATCAATGGGACTCCATCAGTCATAGTGGTTACATTGATTAGAACTCATGTATCAAACATAAAGTGTACCTATAGCATTACCTAATGTTGATGTTTTGTTGCTTTTCATTGATCACAACTAAAAGAAAAAGGAAATATAAAAACTGATCAATTATTGCATTTTATGTTGATTCATGTTCTTATTTTTCTATACATTTTCACAGTCATTGCATCATTAATCAAACACTAATGAACTTGAGAATATTATATTGAATAGCAGCAGTCTTTGAAATAATTTAAAATTCTTCTCAGTGTGTTGTAATCTTGTGGAAAGAACATTAAACAACTTTGGAAAACATTTTAAATTTCAAGAAAATCAGAGAAATGCTCTTTTTCCCCTTACCTCAAGGCCCTCTTTCCTCCAAGAGTATGAAATTTAATAAACAGAGATGGCCAAGGAGACCAGAGCTGAGACAGGACCGGTCACTCCTGGGGAACAAATTTTCACCCACCAGTCAGAGGTCAGAGTGGATAGATGCAGACCAAATACAGGGGTGGTTTGTGTGTCTTAGTGGGTGTGTGTTTCAATTTGGCATTTTGTCTCATGTTCTGAGAACATGTAGGAAAAACGTGTTTGTTGTTTGTTGGTTTGAAATGGACTGTTAACTAGTGAGTCTTTCTATGTCAGTGGATCCCACTGGGTTTGTGGTTAAAGAGAGTAGAGAGAAGAATGCAGCAGTGAATGTGTCCTGTCTAGTGGAAATCTTTGCAGGACTCCTCAAGGCCAATTGATGAATGGACTGCTGCTTGTCTTGCAGATGGGAAACACCTACCAAGATCCCAAGTTCCTGTATTCTTCCATAATTTTGGCCACTCTCTGAAGGGGTTCGTGTTTTTGTGAACAAGATGGGTACCACCTTCAAGCTCTGTGACAAGGCCATGGACTGGATTGCTGATGGGAATGCCAAGCATCTCAGAAAAGTAAAAATTAGCATGACTGGTAAGGATCTCTCTGGAGAATCCCTGCTTGCATAGATAGCCACCCAAGTTGCATGATTAGGAGCTGTCAGTGCCACAGTGTTCAATTAAGGAAAAGTTTTTCTCCAGGCTTCTTTCCTCCCTATTGTTCTGTTCCCCTGAATGTCAGGGAGGTGTTTGCCTTAGGGCACTCCTTTGGGAATCCTCCAGAAAACAGTTTCAAATGGAAATGAAGAGGCCCAATCTGTGCCTTTTAGGAAAAGTGCTTTGTAAAGGCTGTGTCTGAATCAGACTCTTGGCCTGTGTGTGGCTGTGAATTACATTCTCAGCACCCCAGGAAACTCAAGAAAAATCCCATGTGTCCATGCAAATCTAAAAGGATGAAAAAGAAGTGTAATATTGGATGAAGTCTCTTGCCTTCCTCTGGTCAGGCTCCTGACACCGATGAAGTAAGAACAGGGATCCTCTGGGTCAAATGAGTTGTTGCAAGCCCTCCAGTAACTAGCACACAGGAGTTTGGGTGTTTTCATGAGTCCAGTACACATAAAGAATCTACCCCTGGCAGGCAGGAGGCCTCGAATTTGAGAAGCAGAGCAGTATTAGCTACAGGCCCATTTTATCTATCCTGTTTCTCAGGAAGGGTGTCCAGGCCACCATGACATTTGGCACATGATGGGCATGAGACCTTACTTTGCACACCATCTTAGACTGCTCCCCCTATGGAAACCCCCAGCCAGAATGTAATGATGAGTATCTGTATGGAAGAAGATGAGGGCCATGTGGGAGTGTTTTTCTTAGAATAGTGGTCTTTTTGTGTGGTGGTTGGAAAAGGTGAGTGGGTCCTCCTCAGCTTGAGCTCTGGTGTGATGCCATTAGAGACTCAGTTCTGGAACTGATCTCAGAGAACTCTTGCCATGAATCGTGTTGGGATTTTACAAGGCCAGGCATTAGAGGAGCCTTTGGAAACTGAGATCTAGGCCGAGGGTGGCTTCCTCCACAGCACTGGGAATCTCAGCCAGGATTTCACATGATTTTGCTGTTAAAGCCTTTTCAGCTATAGTTGAGAGCCAAAACTCACATGAACCTCATATTTTAGACCCGCAATGGGCCTGGATTCCTGTGACCTTTCGCCACTCCTTGAAAAGCCTTGCCTGCATGCGATCTCCAGAGCTTTTACTGAAAGGAGATTCCTCAACCCTTAATGGCTCCTGAATGAATCAAAACCCACAGTGCCAACTTCTTCATTCTTGAAATCTGGCTAGGCCAATAACATGAAGGTTTTGAGAATCCCATGACCAGAAATCTCTGGAGAACCTTTAGATCTGTTGCTCATCATGACTGAACCAGTCATTGCCATTTTTGACTGAGTGGAATTCATGACCATGGTGAAGAACAGAGATGCCAGTGAGTAGGAGCCAGCAGGGAACTGGGTCTGGAGCAATGCAGTACAGGTGTGTGACCAACATCTGTGGTGAGCCCCTGTGGTTCTGTCATTGGTATCCAAATGACATGTGACTGACAAGGTGCAGCCAGCAGACCCTAAAATATAAAGGCTTGTTGTTGTGTGGAGAGGATCTGGTGCAATGCTCAGAATCAAGTTGCTACGCTCAAGTGGGAAAGATATATGGGGTAGCAGCCCAGTTTGTGTTTTTTCCTTCAGACCCTGACTCACCCCACGTGACAGAGCTCCCTCCAGCACTGTGTCCCGGTTGACCTTTATGTATTTCAAAAACAAACACCAAATTTCCAGGGAAGCTGCAAGAAATGCCATTAAAACTGGACTGTGAGCCAAAGGCTTCACAATCCCCCCAGGGAGACACTCATACCCCAATGGCCACAGTTACCTGCTAAGGGAGGATTCAGCTCTGCTGCCTCCTGTTCGTGTTGGGAAATATGAAACCATGTCCTCCTGTTCACATAGACTGAGACCAAGCTTTCCTGGTCTCCCTGCAAAGGAAGCTAAAGCACAAAGCTATATTTCTAGTGCACAAATGTCAGAGGCTGATAGTCAAGAAGTCATTAGGCCAGCAAAGTTCCATGTTTGTGGAATGTTTACCCTGTCCCCTACTTTTGGGATCTCTTCTGCAACATCCAAGTTTGTGAGCTCCTCAGAATTTCCTATTCCAGATATGTATTCACAGATTTTGTTCCTCTTCTCCTCTCATTGTGTCTTATTTGGGGTGATAGTAATGTCAAGGCATTGTGGTGGATGACAGTGGAAGATTTTTATGTGGCACGTGTTCGCATATCTTAGACTCATTTTTCGTTTTGCCATTTGAAATATTGAATCTCTGTGTCAATACTTATACTACCTTGATTCTTTAATGTCCATCTGGGTTGATTTATAATCAACTTTTCACAAGATATTCCACAGAAATATTCATTTTCTTGACATACATATTCATTTCTGAATTCTCAAAATGAACTTCAGTGAATATTGAGTACTAACCCTAATATTTCTACAGTAAGTGACCCAGTTTAACATCAATGAAAGTATATTCATACGGGATGTGATGTGTATTTTGAAGTAAATTTTCATTCAAAATTGTTAAATTCCTATTTCTTCGTATCATAGGATGTATCATTTCATCCAATATTCACCAATTGATATGCATATGATTCACTTACATTCACTCCCTGTATCAGAACCCATTATTTCTCCATGTTGCTTTACTTGCTTTTTCATGAGATTTCTTTTATAAAACATTACTTTTGAATTCCATCATCATTTTTGAAGCAAAACTCACAGTTTGGTGTAATTAGTAACCCTAATATTACCACTAGACGTATAACTACTTGGATTGAATGTTTGTATCTGAATACCAGATTTCATGTATTTTTTAAAATATCAATTCAATCCATTATTTAAAATAGTAACCTGTTATATTTTTTATTCACCTTATGGTCTATTCATGCATCATCTCTATATACGTAAACCCAGGGTGAACCAGACTCTGTTCCCTCAATCTATTTTCACATAACAGCATGTCCTGAGTTGATCTTGCCATACAGGTATGTAGGGAATCCTCCAGCTGCTGAGAAGCTCAAAGGTAGATGCAGAAATGATCCCTGGAGCCAATATAGGCAGCTAGGTAGGACCTGTGAGGTCTAAAGTCATCTTCCATGGCCAACAACCCAGTGAGGATGAAGGGATGTGGCTGAATCAGCCTCTCTCTTCTCAATGCAGGGAAGATGGACACAATCAGGCCTGGGTGGGTTGCTGATCCCAGGCTCCTAGGGTATATGCCTGTGGCTCTTGTGAGTAATGTCACATGAATGCTCAAGGGCAGGTGATCTCTGTTGTTGACTCCGTGGGCACACACCTGAGGGGGGTGTTTGGTCCTAGGATAATTCTGTGCACAACTTTTTGAGAAAATGCCAGGCTGCTTTTCACCAAGACTGCAGCATTTTAAATCCCATTAGCAATGTGCAGGACACAGAAGGAGGAGGAGGACCCAGACCCGCAATGGGTGGCGTGAGAACCACCTCACACTCTCAGTGACCTAAGGTCCTCCCATTAGCCCAGCTTTTCTGTTGTACAACCCTGAGGACCAAGCAGAACACAATGGGCCCTGGTGGTAACAAGACCAGGTCCCAACCACTGCAGCATCCCTGGACTGGACCTCACGCCAGGCACCAGGAAATTTAGAAAGTGGGAAATGTTACTTTCCCCATGGGAACTAGAGTCACACCTGTGTTGCCTGTACCCTTGACTTCTCCAGACACCTCGATACATGGATGCTTGCTTCTCAATTAATGCACGCTAACGGATAAATGCCCACATTTCAGCATGAATATAGACATTTCTTGATAAATCAGTCATTTTTGATTTGAGGGTCTCACTGTGTTGCCAGGTTGGTCAAGCCATTCTCCCTCCTTAGCCAGCCACGCTAGGACCACAGGCATGCACCACCACACCTGGCTCAAATCATTCTTTTTTATTTTCTAAGTTTTATTTCTGATTGTTTTCAATAGGTAATGCATGTGTGTGACTCCCAAATCAAAGGGATACATAATAAGATACACTTTATGAGGTTCCCTCAAACCTGTGCCCAGCTACTCTACCCCCAAAACCAGAAGTCCTTCCTAAGTAGAGAGGTGATGGAAACCAATTTGAGAAACCCCAGGCTGTCCTCATTTTATTTCATTTTTAGTATAAATACTAACAGGGATCTCTTTCATTCTAAAAAAAAATGTTTAATTTAGACAAATATTATGCAGTTACACTCTCTACATTTAACCACTTTCTATATTTTCTTCAAATTTGGTTTATGTAGAATCAACTTAATAAGAGTATATATTCCTTTTCCCCCTTTATATGATAAATCAGTGTGATAAGCCTATTCCACACACTTTTGGGTTTAATTTTGTTTGAACTGAAAGAGTGCATATGTGGACCCAAAACAATGTATCTTAAAAAAAAGGGCTTATTCAGTGTAGTGAAACAATTGTTTTGAATATATGCTCCTAACAATTGGACACGTACACACACTCACACACACTATTTGATATTTTTCTGTAGTTCAAGCTGATATAATTATCGAATTAAAATAATACAAAAGGGAAACAGTGAAGATCGTAATTTGAATGAGATATTTTGAATAAATGATGATTGGTGACATTGAAGTAGTACATTTGGAAAAATTTTCCAAATTATCAGACATGTTGTCAAATTATTTGATCAATAACCAACATTCTTCTTATATTTTTCTATTGGATTCTTTTCTGGCTTCCAAATACTATTTTTGGTTCCTTCAAACAACTCTCCATATTAAAAAGAAACCTGTCTTCTAAAGTTGCACAACATTAGTAACATCACGTTTTGGAACAAGCCATGTGACACTCTGGGCAGGGCTCTGTCAAATGTCTTTTGCAGGGACTGGGGCCCAAGAGCAGCACGTGCACAGGGCAGGCATCTCTTCCCACCCTGGTTTCTGTCCACCCTGCATGAGTATTCCCTTTGCAGGAGTAGGGGAAGTAAATCATGCAGGTGGCTCTTCAGGATACTGCAATGGGGTGAGCATCCATCAATAGAAGGGTCTAAGCCAGCCATATCCTGGTCCTACAGGAGGGCTAGTCAGGGCCTGGACTGCACTGGCATTGACGCTGATGGAGGGAAACCTTCCAACAAACTGGGGGATATGCTGGAAGGCAAGGCAGGTAAGGTCTCAGCTCTTCTTCCAGCCCTCCTGGAAGTGATTCTTTCTGAGAAGTGTTTTCCCTTCACTGCCCACAGATGAGCAGTTGGTTCCCATCCTGCACAGTTCCCTGGGCTACCCAGGTTTCCAACAGCTGGCTTCAATCCCAGCACTTCCCACCTGGAGTGAGAATCGGGGCATGGAAATGAATTCTCTCAGGAGATGCTTTCTTTGGAGACTGGGAAAAGGTAGGCAGGTGAATGCAGCCCTGGCCTGAGTTTACTTTAAATCTGTCAAAATCCTGTGACTGTTCCCAGAGGAGTCACCTGAGCCTGATCCAGCATGCACCTTTCAAAGTTAGAAAACACTGGCACTCTGAGGACCGGAGAAGATGCCCTAAAGCTGACCAAGGGGTTCTGCTAAGAGAAAATGCCACAGCCTTTGGCCATCTTTGGATGGAGAGACAGATAAATAGACAAACAGACAGACACATACATCCATAGGAGGTTCTAGTTTTTGAATGCAACTATTTAAGTGACGGATCTGAAAACAATCCCACAGACACACACATACTTCTCGTGACGAGGTGGCTGCCTCAACCAGGAAACCTGTCATCTGAGAAAGACGAAGGCCAGAAGGTGAAGGTGAATTCTGTTTCCTGTTCAGGTTATTCTTTCTCAGTTTTAATTCTGAAGACTGCCCCTCATCCACTCCTGACTTTTTTGCAAACCTTCCACACCTGTCCTTTGGTCTGTCCCCACTCACCTTTGTCTTTCCTGGCAAGCAGGAACACAGCACAGATGGCTGCAGTGAGGACCAGGACAGAGACAAGCACGGCGAGCACCACCATCCAGGTGCAGCAGCTGGGGAACAAACCCTCTGCAAAACAGGACACTCTCTCAGGGTCCCTGGACCACGTGTCCTTCTGGGGACACTGTCAGGAAGGGCCCAGTTTCCCAGTCCGGGCCCCTTTCCTGGTAATCCTGAGGAATCAGGGACCCTGAAGAGACTCCTGCTGTCCTGTGACTCCAGAGGTATGGAGACACAGAGGATTTATTTTAAAAATTGTAAGAAATTTTAAACACAGTGAAGATACAAAACCAATTCTTCATCCACCTATGTATTAAGAACATTTCTTAAAATCAACACAAAATTCTACATATCTATGGGGTGCCATGTGAAGTTTTGATACACATATGCAGTGTTTAGTGTTCAAATTGGGTTAACATTCATCTCTCTTCAAATAGTATTTCTTCTTGGTGAAAACATACAAAAACCTTTCTGCTAGCTTTTTAAAACTGTGGTGTACTTCATCATCATCTATCGTCACTCTATACTAGACAACAGAACACCCAGACCAATTCCTTCTTTCTGACTTCTTCCCCATTGACCACCTTTCCATTATTATTTAACTAACATTAGTATTGTGACTTGTAATTATTTTTTAATAAGTAATATCTTCAAAAGCACCATGTTTCTCCTTCTATCCACTTCTCCCCCTCTACTAGGTCATCCCTAAGGGACTTTGTCACGAGGCCTCTCTTTGCAATTAACTTTTACTTATATGTATTTGTGATCCTAGTAACAATGCAGAGGAGTCCTGGGAGCTTCTCTAGGATCGAGGAGGGGTTGTGATGGTTTGGCAAATAGGTTTCCTGTTCAAGATTCTAGAAACAGAATTCTACTTCCCCTCAGGGCCTCTTCTGGAATGGCCATGGCCAGCAGTACATAGAGACTGTAGTGACTATTGGGCAAATATTTTTAACAATGGGTCGGTTCAAGAGAGGGATCAAGGCCACACATTGAAGGACTCTATTTAACTATGAAGCACTGTATACTTGGAATTCTGTAAGAGAGTACATCACTAACTACAAACCAAATATAATAAATATGTGAGTTGATGAATGTTAATTAGCTTGATTAAGGCAATACTTCACAATGCATGTGCATATCAATGTCACCTGTCATACCTTACATAGGGGACTTTTACTGCCAACAACTTTTACTTAATAAGATTGGTTCAAAACAGGCCTTAGGACACTATTGTTGATGGATTACCTTGATCCAAAAATCTTAGTAAAAGGCTTATAAATGAATCAATTGGAAAATTATTACTTATATAGTAATTGCTTCCAACATAAATATGAAGAACTATATTCTTTTTCTATTTTATCTTCTACATTTTCATATTCAAAAAATCTGTATTACTATAATTTTTGCTGCTCTAATCCCAGCTCATCATTTCCTGTTAAATGTTTATTCCTTTCTCCACTGAATAGTTCTGAGCAGGAGGCTCCATCCCTTTGCTCTCCTCTGAGCTTATGTTATTAAGATTAATACTTTTTTAAAGAAGTAATTTACTCCTCTGACATTAGTGCTTGTCTTCTTCATGATTCCAACTTTTCAAACAAATGTGACTTCCCATACGACGGCACAAAAGAGTGTTGACCCAAAGTCCTTCCTTAGTACTGTTCTAAGAAGAAGGAATATGAAAGAGGAATAAGGAGGAGAAATATGAAATAAGCCCAGTGTCTTCAGGGGCTTACCCTCCCAGGATGACGCGCATGACCAAAGTCACACACAGTGAGTGGTTAACTTGGTACAAATGCCTCAGGCATGGCTTCCCAGAGGGGATGATGCTAGTGTCTGAGCATGCAGGTGTGGCACCCAGCTGGGTACAGGGAGGAGGAGGGAACAGGAGGGTGAATGTCCAGAGCCCTGCTGTGGACCTGCAGGTGGGCAGAGAGGAGGTAGCAAAAGGTGACCCTGCAGGAGCCAAAGCAGATGGGGTGTCAGGAGCACCTTCTGCAGACTTACAGACGTCAAATCCAGACATTTCCTGTTAAAGGACTGTGCACTGAATCATCTGGGCAGACTTCATGCCTGCAAGTCGCTGTGGGAGGCCACAGAACCTGTGGGGTCTTTTTGTGCCAGTGGCATGACTGTATCAGCTAACCTCATAACACTCTATGGGGAGACCCTCTCATTCCTGCTCCCTAACACTTGGGCACTGGGAACAGGAAGGTCAGTCTCACCCAAATCTGCAAAGCTGGAAAGCGATATGGAGAGGAACCCCTCAATTCATCAATGTCAACTGCACTGCACTTGTTGGCAGTGGTTTCCCTGGGCAGTGGGCTGGATGGTCAGAGGAGAGCACTGGCAGTGTCCTACAATGCTCCCTTACTCTCTGAATGCTTTTGCACAGGCAGGCATTCATATTATTGTAAAATAAACCAATGGCATTTCTTTGCCATGGAGAGAATTATAAAACAGGACAGAAGACATATTTTCCTAGCTCTCTGGGTAGGAGGAGTTGCAAACTGGTGAATGGCTAAATCCTTCTGGGTTGTCCGTGGCGAGCCTTTGCTACCCACACCCTCTCTCTCAATGGCCAGATCTCAAGAATGTGATGTGGAGGGCACTGACCTGCTAAGGAGACACACACTCCCTTCTGAGAGCTGAGGACGGGGTTCCTTATGAAGCAGGACACATTTGCACTCAAGCTCTTGTCCACCATGATGGAGGTTTGCACTCCAAACAAGCCGTCTCAATCTTTGGTCCTGGTTTCTGAGGCTGGGGTCAGGTGCTGCTCCAGAGAGTCCTCCCAGTGCACCTCGGGCTCTGGATACCACCCCATGGATGTGCAGGTCAGCTTCAGGCCGTGGGCATCATCAGTTTCAACATGAATATGAGGGGTTGACCCCAAGCCTGGAAAGTGAAGAGGCAGACACAGATTCTTCAAGTTCTGAGCCACTTCAAGTGGTGTGAACTTATGTCTGCTGGTCATCTTTGTAAACTGGGAGTGGGACTAAAACTAATCAAACAATCCATAAATAAATACTGGCCACAAAGGACTTTAGGGGGAATAAAGTAAATCACCCATGTCAACATTTAACATATGAGTCCCTATCGTCCTTTTTATTTTTCCTCTCCACCCTTTGAAGCCGTATTAATCATTTTATCTGGTTATTTGGAAAACTGGACACCAAACTCGTTATCAATCCAGGAGCAGCCTGTGCAGCTGCCCTTGGTGGTGATGAGGACCCAGCAGGAGTCCCACATCTGGCCTCCATGCCTTCACCCTGGCACTTCTCAGAGGAGCTCACCACTATGTTCCTGGATATGGTCGGGGCCCTCCGTCAGCATGGCCATCCCTTGCTGCCCAGGCTGCGGAGCACTACGTGCCTGGCTGAACTGCGGCATGGACTTGCCTGTAACTTAGTGTCAATTAGGTTTAAATGTGAAAAGCAGTTTGCACCCAGCAGCTGCCACTTTGGACCACACAGACCTGGGCAAGGTAAGCCTACCTGTGGCAGTGGCCACCCAGGAGACCACACGCCCCAGCCCCTTTGGAGCTAGGAGTGGCCTGGAGCTTCCCAGAGGGGCTGAGTGGCAACTGCAGTGCTGTGGACTGTTTCTAAGGAGAAGTGACCCTGCCTCCTGCCCCTTCCTCTTTCCTGGGGCTGCAGTGCAGGGAGACTGGGAATCATCCCTGGTAGTGAAGAAGGAGTCCATGCCATGGTGGGTGCAAGGTCAACATGGACTGTGGAACCTCACAGATCAGCTGCTGCGGCAGATCTGTGCCCAACACCCCTGCACTTGAGGTAGGAAGCTCTGCTATAGGACACTCGTTTGCAGGTTAGTGAATAATCACAATCTTCGCTAACAGAAATGATAAGATACAAACGGATGTACCTGGGGTTAACCCGCCCATTGTGGGTTGAGTTCGGTTTCCTATAAAGACATGGTCAAGTCCTCACCCTAATACCTGTGAATGTGACATTCTTTGGTAACACGATCTTTTCAGATAATTGATAGAGACTAGGTTGAGTTGGATTAGGGTGGGTCCTGATCCCATATGACTGGCAACTTTTTAACAAGAGAAAAAAGTTAGACCTAGGAACACAGGGACATTAGCTAAGCAGAAGTGGAGTTTGAGACTGGATGGTGAAGCTACAAGCCCAGGGACTGCTGGGTTGCCAAAAGCTGAATCAGAAAGGGAAGCTCTCCCCAGGGGCCTTGGGGCCTGGCTCTCCAACTCCTCGATTTGAACTGAAGGCCTCCAGAAATGTAAATAAATCTAGATAAATAAACAACTTCTGTTGTTTCAAGCAAACTCGTTTGTGGTGAGTTGTTAATGGAAGCCCTGAGAGTCTATTGATGACCCTCTCATTTCACCTCCTGAGGCCTTGCTAATTGGGCCCTAAACAAGCATCTGGAGTGAAGATTGAATGTTCAAGCCCACGGTGACCTTCACAGCAGGCACCTCAGTGTCTGAACAGGAAAGGGTCACTTCAGAAGCTGAGGGCTTTGAGAAGCAGTGGGGATGCCTGCTTGGCCCAGCAGCCCCATTTCCTGTGCTGACATGGAGCAGCACAGCAGAGTCTGTGGCTTCAGCTCTCGGGACACCAGCTCCTTTTCCCTAGGACATGGGTGACACTCTCAGCGCAGGGGCTGGAGAAGCCAGGGAGTAGATGGGGCTCTATGATAAGAACATACAGCTCAACATACAGGGCTGCTCAATGAAGGAAAAGAGGGTAGTTTCTAATTGTTCCTTGTCAGGAACTAGAAGGAAATTCTCCTTCAAAGATTAGCCTGACAGCCCCCTGGGAGACATCCTGCCCAGAAGGCATCCTGCAGCTACTTATCTCCCTGGAACATCCTGCGGTTATCAGGATCATTAGACATCTTGCAGTTGGCAGTTTTACCACCCACATCCAGCAATTGTGGAGACCTTCCCCATAGCTAGCATATGAATACCCACCCACATCCAGCAATTGCAGAGACCTTCCCCATCCCCAGCATATGAATACCCACCCAGCAATTGCTGATTAGAGAGCTTCCCCATCCCCAGCATATAAATACCCCTGTGTGAACAATAAAAGTTTGCAGCTTGATCAGAACTTTTGTCTTGCTGTCACCTTTCGTGTCTCTTGTCCCTTCATCCTCCCCATCTAGGTTCGCTGCCCACGTTGATGTGTCCTGCCGGACGGGACATTTGGCGCCCAGTGTGGGGCTCGAGCCTTTGACTGAGAAGGAACGCCGTCCTCCGGGAAGACTTGGCCAAGCGGGAGCGTGAAAACGCCTCGGCAGACACGACTGAGAGACAGATCCGGGAGGAGAGCAAGGACGACACAAGGTGAGTGACACACCATGGGACAAGCAGTTTCGTCACATGAGTTGTTTTTGTCAGGCCTCAAGGAGGCCCTCAAGACACGGGGGGCACGTGTTAAGAAAAAGGACTTAAAATTATTCTTTTCATACGTAGGAGAATTGTGTCCATGGTTTCCCCTTGAAGGGACCATTGATGGTAAAAGATGGCTTAGAGTAGGAGACTGTTTAAAAGATTATTATGAATCCTTTAGCCCAGAAAAGGTGCCTATTCCCACCTTTTCTTACTGGAACTTAATTAATGAACTTCTTAAAAGTTCACCCTTTGAAAATGGTACCTTAAATCTTGTCAGGATTGGGGAAGAGGCTATGCCCTTCAGTTAGTATAGACACAGACCCTTCTCAGTCTCCCCAGGACCCTGGGAACCTTCCTGGTCCCGCTCCAAACCCCACCCTAATAAATAAGGCTCCAACAGTTACCAACCACCTTTATCCAGTTTTAAATCCTGGAGACACATTGACCCCTGCCACAGCCGGGCTGGCTGCAGCAAAATAGCCAGGGTGGGGGGTTGTGGGGGGGGTGGGGGGGGTGGTGACGAATAACTTCTGTAGATTGATACAGCAGGAAAGGGAGCCGTTTATTGTAGGACAACAGAGCTATTTATACGTTTTGCACAGCTTATCTTAATTAGCATAAACTAGATACATCAGTCAACCAATAAGGAATCTCCACACTTAATGGCCCACTTTTGTTACTTCTCAAACCACTCCCTCTGGCATTTTGCCAGGCACCATCCAAACTTGTTTACGAACTCTAACATTTCTCTGGCAAAATACCAGGTGTTATTTTGACTTGTCTACAGACCTTAACAGACCCCTGGGAAGGAGGCTACTTTGGAGAAGGAAGTAGCTCCCCACCTTTCAGAAGACCCGCCACCTCTCAGGACCCTGGCACAGCCTATAGGACTCACACATCCACCTCCCTCCTATATCCCTCCTGACTTTTGTGCTCTGGCCCTTCAGGGGCCAACTGCCCCCTCAGATATTTTTTCTCCACTTCCCCTGCCTGACCTTGCTCCCTTTCGAGAGTCTCTCCAACATAGATGAGAAGAGATCCAACTTTTAAAAGAATTAAGATCCCTTGACTCTGAGCTCCGCTCATTAGCCTTAGGCACGGAGTCAACCCGAGCTGGCCCAAGGCGATCTAATACAAAGGCTAAGCCGAGCCATCGGCCTGTTCTCGCCTTCCCAGTCACCCGCAGTCAGACAGATAAGCCCACCCAGGCTGAAGACTCAGAGGAGGATCTAGAGGAGGAAGTGGCAGAAACGGATCAAGGGGATGAAGCGGGGGAAGGGCAAGAGAAAGATCAGGGCTCAGAAGATGAGGAGTTCACCCCTAGGCAGGAAGAAACCCAGAGTGTCTACAAAAAATTAAGCCTGCGTTTTCTTGAAAAACTTAAAAAGGCTTGTGCTCACTATGGTCCCACTGCGCCTTACACATTGGCTTTACTAGAGAGTCACAGTACACAATGGCTTACTCCTAATGATTGGAAATTTTTAGCCCAAGATACCCTCAGTGCAGGAGACTTCCTGTTATGGAATGCAGATTTCAAAGAGCACTGTCGGGAAATTGCTCAAAAAAATTTAACTAAGGCCTCCTCTAAATCCTGGACTTATGTTAAGCTAGTGGGCAATGCGCCTTTCTACACTAACCCTAAAGAGGCGTGTTTCCCTGCTGGACTTTTGGCGCAGATTCAGACGGCTGGCTTACATGCTTGGTGACACCTCCCTCAAAAGGGCTCGGCTACCACTTCCCTGGCAAAAATCTGACAAGGGCCTGATGAGCCTTATAGCGACTTTGTTGCCCGGCTTAACCTAGCCACGGAACGCCTGTTTAGACCAAGCGAAAGCGAAAGCACCTTTGTAAAACATCTTGCCTTTGAAAATGCCAACCCCGCATGTCAGGATGTTCTTCGACCACATAAGGACAAAGGGGAACTTTCTGACTTTATTAGACTCTGTGCCGGGGTGGGTGCAGCCCATGCCATGGGTCTGGCCATAGGTGCTGCCTTTACCAAGGTCTTTCACAATCCTGGCTCACGTACTTGCTTTACTTGTAAACAACCTGGCCATTTTGCACGTGAGTGTCCGACAGGCAAACAAAGCCTAGGGATAGTGTATCCTCAAACCTGGGCTAAACTGCCCCCAGCCACCCTTTGCACTAGATGTGGTAAAGGTCGTCACTGGGCCAATGAGTGTAGATCTAAGACAAATGCCCTTGGACAGCCTATTTCTCCCTGCGGGGCCAGCCCCTGGCCCCGACCTCCCCCAGGACAAACCCAGGGGCAATAAGGTTTGTTTCCTCCCAAACTCCTGACCTACCTCAAAATCCTTCTCCACAATTGCCTCCCTCCAACAAGCCACCCCAGGCAGCGCAGGATTGGACCTCTGTGCCACCACCAATACAATATTAGACTCCATGCAAGGGCCCCAGATAATACCCACTGGAATTATGGGTCCCCCTCCATCTCATACGTGTGCCCTTATTCTTGGAAGAGCCTCTACTACCTTACAAGGTGTTCAGGTCTTCCCTGGCATTATTGATAATGATTTCACTGGAGAAATAAAAATACTGGCCACAGCTATTAATGGAGTTGTGGTCATCCCAGCAGGAACAAGACTTGCACAATTAATACTCTTTCCCTTAGATTCAGGAGGCACTTCCACCGCCCAAACCCTACCTGGGGGACTGCCTCCTTGGGCTCCTCTGATGTGTATTGGGTTCAGCCCATTTCTCACAATAGACCCACCCTTACCTTACTTATTGAAGGAAAGGACTTCCAAGGAATCCTAGATACTGGGGCTGATGCCACAATTATCCCTCAAAAATACTGGCCATCAGGTTGGCCCCTCACCCCATCCTTGACTGACCTTAAAGGGATAGGACAGTCAAAAAATCCTCTGGTCAGCTCTAGGGCTCTTAGCTGGACTGATAAAGAGGGTAATAAGGGAACTGTCACTCCTTTCGTTGTTCCTGACCTCCCTGTTAACCTATGGGGCCCAGATATTTTGAGTCAAATGGAAGTTATTCTTGCCAGTCCCAATTTCATGGTGACTCATCAAATGTTCGTATGAATTTTGTCCCTGGTACAGGCCTTGGGAGACTGAGACAAGGACTGGTTGAGCCCATACAACCCATACAAAAAACAAATACATATGGACTTGGGTATTCGGATTTTTAGTGTCAGTCCCTGACCCTCCTGTACCCCACGCAGATAAGATTATTTGGGAGACTCAGACTCCTGTGTGGGTGGATCAGTGGCCCCTTACCCAAGAAAAATTGGAGGCTGCCTCCATGTTAGTGCAGGAACAGCTGGCAGCCGGCCATGTAGAGCCCTCAACCTCACCATGGAATACTCCTATTTTTGTTATCAAGAAAAAAATCAGGCAAGTGGCGCCTTTTACAAGATTTGCGCGCCATTAATAAAGTTATGCACCCCATGGGAGCACTACAGCCAGGCATTCCCACACCAGTGGCTATTCCCAAAAACTATTGTAAAATGGTTATTGACTTAAAAGGTTGCTTTTTTACCATTCCTTTACATCCTGAGGATAGACCCTATTTTGCCTTTAGTCTCCCTTGCATTAATTTTCAGGGCCCTATGCAGAGATTTCAATGGAAGGTTCTTCCCCAAGGTATGGCCAACAGCCCTAGTGTTTGCCAAAAATACGTGGCTCAAGCAGTAGACCCTGTGAGAGAGCGATGGCCACAAATTTATATTTTACATTATATGGATGATTTGTTAATTGCTGCACCTAATACCCATGACCTTAATAATTGTTACTTGGACCTTTACAAAGCCCTCACTACCTTGGGACTACAGATAGCTCCTGATAAGGTTCAAACACAGGACCCTTATTCCTATTTGGGCCTTAAACTTCAAGATGATCAGATCCAAATTCCTAAAATACAACTACGTGTGGACCATCTTCACACCCTTAATGATTTTCAAAAATTACTGGGAGATATTCAATGGCTAAGACCATATTTAAAATTACCCACTTGTGTACTTTTGCCCCTTAATGATATTTTGAGAGGTGATTCCCACCCCTCCTCCCCTCGAAAGCTTACTTCTGAGGCACAACAGGCATTAAACCAAGTCACAGAAGCCATTGCCCAACAGTTTGTTACACAAATTTCTTATAACCTTCCTCTGGTTCTGGTTATTTTACACACTCCTCATACACCTACAGGAATATTTTGGCAGCGGGATCCACATTTTAAAAATAAAGGCTGCCCCTTGCTTTGGGTCCATTTACCCACCACATCCTCCAAGGTTATTACTGTTTATCCTGCTCAGGTAGCTTCTATTATTATCAAAGGTCGCTTGCTTTCTTGACAACATTTTGGCAAAGACCCTGATAATATTTTAATTCCATATACTAAGGACCAAACCCAATTTTTACTATAGACAGGGGATGAATGGGGTATTGCCCTATCAGGCATTTTGGGAACAATAGATAACCACCTCCCCAATGACCCCCCTTTTACATTTTGCCCAATTACATCCATTTATTTTTCCCAAAATTACTCAAAGCCCTCAAGCCCTTACTGTTTTTACAGACAGTTCCAGTAATGGCCGAGCAGTCTTTGTTGTCAATAACCAGCCTACCACATTTGATACTGTCTACCAGTCAGCACAGCTTGTGGAGTTGTTTGCCATAACACAAGTTTTTATAACATTTTTTGATAAGCCTATTAATATTTATACAGACAGTGCCTACATTGCTCATTCTGTGCCCCTGCTGGAGATTTCACCCGCCATTAAGGATTCTTCCAATGTGGCCTTTCTGTTTCACCAGGTTCAGCAGCTAATTCAGGCCAGACAACACCCATTTTTCTTAGGACACATCAGGGCACACTCTGATCTTCCCGGCCCTCTAACACAAAGTAATGCCCAAGCTGATGCAGCAACTCATTCCATCTTTCCAATTTTTGTTGTCTCTGTTCAAAAGGCCACAGAGTTACACAATCTTCACCATTTAAATTCCCAGAGCCTTCGATTACTTTGTAAAATTACCAGGCAACAGGCACGAGAAATAGTAAAAGCATGTCCTGCTTGCACTGTCTCCCTCCCCATTCAACACTTGGGAGTTAATCCCCGAGGATTGCTGCCCAATCAGGTTTGGCAAATGGATGTTACTCATTTTCCTGAATTTGGAAAAACCAAATATATACACGATTCTATAGATACCTTCAGTGGCTTTATTTTTGCATCACCACATTCTGGAGAGGCTACTAAAGATGTCCTTTCTCATCTTGTTTCAGCCTTTTCCATAATGGGTAAACCAATACATATTAAAACAGATAATGGTCCTGCATATACCAGTGCCAAGTTTAAACAGTTTTGTGCTACCTTACAAAATTGTCATACTACCGGAATTCCATACAACCCTCAGGGCCAAGGCATTGTGGAACGTGCCCACCTTACCTTAAAGACTTGGCTAACCCGCCTTAAGGCTTCTGCCCTTGTATTTACCACTCCCAGGGATCACCTTAACCATGCATTATTTGCCCTTAATTTTCTTACCCTAGACAGTGAAGGCCATTCGGCCGCAGACAGACACTGGCATCCCTCATCCAATTCTGTTCGCCCACCTGTAATGTGGCGCGATCCCCTTACAAATAAATGGAAAGGCCCAGATCCTGTCCTCATCTGGGGATGAGGCTCAGCTTGTGTTTTGGACCAAGAGCAAGCAGCCCCAAGATGGTTACCAGAATGCCTGGTTAAACAGGTTAATGACTTACCTCAACCCAGGGACGGAGATCCTCCCCCTGAGGACAAATTTTCCTCTTTTTCAGATGCAGCCAACAATCTATGTGAGGATCCTGCTTAAGGCACTTCTGCTCAACAGGTTCGTATACGGAGGCCTTGGCCCTCCACCTTCCAACATCAGGAAGTACCTTTTTGGGCCCCCCCTGCGAATGCAAGGGAGGATCTTGGACTCAGGCTCCCACTAGTTGGACCCAGACTGCTGACTGCTTGACTAAGGTGGCTTACCTCCGTGCTGAGGTTGACCATAAACTCGGAGGATTTCATCAGCCTGAATGGTTATGTGTTAACAAGCCAAAGATTATTCCCCCCAGTACAAGTAAAGCTCTCCAAAATTGTTCTGCAACTTGTACGCATACCCAGGTGATGCATGTCTCTTGTTATGCGTCAGCCTCAATTCATGTTAACAAGCAGGGAGAACAATTTTTTGAAGCCACCCTAACTAAAACTCATGCAGCAGAGGGGACCACTATTCATTATACCCCCCTTCTCTTTGACGGGGGAGGAGAAGGCATATACACCCACCAAGTTACAGTCAGCTGGGTGCCAAGGCACTGTTGGTAAACCCTCCTGCTGGCCCATTAAGGCCCCTACAGGGGTCTCTGATGGTGGAGGACCCACTGATGCTGTCAAGCATCTTCAGATAATCAAACTTTTGAAACCCCAGATCCCTGAGCTCACATATCATCCCTTAATGCTGCCTAAATCCCAGCTTCCAGATTTAGATACCAATACATTAGATATTTTGGAAACTACCTTCTTCTCCTTGCTTAATAATTCCAACCCCACCCTTGCTAGTGATTGCTGGCTTTGCATGACAACAGGGGCAATTATGTCTATGGCAGTTCCTATTAATTCTATCATAGACAATGATAATACATGCCAACCTAGATTTCCTTTTAAAGTACAGCCTATAGGCACTTTTACATCATGTCTTTTAGGCACGATGCAGAATAATACCTATGATATTGATGTTGGAGTTACTTCCTTTGGAAATTGCTCAACAGTAAAAAATTATTCCTCACCCACCCCATCTCTTTGTCCCCCCAATGGCACAGTTTTTATGTGTGGAGGAAACTCAGCCTTCCCCAGGCTTCCAGCAAATTGGACCAGTGGCTGTGTTCTTGCCTTATTACTCCCTGATATAACTATTGTCCCAGAAGATGAACCTCTACCCATTCCTAGCCTAGACACCTTAGTCAAAAGACACAGGCGGGCAATACAGGCCTTACCACTTCTTGCCAGCCTTGGAATAACAGCTGCTGTGGGCACAGGTACAGCTGGCTTAGGCACGGCTATACACTTTTACCGTCGCCTGTCTCAACAACTTATAGATGATGTACAAACTCTATCAGGAACCATTAAAGATTTACAGGACCAAATAGACTCCCTGGCAGAAGTGGTCCTTCAAAACAGAAGAGGCTTAGATTTGCTGACAGCTAACCAGGGAGGTATTTGCTTGGCCTTAGGGGAAAGATGCTGCTTTTATGCCAATAAATCAGGCATAGTACGGACTAAAATTAAGCAGCTTCAAGAAGATTTAGAAAAGAGACAAAGGGAACTATTTGAAAATCCCCTCTGGACTGGGCTTAATGGATTTCTACCCTACCTTCTTCCACTATTAGGCCCTTTGTTGGGTTTACTTTTAATGGTGTCCATAGGACCCTGCATTATAAACAGGCTGGTAAAATTTATTAAAGAACAGATTAATATTTTGGCCTCTAAGCCCATACAGGTCCACTATCACCATCTGGAGATGGAAGACCATGCTGCCAACATTTAAAAGGATGTTCTACCCTTCTCAGGCTTATTTCTTAAGTTTACATCCCCACAGATCTCTCTTTCTTATAAGTAACAGCTCTGACCAACCATCTTCTGCCCTTGCCATAAGGGCATATAAATATAAATACCCCTGTGTGAACAATAAAAGTTTGCAGCTTGATCAGAACTTTTGTCTTGCTGTCACCTTTCGTGTCTCTTGTCCCTTCATTCCTCCCCATCTAGGTTCACTGCCCACGTTGACGTGTCCTGCCGGACGGGACATGTTGCCTCCAAATGCTCCAACTGCTAGTTACCACCTCAAGAAACAGGAGAAAAGACCCAGCTTCTTTATTCCATCCATCCCACAATGGTCCTTAGGCTGTAACTCACAGCCTTACAGGAAACCAGGTGACCCAGGAGGCAGGACAGGCCATCTGCTGGTCAGGTGGCTGCAGGAAGCAGCCTGGCCAATAGACAGTGTGGTAGAACAAGGCCATCACAAAACCTCCAGCTTAGGGGAAATAACTAACATGGCTCCAGAATGTACACAGGGGCAAAGCTGAGAGGGAATTGGTGGCAAAGTCCAAGATGGTGGTTCTGCTTCTGACTTCCTGTTTTATCTCAGCTGCTACGGCATGGTGTACACTCAACAGATGCTTGAAACACCTTCAGCTTGTAGGCAGGATAAGACTTTATTTAATTTTACTGCATTGATCTCAGTACTTCAGGCATGCTAGTCAGGAGCTCTACCACTGAGCTACATGTCCATTCTTGGGATTTAACATTTAAAGCACAATTTTTATTTAGATGACTATTTAAATTCTCATTAAAGCAGTTTGTGCTTTGAGACTTTTCAATAATTTGCATGTCAGTAATTAAAATTTAAAAAAGATTAAAATTAAATTCTAAACTAGAGTGACATAGAAAGCCAGTGAACGACATGAAACAAGGTGCACAAGCAGCGAAGTGGGGGGAAGTTCAGAGGGGGGACCCACAGCACTGGCCAGAGTGATGGTTTTGACACATCAATTGAACTCTGAGCTTCAGGTTACATCCCCATGAATGATAGTGTCTCACAGAATCCACCGGAAGATCACACGAGTACACACACACACACACACACGATGTGTTTGATAAACCAATCCAGACTAACTCCTCCTACATGTCACTGGTCAGGCGTTGTAGACAGTGTGAGAGTGGAAAGGACTGTTAACATTGGTGAAGTCTGGAGTTGAACAAAGGGGGAGACAGGACAGGATGAGGATGACCCAGAGCTGTTCCCCAGAGAGCTCTGCTGCTTCCTTAGCTCTAACTGCAGTGTCCTCCAGGCCCCAGAGGATCTGTGAACAGACATGTCTCATCCAGTCCCCAGTGAGGATCCTAAACCAGGAGTGACACCACCCTCCTCTTCCTGGTGACTTAGCCAAGCCACACTCCCTCGCCATCTGGGTGAGGCACAACGTCCTCTGAGGTAAGTTCATACAGACAGGTGGCCCTGGAGCTCAGGGCCATGGCTGTGCTGGGCTTGCTGTCCTGCTGTTGAGGTGCTCTGAGGTGCATTTCCTCATCTTTCTCTATCACCTGTTTTTCTGGAAAAAAAATGTTTTCACCATAAAACTTTCATGTACATTTATTTACTGTAACATCTTAAATTTTGAGTTTTTATTTCCAATTATTTATTGACATATAATGTTATATATTGCTTCTTATGCTTCAGATGGTGGTAGGAAGCTGCATTACTTGTCCCGAGACTGCAACTTTGCAGAGGGAGAAGGGCTGAGGTAACTCCTGAGGTCGCAGTAATGCTAAAAGCAAGTGCCCTGAGCATCTTCATGTTTCCCTGAAGAAACACGGTGAGTTGACCAGACCCAAGCTGTCCATGGCAGAGAAAAGACACTGCGTTCCAAGGACACTAAGGCAGTGAAGTGCTCTGCTGCACCCTGGGGTGGGACACAGCCCTCCCTAGGATCACTTCTGTGATGTTAGGCAGAGACCCTGAGACCCTGGATTGTCAGTCTGTACTCAAATTCTCCAAAGAGCTCAGCCTTCATCTGCCAACAGGTTAGGATTTCATGGACAGGAAGTCTATCTATCATGTCTCTCTCCTCTATCATCCACCTACTACCCCCTACTCACCTACCATCTCTGTCCCTGTGCCTGCACCTCTCCTGCTGTTCACCTCTGCAGTGGGTCTCAGTCATGCTGCACCCTAGGGCTACAGCATCAGAAGCCATGTAGTGTGTCCACTGCTTCAGTTCCTCCCAGCAGGGGCTGTCAAAGTGGACTATCACATCTGATTTAGGAAATACTACAAGGGAGAAAATGTGCTTCAACTTTCCTTTCTTAAAATAAAATACCTCTGAATTGTAGCTACTACTTGTCTTTCTAGAGAGAAGAGACATCAGAACCTCAGACTGATAGAGAAACAAATTTAACAGTTAAGCTTTCAGAGGCAGAATTTTGGAAAGATTTAATCTCTTTAATAGAAAACATGGAAGAAGCCATTATTGATTTCCTTAAGAAAGGTGGAAATGTTCATTGCCCTTTTTATTTATTTTGTCACTATATAAAAATCCTGCCTCAAATATTTTGGGTGGTGTTTTCCTTGTAGAGAAGTAGATTGACCCTGGAATTGCAGGCCAGGTTAACAAGCCCTTTAACAGTGTCTAGCATCTACAGAGAGGTGGCAGAGCATCAAGACAGAGCAGACAAATGTGACCTACCTTCGAGACCTGTCTGTGTGGTTTTGTTAACTCACTCTCTTCATGAAAATTGATTGTGGCTATTGATAAAGCAGATGGTGTTGGATAAACAGCCAAAGTCTTTCTTGTGAATAGCAGTAATCCTTGAATGTTTGTTCTCCACCTGAGATTGAGTGCAAATGACTAGGTGGACCAGAGACCCTCTCTCTACTTTGTTCTCTCTTCTCTAACTGCTATGGAGAACAGTGAAAATGGTCCCAGCACAATGAGCCCTGGTGCAGGAGAAAGAGGAAACAGAAAAAGACTGTAGATTCCTCCTACATCCATAAGCTAGGTTCGGAATCTCTCAAATTTATGCTGAGACACACAAATAAAAACAAGCATAGACAAAGAAATCAGTGGTTAAATTCTCACTCTCTCTCCCTCTCAACATCTATTAAGAAGTTCATTAAAGGGCTGGGGGTTGTGGCTCAGTGGTAGAGCACCCAGCATGTGGGAGGCCCTGTGTTTAATCCTCAGCACCACATAAAAATAAATAGAGAAATAAAGGTATTGTCCATCTACAACTTAAAAAAAAAGAAGTTCATTAAAGAGAGTCCAATTGGTAAATATACTGCAAAAGATAATCAAATAGAGCTAATTCTTGGTTTAAGATCTTAGACTTAAAAAAAATACTGAAAAAATCCGCAGGCTGACTATAAGAACCTAAAGGCTGGGAAGTCCCCTGTAAGAGTGCAACTGGACCCTGGGATGATTATTTTCTGGGGTGGAATTTGTGTTTGGGGGTCAGGTTAGGGGTTTATAACTTTGAGGTAAACAAAGGGAAACTCCTGAAATTGTATAAAATATTTATATACATATACAAAAGTATTTTGCTTTTTTCTGAAAGGAAGATGGATCATTTAAAAAAAAAGTTAGTTGTACATGGACTCAGGGCCTTTATTTGTTTTTATGCGGTGCTAGGATCAAACTCAGTGCCTCACACTTGCAAGGCATGTACTCTACCACTGAGTTACAACTCCAGCCCAAGAAAGATCATATTTACCAGACTCTTATAGGCTTCCATACTCCACAAAAGATTAGTACACTGTTTTCTGAACAGTAGGACTTACATGGACTTTTTCTTGCTTCTTTGCATAACTCTGAAATTTTTCGTTTTCTATATTAAGTACCTAAAACTTTATCAAGCTGCCCAAAGAAATGACACCATAAGAGAAAAACTAGGGGTTTGAATGACAGTTATCTTCTAAGAAAGCTCTCTTAGAGACTGGTATAGGTCACACAGATTTGTAGAATCCAATCTTATTGTTTCTTGTGAATCAGCAAAAACAATTACACCATATTAAGATTTCAGTTTAAACAGGCCCTAAAAATGGGAATAGTTATAATCACTACTCTGTACCATCCCCTCTATTAAGGGTTCATGCACATTATTTCATTGAATTCTCCTAACAAACCCTGAAGTGGATGATAATTGCTGCCACTTTACAAATTATAGAACTGGTAATTTAAGATGTATTTACACATAGGTAATAGGGAGCAGGGCTGGGATTGGAAGCTGGACCTAACTGTACATCCTGAGTCATTTATAATAAACCCCTCTATAATTTAAATATGACCCTAACCATGACCTTAATAAAAATATTCCTAAATTCAAAGCATCGTTCAAAATTCGGGAGACAAGGTGGAACTTAATATATTTCAAGCGAGAACCTAAAGGGCCATGACCTTGCCAGGCTTATTAGTAAAGACATCCTCAACATGTAATAAAATGTTCAGCATAAAACAAGCACTTGGAAAATACTTGTTGGAGCTAGAGGGGGAAAAAAGAAGGGAGGTTTTCTCTTGACATCTCAAGTCCATGGGCTTCAATACCTCCTGAGGGGCAGAAACCAGCAAGGGCTTAATCATTTTTGCTTTTTCACCCACATCTAACAATTTGACAAGATATTTCTAGAGAAGAAAACATGAATTCCATAAGTTTTTTCCATCTCTAAGGTTAATACAACAGCCCTGCTCTGCTAGCTCTTCACAAGGGGCCCTAGCAGCCATCTCAGGATCTGAACTTTCAAAGATGAACATCAGCTGCATATCCTTTTACCACTTGCCATCTTCCACTTGTTGTATACATGTATAAATATACATGTTCTCTAAATCATTGTATCCAAACAGAACAAGATCCACTCAGGGTAAGACTGATTAATTCATTCAGCAAGCATATATCAAATGTGCCTCCGTGAGCTAAGCACTATGCTAGGCCCAGAGGACATAAAGATGACCAAGTCCTCACCCTGCCCTCATGAACCTGTCTAGCAGAGAAGAGACAAGTACTCAACAACTACAAAGAGTGTCAAATGCAAGAATAGGAGACTCTGCTTGAAAAGTTCTTCAGTCAGGGATTCCTGCATCCTAAAGCTGTGTGCAAACTGATAAGCACACTGGAGCACATGCCTGCTTTTCTAGGGAGAATCCATTGTTCTCACTGGATTGATTCACAGTGGTTAAGAATAACTGATCTGGAGGAGTGACAATTATTCAGGAGAGAAGTGAGAATTAGGGAAAAGCACTTCTAAGAGAATAGTATATAGAAAGGTCTGGAAGTAAGAAACAATAAGGCCTGCTGGGAGCCATAAGTTCAGTCTAGCTGGAGGACAGCTTGCAAAAGGAGGGAGAGTGAAACAAAGTTGGAGACCAAAGCAGGGTCTGGACCAATTGAGAGTCTTGCAGCCCATGCTAAGGAGTTCAGACTTCATCTCAAAGGTAACTGGAAGCCCCTGCCATGTTTTAGGAGGTGAGGGATACATCAGATTGCTATTTGGGGGAAACATATTTGTGGAAAATGAGTTGGGATGGACAAACAGAAGTGGAAGCAGGTTAAACAACTGGAAGACTGCAGCAGAATATCAAGTAGAAAGTGCTATGGCCTGGTCTAAGTGACAATGTCTTAAACTTTTTTAAATTCTTGGACCCTACCTTAGGGTCTTCCATGAACCAAAGAGATCCCAGGAGAGCAAATAATTAATTCCACATCTATCAAGATGAATGCTACAGTCATGTATAACTAAAAAGAACCAATTAAAAAAATTTCACACCTCTATCAGGTACAAGTGTTCAAGTCTTAGTCCTAGATCCTAGCAAGCATAGCATGTGTACAACTGAGATCTTTATAGGTGAAAAATTGTCAAAGAGGATCAAGAAGGAGGAGATTTAACTTGAGGAGTAAAAGGAAAAAATATTTTACCATCACAGAAAACTCAAGAAATCCAGAGGAAAAAATAAATAATTGACTCATCATCTAGGTCACTGGTATAAACTCAATGCTATTATTAAATAAATGAAACCCTGAGAATGAGAAAACAATGGTAGATTGGTTGGCAGATCTCTCTGAAGAACGAAAGCTAAGCCACCAGCCCCCCTACAAAACTGGATGTCCTCAAAGAGAAGAAGAAGGTGCACTCAAGAGTTCTTATGTTATGGAATTCTTCCTCATTCCCAATTTGGCTCCTCTGTGCTGCAGTTTATAATCTTGTATAGTAGGTAGAAAGAAAATAGGTGAACCTTATCTTTTGCACAATGATCCTTCATGGATGTTAAAATGATATTGAACTGTCTTCTCCCTAACCCTTATCCATCTATGTCTTAATATCTGATTTGCCAACTTGTTTGGATAGAGCTGAGCATTAAAGCCTATGGCAAGTGTTAACCTCACATATGAGAAAGAAATGTTCTGCCCTCTCCTTGCATCCAAGCCAATCCTCCTGCAAATCAGAGGTCTGAACCATTTGACTACACAAGTCTGACTTCTGTTTCCTGTGAAGGACATTCCCTGCCCTGCCTTATTTTCTGGGCTAAATGAGATAAAGAGAGAAAGTTGGGACAGCAGGATCCTGCAGAGCCACAGTGGTGGGTATTACCTCATCACCCACCTTCCTTGGAATCTCAGACCTCCTCCACTGGCACAGGTCTCTCTGCCCAGCTAGTGGCAGAAGGAAACACCTATGTAGCAAATCTTTGTTCATTGCAAATATTTTCTTAGTGTCATCATGACCCTAAAGGACTGGGTGTGAAACTGAAAAATGTACTGATATTTTTTTATTTTATTATTTTTGTGTGTGTGTGTGAAATTGATAGCCACAGAGAGAGCTCACACTTTGGGTTGATGAGTATTTCTATGCACAAACCACCAGCAGGGCCTACCTTTGATACCCTCGGTCCCTTCAGAACAGGGTAGTGCAAGATACAGTAGGGCAGCAGCAGGCAGCTTTGTGCAGGATAGGTACCTTTGTGTGCTACTCCCTTGGTCCTGGTGACTGAGAGCTGGCACTGCCTGGATGATCTCAACCAATGCTCTGCTCTCCCTGATTGAACACATACATAGTAATGGATTACTACAGGAAAGCATACTGGAACAGTGGAATCAGCAATTGTGGAATTTTGTGCAAGAAGCTTTTGGCAGATGCTTTTTTAGCTTAGTCTGCCTAAAGTGGTGACAAAATTGAAAAACCATGTTGTGTTTGGTGTTTTGAAAAGTGTTGAAAGCTGTCAATGCACTCTAGTGTCCCCTGTGGAAAGGTAACTGAAGTTAATGAACTATTTGTAAAAAATTCAGGGCTTGTCAACAACTGTTGTTATGAAGATGGTTGGATAATCAAGATGACACCAAGTTATCCTTAAGAATTTGATGAACTAGTGAGTGAAGCATGTGAGAAATAAGTAAAATCTTATTTTTAAGGTAGGAAGACATACCCCTAAATACAATACTGTGAAGGAATTATAAAAATAATAAAAAGGTAAGAACATGGAGCCATCTGCCCAGTTCAGAGTTCTTGTGAGGCTCTCAGGACACAACATATAATAGATTGTATCTGAAAACTTTTCAATGCTTTTGAAAATGTGTACATTAAAAGCTGTTGTGTGTATTTATTTATTTTTTAATCAGCCACCCTATAGGGAAATTATAAGTGTCTGGGAAACCAGTTGAAGATTTGGTTTAGTTTTGCTGCCCATTAGAATTCCTGGGTACTGAACTTCCAAGGTGTGCAGGTCCTAGATACTGAGGACTCCACAGGGTATTAAAGTCAAACATCCTGTTGAAAGGAAAACTGATCTCCCTTCTGCTCTGCCCCTACCAGCAGAGCTTGGATGGTTCAGGCTTTCATTTCATCAGCCCAGCTTTCCTCATTGGTCCCTTATCCCTCATCCCTGGCCTCCCAGACCCTGTTACCTATTTTTATGGTCAGTACTAGCAACATGATATCCATGTCCCAGATAACCTTCAATTCTTTTCAGTTCACAATTTTTGGCAGCCTGGTGAATCTTCCCAAGGGGATTATATCCAATAATTTTGATTCCCCAGGTTTATATACACAAACTTTCTTTAGGCTCTGACCATTCTGCAGACAATTAAGTAACAACTTCTGTCAAGTGGCCTACTGAGGCAGCTCTGCCATTATCTCTCTGTCAACAAAATAGCAAAATAGTCATTGCCAGCTGACACTGATAAACACTAGTGCATGTTCCACAATCTGCATGGCCATAGGTGATTGACTCCTGGAAGGTCCACCTCCTGCACTGTGATCAATGCCTGGCTATTCTGTACAGACCCCTCCATCACAGGAGTGGGACTCTCCTGAGACCCCCAAGACCCATACAGTGAGACAGACCCCCCACGAAGCCCAGGTGGGTCTCAATGGTGGGAAGCTGATAAGTGCCCACACCCAGACATGAGAGGATAGGACTCATCATATCTTCCATAGGACAGCTGCCTACATCCATAGCAGGAAACAAATAATGTACTCTTCCTCCTACTTTATTTAGTAAAATGGCAGAGAAGGAGATCTCAGACTTAAGATGTCCATGTTAAAAAAAAACTGGAAAAATTCAGGAATGCATTTAAGACAAAGCAACAGATTAGAAGAAAACAACAGAATAACTGCACCAAAAGCAAGTTTAGTGTCACTCTTCTGCATCATCCAGTCCCTGACACAGCTCTGCTCAACACAAAAAGGGAGTAAGCAGCCCACCAGTTCCACTCACAAGCAAAAGGAGAATAGTGTAACAACCATCACCCCAGGATTTCCAGTGTAGTACCCAAATATCCTGATTCAGTTTCTCCCAACCCAGATTGCTGAGTAGACAAGAACAGATAAGGTATCTAGAGATGGCCTGGAACGAAGAAGAATTAGCATAAAACACAGATCAACGTGCAGCAGAAGAAATCATGGCCCCAGTGGCTGCTCTGCCCAGAACCCCCACAATCTCCACACTGTCTCCTTCTGTAAACAACCCCAGTCTTCACCTCTGATGTTGCCTAAGGGTTTGCCATAACTTACCTCAGATGCTTGCTCCAAACAGACTCTAGCAGTTTTTTCCACTGAGGAAACCAACAGTCACAGAGGAACCCTACATATTTCCCTACTACAAAAAACTTCAAAGGTGTTTGCATTCATAATATCAAAGCACCTGAACCACTACCTCTAGATCCTGTCTATCCAGGGTAACCTCAGCTATAGTTGCCACACACCCAGAACCAAGATTCCCAAACAGCCTTTTTCTGTGCATGAGAACATAAAGGGCTGAAGTCCACACTGCAAGCACAATTGGGTGAACACCTGTGACTGACCCCGGCAGCCACATCAATGCACCCTGCCAAATGCTAGATTGATAGCTGCACATACACAACACCACTCCCAACACCTGTCAGGAGCCACTGCTCAACATATTTAGCAGCCTCTGCAGTTACATACACATGTATCAACAGCTCTGTTACATGGTGATATGAACATATATACAGCATCCAGAGTCCCATTAACCATCCCCACCACCATGTATGTTTGCCTGAAGACAGTTGTTCTGTTCCACTGCACACATGTTTCTCCTCAGCTCCACTCACAAAACGATAGTGCATGTTTACATCCATTCTCAACACCTGCATATCCCTGCAAACATACTTGAATTTTCAGCTGAGGTTTGTAGCTTTATGCATTCATGATTAGGCCCCAGAGGTATAGATACACAGCAGCCAGGCAAAGCCCTGCTTCTGGCTCCTTCCCTGAAGCCCTATGTGTCTATAATGAGATCTGATCTTATAGCTCTGTGCATTAACAAACTAGGTTCCACCTCATAGCCACTCTTTATCAGCTCTGGCTTCTGTTTTTGGTCCTAGCTATTCCTTACCACTTCTCTGCCCACAGTTACTCCTCTCTACAATGCATATGCCTGCAGCTGACACTACACAAAAGTGTGCACACTGCCTGGCCTATACACCTTTCACCTTTTCTGGTCCCCTCTACATGGACCTAGAGGCACTATTGAAAACCAAGCTAGTACTCATAACAACTCTATATTTCCCATAGCTCTAGCCACCAATGACCATGAAGGTTCTCATGTCACCAACAGTTATGCCATCTAAAACAGAATCAATGCATCCTTCATCCTCAGATAACAAAGTTGGTGTTCCATGCCACTAGACTGGTGCTATACCAGGTCAGTATGTCCTCCCATACTGCTTTGCACACACAAAAAATGGAAGCACAACATAACAGCTGGGTTAAAACCAAATCAGTTCAATGAAGAAAGTTTACACCAGGAGCCAACCCATGACACCCACCCTGCTTCAGCCACAGATAACTTCCTATTCCTCTTATAATAAAGTTAAAAATATTCACCATGGCCCACAGTCCCCATGACCAGGCACCGATCTCCCTAATCCCTTTGTACCATCCATTGACTTTGCTCCCCTGCTTAGGGTCTATGGCTTTACTTCATATTCCTGCACCTGCTCCAATGTCTCTGGTACCACCTTGCTCCTTACAAGTTTGGATCCACTATTCCTGCCATCACAAGATAATGAAGCCTCACTCAAAAGCAAGCCAGTTTTGGACCCCTTCACATTGAACACCTAGTTCATGTCCTTTTTAGAGCCTTATTCACTGTGTGTATTGCGCTTAATTTGTTTTATGCCTAAATATTCACTGAAATGAAGGAGACCAAACATACTATATTGGAAACTGTTCTAACCTACATAACTGACTCGCACTTTGGCCTCCAGGACTCAGTCAAATTTGCAATATGAGTGATTAGATGTATGGGGACACTCAGGGCCTCTCTGCTTCTCTAGGCTTTCAGGTCAGGACCTCCACATATGGCCCACACCAGCCAGTATTCCTGATCCCTCAATCTCCCTTGATAAGCTTATTCATTGGACAGAATCATTTTTGGCAAGTCATTTTTTTTTCTTTTTAAGAGATGAGCACCATACCCAGGTTCTCATACATGCTAAAGCACTCTACCGCTAAGCCGTATACCCAACAGCTGTGTCAAAGCTTTTAAACAAAATAAGATTACTATAAAATGGTCTGGTGTTGGTGGCAGTTTGAGGAGGTGATGATTGTAGGGAGCCAAAGATGGAAGACAGAGTTTGTGGTGGCAAATAAAAGGCCTTGTGAGGACCACACTCCATGCTCTTTACACTACTGTGGTTTGGGGAAACCTTTCTGTACCACGCCCACCCAAAAAGAAAACCCTGACAGCATGGCCTCTTCAGAACTAAATAAATCACATTAATCAGGTAGACCAAATAGACATCTGTGGACCATTTAATCCTTCAATAATGAATTCATTTGCTTCTCCCCGAAACAATGACCATTCTTTAAAATATTTCATATTGCCAGGCGGAGAGGAACACACCTGTAATCTCAGTGGCTCTGGAAGCTAAGACAGAAGGATTTCAAGTTCAAAGCCAGCTTCAGCAATGATAAGGTGCTAAGCAATTCAGTGAGACCTTGGATATAAATAGGGCTGGGGAGGTGGCTCAATTGTCAAATGCCTCTGAGTTCAATCCCTGGCACCAATACAAAAAAAAATCATATTTTTGGGTACAAGTTAAATAAAAGAAATATAGATAATTTTTTTGCACCCAATCAGATCATAAAAGAAAGAAATAAGAAGTTAGTGACAAGAAAAGAAACAGAAACCATTTAAAACCTGGAGGTTAAAATATACCTCTCTGGATTAGGATTGGATCACAGATAAGTTAAGAGGAGAAAAAATTTCAGAAATAATTGGGAACAGGGATACAGTACATCAAAATCCACTGGGTAATTAACACCCATAAATCAATTACGTGTATCAATGGAAAATGAACTGAAAATGAAATTAGGAAAAATATCCCATTCACAATAGCCTCATAAAAATTAAAATACTTGGGAATATATAAAACAAAAGATATAAAATATTTCTACAATGAAAACTACAGGACACTGAAGAAAGAAATTAAAGAAGACCTTAGAACATGGAAATATCTCCCATGTCCTTGATAGGCAGAATTAATATTGTCAAATTAACCATACTACCCAAAATGCTGTACAGATTCAATGCAATTCCTATAAAAATCCCAATGAGTTCCTTTGTATAAATAGAAAAATCACCCATAAAATTCATTTGGAAATATTAGAGAATCAGAATGGCCAAAGCAGTTATTAGCAAGAAAATTGATGCAGGAGGCATCACAATCAATACCAGACCTTAAACTGTAGTTTAAGGTGTACCACCAAGCCATGATAACAAAAACAGCATGGTATTGGCACCAAGTTAGACACACAGAACAATGGTAAAAAACATAAGACACAAAGAAAAACCCACATAAATACAGTTATCTAATATTAGAAGACAGCACCAAAAATATACACTGGAGAAAAGATAGCATGTTCAACAAATGGGCCTGGGAAAACTAGAAATACACACGTAGCAAAATGAAATTAAACCCCTATTTCTCATCCTGCACAAAATTCAAAGTGGATTAAGGACTTAGGCACTAGAACCCTAGAGACCCTGCAAATAACTGAAGAAAAAGTAGGCTCAAATCTCCACCATGTAAGCTTTGGATTACTCTCTTAACAAGACCCATAAAGCACAAGAAGTAAAATCAAGAATCAATAAATGGGATGGAATCAGAGAAGCAGCCTTTAAACTTGTTCTCATCATAAGAAACATAATATGAAGAGAAAGCCTACTCAACAGGAGAAAATATTTACCACATTCACCTCAGATATAGCATTAATCTTCAGGATTTATCAATAATTCAAAAACTTTACACCAATAATAATAATAATAATAATAATAATAACAACAACAACAACAACAACCCAATCAATAAATGGACTAAGGATCTGATCAGACACTGCACAGAAGAAAAAAAAGACAATCAATAAATATATGAAAAAATGTTCATCTCTAGTAATTACAAAAAGGAAGTCAAATCTACATTGAAATTTCATCTCACTCCAGTTAGAATGACAATTATCAAGAATACAAGCAACAATAAATGTTGGGGGGATGTAGGAAAAAAGTTACACTCATACCTTGCTGGTGGGGAGGCAAATTTCCAAATTATCACTATGGAAAGCAGTAAGGAGATTCTTCAGAAAACTTGGAATTGACCCAGTTATTCCACTTCTCAGTTTATACCTAAAGGATTTAAAGTCAGCATACTACAGTGATGCAACCACATCAATGTTATAGCAAAACTATGAAACCTATCTAAGTGCCTTTCAATAGATGAATGAATGAAGAAAATGTAGTATGCCGAGTCCGGCTAACGGAAACCGAGTCGGGCGAGAGACGTCGAGGTTAAAAAATAAAAAAAATCACAGGACACCAAGGTTCTTCATCCAGGAGGAGGCATGTGTGCCGTTTTTTATTCAAGTTTTTTCCCTTATATACTTTCTATAACTGTAGTGGAAACTTAGCCAAAACAGAGGAGGAATAACACCTGCTACTCTTGGGTTACCGTGACCGTCCCTTATCAGAAAGCTCCGAGAAGGCCAAGATGTTCCCCAAAAGGCACATATGTCAGAGGCAGATAAACATGAAACCGCAAGCCTGCTTCACGACCCTGTGAGCTGGCCACTTTGACATGCAGAACAAGAAACTCGGGGCTGAGCCCCAGGGGCCAGGGAAGGCCTGCCACCAGCAGTAGTATACATACACAACCAGATATTACTCAACCTTAAAGAAGAATGAAATTATGGCATTTGGTGGTAAATGAATGGAGCTGGACAACACCATGCTTAACAAAATTAGCTAATCCCAAAGAACCAAAGGCTGAATGTTTTCACTGATTTTCAGATACTAATTGACAATAAGGTTTGGGGTTCCTAGGGAAGAACAGAGGTACTGTGGATTAGATAGAGGGGAGTGAAAGGAGGGGAAGAGGAATGGAGGTAGGAAGAATAGCAGAATGGATCTGACATAATTACCCTATGTGCATATATGACTACATTACCGGTATGAGTCTACATCATGAGAAGTTATACTCCATTTATGTATGATGTGTCAAAGTGCATTCCACTGCCATGTATAACTAAATAGAATGAATAAAAACTGCTTTAGGTACTCAGGAAAAAAACACATATCAAATAACTGGAAAAGATTAAAAGGTGTATCAAAGAAGAAAGCAGCATTAGAAATCACCTGATCCAATAAACCTATTTCATTAATGCATAAACTTATTACTTTACTAACACATTTCCAACCTGAAGAAATGGAGAAAGTCAAATAATTTATCAAAATTATACTACATATAGAATTATAGTTCACATGTCAAAAATACTGTGATACAGACAATGAGAATAAAATTTTATAAGATGAAGGCAATCCTCAAACTGCAGACACTTTTCTGGCTTAAAATTGGCACCCATGCTTTTCAAGGAAAGTCAAACTATTCCTCAACAAGGATGAAAGATCACCCACAAGGATCACAGCAGGCACATAGGAGGAAACTAAAGTTGGAGGGGAATGAGAAAGGAGGACTGTGCTATTACTATCATCAATATGATGGACTAATTATAGATTCCCTGTGTGCCTAATGTTAGGAATCCAAAAAGAGGTGAGATAATATGGAAGAATATTCAGCCATAAAAAAGAATGAAATTATGTCATTTGCAGGGAAATGGGTGGAGACCATAATATTAAACAAAATAAGTCAAACTTAGAAGGTCAAGGATCATATGCTTTCTCTCCTATGTGCAAGCTATACAGGAAAAAGTAAAAGAAAGGTGGGGGGATGATCTCAGGAAAATCAATGGGAAATAATTAAAAAAAAACAAGGGATGGGAGGTAGGCAGGGAGAGGAGAAGTGCTGGGAAGCAATACTGGCCAAATTATATTGTTGAATTTTATGCATGTATAAATATGTAACAAAAATCTTGTTATGTACAACTATAATTCACAAAATTGAAAGTGTGGAAAGACAAATAAAAGCCAGTCGTTACTGATTATGTCTCAGCTTAAAAATCTACAAATATCTATAATCATATTATGTCCCTCTGTCTCTTGGAAGTCATATTCCATACATATACATGTATTTATAATAAGTATTTATGCATATATGTATACTACTATACTAAATATATGCATAGATATATATTTTTAAAAATATACAGTTTCTCTTCTATCCATAATAAATTATATATTTTTAAAAAGTTCATTTTCAGGAAAATTCAAAATCTTTGTGCATTTTTTAAAATTAAAAGTTCTTTTAATCTATACTGTATATTTCATCATATGCTGGCCTGCTCAAAAAGTGCCCTTCCATATTTAGTACTTTAGAGCTAAGTTTTGAAACAGGGTGATAACAGAAAAGGGTGGAATGGTATTCCATATGTTTATATTTTGTGAGTTTTTAAATATTTAATAACAATGCATTAAAAATAAAATAAGGGCTGCTTCTGTGTAACAGTGAACACTCTTATCCAGATGCAATGGTGTACTTGTCACCTTATTTATTCAGTAATCTGAGTCAGGATATCTCAAATTCAAGGCCAGTTTCAACAACTTACTGAGAGACTGGCACAAAGAAAAATGTTTTTAAAATTTGAAATATATAAATACAGTTGTATGGTAAAGTGCCTCTGGATTCATTAACAAAAATCAATAAAAAAAGGTGGGGAGGACATCTTCACTGGGAGCTGACCTGGGCAGTTACTTCAGATTCCCTCCCTGTGCACCCACACAGAGTCACACCCTCTCTTCTGGCCAGGTTTCTAAATTTTGGAGAAAAGCTGTTGCTAACTGATTAAGATGTGAACTGCTCTATAATGTTTCTTTAGATTTACAAAACCCAGAACATCTGGTGAATCTCAGATAAAATCAGAATGTGTCATGCCTCTTTTTTGTCTTTGCTTATATACCAACATAAAACAAGCAAATTTCTGTAACATTTAATATGCAGAAAGAAATATTTCTATTCAAAGAAAGTATAGGTTCTAGCCCCAGAAAGTCATGCTCCATTGTGATGGTTCATTCAGAAAGGAAGAAAAGCAAACACACCCTGGATGGCAAACGTTCTGCTGAGAGAAACCTTCCTTCCCACTGCCTCACAATTCCATCTTTCTCTCCCTATAAAAATCCTTTGTGTTCCTGGGATCTCCAAGAGGACGTTATGAGGATGACGGCCCCCTCCCTTTTCCAATGTGCTGGATCTTCAGTAAATCTGATATCTTTCCTACTAATTCAAATCTCCTGAATACTTGTTTTCCAGTAATGAGGAGCCTGGACCTGGGTCTGGTAACCCCTGGATTCTGCCAGTCTTCTCTATCACTGATGATGATTCCAAATTCCTTTTTTAAAACCCCCTTTACATCATGTCTAGATGCTCCTGTTTCAACAAATGATTCCTTTATAACTTCAGAGTTGTTCTTTTATACAGTTAATGGTTTGTGAAGAAACAATGATTATGGAGTGTTTATACCCTGTAGCAACTCTACAGGGTGCTAGTGATCAAAAGTAAAGCAAGGCATTGTATTTACTTCCATAAGTGCTCAACAAGCTCACAAAATGCTCACACACCATTTACAGAGTGTAAAGAATCATGCGCCCACATATATCTTGATGCACCACCTCTAGGGTGCAGAAGCAGACCATCTTTATCTTTTCCCTGAAGCAACAGATCATTTTACCAACTAATCTGGAATGTCACCCTTCAAAATGAACTCCCAACATTTTTATTACTCCTAGGAGGATACTATTTGCCAGCTGGTGGACAAAGGTCATGTGCCTCCCAGGACACTAGTTTTGTTTTCATCACATGCCCTTAATGAAGGATGCTGAACAATTCAGATATTGGTGTTTTAACCATCTCCTAAGCTCTTATCTTTTTATCTAAAAGTCAGTGCATGTGCCTCAAACTTTTACTGAACTACCCCCTGATTGATCTCTATTAAATTCAGTGATCATTTGGAAAGATAATCAGTGGAGAAATTCACAGAAGTGCCTTGTGTAGTTATAAACCTGTTACTCTGAAGCACAATAAAACATTCCCAGATATAAGGTACAGGAGAGAAGACACTTTTTACTTTCTCTTCCATATGCTTGTGGTCTTAGGATTTTGCTTCTCTTATGTGTTCCTGTGTCTTTTTATACATTTTCATCTTTAATTCTTTCTTCTGAAGTCAAAATAGAAAAGCAGGCAAAACAAATGGCAGTTTGTATTAATACATTATATATATATATATATATATATATATATATATATATATATATATATATATATATAATCAGTTGAAATGAGAATACAGGCTTACTTCTCACTGAGTTCTTTGAGTTCTTTCACTGATTGTTCTAACATCCTTCAGCAACATCTGTCAACTTTTGAATGAACCAATTTGTTTTTTATATGATCACAAGTAGAGCCTCTCCCCCTACCTCACCCACCCCAAACATCTGTGTTTAGAAAATCAATGATGAATGCTAAACAATATTTTAAATTGTCAACATCTAACACTGGCAAAGAGAACATAATGTTAAACCATCATATTATCTGGGCCGACGGGTTTTCATAAGAATATCTTATTATCTCATTCAAACATACCGAATTCATTAGAGTGTTGGGCCTGTTACTGCAGCTTGGCTCATGGAAAACACAAATAACAGTGCAGAACTAGGTTTCTATCTGTACTCTTTGACTTACCGAAACTGGGATTTGGTTAAAGAACCTACATTTTATAAAACTACATTCATGATTTTAAATAGGATTATCACTGCCTTTACCTCTTAAAGGTATTATGACTCTTGAAATGATCATGATACAACTGTAAGTTATATTTTGGTTTCCATTTATCATTTATTATAGAATTGCTTCAAGAGTGACATGAGTTGCCCACTTAGAAATCAAAGAAAACAATTAAGCATGTGAAGAGAACCTACAATGAGAGAAAAACTGTGACCACCTGCACATGAGATTCAGCATTCATCTCCAGGATATATAAAGAAATCATAAACCTTATCACTGTAAAAACAAGTATTTCAATCACCAAATGGGCAAAGGAACTGAACAGGCACATCACACAAGAAATTCAAATGGTCAACAAATATATGAAATAAATGTTCAACATCACTACAAATTAGAAAAATGCAAATTAAAACTATGCTGACATTCTGTCTCACTCCAGTTGGAATGGCAATTATCAAGAATACAAGTAATAATAAGTGTTGGTGAGGATGTGGGAAAAGGTTCACTCATACATTGCTGGTGGGACTGCAATTTGGTGCAACCAATACTGTAAAGCTGTATGGAGATTTCTCAGAAAACTTCTAATGGGGCCACCATTTGACCAAGTTTTCTGACTTCTCAGTATAAACCCAAAAGGACATAAAATCAGCATAACAGACCCAATCCACCAAAGGCCAAGTAATCTTTATGATATGTTGATACTAATAAATAATCAGGAGGGAGAGGGAAGAATACAAGTTAATTGGATTAGAAGAAGGGGAATAAAAGGAAGATAGGGAAAATGGGAACCGAAAAGACAGAATGAATCAGATATAACTTTCCTATGTTCATTAATGAATACATACACAGTGTAATCTCATATCATGTACAACCATAAGATTGAAATTCTTAGAATGAGTTATATGCTATACTTTATGTATACTTTATGTAAATTAGAATAAGTTATATGCTATACTTTATTTATCTATAATATTTCATATATATATATATATATATATATATATAGAGAGAGAGAGAGAGAGAGAGAGAGAGAGAATAATTTTAAAAATTCCATAGTATAAAACCTCATACAATGTTCAAGGGCATTCTAGTAATCTAAATTTAGAAGAGTAATATTGTAACTTTTGGGATAATTGATGAGTAAATTTGAACAGTTATTTTATGCATCTATTCCTGCTCTAAGATTCTCAAAGACTGTTACTAAGAGATTTGAAGTCCTTTGTAGTACTCTAGGATCACTTCTGGGAAGCAGTTTCATATCTACAGAGATTCAGGAAGCAGAACTATTCTTTCAAGAACAGGTGGACTCATGCTAGAGCTATACTGTGACTACAACCTTGTATGTTGCATGTACTTCTGGCTGGAACACAACTTTACTGAGCTTCATATCCTAGTTTTATCTAGTGTGGGTGATGCCTGTATGTACTTCACATGGGAAATACAGGAAATAGGGGACATTAAGTGGTCAGGACATGTTCTGAGTTGAATATAATGTCCTTTCCGTCATATCAGCTCATTACCTCATCTTGAAATGAGGCTTTTGCACATGTAAATACTATATGAGGTCATAGTGGATTATTGTGGGATATAATCTAATGACTCATGACCTTAGAAGACGTAAATTTGGACAAGTATACCTGTGCAGAGAGAACACCATGTGATAATGGTGACAGAAAAATTAGAGATGAATCTACATGTCAAAGTATGCTAAGGATTTCTAACAACCACTAAAAGATAAAGTAGATAAGGAAAAATCCTCCCCTAGATCTTTCAGAGCAGATACCTAATAATAATTCAGTTTGGATTCCTAGACTCCACAACTGGGTACAATAAATTGATTTTTAAGACACCCAGTAAGTATTATTTTTCAAAGTAGTCCTAGGAACCCAAAAGGGCCAATATGTTAGGCTCCTCCTTGGCACTCAGTAGAGTGGTTAGTCCCAGACTGGTAGCTTCCTCTCATCAAAGGGAAAAAAAAGAAATCCCAATGTAGTGAGCAACATCCTTTGTCCACAAAGTCTTAGATAAAATAGCATGAAAACTCAGTGTGAAATTCTAAGTGTAAATGATATTCTGAAATTCAATAATCCAAAAGATGAGATTCAAAAACTGTTATGTCGACAGTGGTTGAAGTTCAGAGGTAGGGCTTGCAATCTTCAGGGAAAAGATCTGCAAATGAGGAAGGCCCATGCGACTGCAGGATGCCAAGTGCTTCATTTTATTATGGACATATGCAGGTGTGATCTAAGTAGGAGCTACATGTTTTTCCGTAGGGCACTTGGAAAGGAGGCAGGGAAAGAAGGTGAAGACTGGACCCAAGGAGGACTTTATGTCACTTTCATTGCCCCTGAAATTTCTAGACCAGGATCATCAGTTGGAAGTGTTCAGACCTGGAACATTAGCAAACCATGGGGGCTTGTAAGAAATAGAGATGCTTAGTCCCACCCCTGGCCCCTGAGTCAGACACTCTGAGTTGAGACCCAGAAGTCTGAGTTTGAGTGAACTCTCCATGTGATTGTCATACCCACTATACACTAAATATAACTAGCAACCAGTTATTAACACAAAGTAATATAAATAATTAAGGTAATATACCAATTTTCAGCAATATAAAATTATCAAAATAAATCCCATGAGTTGTACAATATTATGATTATGACAAAATAACCTTATCCTTCTGTTTGTTCCACCTAAATAAAAAAATAACCTTTAATGGGTTATCTTATAAAATACATATTCATTTCATGAAATTGTTATCAACTAATTGGTTCTTCTTTTGATTTATTTATTTATTTTTTTTTTGGAGAGAGAGAGAGAGAGAGAGAGAGAGAGAGAGAGAGAGAGAGAGAGAATTTTTAATATTTATTTTTTAGTTCTCGGCGGACACAACATCTTTGTTGGTATGTGGTGCTGAGGATCGAACCCGGGCCGCACGCATGCCAGGCGAGCGCCCTACCGCTTGAGCCACATCCCCAGCCCACTTCATTTATTTTTATTCATTTCTTTTCTAACACATGAGATTGAACCTAGAGGTGCACTATCACTAAGCTGGATCCCCAACATTTTATTTCAGTGAAAGAGATGGAACCATTTTTGAGAAAGGGTCTCACAGAGTTGCTGAGGCTGCCCTTGAACTTGCAATCCTCCTGTTTAATTGTCATTATGTCCTATATTTTCAAATTAATGTTATTCTCTGCTATGTATGTAACTCTGTATTACAACAAGTACTGTGATTGAGACCTTTAAAAATTTCAACATTGAAATATAAAGATATCACCTCTCATTACATGCATTCTAATTAAAATGAAAAAATCACAGAAATGTAATTAATGTACAAAGAGTCAAAAACATTTGTCTCAAAAGTTTTAAGATCATGTAACATATTGGAGAATACATTATGAATTTTCTAAACAAATTATCTAGGTAGTTATAGTATAGACAAACGGATGTGGTGATAGTTTATACTTTGAAAAGAGTAAAAAAAAACTAAGTTAAAAAGAATAAAAGAAAAATAAAAAGAGAAACACAGCTGATATTCTGTACTTTTCAAATACATTTCATATTGATGATCTTCCCACATAATTAGCTTCACTGTGTTACAGATATTATCTCATCAATATCTGATATTCAAAGATAAATTACAGAATAATGAATGTAGCAGCAGACCATACTTTCTCAATTTTCATTTTTCTGTTTATTATCAGATATTTTCAATTTTCTGTTCATTAATTATTTAATATCTAATATCATATACTTCATTTTTAAGTTCAGATTTTATAGCAAAAATATACCAGAGTACCCATACAGACAAATACATATAAATTTACCTAATATAAAAAGTCTTTCTCGCCCCCCTCTATACACACACACACACACACACACACACACACACACACACATACACACAGAGTAATACATGTGTATGTACACACAGACACACCGAAATATTCAGAAAATTCCACTTTAGCTAGAAAACATTTTTAATAAGAATTAAACATTTTTGTATATGATATATTGAATAATATAATTCTTGTTAGGAAATAAAGGTGAAAAATGCCAAGATATAAAAATTAAGAATTTTGATACTTGTTTGTGAACACAGAATATTATATGTTTAATTGAATTGCTTTACTTCTCTTAATTTGTTGTAACCTTTGTAGAATATTTTTATTTGTGTGGTTCATAATTACATAACTTAAGAAAAGGGTATGTTGATAAATTAAAAACAGATTATGCATGTCAAAATATTTTCACAAATTAAATGTAAATCTTGAGGAGTTTTTGATGAAAGTTAAGCAGAAACCTCGATAAATTAATACATTGAATCTACTAGAATTCCTTACAATACCAGCCCAAAATAAAAGAATAACCAAAAGAATTTTATTTAAATAATGCAGCAATAGCAATGTGTGACTTTTCTTAACTTTAGCACCAACAAAAGCTAAAAATTCTTAGTAAATATGTGTGTTACTACAAAGACATGTACTCACTAAATGCAACTCAACAGAGCAAAATGTCATCAGAAGGCATTAGAAAAATTCCCCAACAGAGCTAATAATCATTTTAGGAAGAGGGTCCTCCTGGGGCTTTCTTCAGTGACTTCCACTCCTATTACTCCTTTGGCTTACTCTATTTTCTAGATCTAGAAAACTTTAGAGTAACTTCTGCCTCCTCCTGATAAAAATATACTGGACATGTTTTCTGGGTAAAGGATTCTTGTATGCTGTCATTTATTCTTTCAACAAATGTTTTTTTTTTTGTGTGTGTGTGTGTGTGTGCTGGGCAGTGTTCTTGGTGCTAGCAGTGCAAAGACCAACATCTTTACTTGGAGCAAGCATGATGATTTAGGAAGTCAGTTTTGCTGAAATGCCAAATACCCAAAGGAAACAGAGGGGACTAAGGTAGGGAAAATGGTAGAAGTTGCAGAAAACCTGGTCTGCTAGAATCAAGATTTTTGTTCTCCCATTTTAGTCTCTGATGATTTTTCGGGCAGTAGAAATATGTAATTAGAGATATCCGTAAAGAAGATTAATAGAAGTGTGTTTAATATATGTGAGAGGAAAATCTGGAAGCGAGGAATTCACTTAGAGTTTTACTGTTTTCCAGATGAATGGACTTGAGGATTTAAATTGAGGTGGAGTTGGTGAAAAGTTAAAAAAATAATAGATGTGCAAAGTATATTGAAGACTAGACAACTGAGAAAGGGAGGAGTCAATGTTTGTATGTTGGAACTAGAGAGACAGGTCGTATACTATATTCCCTCTGAGGATCAGATGAGTTCTGTTTTAAAATGAGATGTTATGGAGTCTGAAATTTCCACAGGTGGACAAAGAAGAGGATTGGAAATACAGGCTGGTACCTGATACAGGGCTAGGGCTGGCACTTGAGATACAGGGTTTAGTCAGTAGATATGAAGGAGCCCAGATTGCAGAAGCTGAGAGCAGACAGCAGACAGTTGGAACTTGTTTGAAACTTTGGAGAGGAGACACACCAGTTTCAAAGAAGACAGGGACACAGTAGTCAGAGAGGAGTGGGATGAGAACCACTGTCATCTGGTGTTACAGAAGTCGAAAGGACAGGGGCTGTCAAGTGCTGCTGTTAATTCTGGAGATGGGTACTGAAAGAAGAAAAATATCATTGGATTTGAGAGAGCTCGTTTAAAATCATAGGGATAAAACCAAAATACAAGAAAAAATAAGGCATACA